>NC_142589.1:13718570-14374697 GCF_965207765.1 Zootoca vivipara
TGTTGCTGCTCCTGTTCCTTTCCAGGGATACGTCGGATACTACACCTTCCTCATCTGCTGTCCGATATGCGCTGCCACCTTCCTTTTCATCTTAAAGATGATCCCAGAAACTACGCAGCTGACTTTTCTGGAGATCAGGAAGCAACTGCCCATCTACGTGCCTCAAAAGCAGATGAAGATGGAGCTAACGCCAAGGAGAAACACCAGGCGGGCGTTGGGGGAGGGGCAAAACCCCGTGTAGAATTTCATTATAAACATTTTTATAATCGAGCCATGATCCCAAGGGAATCTCTACGGTTGTCCTTCAGCTGTCTCAGCACCGTTGACACGCCAATATTGAGGTTTTTGCCTCGATTAATTAATTGCCCACCCTTCACCCTAAAGAATGGGCTCCAAACGTAGGTGAGGTCCGAAAAATACACATCTCAAGGGTCAAAAGCTCAAGTAGAGAGGTGCCTCTTCTGCATTTGATAGAACCTGCATAATGCCAAGCACACCGCTGTGGGGAGGGAATTCCACAACAGGCTCCTTCATCAAGGCCAGAGCCACTGGGAGGCAAGGCAAGGTGCGCCTGGGCTCGGCCTTCAGGGTAGGTGTGCTAGGGCTGCCTCCTTCTTCTTATGACCAGCAAAGGAACGCCTGCATACCCCCCACCCCTGGGCTGGCTGAGAGGGAAGGAGTGTGGGCCCTGCTGCCGCCGCCCACTGAAAATAGGTGAGAGACTCCACCTGGACAGGGAGGGCGAGAGGGCAGTCACGTTCTCCGGTCACACTGTTGTGGCTCGGTCGCTCCGGTGGCGTCGGTGGTGAGGGCTGGGATGTTGCAGCAGGCTCTGTTCAGCCTCCATTAGGACGGTTCGTAAAAAACTTTTTTTTTAAAAAAAAAGCCTGCTCCAAAGGTCTTATCTTACTACACTAGGGATTATATATCTATATCTGAAATTTCATGCATATCAGTTAATATCTTGACCCTCCTCCACAAAAATAGCTGTTTACTTGGCCGTTTTCCTATTTCGTGAAGGCTGAAATTTCAATTCAGTGGAGCAGGATCAAGATATTAACTGATATGCATGAAATTTCAGAGATAGCTATATAATCCCTAGTGTAGTAAGAAAAGACCTTTGGAGCAGGCATTTTTTTTTAAAAGTTTTTTATGAAGCAGCCTAGCCTCCATGCCCTGCCCCACCCCATTGTCCCCCGTCCCCCACCATGTTCTCACGCACCTCGGCGTGCCTACACCTATCTGGGCGCCATCAACCCACGGTACGCCACTGGACACAAAGAAGGCTGTCGCCCTATCTTACATGAGCAGGCAAGTGTTTAGCATACATGCCACTGGACCTTGAGTTTGTTTGGAGGTTCTAGCAGGGGAGCGCAGCTATCGTATACCCTTGACCGAAGAACGGTACACTCCTATCTGGGAAGGTCGTCCTCTTCCACCGAGCGTGCAGCTTCGGGAGGGACGCACATGGAGCGGTGAGGGAGGAAGGGGACACCCGCCTAGCCAGCCAGATCAGCCGAATCAACCCTGGCGATCAATGGGGTGACAGATGTCGCAGCCAGATCGGCCTCACATCCTCCTGTACGCGGACGATCCTTCCCATCCTCCTGTACGCGGACGATATGGTTTTGCTCTCGCGGACCAGAATAGGTCTAAAGCGACTGGTAATTGCCTGCATTGAGTACATGGCCAAAATGAACTTATGCTTGAACTTTGAAAAAAGCAAAATCCTGGTGTTTGGTAACTTACGCACAAGTTATAGCTGGGTTTTTGGAGGTAAACCCATCCAGCAGGTCTTTAAATTCAATTATCTAGGAATCACCTATCACCATACAACGAGGCGTGGCGGTGAACGCCAGTAAGATATCCACGCAGGCAATTGCGCGATTTTTTTACAACAAGGGGCAACTCACATATCCCTTCTGCGCTCAAGATCTTCAATGCCAAGACCATTTCACAACTGCTCTACGGCATTCCAATCTGGATCCCGGGGTTCACCCAGACAGTAGAGCAAGTGCAATCAACCTTCCTCTACAAGATTTTCTCTGTTCCCAGATGCGTCCCATATGCAGTTTTATGTTTAGAGGGAGCTCAACACAAGGTGGAATCTGTCGCCTGGGCAAGATTCCTTATATTCTGGCTAAAAATCTGCCTCGACTCTGACAGAGATCCCTTCCTCCAGGTAATGCTTTCGGACACCTTCCTCCCCCCAGGGCTGCAACACTTCAATAGGAAGGTACAGCAACTGGGGCTTTCAGTAGAACTCCTCCGCTCAATGTCCTTACAATCTGCCAAAGCCACAGTCATTACTAGGTTGTGGGACATTGAGAGACAGGATCTTATAGCGGCAGCAGGCACAACATGTTCCCCACCTCCCGTGGGCTCATGAAACAAAACCTAACTATCTTGACTTCCTACTGAACCCACAAGAAAGAAGGGCATTTTCGTTGGCCAGGTTCAATGCAAATCCATCGAACCTCCTGTGGGGAAGATTCTCGGGCAAGGCGAAGGATGAGAGGATCTGTCCGTGTCATGACCCTCAGGTGGAAAGCCTTCTACATATGGTTTTTCATTGTAACCTTTACGTCGACCTTCGTCAACGGTTCCTGGACCGGCTCTGCATTCCCAGAGGGAGAACAGAGCGGGAAATCTTGCGGTTCCTCTTGCTGGGGAAGGACCCGGTCCTCACCAAGATGGTGGCTCAATATCTTAATTTACTATTTTCTCGGCGTTGTACTCTGCAGTCGTCTGAGTTGTCGGAAGCCCCATTGTCGTGAAAGCGGATGGCGGATTATTCCCTTCCCTCTCTTGGCACAGCGTTTGCCACAGTGACAGTTTTAATCTGTTATTATTTTGTATGCGAGTTTATTTGATGCCAATAAAGGTTTTTACTTTTAAAAAAAACATGCCACTGGGGTGCAAAGATCCTCCCAGCGCCCCCAAATTTAGTTTAGCCCCCAAATTAACTTTTATTATGTTTATGTCAGACACCACGCTTACGCTTTAGCTCTTGTTTACAAAAGAAAAGGAGAAACAAACTTTTTATGCGCTCATTTATTTACAATACGCTTCTACTTCAGTATGCAACACCATCACACTTAAACTTATAAGTATTGTTTAGGCACCTACTTAGGAGAAACACAAATCGTGTCAAAGGTACTGCTGACCCCGCTGTCGCATAGCAGTGCAGCTCAATACAATACGTGACTTAATATTTTGATGTCAGAGTTAATTTCGTGTGCACGGCGCCGCTGAGAATGACAAGTGCAGCCATTGTGAATGACAAGCCGCTAGCCTTTGGTAAATAAGTGCACAAAGTCAAAAGTCCTTTAGTGAAACAGTAGGTATACATTTCAGTAATACCTAGGTATATATGTATTTTGTTTTTCTAGCTTGATCAAAATTGTTTATTATTTCATAACAGGTAGATAGTTAAGAGCTTAGGCGGCTTCAGCGGCGGGCACCTGGTGTCCCCCATAAATCGGCGCCTGGGTGCCCTGCACCCCTTGCACCCCCTGGTAAAGACGGCCCTGTACATGAGCATCTGAGGGGAGAGAAACCACTAAGAGGGTGGAGGTGGTTTTTCAGATTTTTAGGGCCGAAGTCATTTAGGGCTTTAAACATTCACTTGAGTGCCTTGAAGTGGCTCCAGATTAGATCCCTTGAGTCTCCTCAGGACGGTGAGGTCTGCAGATTCCTTTTTCACCCACAGATTGTCCCCATGAGAACTATGAGCTCTACCCGTGAGCAGTGGCCTCTGAGCAGCAACTTCTTTGTAGGTTCACTGTTAAGTGTGGGGCCTGTTTGTTATTACCCAGAGCGCCCGTCTTTCAAAGTGTCTCGGCAAACATTATCCAAAAAAATGTCACGTTAAAGCATTGCTCGTTGAAGTAGTTTGCACAGTGTGAACTGCAATGCAGGAGTCAATAAGAACAGAATAACTTTCCCCAAGGCTAGGGATGAAGGGAAGAAATTTGATTCCGTTCACATTTAAAGATGAAACGCCCAACTTTCAGAAACAATTCACAAACAGAAGCACAGCCATCCTTTGATGTTGGCGATTTCCTGAATTTTGCAATGCTGTTGTGCATTGTGCAAAAATGCATATAAAGTGTGCATTAAAACGTACCTATTATAGAAGGTAGCATATGAAAAGGCATTTATACGTTGGGGAAATTCACCCACCCATCTCATTTCACAGTCTTTCTCCAGTAGTAGACAGCCTCTGAACCCCCACAAACATGGAGACAAACATTCGCTGCTGTCTGTCGCCAACAACCTTTAGGGGTTATTTTGCCTTTCTATGTGGCTAATACACACTGATAAGACTTATTCTCCATGAATTGTTTTCAAAAGCCGTCTAAACTGGCAAACCTCAATCAAGCGTATAATCCAATTCACAATCCACATAATTAAGCTTGGATTTCAGAATGAAAAGTCCAGTTATCCGTTGCTTTTGGCAAACACTGTCTATAGTAGGAGAGAAATGGGGGTGGGGGTGGTTCAGTCCAATGGTCCATTTAAGTCCCGCATCATGTTCTCACTGGGGGGAACCAGATGCTTGTGGGAAATTCAAGCCCAAGAAAACTCTGCCCTCCTGCAGCTTCCAGCAACTGGTGCTAAGATCCATTACTGCCTCCAACAGTGAGGCAGAGCACAGACATTGTGGCTGTTAGCCATTGATAGCCTTCTGCACCATGAATTTGTCTAGTCTTCTTTTAAAGTCATCCAATTTGGTGGCCATCACTGTGGGAGTTTAACTATGTGCTGCATGAAGAAGTTCTTTTTTTATCTGTCCTGTTGTTGTTGTTGTTGTTGTTGTTGTTGTTGTTGTTGTTGTTGTTAATTGTTTATACCCTGCCCATCTTCCAACATTCATCATCACTGGATGTCCACAAGTCTAATGCTAAAAATCTAATTTTAAATTGTTGTAGCCTGCCTGGGGACCTACTGGTAAAGTGTGAGCAGTATTTTCATTATCATTATTTATTGCTAATCAGTCCTCTCTAGTGCTTTTTAGGGTGCAGGCTTGCTTTACAAAATTCTCACATCCACAAATAGCCTATACCAGTTTAAGGAAAAGGTGATTTTTTGAAAGCTCTGTGGCTTCAAGACGGAGCCAGAGGACCAGAGAACCAGGGCGGCTGATCGAAAGTCTTATGTACAAGAGCCGGCAAAGCATCTCCATGGAATTAACCCTTTGGCTGTATTCTTAAGTAATATAAAATGAGCTACGGTTGTCATGTCCTAGAGGTCACCCCCAACCTCTCTCACTGCCAAGGAAATATAACAAGATATAACAAATATAACAAATAGAACCTACCCAAGTGATGCTGACACTAAACCCCACACAAGCACTAAGGAAAATAATATCAGTTTTACCACCTCTTTCTTCCCAACCTTAATACTCCATATACAGTAACACTAATGTCTCACAACAAATGTAACTGATTGTTGAAAACACAACCTAAAAAAAGAGACAAGGCACATACTTTTGTAACCTAAGGAAATCTTTGATTAAAAGTATATATTTAAAAATAAGTGGTTGATAGATGCTACCTGGTTTAAGTCATTTTTTTAATTTACTTTTTTAGATTGTACACCTGGGGGCAGAGGCTGTCTCATTTTAATTGATTCCATGCATGCCAATCTGGGAGCCTTTTCGGGTGAAGAGCTAGGTAAAAAGCTCTCAATACAATCGTACCTTGGTTCTCGAACAGAATGCGTTGGGGGTGGAGGATAGGGGATCGGGGCCAGGCCTGATTCTGGAGACGGTGGGGGGGGGCACGGGAGTGGCGGTGTGACTGGGCCTGCCTCTCCTGCCACGCCCAGAGTTGGTGGAGGGGACTTATGGGCCCGGCCTGGCTCTGGATCGGCCTGGTAAGGTAGGAGGAGGAGGAGGAGGAGGAGGGGGTGGGTGGGGTGTGGCGTCAGTACACAAATGGCATCTGTTCCTTTGCCGTCCACTGGAGGGAGCTATTTTTTGTCACAAATTCATGTTTTTACCTGTGATAGGTGTGATATCTGTGCGATCTAAGTTTATGCAAACACTCGGATATTGGACTGGACCTAATGGTCAGGGGTCCCTTTACCTTTACCTTTTACTTTTAATACCACGTACAAAACACACCCATCTCCCATTGCACACAAATGGAAAACAGGTGCTGCAGATATTTCTCTTCTGGGATTGGTCAGGGTTTTTTTTGTGTTGTAGGTAGTAAGCCAGCTGGGAATCTACCTTCAGCCGGATTTGGCTCAACGGTGCCCAGCTGCCAACCCCTAAAAAATGACAGATGATGCAACTCTGGCCTGAAACACACACACATGGCAGCAACAGCAGCAGCTCAGATGGTGAATGCTTGTGCAAGAGGTTGAGATGTTACCCACAGCCTAGTTTATCTGCATCCATGTTTTGATATCCACCCATCTGCTCATTTCCCCCCACATTCTCCTTCTTGCTGGCACCAGACAAAAAGAACTAGGGAAGCAGAAATTAAGGCAGGTAATAATTGCCAGCCCTCCTTTGCTGCTTGTGTATGTCACGAACATCTCCCTGCTGTGTGGGGTGTGTTAAGGTCATGATCTTCCTCTGTTGTGCAACATCGAAACCTCCACAACAACCTTAACAAGGAGCCATGGAAGCGAAGCTAATCGAGCTGCCAAGTCCAGCCCTCGCTCTTTATTTTCTAAAAGCTGAGAAATTGTGGAGTATCAAGCTGGCAAAAGATCTGCCTCCCCGAGGCTGAAGAACAGGCAACTCTAAGGTCCAAGAGGGCAGAACAAGCCTGTTATACAATTGGGGTCTTGGACAAAGTGCAAATAAGAGACATAGCACAATCCTTCGTTTCAGCATTTTTTCTCATTCCGAACGCAAAAGCTCTCAGGCCCCTTGTGGCTCTCCATTCCTCAAGCGTGAAAATGGAGAAGGGCTCCGAGGCAACGCTCACAGGCAAGGAAGGGGTAAATTGCGGAGGGTTTTGTAAAATCATAGAATTGTAGAATCGGAAGGGACCCCCAAGGGTCATATAGTCCAATCCCCTACAGTGTGATGATAGCTAAAGAATCCCCAACAGATGACCACCAAACCTCTGTTTAAAAACCTGCGCTGCAGGAGAGATTTGTATCCCACCCACCATATTAAAAAACTATCGTAAGGGTCTGTCACTATGGCTTTGCCTATAAGGTGCTGTTACCGTAGATGAGGGGCGAGCTTTACAAACAAATGTCATTGTTCCTTGATAGCTGGGAATAACTCTCCAGCCTTTGGAGTGCAATATGCATCAGAGCCTAGAGAGGGTGATAACCTGCTGCTAAGGGCTGATGCGAGAAACGGTTCAGATCCAGTTCTGTAGTTCAAATTTTAAGGAGAAAGATAATTTCTGGATGGGGTTGATAGACCCTCCAGCGACATCCCTGATTTAGAAAAGCAGTCTCAGTTTCTGATTTGATCCCGGAATGTCCCACTTTTCCTTAAGATGTCCCTATTTTGATTGGAGAAAGGTTTGGGGGTATGGTAAAGTATCCCTAATTTCATTGGAGAAATGTTTGACGGTATGGAGTTATCCAACCCCCTGAGCTGTCTGAAGGCAATCCTGTATAGGTAAGTGGGGTTTTTAAAAAAAGAAAAAAAGTTTAATGCTTTATTATGTTTTTATGCTGGAAGCTGCCCAGAGGGGCCGGGGCAACCCAGTAAGATGTGTGGAGTATAAAATTATCATTTTGCAATGGGACGTCTCTATTTCCATCAGAGAAATGTTGGAGGGTCTGGGTTGATTTTAAAATGGGATGCAGCCTTGGTCAGGCACTAGTTGCTTACTGGAGATCTGCAGAGGCAGGCAGGGGCGTACCCAGGATCAAAACTAGGGGGGGGGGGCAAGCCATGATCATTCGGGGCGGGGCCAAGGCATGGGAGGGGAGGGGCCACAAAGTGGGAATGTGGGCGGGGCTACAGGGCCAGCGGGCTTGATGACTCTGCGGCGGCAGCTGCAGCCGCTAAATGAACCCCCTAAACTCTCTCACACGAAATTCCCCTGCTCTGAAGACACCGCTCCCATCCATTTATGGCCTAACCACCCCCCTGAAAAACCCCTTTGGGCCCCACTTTCCCTCCTCCAGGTCCCCCCGAAGCCTTTCCAGTTCCCACCCTATATATCTGGGATGGGGAAGGGGCTCAGAGGTCTGCTAGTCCTTGGGGGCCATCCCCCCGTGGCCTGGGAGGATACCAGGGACCCCCCCCCCGCCAAGCTGAGACCCTCAAAGAAGAAGAAGCTGCCACCGCTGCCTCCCCATCACGAGGGAGCAAACGATGGGAAAGGTGGGGTGGCGCAGTGCAGGCGAGCGAGCCACCCCCCAGCTGCGACTCTACAGCGGCAGCGGCGGCTCCCCCGCCCTCAACGCCCCTCTCTCGGAAGGGGCGGCAAGGGAGAGCAGCTGGGGGGGCACATTGGAAAGAAGGAAACAGCAGCCAATGCCCGGAGAGGGCAATGCACGCAGGGGGAGCGGAGAGCTGTGCCGCCCCCCAAGGCGGCTCCTTTCCTATTGCCCGGGGTGGGGGGCGGCGAGGAAGGGTCGCTGCCGCTGGGCTACTCCTGCCACCGGCAATCCAGCGCAAACGCCCCCACGCAGCATCCTTTCAGCAGCCACGACCACCGCGTTCGGGCGCCGCCCCCCACTCCTCCTTTGCGGGCTTCTGCTGCTTCTGCCCGCTGAGGCTGAACTGGCTCCTGTCGGTGCACTTCCTCTCCCAGCCCAGGAGGAGTCTCAGTAGCAACTCCTAACTCGGGGGGGGGCATTCCCAGCCCGCGGCGCCGACGATCGCAGTGCAGCCTACCGGGAGGCAGAGCGCGGCAGTGGCTGCAACCAATGCAGGGAGCCGCGTCTCCTTCACTCTTAGGTAGGATAGGTTGCCGCCCGGCAGGGCTTTCCATTGGGAGGCACGAAGGCTTTAGTGGGTGGGGATTGGTGCAGATGTAGGCAGGGCAGGCTGAGAGGAGGAGCCGCCGCCGAGGAGCCGTGGCACCAGCAGCGTTTCCTCCTCCCCCCTGTCAACAAGCGGGGCGGCGGGTATTTGCTTCCCTAGTCGGGCCCGTGGTTTGGCCTTCTAGGGGGGGCAGCTGCCCCTCCCTGCCCCATGCTGGGTACACCCATGGAGGCTGGACCTAGACTCAGCCTAGATCGAAAGCAGCATATTGAGAATGAGCCCAAACGATTCCGGATTGAGATGTGGTACAAATGGGTTAGTGTGTACTAAACGCAAGCCCCACTATGCAAAAACCAGTGGATTGAAGCCACCTGAGGCCTTAGTGTTTCTGAGTCCTTCTGGGTGTGTGTTTTCTTTGCCTTAGTTTCATCAGCACCAGAAGAGTCCCGTCTCGCCAGTTGCACTTGGTAGGCAAACTAAGGCCTGGGGGCCGGATGCGCCCAATCGCCTTCTAAATCAGCGTGTTTTTACATGAGTAGAATGTGCCCTTTTATCTCTGGGTTATTTGTGGGGCATAGGAATTCGTTCATTTCCCCACCTCAAAATATAGTCCGGCCCCCCACAAGGTCTGAGGGACAGTGGACTGGCCCCCTGCACTTGAGTGTCGCAAAGGCACCGAAAGATAGGTAAAAGATCTGACCTCCAATGCTCACTAATGCAGCGTCTGCCTGGGGAAGGGGTCTAAAAATGCATTGCTCTTCTGAAGACAGATTTCTGTTGGCCAGGTGGGAGAGTTGCCAGAGTCAGAATCTGCATCATCAAAGCCTTTGGAAGACAATCTGGATGGATCTCCTCCCTCCAGGCAAAAGTCCCCGGCCTGAGATGGAATCAGAAGTTTCCCAGGAATGCTGAATCTTAGAAATGATTTTTATTAGCTAGGGAAGTGCTAGGGGCAATATGGAGAGCAGGATTTGCCCCCTGGCTCGATCAGGATCACTCAGTTGTTTACGAGTTTTCTTTGAATTGTAGAGTTGGAACGTACCACAAGGGTCAACCCTTGCAATGAATCACAGCTAAATAATTCACGCCAGGTGGCCTGAAAATAATGGTCATGATTATGGCTGTGCACACAATATAACTTTAAAAAACATCCTTTCCCTCATACAATGGTATAGAATCCGTCATTTTATACCAGGCTGGGAGCTGTCCTTGCAGAAGGGTTTATTCTAAAATGCCATGCATTTGGGCATCATTAAAGCTCTTCCTTTTCAACAACGCCACCCACAACTGGTGCCTTTGTGTCCCCATGTTCCCCATATTTCAGCATTATTAAGTGCCAAGGAGTCTTGGTTTCAGATGCCAGCACTACTACATAGCTGACCATTAGAAAGCTGTGTCTTTTTTTTCCCTTTTTTCTTTAGCCGCCCTGAAGATTTTGTAGACGTGTATTATAAAAAAAGGTTAAAAAGACATGAATGAATAAATATTTCGTCTCCTGTTTCCATTTGCAGCTGCACTCCTGTGGTGCCCCTTACCCACCCTAATTAAGAGCAGGAAGGAGGGCATAATCCTGCCCCACACCCAGGGAGTCCTAAGAGTGCAAGCAACCTAGCACATGTCAAG
Source organism: Zootoca vivipara (assembly GCF_965207765.1). Lineage (NCBI taxonomy): Eukaryota > Metazoa > Chordata > Lepidosauria > Squamata > Lacertidae > Zootoca > Zootoca vivipara. Next base: position 13,729,114 of record NC_142589.1, read on the forward strand.
AGCTTATTCTTTAAACAAAGCCTGGGCATCCTTCCAACAATTATTTTTAGCATTCTTATATCACTTTTTGACACCACAGAAATGTTATATTAAATAAAAATAAAAATCCTTATTGTATAAATAAACCCTGTGAGGGAGGGCGAACCCAGAAAATCTTTCCCGCTCTTTCCAGAGCTGGCATCTGGATTTTAAACCTAATTTGCAAAATAAAAATAAAAAAAATCTAGGTAGATACATTTTCATTGTTTTTTCAGTGTGATGCAGTGGTTAGAGTGTTGGACTATGACATGGGAGACCAGGGTTCAAATCCCCACTCAGTCAGTTAGACATGGTTGTTTTTGTTGTTGCTGGAAGGACAACAGCAGAAATCATTCAGTGTGTTTCTTAAAGGTTAATCCTGCTATTATCCATCAAGAAAGGTGCTTGAGGTGTAGCTTAGCAATTAGCCAGACTGGCATGATGTTTGCTGAGGTAACATGAATCCTGATTGGCTGTGTTGTTCTGAGGGAGTTTCTTTCCTCTGTGTGTTTGGTTGAATGTCTCCCTGCTGTGTACAAGGCCTGGTGTAAGAAAGACAAAACCTCTGGTCCTTTTCATCTCAAATTATATGCTATTTTAAGATAAGATAAGATAAGATATCTTTATTGTCATTGTCCCCTTGCGGGAACAATGAAATTACTCGGTTGCTACATCCACTCTCAGTTTTCTGCTCAGTTTCCTTGGCAAAGCATTGTCAGGATTCCTTTTCTCTCTGGACTCCTATCCTTATGCCTCTGGTGCTTTGCATAAGCAAAGTCACAGGCCCAAGAAAATTGCAGTGGAAATGTCAACAGTGAAGGAGAAAGCAGCCGAAAAGCAGGAATGGGAAGCAGCTAGGGTCACAAGAGGTGAAGCTATAAAACACACACACACACACACACACACACACACACACACACTTTCAGTTTAAGGGAAACTTCACTGAGCTAAAATATTGACCTAGAAGGGAGGCCTTGTTCTTGCCAGCAACTGTGCTGCAGCGGTTTGCACTAAGTGCAGATCCTGGGTCAAGCACAGCAGAAGCCCCACACATATTGCAGTAATCCAGTCCTGAAGGTAAACAATGTATGAACTACTACGGCCACGTTTTTCTGGTCCAGGAACTGGTGAGGGGTGTGTGGCCTGGCAAAAGTCCTGAGGGCCAGATAAAAGAGCCATATTTGGCCCCCGGCGCCTAAGGCTCCCCACCTGTGCTTCATTCAGTGGCTGCAACATTCACCTGACTGGACCCAAGAAGAAAAAACAAGCGAGGCCATGATTAGTGTGAAATAAGAATTAGTGTGAAATAAGAACTCATTGTCCTGGAGATACTGAGTTAATTAGGGACTCTGATTACCTGTCGTGTTTTTCCCTGGGTACCTGCCTGCGTTTCCATTAGCTCCCAATTTACAACCGGCAATTGATTTCTAATTGCACTGACTGCCTGAGGAGCACTACTCAGGGGCAAGGCTGTGAGATTTACAAGCAGTAAATCTCTGAAGTTCAGAGATTTATGGCTCAGGTGGAGCAGAAGGGAGCTGGTAGCTGTTGTGATATATAGGTTTGAAAGATAAGAAGAGTTGTTATATAACCCTGCTGCGCACCCTGAGCTAAAATGTTCCCAGGGGTAGGCAACGTAAGGCCTGGGGGCCGGATGTGGTCCAATCGCCTTCCCAATCCGGCCCGCCGATAGTCCAGGAATCAGCGTGTTTTTACATGAGTAGAATGTGTGCTTTTATTTTAAATGCATCTTTGGGTTGTTTGTGGGGCATAGGAATTTGTTCATTACTATTTTTTCAAAATATAGTCCGGCCCACCACATGGTCTGAGGGATGGTGGACCAGTCCACGGCTGAAAAGGTTGCTGACCCCTGGTTCAGCCAATACAGCAGAGCAGGCCAATGGGTCTTTGATTCCTGCATTGCCGGGGGTGGAATTAGATCACCCTTGGGGGACATCTGGACTCTCCTTCCTCAGAGGTTTCTAAGCAGAGCTTGGATAGCCATCTGTCCTGGATGCTTTAGCTGAGTTTCCTACATTGCAGGGGGTTGCACTAGAAAGATGACCCCTTGGCGTCCCTTCCAGCTCCATGATTCTATGTTTCTTTCTGCTTCAACAATATTTCATTATGTTCCTATCATTTTAGGTTATTGTATTTTGTATTAATTTGTATATTCCTGCGTATAAGACTACTTTTTAACCCAGGAAAATCTTCTCAAAAGTCGGGGGTCGTCTTATACGCCGGGTAGTATTTCTTATACGGCGCGTATATCCCAAACTCTATACTTTAACTGGAAAAGTTGGGGGTTGTCTTATACGACGGAATATACGGTGTGTTTTTTATAAAAAAAAACTACATATACTGTAAAACATGTTCTATTTACAAACAAAACATTTAAATAGCTACCTTTCTACTGGTAGGATGGGGGCGGGCATGAGCGTAGCCAGGCTTTTGTTAGGGGGGCAGAATCCCAGATTTGTATTGATTTTTACTTATTTGGCTACACCCATGGGGGGCCACAAGAAGGAAAACAGGTCGGAAGGGGGCTACGGTCGGAAGAAGGTTGGGAAACATTGAGCTAAAACACTGTGTTAGCAGCATTGAAAGAACTTCCCAGAGGCGCAAGCCTAGGCAGTGTGTCTGGAGGTCCTGCTGGGCTGCCCAGACACCAAGATCTCCCTCTCAGCCGTGCCAATGTGGTCCAAAGGATAGCACAGCAATACTGCCTCCAGCACTGGAGGTGGGGAAACAGCCATGGACAGGCCTGAACCTCCTTGAATTGGTCTAGGTCTCCTCGTGGGAAGCCATCCAAGTCAGTGGCCACGCACCGCTGCAATATACAATTGCCTGCCCGTTAAATTGCTGCAGGGAAGATTGTGCAAAAACGAAAGTCTTCCCGTCTTTGACAACTATATTGCAGGCTTCATCCAGAAAAGACTGGCCCACCCTGCATGATCTTTGCCATGCAGTCCACAGGGAGCAATCATATCAAAGTCTCCCTCTGATTGCTGCCCTCCAGTGTTATTACTGAAGTTGTGTAGTGATAGGCAGCCCTTCAAAGCCCATCTGATCTTGCTCTCGGCCAACTATTTCATGTTTTCTTTAGAAGAACTCGTGATCCTGCGTGTATCTAATCTTTTGTATCACCAGCCCTCATAATAGTGTTTTAACAGCGAGTTAATAGTCCAAATAAACCCTCTTCTTTCTTTCTTTCTTTCTTTCTTTCTTTCTTTCTTTCTTTCTTTCTTTCTTTCTTTCTTTCTTTCTTTCTTTCTTTCTTTCTTTCTTTTCCTTCCTTCCTTCCTTCCTTCCTTCCTTCCTTCCTTCCTTCCTTCCTGCTCTAAGACTGGGATGGAGACCCCTTGGCCCCTCCAGATGTTTTCATTTATTTATTCTGCTCATAAAAAGAGGTCTATGTTGACACCTCCTAGGAAATATCAAGGCAGTGTGCACCACTAAGAGAAGCAGTGTAGTATAGTGGTTAGAGTGTCAGACTGGGACCTGGGAGACCAGGGTTCAAATCCTCCACTACTAGCCATGATGGAGCAACGGGTCTGTGTGTCTGGCTATTAACCAGCAGGTTGATGGTTTGAGCCCACTCAGGGATGGCTGTAGGCAGGATTCCTGCATTGCAGGGGGTTGGACCAGATGACCCTCAGGGACCCTTCCAGCTCTATGATTCTATGGCTATGTCCCACCGCCACTGTCCCTGAAGGCATTATGTCCCTGAACACCAGTTGCTGGGAATCACAAGTGGGGAGAGTTGCTCTTGTGCTCGGGTCCTGCTTGCAGGTTTCCCAAAGTAAGCATCTGTTTGTCCACTGTGAGAATAGAATGCTGGGCTCGATGAGCCATTGGCTCTCTTCTTAAGTTCTGAATCCAAATCTTTTAGATCTGAATACAAAGTCAATTTCTACCCTTCCGGACCCAGTTGGGGTTGTTCCAAAGAGAGGCTTAGTATTGCAAATGGATTGTTCATCTGTCACAAATAGATCTCTGGCAAAAAATAAAAATGAACAAAAATAATAAACAGTAACTTAACAAATCTTTTGCAGAAAGGGTAAATCAAGATTAAAGGTGGTGGGTTTTTTTGTGGGTGGGGGACAGGCTAGCATGTTGATGCTGACAAGACTGCAATATTATCATCATCCTTCGTAAGGGGCACAGATCCTAAAATAAGCAGCCAGCTCTGGAAGCACTTTGTCGTTCAAATTGCTTCGGTTGCTCCTCAGGACCCTCTATGATTCTGCACCAGGTCAACTACATTCTGTTGAAAGAGGCTGCATTGTGAAATGTGCCTCAAATTAAGCAAAAGGAGTGGGTTGGCAGATTTTCACTGCTGACTAAGAAGCAAGCCAAACTGGGGAAGGGGAAGCAGTGCCCTTTAGACAATAGAAATATTTTCTCTGATCCCTTCTGACGTAATGTCTCCTCAGACACTTCCTTGCTGGTATTTATAGCCTTAAGGGCTAGGGACTTCATTCACAGAATCATAGAATTGCAGAATTGGAAGGGACCCAGAGAGTTATCTAGTACAACCCCCTGCAATGCAGGAATCTCAGCTAAAGCATCCATGACAGATGGCCATCCAGCCTCTGCTTAAAAACCTCCAAGGAAAGAGAGTCCACCGCCTTCCGGGGTAGACTGTTCCTCTGTCGAATAGCTCTTGCCATAAGAAAGTTCTTTCTGGTGTTTAGTCGGAATCTCCTTTCTTGTAACCTGAAGTCATTGGTTCAAGTCCTACGCTCCAGAGCAGGAGAAAACAAGCTTGCTTCATCTTAAGTGTGACAGCCCTTCAGATATCTGAAGATGGCTATCATATCTCTGCTCAGTCTCCTCTTTCCCAGGCGAAACATACCCAACACCCCCAACCATTCCACATAAGGGGTTGTTTTCCAAACCCTTCACCATCCTGGTTTGCCCTCCTCTGCACACATTCCAGCTTGTCAATATCCTTCTTAAATTGTGGTACCCAAAACTGGACACAGTACTTTAGGTGTGGTCTTTCATTGTTCGAGACAGTACTGTATACTTCTATTGATTCAGCCTAGAATAGCATTAGGCTTTTTTGCTGCTGCATCACACTGCTGACTCATGTTAAGTTTGTGGTCTACTAAGACCCCTAAATCCCCATCTTATAGTGGTGCAGATGGTTCTTCCTGCCTAAGTGCAGAAACTTACATTTGTCCCTATTGAATTTTGTGTGTGTGTGTGTATAACTAAAATTCAAAAGGTATTGATTTCTTTGCCGAACCTTGCTTGATGCAGCTGAGAAATACACAGGGTGATTATTCTGCAGATATTTACATAGTACCTTTGAAAGTGGGGAGAGAGGGATGCATTCTACCGCTCTCTGAGTGGATCACGTGACCTTTTTACATAAGAACTTGGCTTGACTTGGCTCCAGAAAGTAGCTGAGCAAACATTAGGCCAGGTACTATGTGTTGATGGTGGAAAATTAAAAAAGAAAAAGAAAATCCATTGCCTTCGACAAACACGGAAGAACACAAAAGAATGAAAGGCAACCCTATCTAAATATTATGTTAGCATTACGGTTATTTTAACACATAGGGTCGCTCCTTTCCTGAGCCTTCTGGAGATACTGTAAAATAAATATGGCAGGGCACTGGGAAAACACAGGAGGTATTTTCCTCCAATATTTTACAGAGGGGAAAGAAAAGGTGGCATTCACTGTGTCAGGGCTGGCTTAGCTATGTTTAGATGCTTGCTACCGAAACAAGTTAAATTCCCTCCTCCCTGGAGCAGTGTAGTAGCAGCACGCAGAATGAGCAATAATAGACTGATATTTACAGGTAGGTAGCCGTGTTGGTCTGACGTAGTCTAAACAAAATAAAAGAAATTTCTTCCAGTAGCACCTTAGAGACCAACTAAGTTTGTCATTGGCATGAGCTTTCATGTGCGCGCACACTTCTTCAGCATGCACACAAAAGCTCATACCAATGACAAACTTAGTTGGTCTCTAAGGGGCTACTGGAAGGATTTTTTTATTTTGTTTAGACTGTGATATTATTTGCTAATTTTAATCACCCAATACCTGTCATTTCTTATTTCCTCCCCTTTACAACTATAGAAGGTCAATGCCCTAGTGAGGCAGTGGAGATCAGGAAGGGTCTCTAACAGGGATGAGGAACGTTGTTGTTTTTCAGGCCGGGGGCCACATTGCCTCCAGGGCAGCGTTCCAGGGGCCACATGTCAGTGGTGAGCAGGGCCAGAGGCAAAAGTGGATGAAGCTACAGATGTGACTCCGTGGTTTTAACACACAGCGCTCTCCATCCATCCAGGCATGCAAAAAGGCTTCATTACAGTTCAGTGATGCCTTCCAGCCAGGGGAAATCTCTCAAAGGGGGCATGGAGCAAAGCCACTGAGGGGGGTGGCCTGACAATGGAGGGTGTGGCCTGGGAAGGGGGCGTGGCCTGGGAAGAGCCCTGAGAGCCAGAGAGAGATGTGCAAAGGGCTCTGTTTGGCCCCCTGAGTTTCTCCAGCCCTGATGTTTATCATGATGCTGAGAGATAACTATCTATTCTTCACTCTGAGGTCCCGGGTTGCAACCATTTAAAATACAACTTTAAAAATAGTCTGAAACAAATTACAATCACAGGAACAGGGTGGGTTATTTTTTGTGTTCTTCCTCTGCAGGAGGGTGGCAACACCAGAACAGGCTTTTTCACTGCTGACTACCTAATTGTGTAATGTTCTCCCCAGGAAGGCACACCTGGCACCAGGTGCCAGGTAAATATACTTTTTTCCACTTGGATTTTTTTAAAATAATTTTTTTAATTAAGTTTTCTATTTTACATTTCAAAATAAACTTTAAAATATCCAGTGACTTCCCTTCTCCTCCCATGGTTCATTTTACATATCATACATTCCTGCATGTTTTACTAAACCATTCAAATCAGTTTTTGACTTCTACATCCATCAAAAATTATTTACTCAGTTGAATTTATCTTAGTGCTGCCAGTTATATACAGTTATTTTCCATACGGTATATTCAATAAATCTTTTCCACTCTTCTTTAAATATATGTTCATCTTGCTCTCTTATTCTATGTGTAAAATCAGCAAGTTCTGCACATTCTGTCAACTTAAGTTGCCAATCCTCTTTAGTTGGGACGTCACTCACTTTCAATTCTGGGGCTAACAAAACACGGGCCATGGTTGTTGCACACATAAATGACCTTTTCTGACACCTAGGAATTTCTGTCTGGGTTATTCCCAACAAAAAGGATACTGGTTTGGGAGGGGGGGAGAAAGTAGTTTTAAACATTATTTTTTCAATTCATTATAAATCATTTCCCAGTATACGTTTACATTTTTACATGTGCAACTTTTCACTCGGAGTTTGGGCCCTTTATTTAAGAATCTTAGCCAGAAGAATCATAGAATCAGTGATGGCAGAAGAATCATAGAATCAGTGATGGGTTTCAAGTACCAGTACATTCTGTAGCAAATAGGCAGCTCGTACAGTTGCTTTAGCACAGGTGTGATATAGCAGGGGGAAATTCAACAGCAGTGCTATTTCCCAGCGATGGAGGAAGCTGCACCTGTTGCTCAGTCCAATTTGGAGGTTCCTAACGCATGGGTCCAGGTAGCCAAGATGCCTCCATTCAGTAGCTGGTTCACCTGCTGAAACCGGTAAAAGGCGCTTTGAACCACAAAGGCCACCTGAGGCATCAGTGACAAATATAGATCAAAGCTGTATACCACCCAGCTATGAATCTGCTCCTTCAGGGGAATTGCAACTCCACCCAGTACAGGGGAATGTCCAACCAATGCAACTTTTCCCACTGCTGGGAAACAGAACTACAATTTAATTTCTGCCTGTCATCATATTACTTTTGACAGGTGAGCTGTTTATTTAAGTGTTGGAAATCTTTTTTCCAGAGCAAAAAAGAAAGAAAAGAAAGCCATAATTAGTGAAACAGGTCAGATTTAAGCTGCAACACAATCCCATAAGAATTAGCGGTGGTTCCATGATTCACAGCTGGAAAGCCATATATGTACCAGCCTGGAATGTATTATAAAGTAATTAAATTCAGAGGAGAGAAGAAAGCTGGCTAAAAAGCAAAAGTATTTATTGGCCTCTTGTAATCCTTTGTGCTAGTAGGGTAGGTTTTTCCTCCCTATCACACTTCCTGGTTTTGAGGCAAAAAAGAAGCAAGTGTGAGAAGAGATGGCAAGATTATTCTGTACTTTTTTCTTCTTTTTCCCTTTTTCACCCCCATCTCCACATAATCTGAGCGCTTAAGCACCTTGATCACACAAGACTAGTTTTTAAAGGACGGAAGTTCAAAGGAATAAGATAACAGGATTCTATGAAGCAGACAGATTACAATCCACCAGGAAGTGCATCACAGCCACCTGTGGGTTTAAATCAGGCTAAGGATGTTGATCGGAATACAGGTGTTAATTAGCTGCCTCTAATGCTGCAATATCTGTGCTGTCTCTCACTCTTCCTTGTGAATGGTTCACTTCCCCTTTGAATGCATTAAAAGATCATCTCAGCACTTATCACCAAGCTAAGAACATTAAAAAGCCTACTGCATCACGCCAGCGGCCCATTAGGTCTAGCATCCTGATCCTGTTGTTCCAGTTGGAAGATTCAGGACAAATAAAAGTTTATTTTTTTCCATGCAGAGCACAGTTAAACTGTGGAACTCACTCCCACAAGAGGCAGTGATGGCCACTAATGTGGATGGCTTTTTTTTCTGCTCCCTTCTGAGGTACTAGCCATAATGGCTATGTTCTGCCTCCACAGTCAGAGGCAGAAATGCTTGCGAGTAGCATTTTCACGATGACACCAGGAAGGAAAGCAAGTGTTCTTTTATTCAGGTCTTGCTTGAAGAGTTTCCCAGGTTGGTCACTGTGAGAACAGGAGGCTGGACTAGATGGGCCACTGGCCTCATCCAGCTGGCTCTTTTTATGTAAGTTCTACACAGAAGGCATAGGGTACCGTCCTAGCTCATAAAACTATTGAACTTGGCTGAGATGGAGTTCACCCAAAAGTTGGATAAACTGATGGGCTTGTAAAACAAACTGTCACTCGCTGGATCATCACCTTGTCGTGGTGAGTGGGCTTGCACATTCCTATGACCTTTGTGAACGAAGCCGTAGGGAGTCTGGTATGGCAGAACAGGCAGAATATAACAAGTGGTATGTTACAACGGCTGTGAAGGCGGTGAAGGCTGCAGTAGATAATTATCTGCAGGTTGCCTTGATACTCATGCCATTGGAATGGAGCCTTACTGCGAAGAAGATTGTGCATTGGTCAGCGTGCACTGATCTGATGATGGATGGGCTTGTAAAATATGCTTGGCTTGATTTGTAGCTTTAGTATCAACATGGGCTTAGGGTTGCATCCAATGCAGGTCCTACTCAAGAGCAGGCCCATTGAAATTGATGGCCGCGACGAATTTAGGTCTATTGATTCCAGTGCGTCTAACCTGAGTAAAATTTAGTTGCATGCAACCTTTAGTACTGTTATGAGAAAAAAACCTGCTTCTTTTCCCTTATGGGGTAACCAAGAGCCCATATAGAGTCTTTTGTAGGTTCTCTGTCAGTAGGAGAAAATAACAGAGACCAACCAGAGAATATTGAGAAGCAAAGCAGCTACCGTAGTAAGCCTGATCTTTACTAAAGCTGTTGCAACAGGGTGCTTCCCCCCCCCACACACACACAGGAGGGGGGAGGGACCCAGAACAAAGGTGTGCCTGCCCTTATATAGACTTTTTAAATTGCCCACTCTCAAACTCCAGACCACCCCCAGAAACATTATACATACATCACAGAAATGGTGTAGCCCAGGACCACCTCCCCCAATACATCATACATACATCACAGGGGGTGGTCTAAAACAGAATCCTGAGTGTGTTGTTTATCTCCATTGCATTATCTGGGTTTTGGCCACTCTTTTGTTATTATAACTACTTAATTCCTGAATACAGGTCACAGGCTCACCCTATTCACACCTTAAATGTGCCCTTAAGGCAGGATTTGTGAGCACAAAGACAATGGAGAGATTTCCCATTTCCTTCGACCTTGCAGAGAAATATCTGAGGTCATTTTGGGAGAGAGAAAATGGTTTCAGGACTTTTCTGTGGGTTTCAGACATGTGGTTTACATACAGTATTTGTATGTGTTTGCTTGGTACATTTATGAACATCTATTATATATATATATAAGACCTTAAAATTCTTATAACAGTACGCTTTGGGGCTTATAGCCAATGTTAGATCTACGCAGAGTAGGCACATTGGAATGGATGGACATTGCCTTCCAGATGCGACTGGACTATGACTCCCATCATTCCCATATCCTTTGCCATACTGGCTGGGTCTGATGGGAGCTGTAGTTGGGAGGACCACAAGCTCCGCATCCTGGCTCTAAGCCAGCCTTCCCTGACCTGGCAGCCTTCGGAGATGTTTTGGACTACAACTGCCATAGACCCCAACCCAGCAGGTGATACAGGTACTTGGAAATCCAAAAAAACGAGGGTGTCAGGTTGAAGGAGGCTTCTTTGAGCCCAAGATTTAGAAGTGTGTTCCAGGGAACACTGGAGTTCCTTTGAAAGCAGTATCAGGCATTCCTCTATGAATGTGTAAGAAGGGATCCTGTTGGGCCCATCTGTCCCAGCCTCCTGTTTCCAGCAGTGGAGAGTCAGTCGTCAGCCAGAAGCAGAATGCGAAAGAGAGTCTCCCATGTTGCTCTCCAACAACTGCAGCTGGTGTTCAAGTGGCGGGGTGGGGCGGGGCGGTGGGAGAACGCTACAAAAGAAGACAAAGGTGTCCATAAAATTTGCACATGCTTGTCTATATGTGTAGTTGCACATTTGGAAAGAATTGCTGCAATTTAAATAGAAATAATATAGAAATATAGGGGACCCAGGTGGCGCTGTGGTTAAACCACTGAGCCTAGGGCTTGCTGATCAGAAGGTCGGCGGTTCGAATCCCTGTGACGGGGTGAGCTCCTGTTGCTTGGTCCCAGCTCCTGCCAACCTAGCAATTCGAAAGCACGTCAAAATGCAAGTAGATAAATAGGAACTGCTACAGTGGGAAGGTAAACGGCGTTTCCATGTGCTGCTCTGGTTTGCCAGAAGCGGCTTTGTCATGCTGGCCACATGACCTGGAAGCTATACGCCGGCTCCCTCGGCCAATAATGCGAGGTGAGCGTGCAACCCCAGAGTCGATCACGACTGGACCTAATGGTCAGGGGTCCCTTTACCTTTAAATAGAAATATAATGCATCTCACCATAGCAGGGCAGAGAGTGTCACCAAATGATCTGTGTGTCTGCTCAGTCCAGGTGCCAACTACTGAGCGAAACTTACCACACACACACACCTCGAAAACCTAGAAAGCTGCCTTATACTGACTTAGATCATTGGCTCAGTATTGTCTACACTGATTGGCAGCAGCACTCCAGGGGTTCAGGAAGGGTTCTCTCCCAGTCCTGCCTGGAGATGCCAGGAATTGAACCTGGGACCTTTTGCATGCAAAGCAGATGCTCTGGCACCAAGTTATGGACTTTCACCAGTGTAAGAAGAAATAACCCTTCTTAGAATTATGTATCTTCTAACCCAGGCACCCCCAAACTGTGGCCCTCCAGATGTTTTGGCCTTCAACTCCCATGATCCCTAGCTAACAGGACCAGTGGTTGGGGAAGATGGGAATTGTAGTCCAAAACATCTGGAGGGCCAAAGTTTGGGGGTGCCTGTTCTAACCAGACAGGCTTTCAAACAGGGCTCTTTCAAAGTGAGGATTCAAATGCTCTTCAAACAGCCAGCCTAATGTTCTGCAGCATACTGCTGCTGAGCCTGGAGGTTCTACTTAGCTACCAAGGCTGCATACACACCATATCTTGAAAGCACAATTAAAGCACAGGCTTTCCTCAAAGAATCCTGGGAACTGTAGTTTACTCACCACAGAGCTACAATTCCCAGCACCCTTGACAGACTACAGTTCTCGGGATTCTTTGAGGGGAAGCCATGTGCTTTCAATGCATGGTGCGTATGCAGCCTGATAGACATAGCTGCGAAGTTTTCCCTTTTCTCGCGAGGAAGCCTATTCAGCATAATGGAAAATCCCTTTAAAAAAGGGATAACTTGGCAGCTATGCTGATAGATCTTCCATCCTTGAATTTCTCTAATCCACTTTGAAAGCCTTAAAGGGGGATTTTAAACTTTTCCAGATGGGGTTTTCCCATTATAACTTCTGAGCCCTGGGGAAAGAACTCTGAAACCTGGTGCGTTTATGTGCATGCTTGAAAAAGTTTTCTTTTAAGAGACATCCACAACATCTCCCCAAAAAAGACAAATTGCAGAATTCACCAGAGACAGATAAGCCCAAAATAGGTTTAGTCGCTGTGTACAAACCAAGCATTTGTCTCCAGCAAAATGTTTCTCTCTGACCACACTAGTGGTGTGACTGAGCTCCAAAGTGCAGCTGGAATGAATTTCGTTCGTTATTGCTCAATCCGCCCCTTTGCAAGGAGAGACGGTCTTGGCAGCCTCCTCTGCTTTCCAGCAGCAGCAAAGCAACGCTTTTCAAGAGGAGAGCGCAGATCGGAAGAGGCAAGATTCTGCAGATTCACAACCAGCACCCTCAACTCTGACAGGTAGCGGCTTTCTCTGAGCAGATCAGGCAGGGTGCCCATGTGCCTCTTCCATGCCCCTTCCACAACTCCTGCCAACTCGGAGCTGCTTTGTATAATGGGACGTGGGAACGCCTGCCTGCGGGAGCATGTGCTCTGCCACTGATCCTGGCTCGTAGTGCACGCCCTCCTTAAGACTGTTTGCAAACAACCCACCCAGAGCCTTGAAAGGAGCAAAGAGAAGCCGACCCACAAGGACAGCACGAGACAGCCGTGCCCATCTCGAGGAAGTTCAGAGGGCAAATTTCACGCACTGTTGGGCTATAAAGAATATTGCTGGGTTGTTCCCTGCCCCACTCAAGGTGCATGTATGTGCATATACTGAAGATCTCGCTCTCTCTATATATCTATCTGCCTTCTTTTCATTTGGGGCATTCGCTGCAAACAGAGCAACTCGGAGGAGAGAACTGACAGCAGGAGCGTTTAAAATGAAGACTGAAAATCAATATACGGGCGCCGTGCCATGCGAAGGCAGGAAGGGGGTGAGTGTCTGGCTGGCAGACGAAGCTGTCTCCTTGTCTTTTTCTGTGGGCATGTGGGTCGAGGGGTAAACGAGCAAAATACAGTAGAATTTTGCCAGTTGCAACACAGAACCTCTTGTTTTACAACAGAATATCCCAATTTTCGTACGGAATGTTGTAGGGTGTGGACTCAGACCATAGTCTATTTGCTACTGGATTTTGGAGACAGGCCTGCTTTTAAGGATTTTTTTTGTTGGTTGGGGTGGAGTGGCAGGGCCACTGCAAGATAGAAAAGGCTGAGGATTTGGGGAAGGTCCCCTGGTCACAAAACCTTGGACCGGCCCCAGGACATAAAGGTCCAAAAATACACCTTGTCAGAAGAGTAGGTGGTTGGTAATTTATTTATTTATTAAGAAAAAGAGACAATGGAGTTAGGATGTTGAGAATTTGAGGCACCTGGGTTCCAGACCTACAGACATCTTCGCACAATATTGATAGGACAACATTTTGGCATGCTGGCAATCAGCATCCGATGTCTGAGATTCCGTTTTCTGTAGCATTTTAAGCACTGTGCAGTTTCTCTCGGTCTGCAACATCCTTTTTTTGCTCCAAGCAAAGAACCTGTGCATGCCCAACAGCACTGCAGGGAAACGAGGGGATAACCTGCACTCCTAATTGCCAAGGGTGCAGACCTGCAGGGATGGGATGGCATGAGTTGCAAACAATCCAGCCCTGGGCTGGCAGGGTTTTTATTACTTCATGCATGCATCTATGAGGCAGCAAGCAGGTGTGCTTTGAATCTCTTCAATGCTGACTGGTGATGCATGGTTTGGGTCACAGCCTTCGGAGAATGCATTGTAGGTCTGCGGAGAGGGCAGAGACATCCTCAGCCAACCCTAAAAAAGGTAAAGGGACCCCTGACCATTAGGTCCAGTCCTGACTGACTCTGGGGTTGCACACTCATCTCGCGTTATTGGCCGAGGGAGCCGGCGTATAGCTTCCAGGTCATGTGGCCAGCATGACAAAGCCACTTCTGGCAAACCAGAGCAGCACATGGAAACGCCGTTTACCTTCCCGCTGTAGCGGTTCCTATTTATCTACTTGCATTTTGACGTGCTTTCGAACTGCTAGGTTGGCAGGAGCTGGGACCAAGCAACGGGAGCTCACCCCGTCACAGGGATTCGAACCGCCGACCTTCTGATCAGCAAGCCCTAGACTCTGTGGTTTAACCCACAGCGCCACCAGGAGCAGTTTGTCAATGCCAGAATGCTCAGCCTAAAACATGTGAAGTAGTAGTGAAGCAAGTGCCTCTGAGCATGTACTGAGTTCCTAGTATTTAGTTCTTAAAGGGAGACTTTCCAGAGCCTGATTTTAGGCAGTTACACTTTCCGGCCTGGATGCTCGACCCACCCCAAGCCTGTAGAGGTTGGATGTGCCAATTCAGTAATGCATTCTGCACATGCTCAGAGTCACAGCATGAGGAAAGTGCCCCATTCTACCAAGAATAAATGTTGCACTCTTGCATGCCATGGTATATGTAATTTCCCCATGAGAGAAGCAGAAATGCCATGCTAGCTGTGCACATCACTTAAGAAATAAGTATTCTGCACTAAAGTTGGCATCAGCCCCATACCTTTTCAAAATACCTGGAGGTCTCTTGCTTAGAAGATGACCAATGACAAAGATGACCTTCACACTGTACATTTAAAGAGCATGGCTTCCTCACAGAGTATCATGGGAACAGCCCCAACCAGCATAGCCAATGGTCGGGAAGGACGCGAGTTGCAATTGAAGATAATTGCTCCATGGACAGTAGACCAGTCACTGGAAGTCGCTGAGAGCTAGAAGTTCAAAGGACTAACATCAGCTGAACCAGAATGACTGAAAGACTCCATAAATCAGGAGAGTAAAACCACGTTCGCACCATTCATTTATAATGTTACGATGCCATTTTAAACAGTTGTGACTTCCCGCATAGAAACCTGGGGGCTGCAGTTTGTTCAAGGTGCTGAGAGTTGTTAAGAGACTCCCTATTCCCCGTCTAAAGTGGTATGATGTTATGGTGCCTCAACCCTGACATCTGATACTGCTTTAAATGTACAGTGTGAATGTGGCCTAAGGCTGTGCATACACTGAATTTTTTAAGCACATGGTTTCCCCTTAAGAATGCTGGGAACTGCAGTTCACCCCTCATGGAACTATAGTTCCCAGCACCCTTAACAAACTACAAGATCCCAGGATTGGTTTTTTGGGGGGGCGGGGGAATCATGTACTTTAAATACATGGTGTGCCTATATATGTTCTCTCCTGAGAGCAAATGGATCAGAAGGACTTAAGTGGAGGAAGGCTGATTGCATTTGAAAACTGACGGAAACATCTTTTTGGTGAGAGCCATTCAACAATGGAACCAGTTACCTAGGAATTGGTGTTGGGTCTCACTTAAATAAGAGGAGCCCTGCAGGATCAGGCCAGTAGCCCATATAGTCCAACATCCTGCTCTCACCAGTTGCCTTTGGGGAACCCTCAAGCAGGACCTGAGCACTTGAGGGCTGCCCCAAGTTGATACAGCTATCATTGCCTCCTGTGGGAGGGAGTTCCATAGATTAACTTTGTGCTGCACAAAGAAGCACTTTTCTTTTATGTGTCTTGAATCTTCCAACATTCAGCTTCATTGGAGCCCCACGAGTTCTAGTGTTATGAGAGAGGGAGAAAGAACTTTCCCTAAACTGAAAATATCCCAACTGCTGCAACCATTTAACTGTTGCAGTTAGGGAAGCAATGCGCCAGCAATAAATCTGCCTTCAGGGTGCTTGGGTGGGGGCCAGAATATGTCAAACGGGGCGGCAAGGGGGTGGGAGGAACAGAGAGAGCAGAAAGGTCAATTGTGGTCATTGGGAAGGCCTGGGTCCTGAATGGAAAATATGGCCCGCCTTCCTGGAAGATGGGGAACAAAACTCTTTATACCCTGGCAGTGTTTAAAAAATCCCCCAGCTGCAACCTTGGCCAGAAACACCACATTGTTTATAGGCTGGTACCTTGTGATGTGGAAGGATCTTTCGGAACGTGCGTGGAAAGGTCATGCGTGGAAAGGTCATCCGTCCTTCCAAAGTGATGGAAAAACCCAGATCGCTTCCCTTTCTCTATTTTCTCCTTGTCTTTGCTTTTTACCCTGTTTCTCATATTTTAAGACATACCCATAAAATAAGCCATAGCAGGATTTTTAAGCATTCAAGGAATATAAGCCATACCCCGAAAATAAGACATAGTGATAGGCGTAGCAGCAATGCCGGCCACGGCAGAAGGAGGAGGAAAAAAATAAGACATCCCTTGAAAATAAGCCATAGTGTGTTTTTTTGAGGAAAAAATAAATATAAGACATGTCTTATAATATGAGAAACACGGTAAATGTTGGTGAGTTTGGATCTGCATGTCGCTTTGGGGCTTTTTAAAAAATAGGAAGCAATGAATGAATGAATGAATGAATGAATGAAATGAATAATCATAATAATGGCTCTGATCTAAAAATTAATAAGTTCCCTTAAAGGGAGATCAGCCTCATAAGGAGGACTGAAATCCTCTAAGGAGCAGATAGACCTAGGCTCCTTTTTGGTCGGGATAATAAAATGACAAAGACCAAAGCCCAGGGCTTGTAAAGCAAAGAGTGATCTTTATTTTTTTTAAAAAAAGACAGAGGTCTGTTATAACAAAGGTTCCCCTCCCCAAAAGCAGAAATGGCAAGAGGAACCCCGAACAAAAGAACATTTCCCATTTGGAGCAAAAAGGCGGGAAAGGAAGATTAACATTTCCAGTAAACAGAGTACTTGTGAACTCAATAGACAGAATACTTGTGAATCTTCTGGAGATGGTACCCTGATTACAGCGATGTCTTGGAATGTCAATATGTAAATTCAAGTATGTTGGTGAATGGTTTGGTGGGAGGAGATATTAACATGAAGTCCTGTCTTACTATGTAACTTATTAATTTAACAAAGTTCTTAGTTTGCCATTTCCTGGGTAGCCTCCTTCACCCCCCAGCTCTCCCTGCAGAGAAGCATTTGGTCGTTTTGGGAGAATCAAAATGGTTTTCAGGCCTGTCTTCCTGTACTGTTTGCTTGGTACATTTATGAACATTTATTATTACAACAGCTCAAAGAATAAGGGGGCCAGTCTTGACCTTGCCTCTCTCCTCCCCCCCCAACATTTCATCTTCACAACAACCTTTTAAGGTAAGCCAGGCTAAGAGATAATGCCTGGCCCAAGGACACTGAGTGAGTGTCGTGGCTGAGTATGGATGTGTAGATATTTCCCTGCATTGCAGGGGGTTGGACTAGTTGACCCTTTGTGTCACCTTCACAGATGCATCCTTTTGGACCCGTACATGAGAAGTTCAGCTGCCATAACAGGATTAAATAGGTTCTTGCAGGATAAATGATTAATTAATACAGAAGGTTTGCCTTCAACTTAGGACAGAAATTTTCCTGGACCGAGGGCCGCATTCCCTTCTGGGCAATCTTCCGAGGGCCAAATGCCAGTGGTGGGTGTGGCCAGTGACAAATGTGGGAGGGACAATGAATGAATTTTTAAAAACCTTTTATGTACAAGGCTGGCTCCTGCAAACCCTGTCCTCCATCCAAGCAAGAGGCATGATCAGAGTTCAAGGACACATTACCAGCCAGGGGGCTGTGATGGCAGGAACTTGGGGTGTGAATCAGAGCCAGCAAAGGGGGCGTGGCTTGGGAAGAGTTCCAAGGGCCAGATAAGAGGGGCGAGGTGGGCCACATGTGGTTCCTTGCTCTTTGCACGTTTGGGATAAGGAAGGACACTTCCTGGAATGATTTTAGGAAGCTGGTTGACCCTCCAACCACTCTCTCCTCTTCTTGCCTGCAGAGAATGACCCTCATCCTCAGCTTGGTGACCTTGGTGGCTGCCTTTGGGTCGTCTTTCCAGTACGGCTACAACGTCTCCGTGATAAACTCTCCAGAACTGGTAGGTGGAGTCCCCTTGCTCACTCGCACCTTTCCCGCTTTGCATCACCGGAGGCCAGAGATCCCTTTCTCCTCATGCAGATGGGCCAGCACAATAAACTGGCTGATTTAATGCTGTATTTTACAATGTTGCAACCCGCTCACCCTGTGACCTTAGGACTAGAAAATATAAATATTATTATTATTAATAATATAATGACGTTCTTTGTTGATAGAACTTTGAGCATCAACCAGAAATGATGAACGTTGACACTGTTTACATCAGGTAAAGGGGAAGCTGTGGCCTCCCAGAGGTTGTTGTACTCCAATACCCATCGTTCAGCGTGACCAGTCCTCATGGATGATGGGTGCTGTAGTCCCATAACATCTGGAAAGCCGCAGGTTCCCTGTTCCTGGCTTACTTAGAACAGAGCATTGTTAATGAGCCTCTGGTGCCTCTCTTCTCCCAGTTCATGAAAGCTTTTTACAACGAAACCTACTACGAAAGGAATGGGGAGTATATGAGCAAGGACATGATGACAGCCCTCTGGTCAATCACAGTGTCTTTCTTCCCACTTGGAGGCTTCTTTGGGTCACTATTGGTTGGCCCCATGGTGAACAAATGTGGCAGGTAAGAAAAGTGTGGCTCACATTGCTGGATGTGGTGTGATGCAGAGGGGGTGCAAAGCAAGGGCAGACAGGATAGGCTGCTCTTCTAGATGTTGTTGCCCTAAAGGGTTTACAACTTCCCATGGCTCCTGGGAGCACCAGCCAGAAAGGAGTCTCTCTCTCCTGCTCTTGTGCCTCTGCAGGAGTGCCTGCTCTGACTTTTTATTATGACTGATTGAAACAGGTATGGAGAGATAGTGGCTGCACCAGATTCTTGTTGTCGGACTATGCTGTAAAACTTCCAAATATTGGTATAGGAACTCAAGAGTGGCTTGTGAGAGCCATGCGGTTGAGCTGGAGCAACCAGCTCAAACCTCTTCCCAAGCTGAGCTTCTCAGGTAGACCAGGGAAGAACAAAGGCTTGCTTACCTATTTCCTCCCAAGGTGAGGGGAAGTGGCCTAGGCTAAGCCTGGCAGGATAGCTTACTCTACTATGACATTAACCATTAACTTAAGCATGTTGGTTATATGAGATTGGTTGTTCCACACCTCCCTCCCTTCCCAGAAAAGGCACCTTGCTGATCAACAATGTCTTCTCCATCATCCCTGCAATTCTCATGGGAGCCTCCAAGGTGGCAAAGACTTTTGAAGTGATCATCGTCTGTCGGATCATCATTGGCATCTGTGCAGGTGAGCACAGCAGACACCTGAGCACCTGTCTTAAGTTACCTTCTTAAGAAGGCCTCCCTTTCGGGGACCTCTATCCAGACCGTTCCTCTAGGGTGGGTTCGGATATGCTGCACCCTTTTGTTGCCGTTCCCAGATTCATCTGCATTTGTCTTGTTGTCTTTTCAACCAGGCTTGTCTTCCAACGTTGTCCCCATGTACCTTGGAGAGCTGTCTCCCAAAAACCTAAGGGGGGCCGTGGGGGTGGTCCCGCAGCTCTTCATCACCATCGGGATCCTCGCTGCTCAGATTCTGGGCATGCGGATGATCCTCGGAAGCACAGAAGGTAAATGAGGAATGCGTCAAATTTCCTGCTCCGATAGCATTTTATTTATCTTTTTAGAGAGGCTTTAAAAAAAACAAAACTGCTCTTCAGCCAAAGAGGCTCCCAGAACTGCTTGCATTAAAAAAAAACAAAGAACAAGACAAGCTACCTAGTTCCCAGAATTCCAGTCTAAAAGACATGACACAAGAGGGGAAAGAGATGGGGAGGGAGGAGGAAAAGTAGAATGTAGACAATACTGACCTCAATGGACCTATGACCTGACTCAGGGTAAGTGTCCAACAAGCTGCTATTTTTATCTTGTGAACTACCCTGAGATCTTATGATGAAGGGTGGTATAGAAGTCTAATAAATAAATAAATGGAAATAAAAATAAATATGGAGCACTCCTCTTCACACACCCCCACCTACCCATCTCACTACAACCTCTGCTGAATAGTACTGCTGAACCAACCAGTCACAAACAGATCTTTAAAATAGATGACTGATTTGCACAGCACGTAGTTAAACTGTGGAATTGGCTCCCACAGGAGGCAGCAGTGACTACCAATCGGGATGGTTTTAAGAGGGGATTAGACAAATACCAGGAGGTCAAGTCTCTATAGACTGCAAATAGCCACAATGGCTATGTTCTTCCAAGCCAGTAATGCTTCTGGAATTCCAGTTGCTGGGAATCGCAAGTGGGGAGAGGAGAGGGTTGTTGCACCCGGGTCCTGTTTGCGGGCTTCCCATAGTGGGCATCTGGTTTGGCCTCTGTGAGAACAGGATAATGCGGGTGGCGCTGTGGTCTAAACCACTGAGCCTCTTGGGCTTGCCAATCAGAAGGTCGGCAGTTCGAATCCCAGTGACGGGGTGAGCTCCCGTTGCTCTGTCTCAGCTGCTGCCAACGTAGCAGTTCAAAAGCACACCAGTGCAAGTAGATAAATAGGTACCATTGCAGCGGGAAGGTAAACAGTGTTTCCATGCGCTCTGGTTTCCATCATGGTGTTCTGTTGCACCAGAAGTCCTGCTGGCCATGTGACCTGGAAATCTGTCTGTGGCCTGAAAGCGAGATGAGTGCCACAACCTCATAGTCGCCTTTGACTGGACTTAACCGCCATGGGGTCCTTTAAAAAAAAAAAACTTTTTACCTTTTGCCTGATCCAGCAAGCTGTTCTCATGTGTCTTACCCTATTGCAGGCATAGCAACATTTCTCTTCTTTCTCATGTTGCAGGCTGGCCAATTCTGTTGGGTCTAACTGGGATCCCTGCAGTGCTGCAGCTTTTCCTGCTTCCCTTTTTCCCTGAAAGTCCCAGGTACCTGCTGATTCAGAAGGGAGATGAAGCAGGTGCCAAAGCAGGTAAAAGATACCTACTTATAAGATACAATCTCAAATGGAGGGAGGCCTTAAGCTACTGAAGGTAATGGGCCTCTTTATATATCCAGCTGCCCTTTGTCAACAACAATTTGCCGCTGTTTTTTGTGTGTTGAATATATGCTATATGGTAGTTTATGGACCTAATAGGTATATAAAGCCATTTGCACATGTTGCCATGCAACCAGTCCATGCAAAATGTAGGCATCCCATATATAGAAATGTGCAAACCAGTGATATTTTAGGGAGCAGGCTAGCAGTCGGGGCCCATGACTTACATCATAGGAGCCTACACAACACAAAACACTGTTGCTGTTTGTAGGTTTTATTTTATTTGTTTTTTATCTTATATTTTGGAAAAAATTTTGGGGCCCCCCAAGAGAGTGGGGCCCTAAGCTACAGCTTGTTTAGCTTATCCATAAATCCAGCACTGGGAGGGAGGCTGGGTAGAGAAGAGGCCATCTAACAAGTGTGTTTTTTACTACCTGTGAACTGTTATAGAGGCATACAAACAACTCCTAGCTCGGTATCCTGTCTCTGATATCTGTAAAAAGTTCAAACTCATAACTTAGGGGGCAGCTTCTTGATGGTCAAACCAAAGCTATCTCCTGTGGTCTGAGCTCAGGTGTGACACAGCATCTGAATACCTGTGGGCCCTCCCAATGACGCTGAACTCCAGCTCCTTTTGATGTCGGCAGGGGCTGATGGGAGTTGTAGTCCAAAACGTCTAGAGAATGGATTGACAGTGGTTTTCCAAAGGGGGCAATACGCCCCCCTCCCCAGGAAGAAGTGGGGTTGCCTGGAGGGTGCTGGAAGTGTAACTAACAGTCTTTGAATCGCTGGATCAAGTCCATTTATTTTTGTTGAATTAATTGAACAAATTTTAATTGGATTGTGAATAAATGTGCAATTAATCATTACCCGGGGTGCCAACTTGGGGGGAAAATATTGGAGAGGGGGGCAGGTTAGCCCTGCCCTACATAATCACAAGATGTGGTTCACGCACATCATTTGAATGTTGATGCCTGTCAACTTCGGGGGTGCCCAACTCCCTCAAATATTTTATTGATCATTACTGTTTTATTGATCATTACTGTTTTAAATGTTATTGTGTTACTGTCTTCGTTAGTGGGTTGTGCACTGAATAATGCTTTTTGTAGAGTACCTGGGCAGGATTGCAGTGGGTTTGGGGCTATGGAACTGAGGACCCATAAAAGTTTAGGAACCGCTGTTGTTAATGAATGAAAAACATTGTGAGTGGCATGGGCTGCAGGCATAGCACCTCCCGTCTTTTCTGCCAGGCTCCTGCCACCTTGGTGACCTTCCTTCCTTCCTTCTTCCCATCCAGCCCTGAAGAAGCTGAGGGGCTGGGATGACGTAGAGGAGGAGATGGAGGAGATGCGCCTGGAGGACCAGGCGGAGAAAGCAGAGGGGCGGATGTCCGTGCTGACCCTCTTCACCTACCGAGGCCTCCGCTGGCAGCTCATCTCCATCATCGCGATGATGGCGGGGCAGCAGCTCTCCGGGATTAACGCCGTAAGTTAACCAGCATCCCAAGTAACAATTCAGAGGGTTGTTGTTGTTTTTCTCCAAAGAGGCCTATCTAGCCTAGCACCCGGATTCCCATCATGCCTAACGATGGGTGCTTAATAACATTTCTTGCAAGAGAATCAGACAAATTTACAGAGGCTAAGGCCAGCAGTGATGCCTCTGAATAGCAGTTGCTGAAAACTGGAGGAGAGGAGAGAGCTCTTCTTCTGCTCAAGTCCTGCTTGTGGGTTTCCCACAGCCATGTGTTCAGCTACGGTGACAACAGGACGCTGGACTATTCCTGCATTGCAGGGGGTTGGACTGGATGACCCTTGGGGTTCCCTCCTGAGTCTTACCATTCTGTGATTCTGTTGGGCCGATCCATCTCAGCACTCTTCTTATGTTCAGTGCTTTCCTGCTTGTGGGCATGACTGAATTTCGATTGCTTGTTTGTCTTTCATCCAACCCCAGGTCTACTACTACGCTGACAGTATCTATAGGAGCTCAGGTGTGGAGGAAAACGACGTGCAGTTCGTGACCGTGGGGACAGGAGCTGTCAACGTCGTGATGACGTTGTTAGCGGTACGGCTTACCATGTTAATTTATTATTATTATTATTATTATTATTATTATTATTATTATTATTATTAAGCACCAGAGCTGGGTTAGATGCTCGACCTGTGTCGGGTGGGGAAGCTTACTATTATTATTATTATTATTATTATTATTATTATTATTATCATCATTATCATTATCATTATCATTACTATTTATTTAACAAAGTTTATATTGATGGTAACAACCTCGAAGCAAGAAATATTATCATTCTGAAGAAAGGGGTTTCAAGATGGCAGCCAATAAACAGCTCCTCTGATAAGCTTTTAATTTAACCTTATTAATTTATGCATGCTTTTAACATTTTAATACTCTCCTTTTATCTAAGCAAAATAGTAAATATTCCTGTAGTGGCGATTAAGCCGCTCTTGTTATATTCATACTACTAAAATGATCACTTAAAGAACGGGTTGAAAAACAAGTAGTGAAAGCTTGTTTATTAGCACCTCACACTGGAACTCCCTGGCTATTGATATTTATGCATGTGCCTTCAACTGTACTGTTTTCCGCTCCTGTTAAAAATATTTTTTTGTTTCTCCAGGCTTACCCAGATACCTAGAATGCTGCTGTGTTTTTTAAAATTTCGCTGGTTTTTATGTTTTGAACGTTTTAAACAGTTGTTTTCATCGTTCTCACCAATACAGTGGTGCCTCGCTAGACGAATTTAATTCGTTCCACGGGTCTATTCTTATAACGAAAAATTTGTCTAGCGAATCCCATAGGAATGCATTGAATTTTTTTGATTTTATTTTTGCCCATAGGAACGCATTAATTGAATTTCAATGCATTCCTAGGGGAAACCGTGATTCGCTAGACGAATTTTTCGTAAAACGAATTCGTCTAGCGAGGCAACCTCCGCTAGAAAAATCCTTTCTTTAAGCGAAAATTTTGTCTTACGGGGCGTTTGCTAAGCGAGGCATTTTATTGTTTTGTTCTGCTTTGAGGATTTTTACAGTCAAGCGGTATACAAAATTGGATAAAATAAATCATTTCATTTCAAACTCACTTTTAGGAATAAATAAATAAAAATAAACCCATTTAAAGCAGTAAAACATTTACATATGAACCAATAGTGTTCACTGCTGGCAGCAGTTAAGAGGATCAATACTCCCTATAGCTGCATAAAATAGTTTGTAAAATAGCAGTGTGTGAAAACTGCAGAGATCCAACACCAAAAGCCCCGTTGGACTCAAAAAATGAGAACGTAGGGAGCTTGTCTTGAATCTCCTGGTGTAAGAATTCCATAGCTGTGGTGCCACCACCGAAAGGCCCGCGAATGAATCCCTTGCACACAAATTTACAGGCTGCTCTCTTCCTCCCTGTTTTCTAGGTCTTTATCGTCGAGTCTCTGGGGCGGAGAATTCTGCTTCTGGCCGGTTTTGGGATCTGCTGTGCTGCCTTGGCTGTGCTAACGGTGGCTCTGAATCTCAAGGTGCGTTTAGTGAGCATCTTTGCCTGGGCGGGGGGGGCGAGAGGCAGCTGTCCTCACCAAGGCTTTCTGCATCTAAAACATGCAAGTACCAACCACCGTAAAGCATAATAACAGTCCTCTCCTCCATCCGTTCACAGGCCATAGATTATTTAATAGCCATAGGCATGGGTAAAGAGGAATGTTTTTGCCTGGTGCCTAAAGACATGCAATGATGGCACCAGGCGAGCCTCTCTGAGGAGAGCATTCCAAAGTTGGGAGCAACCACAGAAAAGGCCTGTTCTCTTGTTGCCAGCCTCCGAACCTCTATGGGATGGGGGACATAGAGAAGGGCCTCAGGTGACAAACACAGGATCCGGGTCAGTTTGTATGCAGAGAGGCAAGCCTTAAGATATTGAGGGCCTGTGCATTATTATCTAGAGCATTTGTATTCCACTCGTCAGCCAAAAAGGTTGGCCCTGCCTGTTGCCTTCCTGCTCCCTGGTCCCAGTCTTGCCCTTGTAGAAGTCAGTAGGAAAGAAGAGGATGTGGGGACAAGTACTATAGTTACCTACGGTAGCTCTGCCTGTTATTGCTTCTGGGTCAGCCAGTCGTTGAGCTCTGGCTCCCCCTACTGTCGGGGTCCCTGTCTTCCGCCCAACAGGCTCCAACCTTCACTGGTGTTCAATTGCCCTTCTTGCTTCACTGTTGACGCCTCAACAGGGAAACTGAGAAATGGCTCTAAACAGCAACCCAATTCCTCAACAGCACATCAACGGGATGCCCTACTTGAGTATAGCCTGCGTTATTGCCTATGTCATCGGACACGCTATCGGAGCCAGTAAGTATGCTGTTGCCTGCTTGGTCTCCTCTTTGCTCGGAGAAATGAATGGCTTCCTTACATATCTATAGTATTATTGCTGGTGCGAATCGTTATCTTTAATAATAATTTCCCTTGCTCATTCAATCCTTTGCACCTCAGGCTGGGGGAAACTCCTGTCTGGAAACCCCTGGAGCTCCTGCCAGACAGTGTAGATAACACTGAGCCAGATGTGCCAACGGTCTGACTCTGTATAAGGCAGCTTCCTATGTCCCTGAATCTTAAGGGAAGGGCTTTTAGCTTAGTGGTAGAGAATCTCTCCAGGCAGGGCTGGGAGAGACCTCTGCCTGAAGCCCTGGAGAGCCGCTGCTAGTCAGTGTAGACAGTTCTGAGCTAGGTGGACCAATGGTCTGATTCCTGTGTTCCTGTTTATTGTGAAATTGCTTTGAAGTGCTTCATTGGAAGCAATTCACGAATGTAAAGCAATATCGTAATTCCGTTGTACAAATCTATGGTGCAACCTCACCTCAAAAAGGATATTGTGGAGTTGGAAAAGGTTCAGAAAAGGGCCACCAAAACAATTAAGGGAATTGAATTTTGGACGATGCAAGGCAAATAAAAGGAAGTCCTTCTTCACATTGTTAAACTATGGAGCTCCCTTCCAAAGGGGGCAGTGATGGCCACCAACTTGGATGGCTTTGAGACAAACTCATGGAGGAGAGAGAGCTATCGATGGCTACTAGCCATGATGACTATTGCTCTGCCTCCACAGTTGGAGGCAGTCAAGTTTCTGAATACCAGCTGCTGGAGACCATGGGAGGTGAGAGGGCTCTTGTGTTTGAACCCTGCTTGCGGGTTTCCCACAGGTATCTGGTTGGCCACTGTGAGAACAGGATGCTGAACCACCTGGGCCACTGGCTTGATCCAGCAGGCCTTTCTTATGTCCTTACACACGATAATAAATAATTATCTCTTTCTCCCTTCTCCCAGGCCCGATTCCGAGTGTGATGATAATTGAGATGTTCCTCCAGTCGTCTCGCCCAGCGGCATTCATGGTTGGAGGCTCTGTTCACTGGCTATCAAACTTCACAGTGGGTCTGGTCTTCCAATACATGGATGTAAGGAAATTGCGGATTCGTAACATTTCTGCTAGGGACGCGGGTGGCACTCTGGGTTAAACCGCAGAGCCTAGGGCTTGCCAGTCAGAAGGTCAGCGGTTCGAATCCCTGTGATGCGGTGAGCTCCCGTTGCTCCGTCCCAGCTCCTGCCAACCTAGCAGTTCAAAAGCACGTCAAAGTGCAAGTAGATAAATAGGTACCGCTCCAAGCAGGAAGGTAAACTGTGTTTCCGTGTGCTGCTCTGGTTCACCAGAAGCGGCTTTGTCATGCTGGCCACATGACCTGGAAGCTGTACGCCAGCTCCCTCGGCCAATAACACAAGATGAGCGCCACAACCCAGAGTCTGTCACAACTGGACCTAATGGTCAGGGGTCCCTTTACCTTTACCATTTCTGCTTAAGGCGATTCAGTTTTATACAGGGGCAGCGAATATGTTTCTCTTTGGGACAGCCTTCTGATTTAGACAGCCTAGAGGCCTCCACTTTTGTTAGGATTAGACTGGGACCCTCCTGGCTCCTTCTTGTCACCGGATCCCTGATGGCTTGGAAGCTGTAATACCACTCTTTGGCCATCTAGTGTGGTGGCGCTGCATTTCAGGCCAACTCTTTTCTATGCAAATTGCCTTGGGGTTGCCGCTCTAGGCACCCTAGCCATGCTACCTATATTCCCTACTCCAAGTCCCTAAATGCTTCCTGTCAGATAGCTCATGGCGAATGCTACCTTTGACTATGGTTGTTGTTTAGTCGTTTAGTCGTGTCCGACTCTTCGTGACCCCATGGACCATAGCACGCCAGGCACTCCTGTCTTCCACTGCCTCCCGCAGTTTGGTCAAACTCATGTTTGTAGCTTCGAGAACACTGTCCAACCATCTCGTCCTCTGTCGTCCCCTTCTCCTAGTGCCCTCAATCTTTCCCAACATCAGGGTCTTTTCCAAGGATTCTTCTCTTCTCATGAGGTGGCCAAAGTATTGGAGCCTCAGCTTCACGATCTGTCCTATCAGTGAGCACTCAGGGCTGATTTCCTTAAGAATGGATAGGTTTGATCTTCTTGCAGTCCATGGGACTCTCAAGAGTCTCCTCCAGCACCATAATTCAAAAGCATCAATTCTTCGGCGATCAGCCTTCTTTATGGTCCAGCTCTCACTCTCACTATGGTAGACATTCGCTAAGGCCCGCCCTAGTGGGCAACTTTAGCAGAATCAAATGGTAAAGTTTTTCTGCTTTGGGTTACAAGAGGGGAAGGGAATATTTTGCAGCTTGGGGGCCATGCTCCTTTCTGTGCAACCTTCCAGGGGCCACATGCCTCTGCTGGGAGGGGTTACACGACAGATTTGCTTCTCTTCACAGAGGGTTGTCAACTCAATGTAGACCCATTGAAATGAATAGACCCAAGTTTGTTGTGTCCATTAATCTGAATAGGTCTATCTACTCTGATCAAGGCAAGCACTGCTTACAACTCAGTGTGGTGTTAAATCGAGCCAACATCCCAATGCATTTTGAACCTGGTGATGGTTCTTCTGGAGTAAAGAGGATGAAAAACAAAATCAGTGTCCAGTAACAACTCATTCTCATCTCTCTCTCTCTCTCTCTCTCTCCTTCTCCTATTCTTATTATTCCTCTATATAGCAAGGGCTCGGAGCCTATTCATTCCTCATTTTCTGCGGCATCTGCTTGGCCACCTTCATTTACATCTTCCTGGTAGTCCCCGAAACCAAGAACAAAACCTTCATGGAAATCAACCAGATCATGGCGAAGAGGAACGGCACCGAAGATGAGACGGACAAAGAGGAAATGAAGGATTTTGCTGACATCTCACAGCCTTACAGCAAGAAAGCCGAGGCACAGAGGAACAGCGCCCTCTAAGACATCTCTGGTCCCTCACCCAGGAGTGGCTGAAGCCCAACTCTCCTCCAGCCATCTTGGTGGCACATGCCACCCTTCGAATTTCCTCCCCCTCCCCGCATTGTCGTGGGCGAGGTGTAAATAACCCCATGTAGTTGTGCCCTCCAATACCCTCCTTGCTACATCCTTCTCACATGGACAAAAACTCCCAGCAGCAGCCCCCCCCCCAAAAAAAGATACTGCCCTTTCTCTAGCATCAAAGACTTTGCCATTTCCGGATGCCTTGCCTATAATTTTTTTAAAAGGCGTTCACCTGTTCAAGACACATTTCTGAAGAACCAAGATGGGAAACTTCTTGCCAGTTCGGAAGCGTTTCCAAAGACGGTAACTGAGTTTGGAGGGTGTTGGCAAAGCGATCTGCAGGCAGATGTGTGTTTGGTTGTTAGGCATTGGGCTGCTGTGAATCCACCTGACCCTGAGATTCACTGTATGGCTGGACCCAAGATCCTCTTACAAATGTAGTATTTCCTCTCTGCATTTCTTCTGCCTTCACATCCCACAAACTGAAGCACAGACCTGGGGGTGTACTCCGAGGTAAGTCAAGATAATCTGATTTTAGACACCTGGCAAGCACGCAATTCCTCTTTGCAAAAGGCAGAGGACGTGCCACAAGACCATTTCAGCCAAGCCGTACCCACAAGCTGTCTTATTGGAGGGTTCCTAGTAGACCCATCAATGAGAATGAACATGACTGCCTTAGATTCATGCATTCCAGTGGGTCTGCACTGAGCATAATTTGGTTGGATACAATCCTGAGGGCATTAGGTGTAGGCAGGTAAAGACCTGATCCAGCTAAAAGGGGCTTTGCCAAACCCACCCCACCCCCCAATCAGCCCTAGAGCAACACAAACCCAGAGGCCTTTCATCATATCTGCTGCAGCCCTTATTTTAACTCTGCATGGGGGTGGGCATGTGACAGAGTCCTTATTTCATTGCAGGAAGCCCTGCCAATGGAAAGAAGTGAAACTCTATATCTGTCCAATGCCTGCACTGGCATTTCTAGCCTTAAAAAGCCCCCACGCCCAACTTAATGGGGTTCCTAACGAGGTCTCAAATGACTCAGTGGACCCAGAATAATTCTGAATTCCTTGCTGGAGAGTGTATGTGTGTTTGCAGGGGGGTCATGATGTTTTGGCACGTATCCCTGCTCGTTAAGGAAGTGAAAGGAGTCTGTTACAACACCGTTTTTTAACCTCAACTCTTCCCCTGCTGGATTGGTATCAATTGCCAGGCTATAATGGCTATAACTAAAACACTAATTTTAATCATTTTGATTTTCATTAAAGCACCAATGGAGCTCTAATTTTGATTCAGCCTTAGCTTAACAGGCAAATAAGTCTAGAAGGCAGTATCCCTTAAATGCCTTCCATCTAGCTGGCTTGAGATTTTGCTGTCTGCTTTTCGTGAAAGTGGACATTTCTCCCACGACCTAGAAACAATCATGAAAATTTGCAATTTAATTTTAAGCACAATTTGTGTGCTTTACGTTTACTGTGTGCTTTAAAAAGTGGTGAAGGGGTGTCCTTGCTTGTGGATGAAGTGAGGAATATAATGCACATTTGAGTTTTTTAATTATTGTTATTTTAGTATTGAACTAGGGTTATTTTAGAGGGGAAAGCAGGTTTTTAGGATTAAGGGATGTATAACACACATTCTGGGACCCAGGTGGCACTGTGGGTTAAACCACTGAGCCTAGGGCTTGCTGATCAGAAGGTCAGCGGTTCAAATCCCTGTGACGGGGTGAGCTCCCGTTGCTCGGTCCCAGCTCCTGCCAACCTAGCAGTTCGAAAGCACGTCAAAATGCAAGTAGATAAATAGGAACCGCTACAGCGGGAAGGTAAACGGCGTTTCCATGTGCTGCTCTGGTTTGCCAGAAGCGGCTCTGTCATGCTGGCCACATGACCTGGAAGCTATACGCCGGCTCCCTCGGCCAATAATGCGAGATGAGCGCGCAACCCCAGAGTCGGTCACGACTGGACCTAATGGTTAGGGGTCCCTTTACCTTTAACACACATTCTAAGGGACGCGGGTGGCGCTGTGGTCTAAACCACTGAGCCTAGGGCTTGCCGATCGGAAGGTCGGCGGTTCGAATCCCCGCGGTGGGGTGAGCTCCCGTTGCTCGGTCCCTGCTCCTGCCAACCTAGCAGTTTGAAAGCATGTCAAAGTGCAAGCAGATAAATAGGTACTGCTCCGGCAGGAAGGTAAAAGGTGTTTCCGTGCGCTGCTCTGGTTTTGCCAGAAGCGGCTTAGTCATGCTGGCCACATGACCCGGAAAAACGTCTGCTCCCTCGGCCAGTAAAGCAAGACTGGACTTAACTGTCAGGGGAGCTTTACCTTTACCTTCAACACACATTCTGGTTTAAATCTGTTTTGCTGCTCTACGCCCAGCAGTGGGTTATCTCAGCCAAGGGATACTGGCCAAGTCAGTGGAGGCTGGTTCATTAAGGGCAAATGGGGCACTGCCCCACAAGCATCTGTTTGCCCTAAGCCACTCCCCACCTGCCTGCTTTGTTACTCAACAGGAAAGGTAGCTTCTTTCCCTTAGTTTCAGTATTGCCCTTATAGAACCGAATGGAGGAGGATGGGGACAAAACTACAGTCAAATGGCTCTGTCTGTCATTTACTCTGGCCATCTGCTGGTGAGCTCCCTGTCTTACACCCTACCAGTTTCAATGGGAACCTGCCACCTCTGGGCCAAGGAAGGAAATGGGAGAGGAGTGATAAACCCAGGTGGTTTTTCTATCAACAGAACTAACAATTTCTCCAAACAGGCTTGATTCTCCTGGGTGGTGTGTGTGTATATGGAAACATACCAAAACCCCTTTCACATAGAAAACTATAGGATGCTCAGATTAGAAAGGTATTAACCTAGCCTTGCCCTTGACATGCTAGCTTTCCACATGCAACCTGAAGTGGCAGAGCCAGGTAAACCACCTATGGGTGAATTAGGCCTGCCTGAGTGGGTCCCTTTTCCTGGCCCAGTACTAAAGACTTAAAAAAAAACCCAGAACAAAGGATTGTTTGTTCTTTTGGTTTAGAGGTAAAGGTAAAGGGACCCCTAACCATTAGGTCCAGTCGTGACAGACTCTGGGGTTGCGCGCTCATCTCGCATTATTGGCCGAGGGAGCCGGCGTATAGCTTCCAGGTCATGTGGCCAGCATGACAAAGCCACTTCTGGCAAACCAGAGCAGCACATGGAAATGCCGTTTACCTTCCCACTGTAGCGGTTCCTATTTAACTACTTGCATTTTGACATGCTTTTGAACTGCTAGGTTGGCTTTTGCTTTATACCAAGGCAAATTGTTGGTCCATCTAGCTCAGTGCTGCCTACACTGACTCTCTCTGGTTTCAGGCAGGGGATATATTCTCAGCTTTACTAGGAGATGCTGGGGGATTGAACTTGGGACCTTCTGTGTGCAAGGCAGACGCTTTACCACTGAGCTATGACTCTCTGGGGTTCCATAGAGGGCTCTTTCCCAGCCTTACCTGGAGCTGCCTGGGATTGAACCTGGGGCTCTCTACATGCAAAGCAGATGCAGCTAGGGTCTCAGCCACACACTCCATTTATTGGGACGCTCAGCTGGTCTCAACGATCAAGGTAGGCTCCCATAATTGACCCGAGTTGTCCTAAGGAATTGGCAATGCAATCAAATGCTTCTTTTTCAAGAATTTTGAGTCCCAGCATGTTCAGTTGATCTTGCTGCCCAGTAAGTTTTGAGCTTCGACCTACTGTAAATCTCCCAGTTTCATTATGGGTTTCTGTTTACTTACCGTCTGCCCCATCCCATCCATTTTTAATTGTTGCTTGTTTGGACTTCATATAACAAGACACACAAGTTTAATCACAATATATGATTGATCTTCAAGTGCCTCCAGACTGCCTATTATTAAGCATCCATTTTAATACGTTTGCAAGAGGTTAAATGAATCTGCAACACAGCAAGTATTAATCCACACTTTCCAGCTCATTTCCCTCATCACTTTCCTTACTGCAAAAAGAGAATTGGATTTGTTCGACACACTCCCAAGCAACTATAATGGTGCAACCTGAATTTGCCAGTATATGATTGAATCCCTCTTGAAAACAATGACAGTCTGGAGGTGTCCTTGGTTTCAAGGTGCATGATGAGTTTCTCACCTGCCCCACAAAACAACAAAACAGTATTTGTCTATGAACAAAGGGGAAGAGTGTTTAAAAAGACAATTTTGTAAAATGAGTGGACACTGTGTGTACTGTTTGCTGGTTGATTGTTATTTTTCATTTCCCTGGAAGGGGGATACATTTTGTACAAAAGATCATTGTCTATTTTTGTAAATAGAGCAAAAAATAAAAGTCATCTTATAAAGCCTGAAAAAAACACAAGAATGTTTAGTGTTGCTAAAACTCGGGAATGACAAGCCAGGTTTAACTGGTGCATACTTTATTATCATTATAACATGGTTGTACTGCCTCTAGAAGCCAAAGAAGAAAACAAAAAACCCTAAACATGTTTGTTTTGCCATGAAATGCACACAGCATTGGTTTAATCCCATCTCCAGTTTCCCAGGTGGAGTTGATTGAGGTTAAGCCCTAACGGGTTTGCAAACAATTCTGCTTCAAAGAGAGGCCTGTGTCCTCCTGTTTTCATAAACCTAAACTCAGTACTCAGATCACACCCAGATGATTTAGCCAATAAATGCTTGGGGGTGTGTAAACCTCTGATTTAAATTCAAATGCGGTTTTTCTCAGGATCACACTTGCAGGCTAATCTTCCCTTCCGAAACAAAATGGCAGTAACCATATATCAGGAAGTGTGTATATCTATCCATGCATGAAATAAGATTTAGTTGCATATTTTGAAAGCTGGAACAAACAATGTCACCAACGCACACACATCAGGATCCTGAGAAGTGCAGATGTAGCGTCAATGGCACCCATGCAGATATGAAAGGAGGATATGTTTTCAGGACTTAAGAGGACAGGGCAATCAGGGATCTAGGATGGCTCTGAATCATGCAAAATGTTTAGGCAGATAGGTGGTCATCTCCACACACTGTACATTTAACACACTCTTACACTGCTTTTTAGCAAGGCATGGCTTCCCCCAAAGTAATCCTGGGAACAGTAGTTTGTTAAAGGTGCTGAGAGTGTTTAGGAAACCCCTTGCAGAGCTATAGTTCCCAGCACCCTTAAAAAACTACAGTTCCAAAGATTCTCTGGGGGAAGAGAGTGGCATAAGGGGCAGCTTTCAATGAATGGTGAGGATGTGACCCAAACGTGATTGGGATGGGAAGAGGGTGGGGATCTCCTCCCCACCCCTCACATTAGCCACACATGGCTAAACCTGCCAGCTAATCTAAGGCTTTGTCTATCTCTCATCACTACCCTGATATGGAGGACTCTCTGTGGGACAATCAGGTGATTTATCTTTACTTCTCCCAGGGTCCCTCTCTATAAGGATTATCATGCTATGCAGGGAGAAGTATCCGAAACACAGACAATTCTACATGATCTCACAAACAGGCCCCCAAACAAGAACAAAAAATACAGAATGAAGATTCCCCCCCCCCTCTGCCTCTTGCCGTCTCCTGCAGTTTGTGTTCATTTCCATTTCATGCTGACATAATCGGTAATAAACATGAAAGAAATACGGGGCATATCTTCCTCATCCCCTGGCGAGATTTTCCTGCAATGAGAATATCCCCTCCTCTCCCCCCAAGGATCTGGCCCAGTCATTAGAAGACCTGGAGAAGCTCTCAGCGTGGAAGGAGAATTAGTCTATAATCTGGATATCTTGAAGGAAAGGTGGGGAGTAAAGACTACATTTGGGTCCCAACCAATCAGGTTTTTTTTTTTACCTCTCAGCACGGATTCATGCCTGATCAGCGAGAATCACCCGCAGCTGGTGTTAGCATCAACCACCACACCCCCCCACAAGGTCATGGGTGTTTCCCCCCAAGATATGATATCCCCCTTCTGGTTGTCCTGCTTGCACAGGGTGAGTTCCTGGACATCGTTGTTGTCTAGGAGGCTGCTCCAGAGGTTGACGTGGCTCATCCAACCGGAAAATGGGTTGGCGAAGATGTCCATCACAGGGTTCTTGTACTTCCCAAGGAGCGCCTTCCCGCCGCTCTGGATCACGTAGCCTCTCTGGACGTTCTTGACCGTGCCCTTGGCTCCGTTGACCCACAGGTTGACGGTGCCCGAGTCGGAGGCCCAGGTGATGCAGTGGTGGACCCACTCCTCGGACTTGCGGTGCAAGTCGAACTGCACCGCTGTGCCCCCAATGGACACACCCACACTGGTGCCCACGGTGACCACCAGCTCATTGTCCCTCTCCGGGGTGGAGTAGAAGAAGACCGTTTGCCGCCCCTCGTTCAGGTTCTGGGCCCAGAAGCAAAGCGTGAAGGTTTTGAGCATCATGGCCTGCAGGGGGCGCACCTCGGCATAGCTGGCCGTGTTGTCACGGGAGAAGTAAAGAGCTTGGGCGTGGACCGGGATGTGACCTGGAAGAACCAATCAGAACCTCTCAGGCGTGGGCTGGGAAAGACATTTGTTCTACAATAGGCTGGTCCTCTTCCAGCGGAACCATAACCCACTGCCCTTTGTTTAAGGCAGGCTTCCTCAAACTCAGCCCTCCAGATGTTTTTGGCCTACAACTCCCATGATCCCAAGCTAGCAGGACCAGTGGTCAGGGATGGTGGGGATTATAGTCTCAAAACATCTGGAGGGCTGAGTTTGAGGAAGCCTGGTTTAAGGGGATGTGACCAGCTGGATGAATTCAGGATGAATTTGAAAACATTCCTGTCCTAAAATTTACAGCATGCTGTACGTTGAAGGAAAATTATATGAAAATGATGTATCGCTGGTATTTAACACCTACTAAATTAGCAAAAGGGACACGGGTGGCACTGTGGTCTAAACCACCGAGCCTCTAGGACTTGCTGATCAGAAGGTCGGCGGTTTGAATCCCCGCGATGGGGTGAGCTCCTGTTGCTTGGTCCCAGCTCCTGCCAACCTAGCAGTTCAAAAGCATGCCAAAAAGTGCAAGTAGATAAATAGGTACTGCTCCGGCGGGAAGGCGTTTCCATGCGCTGCTTTGGTTTTGCCAGAAGCGGCTTAGTCATGCTGGCCACATGACCCGGAAAAACTGTCTGCGGACAAATGTCGGCTCCCTCGGCCAGTAAAGCAAGTTGAGTGCCACAATCCCAGAGTTGTCTGCAACTGGACTTAACTGTCAGGGGTCATTTACCTTTTTAAATTAGCAAAAATGTATAGAACTGCTTCAAATGAATGTTGGAGATGTAAGGAGAAGGAAGGCACGTTCTACCACATGTGGTGGATGTGCAAGATAACCAAAGCATTCTGGGATATGATATATCATGAGTTGGAAAAAATATATTAAAATAATGATGGTGGAAAAAATCAGGAAGCTATTCTACTAGGAATTCTAGATGCAGAAATACCAAAGGAGTAGAAAAGACTATTTATGTACACGACAGCAGTGTGGATGCTACTGGCCCAGAGATGGAAACAACATAAAGTCTTGACCAGAGACAAATGGCTGATGAAGATGATGGAATACGCCAAAATGGCGAAAATGACTGGGAAAATCAGAAACCAGGAAGATAGAAACTTTAACAAGGAACGGGAAAAATGTATAAGTTATCTAAGAGAACACTGTAAACAGCTAAAATCTTTGGTAGGATTATAAACACTTGTAATATATGAAAAACTAAGGTAATAATGGATTTTTTAAGATAAATGGAGAAAGTATAGGATGCAGTAGAAAAAGTTTGACAATGGAAACCATGGAGGGGTGGACGGAAGTCTAAGGGTTCAGGGAATCCTATATGCTTATCATTATTAATGTTTAAATTCAAGTGTATATTGTAAAACTGAATAATTTTTTTAAAAGGAACCATTCCTGTCCACCCAGGCATTTAGTAGCTGAGGGATGCAATTCCCAGCGACGTGAAGATCACTGGATAAACGAAGTTTTTAATCGCAGCTGTTGTTGTTTTTAGATGTTTTCAATTGTTATCATTTTTAGAGTGTTTTAACCTGTTTTAGAATGTGTTTGCTTTGTTTTTGTTTGTAAATCTGTTTGGCGCCCTGGGCTCCTTGGAGAGGAAGGTCAGGGCCTAAATCCAAAAAATAAGTCTTCTAGCAACTTGCAAATTTAAGAACAGAAAACATGCCATAAATATTCAGGGCATGGGGAGGGGAAGAAGTCTTATTCTCTTACCAGGTTTCCCCATTATAGCCAGAACGTGCTTCTTCATTGCCTGCAGCTGAGTCCGTATTTCATCAAGTGTGGAAGAGACGGTTGACGGTTGACACATTTCTGGAGCAATGGAAGGATAGTTAGGCTTAATCCTCTTCTTATTTTTATATACAGTCGTACCTTGGTTTTTGAACAGCTTGTAGTTCTCGGATGTTTTTGGCTCCCGAACGCCGCAAACCCAGAAGTGACTGTTCCGGTTTGCACACTATTTTTGGAAGTCAAACATCCGACGGGGCTTCCAATTGGCTGCAGGATCTTCCTGGAGCCAATCAGAAGCCGTGCTTTGCTTTCTGAACGTTTTGGAAATCGAACGAATTTCCGGAACAGATTCCGTTCGACTTCCAAGGTACGACTGTAGTCTCAGCAGTGCTTGTAACATAAGGCAGGGCTTATGCTACGGGAGAATGCTCTTGTGCTCGGATCCTGCTTGGGTGCTTGCCACTGGGGCACGTGGCTGGCCACTGTGAGAACAGGGTGCTGGACTAGATGAGCCTTTGGCCTGACCCAGCAGGCTCTTCTCATGCTTTTAATGCCTAGGGTCCTCCACTCCTGTCGTCTGCCTCCCTGCTGGCCTTGAGCTACTCACTTGTACCTTGGGTAACCTTGGCTTGGAAAGACGATTTGACTATTCGGTCATTGAGGGGCTGGACGTGGCGGTAATCGTTCCTCAGGGTAGTGTTCTCCCAGTCCAATAAGGCATTCTCCAGCAGCTTTATCTACCAAGAAAGCCAAGCAATATGTTCAAGAATAACAGGAATCTCCTCCTTGACATTCCACCTCTGTCCTACCTTGGAAACAGAACTGCAAGGCTCCTTCCTATTCTAAGGCTTGCTGCAGACCCGACCTAGAGCCATTCCTCTTGGGAACAGGAGGTAGGTACACAGGCTGCAACATTTAACATTCTGGTGCAGCATCCTTGCTGGTTCGTCTTTAACATTGCTTGGTTTTGAAGTGGCTGGTGGAGAAAGCTGTTTGCTGGGGCTCACTAATCTACTCATATAAATAATAATTGTCACCCCTTTACCTAAAGGAGCATCTTTCCTCATATGAACTTGCCTGGGCCTTGAGATAATCTGGGCCTTGTGCGTTAACCCCAGAGGGTGGAATAGCTCCCTGTGAGATGGTTATGCCAGAAAGGCTGCTGGGCATTCGTTTTGACAGCATTCCTGTGCCAGGAAAATACATGGATAATGCAAACGGGGAACATGGAATTGGTTGCTGCCGCAAGCCAGAGATTGTCAGCAGCTATCGGGCATGTTATTGGTGGCTGCGTCAAGAGTTGGTGTTGATTGGCTGTCGCTGCATGAATTGGGCGGGCGATCGGCAGCTTCTGCCGGCGAGGGGACAGACTAACGGTGGCTTTTGCAGCACACACAAGTGGTGGGTTAGGTCAATTGGGTGACCGATTTTCAGCATCCCCCCCCCGTAAAAAATCTCAAATCTGCCCCCCCCAAAAGCTCAGCAACTCTGGGCAATCTCCCCCCATTTTCTTAATTTGGAGTCCCCAAAACACATCCTTATACACGAGGGTGTGTTATACACAGAAAAATACGGTATATTCTTGCTTTCCCAAGTGTTTTGGTTGCCCCAATGATTTGATGCTTTTACTCTATTATAGCTGAGTACACACCATACTTTTGAAGCATTCCCAAAGAATCTTGGGAAATGTGGAATCATAGAGCTGGAAGGGACCCCAAGGGTCATCAAGTCCAACCCCCTGCAATGCAAGAATATTTTGCCCAACATGGGGCTCGGACCATGTCGGTTGCTCCCTCTCAGTGATAAAATCCCCAGCATCTTTAACCACCTATAATCCCCAAAATTCTTTGGAGGGCACAATGTGGCATAAATGTGCTTTAAATGTACAGTATGCTGTTTACATAGCCTATGGTTTTAATATGTTTTATACATTTATATTACTGTATTATAACCTTGCTGTAAATCGCTTTGGGGGTTTAATTCTGAAAAGCGACTGAAAAATTCAACAAAAAAGGGAACAGACAGACTAATGCAGACCAGTGCTTTCTTACCTGTGTGTGAGACAGCTTGATGGGTGAATCAAATACAGTCCAAATCACGTTCTCTGTGCATGGCGGTGTGGTCAGAGAGCCCTGGTATCTATAGAAATTGGCAAGGTTTTCTGGAAGCATGGACAGGAGATCCAGAGTGTTGAGTGTAGTTGACTGCCCTAAAAAAAAATACACACACATACATAAAGGCTTAGCCAAAACAAAATAAAAAAATTCCTTCCAGCAGCACCTTAAAGACCAACTAAGTTTTATGTTTTGGTATGAGCTTTCGTGTGCATGCACACTTCTTCAGATACTTCTTCAGATTTATGCAATGTCTAAAGCAGATCAAATACTGGGTGATAGCTTTCAGCAGCTAGCCAACACTGCAGCGATGAAATATCCCACCGCTCAAAACCAGGGTGGTAAAGAATCAAAATCATCCACCTTCATCTTGCTTGACGAAGAAATACCATGCCAAGATTTAAAGGGAAACATACCTGCTAACTTGATTTTGGCCAAGCTGGCAATGAAGTCGCTATAGTAAGTGTTTTCTAGGTTGCCATCCTGCAATAAAGAAGGGTAGTTTTTAAAATGGGGCATGTTCAAATGGGAAAAGGATGTGGGGAATATCTATAGCTCAGTTGTGATAGCACCTGCTTTGCATGCAGAAGGCCCTAATTCAATCGTTGGCATCTCCAGATTTGACTAGGGATATCACCTGCCTAAAATTCTAGAGAGCCATTGACAGTCTGAGTGGGCAATATTCAGCTAGATTGATTAATATAGGGCAGCTTTCTTTGTTTTCTCTCTCTCTCCACCCATCCATAATATGCTTCACCGCTACATTTTGACACAGGGAAAAGCCACAGAGATAACATTTTTTTGCATTTTGCCTTTTCTTTTTGTCTGGCACCCCCTAGTGGTTCCTCTCTTTTTAAAACCCAAATTGTTTGCAACAGCACACAAAGCAGCATCTTCTCGCCAGAAGAAGAAAAACAAACTTTCTGCCAATTCTAGATCTCAGAACCTGGGCAACTGACTTTTGTGAATCTGAAACTTTTTCCAAATGCATCTTCAATTTAAATAGATAGATTCTGCCTGGATTAGCCACCTACCGCGAAGAGAAAGGCCAGAACTGCCAAGCCATCCGGTTGAACCTTCGCTTGCTCGATGCTTGCGTACTTGGCTGAGTTGTAATGGACGATATGCAGCTGGGGAAAGGAGAAGGATGGCAGTGGTTAAAAAGCCAGGCAAGGCCTTTAGCTGAGTGGTAGAGCGCATGGCTTGCACATACACATTTGATCCTGATAGTCTATGGAGAAATAAAGTTGTTCCAAGCCATTCTTCAATCTTACGGTTTGTCTAAACAAAATAAAAAAAAACTCCTTCCAGTAGCACCTTAGAGACCAACTAAGTTTGTCATTGGTATGAGCTTTTGTGTGCATGCACACTTCTTCAGATACATGTCTGTTGAAACCAGAATTATTATACCTTTGTGTCTCTCTAGTTTGATTTTGTTTTTAAGCAACAATTATCAAAAAAAGAAGAAGGTAGCTGCATTATTCTCCTGCAGGAAAAGCAAAGCTTTGAGGTTTCCCAGTCAATAATCCACTCTGTTGGATGCCTGATCCATGGCTGGTGGCAATTGTAATCAATGGGGGTCAGAAGGAAAAGAAATGCAGAGAGGTTCCACCTGTGATAATTGCACTCTTAACAGGCCATTCACACCCACAAAAGGCTGCAGCTGATAACACAGACATCTTGGCTTTGGTAAGTGAATTAACATTTGTAGAGCGATTAACAAGCAAAACAAAGCAACCTATTCTCCTCCTGATTAAAACCAAAGGTGATGGTGCTAAACCTCTTGAAGAATTGTTAATTCAGAGGGTGTTAATTCAGAGGTTGCAGTTCTCCTCTCTTCAATTTATTACAGTAATAGGAAGTGAAGGGAAAACATTCTGTTCCTGACACTTGAAGAGCAGGCCAGATGAAGACATGTTGAGGCCCTAACATAAAGTCAAATTTGAAAGGGCCCATAGCACTTTTTAAAAAAGTGTTGTAATTATGGGGAGGCCCCTCACAGAGCTACAATTCCCAAAAAATTACAGTTCCCATAATTATTTGGGGGAAGCCATGATTGTTGCATGTGGCATAAGAGTGATTTAAATGTATGCATAGGTGTAGCCTTAGATCTCTGGTTTGCAGTCTGCAGCACAACAATAACATTTAGTGATTTTTATTTTTATTTTTGTATTCGGAGGCCCCTCGTGATCTGAGGCCCTATGCTCTGGCTTACTTACCATGCGCTCCAATCCCACATTGCTAGAGAGTTGCTACCAGTCGGCAATACTGAGCTCAACCAGAAATAGTCTTGACCTGGTATAAAGTACCTTCTGCTTTTGCTATGAGTTTGTGAGTGCGGGCGTTTGGTTCCCTACCCCCTTTCCTCTGCATGGAGGCAAAGGAAAACAACCCCTAGGCATTTTTCCTGAGGAAGTTAAAGACATTATAATTCCAGGATTCGATC
Source organism: Zootoca vivipara (assembly GCF_965207765.1). Lineage (NCBI taxonomy): Eukaryota > Metazoa > Chordata > Lepidosauria > Squamata > Lacertidae > Zootoca > Zootoca vivipara. Next base: position 13,770,396 of record NC_142589.1, read on the forward strand.
TCGTGCCTTCGAACCGAGTGCTCAAACAGGTATGGCGGCATGTGTCAGAATAATAGGCAATCCCTACCCATGACCAGAAATAAAGGAAAAGCTTGTCTGCCCATTTTTGCCTCTGGCCATGCCCACCGCCAGCATTTAGCCCTCTACAAGCTGCCCAGAAGGGTGTTCTTTCCAAAGCTAGGAGAGCTTCTGCCAGCACAGTGTTGTGGTTAAGCGTGTCAGACTACGACTTGGGAGACGAGGATTCAAGTCTTGGCTCAGATTAGGGTTGCCAGACTCAATAGAGGACAGGACTTCTGTGCCTTTAATTGCCCTGCTCTCTTTTGAGTCTGGAAACCTTAAAGAGAAACCAGCAGACCCTTTGTTTAATTTCCAAGCAAAGGGTCTGCTGGTTTCTCTTTAAGGTTTCCAGACTCAAAAGAGAACAGGTCCTGTCCTCTATTGAGTCTGGCAACCCTAGCTCAGATTTAAAGCCGACTGGAGAAACTAGGACACACCACCTTGAGCTCCCTGAAAGGAAAGCTAGGATATAAAGGGGTGGTATTAACCAAACAAGGAAATAAATGTACCTCGGCAATGTACCTCATCCCATCCACTGTGTGTTCCGAGCCGCTAGTCTCAAGATCCATTCCTCCCCAATGGAAATGGAACTGGACAGCCGTGAAGGTCCCTGGAAGCCCTTTGGTGATGGTCATGGTTGAAGGAAGGTCTATCTGGACTGGGAGGCATAGTGAAAGCAGGAAGTAAGGTCAGGTGGAAAACAACTGTTACAGCAAGGCTATAATAACCGCATGGGTATGTATGTATATACATACAGTGGTACCTCGATTTAAGTACACAATTGGTTCCAGAAGTCTGTACTTAACCTGAAGCTTACTTAACCTGAAGCGAACTTTCCCATTGAAAGTAATGGAAAGTGGATTAATCCGTTCCAGACGGGTCCGCGGAGTGCTTAAACTGAAAGTACTCAAAGCGAAGCGTACTTAAACTGAGGTATGACTGTATGTATGTATGTACATATTTTGTTATTGTTCCACTGTTCGATTTTGTTCCTCATTCACAACGTGCAAGAGCAACGTAAAAGAATGTTGCAGTAGCATTTATAAACACAACCCTTGGTAACTTTTCCTTTCCTTTTAAAAAGTTCCACTTGTGAAGGTTCCCTTGCTGGCCAACTCTCCCCAGAACTGTTAGAATGTTTGTGAATGTTCCATGGTATCACAGCTGCTCAGGCAAAAGCAGAAGCAGAAGGAGTGAGAGCCAGAAAACAGCCTCCTTTGAGCCTCTTCGATTTTAAAACATGCCTCATTGATGAATCCAAGATACACAGATATTTTTTAAAAAAAAAACACAACAAGAAGAACCACCACCACCACGGAGTAATAATTTTCCTTTCAGGTTTTGAGGGATGGCTGCATTTGCGTGTCTATAATACAGGATGGAAACAGGTTTGGAAACATCGTCCTCAGTTTTTAGATGCCAGCCTAAGGAATTTTCATTTACCCAGGCTTTTAGTGGTTAAGGTAGCTCATCTTTTAGCTTCTCTTTCTTGTTTTTAGGAATTTTATAATGTATATCATTTTGCATTGGGCTTTTGACTGAGTTTATTTGCTTGTATCTTGTTTTTTAATTCAATTGCTTCCCCCCAAGTTGTCAAGAGTACATACATGGTGTCAGGCAATATCTCACAGGTAAACTGGTCCCAAGCAACTAACAAATGCAGTTATTGTTATTTAGAACAATATTAACTTGGTCATTACTTTAAGAGCCATAGATCTAATCCAGAATGAAGGTGGGGGGGAGGGGAAGGAGAGAGGGAGGGAGGGAGGGAGGGAGGGAGGGAGAGAGAGAGAGAGCAGGAAACAATTGACTCTTCCTCCTCTCTATAAGATCCCCTGCCAAACTGTGAATAGAACATTTCATTCCTTTGCAAGGAACAAAAGCGGATCTGATTCCCATCCTGCTTTGGAATTCAGAAGGAGATGAGTGCTTTTGTTCAGGAGCTCTCCGGAGGGCAAGCCAACCGAAAACATGTTTCTTTCCGCAGATTATACCCCTTGTGATGGATGGGATCAAAACAAAAACCTAAGTTAAAATAAAAATACACCCACAAACACAGCCTGCAGCAAGTGCCATAATGATATACACACACAAAAAATGGTTTAATTGTGTAATCATGCTTTGAACTGTGGTTTCATAATTGGGGTTGTTCCCTGTTTACTTTTTCTGAGCAGCCTGGTCGACATGGGGAGGGGAATGTGGGGGGGGGGGAGCAAAACAGAATTGCAAAGAAGGTCATTGGGCCAAACTGGGAGGAAGGTCCACTGACAACCAGGACCGAGTTTTTGTTTTGTTTTTCTAAAGGGTAAAGGGACCCCTGACCATTAGGTCCAATCGTGACTGACTCTGGGGTTGCGGCACTCCGCTCACCTCGCGTTATTGGCCGAGGGAGCCAGCGTGGCCAGCATGACTAAGCCGCTTCTGGCGAACCAGAGCAGTGCACGGAAACACCGTTTACCTTCCCGCCGGAGTGGTACCTATTTATCTACTTGGACTTTGGCGTGCTTTCGAACGGCTAGGTTGGCAGGAGCTGGGACCGAGCAACGGGAGCTCACCCCGTCATGGGGATTCGAACCACCGACCTTATGATTGGCAAGCCCTAGGCTCTGTGGTTTAACGCACAGCGCCACCCGTGTTGTTGTTTTTACACCACAGCAAATACACTTTGGAAAGAGCACCTGACTTATTTTCGTGGTTAGGAATGCAAACAAACGAATAAGGGAAGACTGTACAGCCTCCCTCCACTGTCAGAGGCAGGTGTCTTTGTGTACCAGTGGCTGGCAAATGCAAGTGGGAAAGAACAATTTTGGCCTGGCTGGCCCTGTCAGAACAGGAGGCCGGACTAGATGAGCCTTTGACCTGACCCGGCCAGCAAGGCCCTTCTTATGTTCTAAGTCAGGGGTCAGGTCAGCAAACTTTTTCAGCAGGGGGCCGGTCCACTGTCCCTCAGACCTTGTGGGGGGAGGGCGGACTATATTTGGGGGGGGGAATAAATGAATGAATTCCTATGCCCCACAAATAACCCAGAGGTGCATTTAAAATAAAAGCACACATTCTACGCATGTAAAAACACACTGATTCCTAGACCGTCAGCAGGCCGGATTTAGAAGGCAATTGGGCCGGATCCGGCCCCTGGGCCTTAGTTTGCCTACCCATGTTCTAATCTAAGTCATCTTGCTCTCCTTCAATGGCTTAAGAGGGGGATTAGATGAATTCATAGGGCGTAAGGCTCTCAAGAGCTGCTAGTCATGAGGGCAATGTTCTGTCTCCTCTGTTGGAGATAGCAATACCTCCAAGCTACTGGACTCCAGTCCTGCTTTTAGGCTTCCCAGAAGGCATCTGGTTGGTTACTGAACTAGATGGGCCACTGTCCTTATTCAGATGGGCTCTTCTTATGGTTGTTGTTTTAAATCAGGGGTAGGCAACTGTGAGGGACGAGGGATACAGGGAAGTCCCTCCCATCTTAAGTTCCAGCCCATCCCCAAGCGCGGGAGAGAGTAAGGAGAGCTCTGCCTCCAGCGGAGAGTCAGGAAGTGGTGTCCGAGGCTCAGGCAAGGTTGTGGAGCCCAGGCCGCAGGTGGGACAGGAAGTTGGACGCACAGGGGGGAGGCCAATTCCCCCAACTCCCGAATTGCGACGCAAACGTAGGGGGAAGAGGTTGGGTCTGCCAAAGCTGTGGTGCTGGAAGAAAACGCGCCAATCGCCATTCGGGAGTTCAGACACCTCACCTTAAGGATGCATTTTTACTGCTCTGAACACTGTAAATAATCAGCACTTAATAAAAACCTTAAAAGACCATGCTGGAGTCGTTACTCTAGAGTAGCCATACCAGGCCCTCTGACAGCAACCTAAGGCTTGTGGGCCAGATGCGGCCCAATCGCCTTCTCAATCCGGCCTGTGGATGGTCCAGGAATCAGCGTGTTTTTACATGAGTAGAATGTGCCCTTTTACTTAAAATGCATCTCTGGGTTATTTGTGGGGCATAGGAATTCGTTCATTCCCCCCCCCCAAAAAAAAACCAACAACATATAGTCCGGCCCACCACATGGTCTGAGGAACAGCGGACCGGCCCAAGGCTGAAAAAGGTTGCTGACCCCTGTTTTAAATCTTCTCCTCCATTTTAGCCTCACAACAACCCTAAGAAGCAGGTTAGCCTTATGTTGCCATGACAGGTGCCAGGTCTCCCAGGGAGCTTCTTGGCTGAGTGGGGATTTGAACCCTGGTCTCTCAGGTCTTACTCTTGACACTCTAACCACTATGCCACACTGGCTCTTAATGCATACACCCTGCAAGGTATTTAATGTAGTGCAAACAGAGAAGGAGGAGAGATTTTACTTTCTTGGGCTCCATGATCACTGCAGATGGTGACAACAGTCACGAAATTAAAAGACGCCTGCTTCTTGGGAGAAAAGCGATGACAAACCTAGACAGCATCTTAAAAAGCAGAGACATCACCTTGCCGACAAAGGTCCATATAGTTAAAGCTATGGTTTTCCCAGTAGTGATGGATGGAAGTGAGAGCTGGACCATAAAGAAGGCTGATCGCCGAAGAATTGATGCTTTTGAATTATGGTGCTGGAGGAGACTCTTGAGAGTCCCATGAACGGCAAGATCAAACCTATCCATTCTGAAGGAAATCAGCCCTGAGTGCTCACTGGAAGGACAGATCCTGAAGCTGAGGCTCCAATACTTTGGCCAGCTCATGAGAAGAGAAGACTCCCTGGAAAAGACCCTGATGTTGAGAAAGATGGAGGGCACAAGGAGAAGGGGACAACAGAGGACGAGATGGTTGGACAGTGTTCTCGAAGCTACGAACATGAGTTTGACCAAACTGCGGGAGGCAGTAGAAGACAGGAGTGCCTGGCTTGCTCTGGTCCATGGGGTCATGAAGAGTCGGACACAGCTAAACGACTAAACAACAACAAAGCAGAGAAGGATGGCTGGGAGATTGCAGGGGACGGGGCAGAGGCCGGCATGAGAAGCAGTGCCTTCATTCCCCTTGTGCATGCGCAGAGAGTGAAGGATAAATACCCCCAAAAAAATAAACTGAAGGGGTTTGGCCTGGATGACCCGTTGGGTTGCTACCAACTCAGCAGTTCTATGGTTCTGTGACTGAGGGGCTGTTCTCCCTCCACGCCGAAGGAAATCGCCAGGGTTTTGCCAAAGCCCTGGGCAGCCGATGCACTCCTGACAAAAATTGGTTTAGGCTGACCAGCAACAATGGTGTTTTTTAATGAGCCTGCATGCAAAATACAGAGCACTAAAGAGGGGGAAGGGGTCCAGGGGAAGGGAACTTGACAAAAACAGCAGTTCACAAAAAAGCAACAACTAATTTTCAGAGAGCAAAGGCTGGTAACACTGCGGTGCTGAAACCCCCTAATGAGAGGCTGGTCATACACACCGTGTATAATAAGCAGGCAGCCTCAACAATGATCTCTTGGGGCAATACAATTAGAGATTCCTTTCCCTGGAGACAGTTTGTCTCAGTTCTCCACTGCTCCCCCCCCCCCGCCTCCGCCCCCACCCCCAATCTGTCAGCCATCCATGGGTTCTTGTTTTTGCTTCCCATTGCATTCCTGCCTCACCTTTCTCTCTAAGGAGCACATGGTCCTCCCCGCTCCTCGTTTCATCCCCACAACAACCCTGTGAGGTAGGTTAGGCTGGGAGGCAATGACTTACCCAAGTTTCATGACAGAGCGGAGATTTGAACCCTGGTCTCCCAGGTCCTAGTCTGACACCCTAAGCACGACACAACAGGGATATAGAGAGAATTGGAGCACAATACCACAGTTCGAAAGCACGTCAAAGTGTAAGTAGATAAATAGGTACTGCTCCGGCGGGAAGGTAAACGGCATTTCCGTGCGCTGCTCTGGTTCGCCAGAAGCGGCTTAGTCATGCTGGCCACATGACCTGGAAGTTGTACGCCGGCTCCATAGGCCAGTAAAGCAAGATGAGCGCCGCAACCCCAGAGTCGTCCGCGACTGGACCTAATGGTCAAGGGTTCCTTTACCTTTACCTTACTACTTTAAATAGCTGTGGCTTCCCTCAAAGAACCCTGGGAACTGTAGTTTGCTAAGGGCTCCCGAGACCCCTTATTCCCCTCACAGAGCAAGAGTTCCCAGAGTGGTTTAACAAATGACCCCTCTTCCCAGGGGACTCTGGGAATTGTCACTCTGAGAGGTCAGTAGGGGTCCTCTCCTCCTAACAGCACCCTTGGCAAACTAGAACTCCCAGAATTATTGGTATCACAGTGCTTTAAAGGTATGGTATGAATGTTGCCTAACTTAGGTCCTCTCTAATTTCAATGGGTCTTCTTAAATGACTTCATATAGATAATAACTCAGTCTAATCCGCCTTTAAAGCAATCTAAATGGGTGGTCAGCCACAGATATTGTGGTAGCTAATTCCACAGTGGGAAGAATTACTCCCCCTCTCCAGTCAAAACATATGGTGAGACTGAGGTGTCCATTCTTACCCAAGAGGGTTGGCTGATGGTTTATCAATGGGTTGAGGAGATTGCCTCTTGAGAACAGATCTTCAGATTCTCTTCAGAGGCTGAAAAAGGTGCAGCTTTCTAGCTTAGACATGACTTCCCCAAAAGAACTCTGGGAAGACTAGTGTGTTGGGAATTGTAGTGCTGTGAGGGGTAAACTACAGTTCTCACGATTCTTTGGAAGAAACCATGTGCTTTAAATGTATGGTAGGTATGCAGTCTTGGTAGCTATTGCCCACAGCTAAATAGAACCTCCAGGCTTTTAGGAGTAGTATGCAGCTAACCAGGGACCCAGGTGGCGCTGTGGTTAAACCACAGAGCCTAGAGCTTGCTGATCAGAAGGTCGGCGGTTCGAATCCCTGTGACGGGGTGAGCTCCTGTTGCTTGGTCCCAGCTCCTGCCAACCTAGCAGTTCGAAAGCACGTCAAAATGCAAGTAGATAAATAGGAACCGCTACAGCGGGAAGGTAAACGGCGTTTCCATGTGCTGCTCTGGTTTGCCAGAAGCGGCTTTGTCATGCTGGCCACATGACCTGGAAGCTATACGCCGGCTCTCTCGGCCAATAATGCGAGATGAGCGCGCAACCCCAGAGTCGGTCACGACTGGACCTAATGGTCAGGGGTCCCTTTACCTTTTTATGCAGCTAACCACTACAATGGCCATTTGAAGGAATAACCACAAAGGAATAAACTACAGTTCCCAGGATTCCCAAGCATTTCCAGGTAGCACTAGGAATGTCCCCTGTGTGAGACCCTGAAGAGCTGCTGCCAGTCAGTGTAGACAATACTGAGCAAGATTGACCAATGGTCTGGCATGGGATAAGGCGGCTTCCTGTGTTTCTACATTTCCCCTGCTTTTCAAATTCACATTATACTGGTATAAAAAACACACAAACACAGTGAGTTTATCTATCAACTCCGCTGCTCATCATGTTATGCATTGTCAGAAATAAATTCTAGAAATATCCCCATAGTGCACGGGAAGGATTAGCCAGCATATAACTTTGGAAGCCGCTCTTTTGTCCTTTTATTTTTTAATGTCTCATGAACAAATGCAAACATCTCCTACATTCTCGATTGTGTACATGCTGCTGACTGGATCGCCCGCCTCTAGTTTGAGAAAATCAGCACAAAATTAGCAGAATAGATTTTTTTTTAAAAAAAGGAAAAGAAAGAGATGACAAAGCAAGAAGCTGAAATAAACGAGATCAGGAGAGGCAGCTCGGTCAATTAAAAAAAGAAGCTTTTGTGAATGACAGTCAGCTGAAAATGTAAAAAAACCAACAACTCTGACTTCAACCATCACTAGGTATTTGAAAGACATTGCAGGGTTGATGTTATGTATCACACCAAAATTTACACCACGCTTAAAACAGGGGCTGTTTGGCACTTATATCCAGCTTTTAACCTTGGTTAAAAACAGATTTAAAGCCCTGGTTTCAAATGGGTTTAAAGCTAGCTTTGGTTTCAGATTAGTTTCAAGCTAACCCTGGTTTTAAATGGGGTCAAAGATAACCATGGTTTCAAGGGGCATCTGGTTTTCGAATGGGTTTGAAGCTAACCATGGTTGCCTTAAACTTGGGGCAAACAGCTACACCATGGTTCATGCTGATTAGGGAAGGAAGTGTATAATTTGCATGGCAGAGAAGAGGAGAAAGAGGCTAAGGGAGGCTACAAGCTTCCAGGGTTCTCCTGATCTCATAACCATGGTTAAGACAGAGATTGGGAAATGCTATGTCTTCATGGTCTTAGGCAAGCTACAACCCCACAGTAGTAATACAAAGGATAATGATGCTCAGTTACTTTACAGTCTCATAATAAATGTCCCTTGTAAAAGAATAAGAACTGTTGAAATGTCTTGTTATTATCAACCGACGGGCTGATTTAGCAGCCTTAAGGGCTTGCATATCTAGAAAATAACCCCTGTCTTGAATTGTTATTCTGCATTTGGGAAGTGAATCAGGACTTGACATGGTAGGTAAACACATTCCCAGGAACACAGTGAGCTGCCTTATACCAAGTCAGACACTTGCTCCACCTAGCTCAGTATGGTCTGCACTGACTGGCAGCAGCTGGCCAGGGTTTCAGGCAGGGGACATTCCCAGCTGTACCTGGAGATGCCATTGGGGATTGAACCTGGGACATCTTGCATGCTTATCCACTGAGCCATGGTGCCCTTCCCCACAGCCATTCGGCAGATTCACCACCTTTTTTTACCTGTTCCTCATATTCACCTGAATGCCCATTGTTAGTCATGGTGAAGGTTCCTTGCAGGGGCCCAGCATAGCCGTGGAGCTCCAGCGGTTCCAGTTCTGGAGAGTATTGGACAGACCTCTTCCGAATATCAATGGGGGACTGACGCTTTCCGAGGCAGTCTGGGAAGTGATTTCCCCAGTGCACTTCATCCAGTTCCCCTTCAGAAGCAATGTCAGAGAGGAGGGAAGAGAGGAAGAGAAAGGGGAGAGGCTGTCAGGCTGAGCTTGCAATGAAGAAATTGCCTTGGGTAGAAGTCCAAGGTACAGCTTCTGAGGCACACAGCCCATGGCAGCTTGAGACCAAGATACCTGAACTACCATGTCTCTCCTCTCCTATACCCAATTGATCACTCACTCTACAAGAGAGGGTCACCTGCAGGAGGTTCATATGATATAGGAATAGGGCCTTCTGTGTGGTGGCTCCAGCCTTTTGGAATTCCGTCCTGTTAAATATTAATTTGAAAGTACACCATATATTTAAAGCACATGGCTTCCCCCTTTCAAAAACAACAACATGGGAACTGTAGTTTGTCAAGGGTTCTGGGAATTGTAGCTCTGTAAGAAGTAAACTACTGTTCCCAATATTTGGGGAGGGGGGAAGCCATGTGGTTTAAATGTGCTTTAAATCTATGGTGTGGGGCAATGCTTTATGCGCTAAATGCTTCCCTAAGAAGTTGTGTTCTTATGGTCTGACCACTCAGACGCATCCAAGTGAATCTCCTCTTGCCGCCTGCCACTTTCTCAGGTGTTCCCTGAAGTTGGTGTATAAACACTCTAAAGGCTTTGATGTTGCTGTGGTTTAATTAATAAAATACATTCCATGACATCACAGCAAGTCAGGGCAGGGCAGCCAACCGCAGCTTGTAAACAACAGCCTGTTTAGGTAGTGTGGTGGGGCTTGCCTGTAAAAGCTCCAATATTCTTTTAATGCCCAAATCATTAAAGCAACTCATGCAAATGGACAAGGCTCTTTCCTCTCTCTCTCTTCCTATGTCTCTCTTATCAGTATATTTAGCCCTTATGGCCAGGCATGGGCCTCAAAGCTGCCTCTCAAATATCCCTACTTTGTTTGCAATCGATACCGAAACCTTTCCTCTCATCTTTGTCAGTCAGAGGCATCGATCCGTTCCGCCACACTCACTGCTTTCCAAAGGAAAGTGCAGCAGAGACGAGGCAGAAAACAGACGCATTGGCCTTTTTGCAGCAGCCTCCAAAAGAATGGCTAATGGACAAGGATGGTGGAGGCTGTAGTCCAGCAATATGAAGGGGGGGAGGGAAGTGGGGAGACACAGCTTCCCCATGCCTGGGCTCAAGGCTCCTGGGAGCACCTTCCAGAAAGGAAGCTCCCTGCTGTGTCTCTGCATGAGTGGCTGTTCTGGCTGCTATTAAGACTGTTCAAAACAGGGATAGGAACCTGTGGCTTTCCAGATGACGTTGGACTGCAACTCCCCTCAACCCCTAGCCCCCAGGGCCAAATGTCAGGATGAAGGGAGTTGTAGCCTGCAACATCTGGAGGGCACCAGGATGGCTATCCCTGAGTTGAGAGAGTCACAGTGAAGAGACCTCCTGTTAGTGCCATAATGCTCCCTAGTTGAGCCTGAGCCAACTGCTCATTCCAATCCTAGATCAATTTGGTCATATGAATGGAGGCCTGGAGCTCAGCAGTTAGAGAATTTGCTTTGCCTGCAGACGGTCCTGGGTTCAACCCATTGCATCTCCAGGCAGGGAAGGGAAAGATCCCTGTGTGCAGTCTTGCAGCATTACTGTCAGTCTCTGTAAGTGCTACTGAACTCAGTGGACCAGTGGTCTGGTCTGACTTCACTCCCTCTGGTCCTGTTTTGTGGGGAGCAGCCTGTGCTCCAGGGATAGATTCTCCCTACTGTTTTCTGACAATATATCTGCATTGCTGATAATTGCTTATATATATGTATATTATATACATAGCTAGGGCTGCCATATGTCCGGAATTTCCGGGACATATCTGGGATTCGTCCGTTGGGCGGAATTTCTGAAAATCGGTAAAATTGTCCGGTATGGCAACCCATGTCGGAAGCAGTGTTAGAAGCTGATATATGAAAGCTAAGAGCTAAATGACACCTTAAACCTAGGTCAGGGGTCAGCAGCCTTTTTCAGCCGTGGGCCAGTCCACCATCCCTCAGACCTTGTGGGGGGCCAGACTATATTTTGAAAAAAAATAGTGAACAAATTCCTATGCCCCACAAATAGCCCAGAGATGCATTTGAAATAAAAGCACACATTCTACTCATGTAAAACACCAGGCAGGCCCCACAAATAACCCAGAGATGCATTTGAAATAAAAGGACACATTCTACTCATGTAAAAACATGCTGATTCCCAGACTGTCCGCGGGCTGGCTTGAGAAGGTGATTGGGCTGCATCCGGGCCCCGGGCCTTAGATTGTCTACCCCTGACCTAGGTTATGGGCGCAACAACAGAATGTCTAGGCACGCTTTTTAAAATAACAATACAAAGCTGAAAATGAATGAACTGCAGCTAAAATATTATGTTCATTTTTCACATGGTCTAGTCCTTCCCCTGCCCACCCCCCTAATATTCTTAAGAGGGTCTCTTCTCCAGTCTTCAGAGAGTAGCTGGAAGTGGGGAGGCAGGAAAAGGTCCTCCTTTCCTTCCACTCTGCAGTTTTAATCTGAAATCTTAGGCACAGCACTGTGGCCAGAGCTCAGAAAATGCTCACGCCAATGAAATTCCCTGTCACAAAATGCGCCTAGAACAGGGGTCAGCAAACTTTTTTGGCAGGGGGCCGGTCTACTGTCCCTCAGACCTTGTGGGGGGCCGGACTATATTTTGAAAAAAAATATGAACAAATTCCTATGCCCCACAAATAACCCAGAGATGCATTTTAAATAAAAGGACACATTCTACTCATGTAAAAACATGCTGATTCCTGGCCTAGAACAATGGGAGTTTTGAACACTGGTCGGAAGTGTTGTTTTTTGGGCAAATTTCCTTTTAAAAAATAGTTCAAAAAAAGCTCAACTCCTCTTGTGTCCGGATTCTCATTTTTTGTAATATGGCAACCCTAACATAGCATAAGAGGTGTTAAGTTCTTGCTTCGTTTTATTAAGGGGGTTGCATTACCCTTCCCCACAAAGAATAAATATTTTTCTGCAGGCATGGAATTTTCCTTTACACAGGACATTAAAAACAAAAACTTGTATATCTCCCACTGTAATGATACAACCCACACCACCACCTCAATTTATATTTAGTCCTTTGATACCCTATGTTTCCCCCAGGGAACTTAAAAAAAATATCCTCGCAACAACTCTTTGAGTCAAGCTAGCTGAGATGTTGTAAATTTCTCCAAGACACCACTTCAGAGCTAAAAACGGGGATTTGAATCTGTAACCATGTGCACACTACAAAGCACATTTCCACCAAAGAACTCTGGGATATGTAGTTTATTGTGAGAGCTAACAACAGCAGCTCTGTTGGGGATAAACTACAGTTCCCGGGATTCTTGGGGGAGAAGGAATGCGCTTTAAATCATAGAATCATAGAGTTTGGAAGAGACCACAAGGGCCATCCAGTCCAACATGCTTGCATCTCCCCAATCTCTTGTCTGATGCACTAGCCACTATGCCACACTGCCTTTCAACCCCATCATTCCACCACATGTGCAGACTTGGCATTATTTTTAAGCCTCCATGCGTAGGACTACGGCGTGATGCTGCAATTCTCATCCTATTTGCTCGGAAGCAAATCTTGCTGGAAACAAATAGGATTTATGTCTGAGCAAATATGCCTGGCTTATATAGCTCAATTTAAATCTAAGCCTTTCGTTTCAACCGGGGTGTCAGCCCTGCAAGTTTCCAGCAACAGAAGGCAGAATGTTAAATACAATGCCTACTGCCTCCCCCACCCTCCACCTTGCACCCCATCCCAATCCTGTCTCCTTATTACCTTTGTAGGTCCAGTGCAGGACATGAGAAGAGCTCAGCTGCAGAAGGAACAGGGGGAGCACCCAGCTGCTAGTCCTCATGGCTCTCCCAAGTCTGAAAGCAGGTGCCAGCGAGGAAACGGCCCGTCTTCTTCTCTTATTTACTCTGGAAAGAGTAAATAACAATTTACTTTAAAGCCAGCCTTCCCCCCGCCCACTGCCCGCGCTCAGTCCCCACCTTTCACCGCTCCCTGCCAATAATAACAGATATCAACCTGCTGGGGTATTCCCCCCCCCCCAGCTTACATCTCCTAATGATATCTTATTGACCCACCTGGGAGAAGAGCTGCCAGGCACTCTAATGGGATGGCAAAATAGCAAAGAGCACAAGGTCAATGGCACCAAGGCAATGTAACGTTCTGTACTTTTGCAAAGCTTGCGGTCTCCCTTCTCGGGAGCCGGCGTTATTGGCCTTCTGTACAGAAGCGTCCTGGAAGCATTAATGTTTAATGCTTCCCAGCATGCATTAGGGCAGGGAGGGGGGTAAGGAACCTCCAGCCCGGGGGCCAAAGGCAGCCCTCCAAGACTCTCTGCCTGGACCTCAGGCATCTCACATACACAAAACACACCCACTCCACCGGCTTCATTAGTTACAAACCCCAAAATCTGGGATCCCCTCCAAACTGGTGCCAAAGCTTTGCAGCCGTTTTGCACCGAAAACCCCACGTTTTGCACACACAAAATTTGGGGCCATCGGTATCCCCAACCCCAGCATTGCCCAATTGACTCCAAACTGGTGGCAACGTTTTGCAATATTTTTGCACCCTTTTGTACCGTGAACCCTGTTTTGCACCGCCACCCCCAAACTGAGGAATCAACACTCAAACAGGGAGTCATAGGTATCTCTCCCCCCCCCCGACCCCCAAATGCAACATTGTCCAATTCACTCCAAGCTTGAGTGATTTTGCCTGGCTGCAAAGTGCCCTTGAACTCTGATCATGCCTCATTTGCCTGAACAAAGGAGTGTGTGTGTGTGTGTGTGTGTGTGTGTGTGTGTGTGTGTGTGTAGAAAATAGCCTACTGTACAAAAATAAAGTTTACATTTACATTTGTTGCTCTGGCCACCTTTGCCTCCGGCCCCTCCCACCACTTGCATGTGGCCCCTGGGAGTTTTCACAGAGGGGAATGTGGCCCTCGAGCTGGAATAGTCTCCCTACTAATGCACTGGGTCTATAGTATAAAGGCACGGGGTGTAGCCACTGTACTGAAGGAAAGCCGGTTTGTGTTTGGTTAGCATCCGGGTGGGAGGCCATCCAGGACCTCAGGCGTGATGCAAATTTCATAAACAAGACTTCAGGCACACAGATGGATTGCCAAGGAGAAAATGTCAGACTCGGCACCAGAATGTAGCAAGTTTGGTGTACTGGCATGGGCTCCCAGACCTAGAAGCACAAGAACACATCCCAGAATAATGTGCTACTGAGGAGGCAGTGCACGGGCTCCATCCGAATCCCTGATCCCGGAATGAATTGGGCTGATTCGGGTTGACTCAGGATTTGGCTGGAGTGAGTTGAGGCACTGGAGCTATTTGGATCTATCAAAGCAGGATGGAGAGATCTGGTAGCAAGGAGGGTGGAGGAGACTGTGCAAGTTTGGTTCAAGGTCCAGGTCAGGTCAGGTTGGCTCCAGATCATCCTGGGTCAGATTTTTCTCTCACTTTTTGGGGAGAGGGGTCTAGTTTGGATGCCGTGTCTTGTTTTTCTCCTGTCCTTCATCAGCTGTACTCTACATCTGGAGGGCACCAGGTTGACTGTACCAGCCAAGGCATCCTCACTCCCACCATTTACCTTCAAAACAACCTTGCGAGGCGGGAAAGGGTGAGAGAGGTGACACCTGGCCGAAGGTCACTCTGTAAGCTTTGTAACTGAGTGGGGTTCTCTTTAGCCTGTCCCTTTATTGGTTTAAAACAGGAGCTGTAGACCCCATCACGACAGGAAAACACTTTGCGTGTGCTGAGAAATACCTTGCTCTTAAATTCATCACTGTCTTAATAAAAAGAGAGAGAGAGAGAGAAACTTTTGGTCTCTTTCATGAGGATCCATACCTCGGATCAATGTTTTTGCAGCGCTGGCAAACCCCAGATCTGTGATTTCAACTGTTCAGTCTACCAAAGTGATTTTTAACAAATTAGCAGGCTCATTCCATCAGCTTTGCCAACAGACCAGCTGTATCAGGAGCTTCTTACCTCTGAACTGTGCCAGCTGGCCATTATAAGAACAACTTCTTTAAGAATTGGTGCCTGAGTTTGCTTCCCTCTTCCCTCCGTGTCCCTTGGGTTAGATTGTAAGCCTGCAGGCATGGACTGTCTTGCTTTAATTAACTGTAGGTAAGTCACTCTGGGAACCTTTTTGGCTGAAAGTGGGGTAGAAATGCACAAAATAAATAATAATTTAATGGTGGGTTTGCGGGCCAGGTATGGAGGGTTGCCACCCAGAAGCATTCATGAGGAGCTGCTATAATTCTACTAGATCTGGGTTTTTTACTCTGACTCCATGGAAAAACAAAGCATATTTATCTTTATGTGCACACAAGCATACATATCCTTTGGGGGCAGTTAGATTATGACGCAGGTCTGGGGAGGTGGAGGGAAAGAAGCAAGCATGAGTGTATGCCCATGGCACTCTCTCAAAATTCAATGTATTTTCACTGGCCCAAAAAGGTTGGTGACACCCCCCTGCCAACAGCCTAGTTTAAATGAATGTTAGGGGTTCTGATGTCACATCCCCCCCCCCGGGTGAATCTAAGCTCTACATTCTCAACCTCTGAACAAGGGCAAGGAGACTTTTGAACGCAATCATTTCAAAATAATTGCAAAAGCAGCAGAATGGAGACGCCGGTGCAGAGATGACACTCCGGGTGGAAGAATCCCTGGGAGGTGATGCTGGTATAAATGGCTGAGTTGCTTTTCTCTCAACTAATTTCAATGACTATTTAAGGTAAAGGTAAGGTAAAGGACCCCTGGGCGGTTAAGTCCAGTCAAAGGCGACTCTGGGGTTGTGGCACTCATCTCGATTTCAGACCGAGGGAGCCAGCATTTGTCCACAGCCATGTGGCCAGCATGACTAAACCGCTTCTGGTGCAACGGGACACTGTGACGAGTCGAGTGCCAGAGCACATGGAAACGCTGTTTACTTTCCCACTGCAGCAGTACCTATTTATCTACTTGCACTGGTGTGCATTAGAACTGCTAGGTTGGCAGAAGCTGGAACCTAGCTGGAACGGGAGCTCACTCTGGCGCACAGATCTGAACCGCCAACCTTCCAATCAGCAAGCCCAAGAGGCTCAGTGGCTTAGACCAGAGCGCCACCCACTCCCTCAATGAGTATTTACCCAGCCCTGGATATACAAGGATTAGGAAAGGGACTGTGAGCCATGTTTGATTAGCTCTGCACAGACCAATGCAGATGTCAAAAGCAATGACTCCTCCAGGAAAGGGGAGGCGGGGAAAGCCGGGAAGGAATAAAACCATCTGATCTTGCATGCACCATGTGGAATAATAATGATTGAGATGGCGGGAAGCTTTTTTAAATAAAATTACCGGTAAGCATTGCAGGCAGTGAGTTCCCAAGCAAGCTTCAGGTTTTGTGTGAAGCTGGCATGGTGGGAATGGGAGTGGTCACACAGAAAGGCAAAACATCTCTTTTTATTTCTCCTTGTAGGATGTGCTGTTGGCATTCAGTTTACTAGTAAAGCATTATTTGTTTCTCTCCTCCCTGAGCTCCGTCTGCCCTATTCAAAATGCATCAGTTAACACTGTAAGTTGATGAGCCCTCAAACCCTGAATTCAAATCTCATCTCAGTCTTGACTCAGAAGCTAGCCTTAGCCCAGCTGTCCTATCCAATCTCAGGCCCTGGACTCCAATATGAAGTGTAGGAATCTGTACAGCCTTCCAGGTCCCACAGAATCCTTTGGTAGCTGGGTACCTTATCACTGTGCCAAGAGTTCTGTTTACCTCTCAGGCTTGCACAGGCGTTTACAACAAAGACTTTCTCCATCTTGCCAAGTTGGCTGGTGGTGGATTGCCATAGTATCTGTTACATATCTTCCTCACCCCCAGCTACCAAATCATTTTAGATTTAGATGCAGGTGTTTCAAAAGGGGACCTTCTGTCTGCAGATCATTGTGCTATGGAGTTCCTCCCCCTAAGGTTTAAATGTTTGTTGTTGCACCTTCATCGGGTGGGACTGGGCTTGCCAACTTATTTAAAAAAGTGTGACCTCACACTTGAAGTGGTAGACAATTTTGTCTACCTGGGTTCCACCATAACCAGCAACCTCTCCATCAATGGTGAGCTGGACAAGCGTATTGGCAACTGCTCGCCTCTCCAAAAGGGTGTAGGAGAATGTGATGCTAACGTTCAATACCAAGGCGAAGGTCTACCAGGCCTGTGTTTAGCACACTGCTTTGTGGAAGTAAGTTGTAGGCAACTTACAACCATTAGGAGCATTGCCCCAACATCTTCCACATGTGTTGTTGGTCAGGAAGAATTGTGGTATCACAGGGCAGGACAGAATTCCAAACACAGATGTGCTCTCCCAAGCCCACATTCCCAGCACGTTCTCACTCCTGTCTCAGCACGTCTATGCTGGCTTAGTGGCGGCCACAGAATGGAAGATGGCAGAATCCCCAAGGAAGTGGTCTATGGAGAGCTGACTTCTGGCACCAGGCCAATGGGCAGACCAACTCTGTGCAAAAAGATGTCTGCAGAAGTAACATGAATGCTGGCAACATCAACCCTGCCATGTGGGAATCGCTTGCAGATGACCGCAGTGCTTAGAGACAGGCAGTCAATTTGTATATCCATAGCAGTGACCAGAGGAGAAATGACCAGTGGAAAGAGTGCAGAGAGAAGAAATGCCATGGTTCATCTGCAGCAGCACAACCGGACGCCTTCATCTGCCCCAGTTGCAACAAAACATGTCTCTACAGCCACAGCAGGCGCTGCGACCTTCCAACAGCTTGACCTCCTCCCCAAAGGTGCACTCCTCCATTGTCTCCAAAGAGGGGTGAGGGGAGAGACTTACGGTAATACAATACAAATTGAGAAGCAGAGACTAGAGGGCGAGGCAAGGCAGGTGGAAGATGATGATCTTCTACCTGCCTTGCCCCACCCTCTATCTCTGCTTCTCAATTTGTATTGTATTATTTTATGCACTGTGGCTTGCCATTGTTTTATTGATTGTAGTTTAGAAATTATTTATTGTAATTGTTAAGAGTGAATTTCTGTTTAATTTTTATATGCTGATATTATTATTCTATCTGATATTATTATTCTATACCCAGGTGGCGCTGATATTATTATTCTATACCCAGGTGGCGCTGTGGGTTAAACCACAGAGTCTAGGGCTTGCTGATCAGAAGGTCAGCGGTTCGAATCCCTGCAACGGGGTGAGCTCTCGTTGCTCGGTCCCAGCTCCTGCCCACCTAGCAGTTCGAAAGCACATCAAAGTACAAGTAGATAAATAGGGGGGAAGGTAAACAGCGTTTCCGTGCGCTGCTCTGGTTCGCCAGAAGCAGCTTTGTCATGCTGGCCACATGACCCAGAAGCTGTATGCGGACAAACGCTGGCTCCCTTGGCCTATAGAGCAAGATGAGCGCCGCAACCCCAGAGTCGGACACGACTGGACCTGATGGTCAGGGGCCCCTTTACCTTTACCCTTTATTATTATTCTATATTATTCTAATGACTGTTGAATGTTACTTTATTCGATGTAGGTTGCTTATTTTAAAGCTATGTTTTATTGTCACTTTTTTTGTATTGCATTAGATCGTTATAAGGTGTACATTCTTTGTTTCTTCAGCTTGCAAACTGCCTTGAGTATTGTAAGATAGAATGACGGTAGACAAATTAAAAGTGATGATGATGAAAGACAGGAGGATCCCAATGTTACACAGAGGATGGAGCAAACTTGTTTTTCTCCTGCTCTGGATGGTAGGACCTGAACCAATAGATTCAAGTTATCAGAAAGGAGATTCCGACTAAACACCAGGAAGAACATTCTGTCAGTAACAGCAGTTTGACAGTGAAATTGTCTCCCACAATAGGTGGTGAACTCTCCTTCCTTTTTTTGTAAGCAGAGGTTGGATGGCCACCTGTCATGAACACTTAAGTTGAGATTCCTGCATTGCAGGGGGTTGGACTAGATGACCCTCGTGGTCCCTTCCAATTCCAGGATTCTATGGCAGGGAGAAAAAACAACACACACCCCTTCTCTTTCTGGAAACGCTTGCGTAGAACCGCTCCCACACTCAGCTTGATTCCTCTGGCTTTTCAGCTGCGTTGCGCATTGAGGAGTTGTGACATCCAGTGGTCAAATACAATGCTGCTTTCGTTGGGTAGAGAGCTCTTCATGCATGCCCACAATAACATAGGCCTTATGGGGCATTTTTCATCTTCCAAAATGCTAGCCAGACACTTTGGGTGTTGTTGTTTTTTGTGTTTGTTTTTTTTGTCTGGCTGAGGGGGATGACGAGAGAATGCAATTTTACAACACCAACGCGAGGAGATGGTGGAAGAGCAGATGTTCTTCTGTGTCACCAACAGCAATGAAGCAAGGAATTATAAATAATAATTTGTAGAGGCTCAGTGGTTGTCTATTTGCAGATAGGCTAATGTGGTGGCCTGGGGGGGAGTAGGGTATGGGTTTTGGGCAAAATACGCACCAACCGAGTGGCAACAGCGGCAGGGTCGACGAAATAACAAAGTCGTCTTCAGTATCTTTGCTTGCTTTTATTTACAATTATATACAACACACTCCTCTACTCCATTCCCCACAATCCATCACCACCACCACCCATGAACCATTTGGGTAGCTTAAATACAGAATTAAAAATAGTCAATTACCCAATCACATGACAGTAAGCAAACTCTACCTTCAATTATTCAAATTAGCAAAAGCTCACAGGTGTGTTAATATTCAGGTCAAGGTTACAAACACACATCTCTGTGTAGCACCATTGACCACATCAGTCTTAAAGGAAAAACCTCACAACGGGAAGGTCCGTAGCTCAGTGGTAAAGCATCTGCTTTGCATGCAGAAGGTTCCAGGTTCAATCCCCGCCATCTCCAGGTATGACTGGGAATGTCCCTATCTAAAACCCCAGAGAGCTGCTGCCAGTCTGTGTAGACAATACAGTACTAGCCCTTCAGCTTACTTGCTTTAAGATAGTCTGTCACTTGGGATGGGCTTTTGCCCAGAAAAGCAGCCTAGAAATCTTTTAATATATATATATATATATTAAAAAATGAGGCAGAGTGAGGGGACTTTTCAGGATATGGGGCACCATTTAAAGACATAGAGGAGCATAGGGACAAAGTGGCCAGGCCCCTGTCCTCACCTCAAGTATCACTGCCCTGTCCACTCATCCTATTGCTGCAGCTGCTGGGGCCTTATCTTTCCACTTCCACAAGCCAAGTTTTACAGGCAAGTTGCGCCGCCCACCCCTCAGTCACCTGACATCAGTGACATCATGTGATCCCTTATTACCTGTGCGGTTTGCAAGCAAAACATTGCAGTTACTGTATTATGCATTGGTTTCCTTTGCGATAGCCTTCCTACCTTTAGCTTATAAAAGCCCAAAGACTAATTAACGACAGCAAAATAACACGTTGAAAAATAAAATGGTTGTGCAATCAAGATGTACCTCAGGAATGGGTCAGTGTGAATCGGTCCTTTTGACACTATGCTTTTAAAGCCCATTCTTTCCCTCAAAGAAGTTTGTGGGTTTTTTTTACACCTTTTTGGAGTAACGGATAGACCCCCTGTCCAACCTCCCACTTTATAAACAATAATAATAATAATAATAATAATAATAATAATAATAATAATAATTTATTATTTATACCCCGCCCATCTGGCCGGGTTCCCCCAGCCACTCTGGGCGGCTTCCAACAAAACAGAAATTCTAAAATACAGAAATCCATCAAACATTAAAAGTTTCCCTAAACAGGGCTGCCTTGAGATGCCTTCTAAAGGTCTGGTAATTGTTGTTCTCTTTGACCTCTAGTGGGAGGGCATTCCACAGGGTGGGTGCCACTACCGAGAAGGCCCTCTGCCTGGTTCCCTGTAACTTGGCTTCTCGTAGTGAGGGAACCGCCAGAAGGCCCTCGGAGCTGGACCTCAGTGTCCGGGCAGAACGATGGGGGTGGAGACGCTCCTTCAGGTATACCGGACCGAGGCCGTTTAGGGCTTTAAAGGTCAACACCAACACTTTGAATTGTGCTCGGAAACGTACTGGGAGCCAATGTAGGTCTTTCAGGACCGGTGTTATGTGGTCTCGGCGGCCGCTCCCAGTCACCAGTCTAGCTGCCGCATTCTGGATTAGTTGTAGTTTCCGGGTCACCTTCAAAGGTAGCCCCACGTAGAGCGCATTGCAGTAGTCCAAGCGAGAGATAACTAGAGCATGCACCACTCTGGAGAGACAGTCAGTGGGCAGGTAGGGACTCAGCCTGCGTACCAGATGGAGCTGATAAACAGCTGCCTTGGACACAGAGTTGACCTGTGCCTCCATGGACAGCTGTGAGTCTAAGATGACTCCCAGGCTGCGCACCTGGTCTTTCAGGGGCACAGTTACCCCATTCAGGACCAGGGAGTCCTCCACACCCGCCCGCCTCCTGTCCCCCACAAACAGTACTTCTGTCTTGTCAGGACATACAAATGGGACATACATCTGAACAGTCAGATACGAGCATTCCTTTCGTATTTAGCTCTTGGGTCTTGTTCCTCAGAAGGAAAAAAACAATGAGAGGTGTAAGGAAGTGTGAGGAAAGGGTGTCAGAGCTCTTCCTGCATTGCGGAGCTTCAAAATTGTAAAAAACAAAACAAAACCAGGCCCTGAATGACAATACTGAAGAGAGGCTTCATGCCTCTTGAGTGAAATATATTCTCCCCACTCTGTGGATCAGACTTGATTTCGAAATATAATTATTAAACAAGGTACAGTCAAACCTCTGTTTACGACCGCTTCAGCGAGCGACCGCCGCAGACCCGGAAGTGTTTACATCCAGGTTCCATGACATCGTATGCACAGACGCAATCTGCGCAGCTCGCAGCATGCGGGGAGCGATCTGTGCAGCACGTGCGTGCGCAGAAGCGCTCTATCAGCACTTCGCGCTTGCGCAGAAGCGTGCCTTCGGGGAGCAACCGCTTCGGTGAGCGACCACCGAGGTACCACTGTCTCTGAAGACGTGTGCATGAACACGAAAGCTCATACCAATGACAAACCTAGTTGGTCTCTAAGGTGCTACTGGGAGGAATTTTTTTATTTTGTTTTGACTACGTCAGACCAACATGGCTACCTACCTGTAACTAAGACAGTCTACAGTTAAGAGTTGGTGCGACACTATGGCTAAGATGAACCAGGAAGTTGTGAGTTCAAATTCTCCCCGCCACAAACTTATGAGGTGAGTTTAGGTGAAATAATTACATTACTTCATCACATTTCATCATTACTGCTGGTATACCCACCACACCAGCCCTGGATGGAAATGAAGCAGACTGTGTAGAAAAGTGCTTGGAATACGGGAGAAAGGGAGAGTTTAGCTCCCCTCATGTCACACCCATTCCTTTTTGTTGTATAAAATAGACCCTGAACCACTCAACCTCCCACTTTCACCTCCTACATCTGAACAATCAAATATGACCGCTCCTGTCATAGGATGGGCCCTCAGACCTAGTTCCTCACAAGGAGAAGGCAAGGAGAGTTATGAAGAAGTGTGGGGAAAGGGTGACCTCTGCCTGTGAAGAAAGGACAACGAGGCCTGATTCTAAGTCACATCGACTCAATACATTTAAAGGACATTTAAAACACATGGCTTCCCCTCTAAAAGAATCCCTAAGTCTGGATTCACCTCCTGCACAGCCCCACTGGCACCCCCCCACCGAAATAATTAATTACGATGCACAATTCCACATGGATTGGAAGCCGGTACTATGCTTTTATAGTATTTCACATACGTGCAGTTTAACTCACCTGCCCGATGTACAGTGATGTAATTGCTATGAGGTCTGGAAATGGTCCTGGCCTTAGAGATCTAGGTACCTTTGCCCCCATTCTGTCCATGATCACTGTGAAAATTCTCTCCGCCATATGTAGATCTGCTTGTGACATCACAAGGGGCAGTTGGGTTCTAATATTAAACCTCCCCATCTACTTTTTTTGTCCCTTCTTTACCATTATATTCCAGTCCATGAGCTTTGCTCATTCAACACTACCAGATTACGTTGCAGTAAGAGTGAAGGGTGGTGCGTCAGGGCAAATGGGGCACTGCCCCACCACTGCCCAATGTCAGGCCCCACTTGCCTGCCCTCTTACCTACAGCCAAATCATGGAGGTCTGCCGGTTTCCTCCTCCTTAAGCCACATTTGTGCCATACAGCACTATGATACCGCGGTGAACAGTTATGGCTTCCCCCAAAGAATTCTGGGAGTTGTAGTTTGCTAAGTGTGATGAAAGTAATTGGGAGGCACCTATTCCCCCCAACAGAGCTGCACTTCCCAGGGTTCCTGGATTGATTGCTAAAAGCACTTTGAGAATTGTAGCTCTATGGGGGGATCGGGGCTGCCTAACAACTCTCAGCACCCTTAACAAAATAAAAAAAAATTCTTCAGTAGCACCTTAAAGACCAACTAAGTTTTTATTTTGGTATGAGCTTTCGTGTGCATGCACACTTCATCAGATACCTGTGCATGCACACGAAAGCTCACACCAAAATAAAAACTTAGTTGGTCTTTAAGGTGCTACTGAAGGAATTTTTTTATTTTGTTTCGACTCAGACCAACACGGCTACCTACCTGTAACTACACCCTTAACAAATTACAGATCCCATCATTCTTTGGGGGAAGTCGAGACTGTTTAAAGTGGAATAAGAATGCTAGATGAATAGAGTGAATGGGGCCTTAGGATCAGAGCTGGAATGGATTTCGGTGGTCCTCTACAAGCTCTACTCAGTACAGGAATTACAATGCACATCACAACACAGCAAATTTTAATTTTTACATGCCTTTCCCCCATTCTTCTTCTTATAAGACTTAAGTATTTCTGGATTATCTCACCCAAGAAACCCCTTGCTTATCAAACTTTAAATAAATGCACACAGAGAGTTATTACCAGGGTGCTGTTTTCCATTAAGGCGCACCTTTTCCGGTGGAGATGTTGACCCCAGCCCCTTCAAACACTGTGAAACCACACCAGCTCTTCCTTCTACAAAAGCAGATGGCCATGCTGTCCTTCTGTTCACTTAACGCCTCCTGTTCCCACCTCGCCCCCATCGTGAGAAAGAATTCGGTTGTTTTCAAAACGAGCGTGCAAAGCGCCCGATTCCATCGGCAGCACATCCAGATTCTCACGGAAAAGCAGGCCGCATAGTTATCCCAGAGGTGGGAAGCAAAGAAATAATATTTTTCAAATGCCTACAGAGCAGAAAATCAGTGAATGACCAGTGACACCCCCCTCTCCCCGCTGTAGAAGCCTTATCTCCCCAGTCTATGGCTCCTGCCAAACTGTACAATACTACGTTATTCATTTTTTAAAAAAGAAATAAGCTGATGCAAGGAAAAATAATACCAACACCTGAATTATGCCAGGATTTTCAGCACGGATGCCTGCCTGATAGAGGCTCTAGCTACAGTATAGTGCAGGACTGTAACTCTGTTCTGGGCATACAACCTGTTGGAATGTAATAATTCAGAGCGTGTTAGTCCAGGGGATTGTTTGCTTCATTGCAGGAGCCATGAAAGCTTCTGTCACTATAAATATGTTTGTACAAGATGGGGCTTGGGGGGGCTGTATGGTTGACACCTGCAGCGAACTACCTAGCTGCACCTCTGGATTAATTACTTCCCTGTATATAAGTCCTCCCTTGAAAAACTGGGACTTTCCGTAGTTATTTGGTGGGTATATAAATGCACTCTGCACATGCTCAGGAACACTTCCTGAGACTGAGTGTGGGGAGGAGGGGAAATAAACTTGTGGAACTCAGGAATATGTCTGATTTGGAAATAGCAATGGACAAACCTGGCAGGAAAAAGCAAATGACTGTCTAGTTCGTAGATGGGGAAGCTGTGGCCCTCCAGAAGTTGCTGGATATACTCAATATAATCAGCCCCCCAAACAGCATGGGCAAGGCTCGGGGATGATGGGAGCTGTAGTCCAACAAAATCTGGAGGACACCAGGCTTCCCAGCTTCGCACTAGTTGGCTTGAAGTAAGCAACTGGTCCCTTAGCCCTCATCTCTGTACTTAATCACAATATTAGGAGGGAAGGAGTGAGTGAGCAAGTAATAAAATATCATATCATATCATAGCAGCTTACCCTACAGCACGGTTGTAAGGTTTCCTAGGATAATTTAAGCAAAAATGCTTTGAATGGGCAGTATAGATTACACCATTATGTCTGTGAAACATGCAGAACCCACCTGTTTGCAACTGCTACCTACAGAGGAAGTCCCTCCTACTATATCACCTGCAATTTGTGTGGCGTAGTGGTTAGAGCAGGCATCCCCAAACTGCAGCCCTCCAGATGTTTTGGCCTACAACTCCCATGATCCCTAGCTAACAGGACCAGTGGTCGGGGAAGATGGAAATTGTAGTCCAAAACATCTGGCGGGCCGAAGTTTGGGGATGCCTGGGTTAGAGTGTTGGGCTATGACATTGGAGACCAGAGTTCAAATCCCTGCTCAGCCATGAATCTCACCTTGGCCCAGTCATCAAATCTCAGGTTCTAACCTACCCCACAGGGTTGTTGTGAGGGGACAATGGAGAGTGAGGAGAACCATGTACTTGACTGGCAAGTCAGTTAAAGAGAAAGGGGTTGTCTTATGGAACTCACTGCCACTTGGTGTGGTGACCGTGATTGCAGGTCTGTCCATAGCTGTATGCCTAAATGGAGCCTCCATGTTCAGAGACAGCGTAGCTCTGAATGCTGGGAACAAACAAGGGAGGTCTGTTGCTTCTCATGCCCTGCTTGAAGCGTCTGCTGGAGGAGCCTGTCTGGGAAACATGATTCTGAACTCAATGGTCCTTTGATTATTGTTCATAGCTCATAGTTCAGGGCATGGGGAGCCATATTCAGCTCCAGGGTCACATTCGCTTGTGGGCGATGTTGCCAGGAGGGTGGGGCCACCCACAAAATATATCTTTCTTACCTTGGTGCAGCCAGCCAGCATGCAAAAGTCAGATGTTCCCACAACACCATGTCTTTCCATACTGCTTTCAGGAAACCAATGAGGCACTTTCCAGCTTTCCATCCAGGCGAAAGCACTCAAGGAAAATGTGGCCTGTGCCAGGGAGTGAGGCATGAGGAGATTCCGGAGAGCCATTTGGGCCCCCCACCCTATTATTATTATTATTATTATTAATTTTTTGGGCTCTAGTTGGCCTAGCAGGGCTCTTCCTAACTAGAATGGTCTTATTTCTGATGATGTGTGTATAAGATTGTACAGTACCGAGATAAGTATATCATTAGATTAATCAGATTGTTTGTTGATTTCTGGTATTGTATTAATTGTTTATTGTTGTGGAACATATGATTAAGGTAGTTTAAAGCTTGCCTCTGAGCACATGCAGAAAATGTTCTTTAAAAAAAAAGGAACTCTACATATGCTCAGATACCCTTGAACCAACCTATGAAAGGACTTGAGACTGATGGAGGCGTTCTTGTATAATGACCACCTTTTGTAATCCGATTAATAGGCTTGAGCATCTGTGCCCACATGCATGAAACCTGAAAAATTAATTTAGTGATATTTTTTTTGTTTTTTCAAAGGTTCTTTCCCTGCTCCCCCCCCTTTTTTTCCCTCCTCACAAAAATCCTGAGGTAAGCTAGGCTGAGAGAAAAACTTTAGACAGTTGGGATGCATGTTGCAAAGTTTGGAACTAAATAAATTAAAGAATTCCTTGCTTTCTAACTTGCTTTCTATCAAAAAATGTTGTATATGTAATAAAAAAGCTAACATTTTTGTCTTTAAAAGTTTGATTTCAGTATATTACATTACATTTTGAATGATAAAAATGATTTATACGGTTTTAAATTTCGATGTGTATATATGTATATACAAAATTTGCTTTATGTTGCATTAAATTTTGGAGACAGAGAGAAAAAAATAAATCCTAGCTTTTATTATGGCTACCGGCGAATTGTGCCGCTTTGCAACTGTTGCATGGAAGGCGGGGAGAGAACCACGAGGATGTTCTGCTTCAGAACCCGCCCCCCCTTTTCTGCGCTTAGCAAAATGGGGATTTTCCATCACTTAAAAAAAAAGAAAAGAGCCCTCTATGGAGGCGAGCAGCCTCAGCAAAAGGGCCCGCTTAGGCACGTAGCGCACGCGCCAGGAGGCTGAGCTGGCGAGAGGCCCCTCCTGACCAATCATGAAGAGGCAAAGGGGCCAGGCCAGCCAATGAGAAGCCGGGACGGGTGCCCCTAATCTGCATGGACGGGACTATAGTTCAGAGCGAGCCGGGTGGATCTTCCCCAGTTGCCCGGGAGCGCGAGCTGAAAACGGTGCTGGTTCCAGTTAGCCGTCTGTTGTCATTCTTTTTTTCTTGTAAGGAAAATTATTATACTATTATTATTATTATTATTTTGCAGGTGCTGTTAGTGCTCCAGCTTAGTTGCAGGTAAGTGATGGTGGCGGGGACCTAAAATCTCTCCTTCCTTAATAGGGAGAAAGCTTGTTGCTTTAGGGAAGAAGGATACGCTTGCAAAAATGTTGCAACGGGGAAGCCTTTGCGGAAAAGGAAAGAGGGGAGGGAGTCCCCATTGCAAATATACAGGGGTGGGTCGTTGCAACTGGTTCCGTGAAGTCAGGACTTCCTTTAGCAGGGCGAAGAAAGGACCGAGCTCGGGCACTCCCCCCCAAAAGAAATAATTGTCCGAAGTATCATTTCACTAGGAAGGTTACGAAGGTCCTCCGGTTAAGTACCATTATATGCCTCTAAAAGCAGCTCCATCTCTCTCTCTTGAAATCAAAGCAGTTTCAAGATCAGATAAAAGTTGCTGGCTCCTATAGGTCCAGGGTGAGATGGGTGCCTGCCTTTCTACAGACTAGCCCCATAAGGGCCTGGATTCTGTAATTGTCTGAAAAGTGTGTGGTTAGAGGTAAACGGTATCAGTCTCTTAGAGAAAATGGGGTGTGGAAGAGAGGCCATACATTTCAAGTACACCCCCCTCCCTAAAAAAAAGAAAGAAACATTGGAACTGTATTTTAAGGTTGCTGGGATTTATTGTGGGGGTGCTATAAATGTAGGGTGTGCATGCAACCTCTCTAGAAGCATAAGTGGCAGAGTAGCTGTACAAAGGATGATCTTGGGTATCCTTTTCCCTCACCTTCCTAATTCCTCCCACAAAGGGTTAATCCTAGCGTGATTGACCCAGGGAAAGGAAGCTAGGAAAGCTCTCTCTCTTTAAGTACTCTAGAGGCCCATAAAACTAGCCGCCACCCTCTAAAAGTAATAGTGGCTTGAAGATGGGGCTAGTTTTATGGCAAACCAGGAAGGAAACTTGTTACCTGCAGTGCCTTGCGTGGTCTGGGGGTGAGAGAAGTATGGCCAGAGCATGATTCTACAGCGTGCACCATGCTGTGATCAGCTCCTCCCTTCACTCAATCAGGCCTATGTGAAATACTGCAAGGAAGGAGCACACACAAACCCACTGGTTTTTTTTTAAACCTTTCTTGAGCAGGAAGGAAAAAGGAGTGCCTTACCTAGCGCACTACCAAACACTTCCTCCTGCTGCTCTTATGGTAGAACTTTGATGCCTTCCTAGGGACCAGCCACATAACAGAGGCCCTCAAATTCTGTAACCCTGTCTGTGAAGTTCCCTGGTTACATAAAAATGTGAATGGAACTAAAATACCATCCTGTGGAATTCCAAGACTGGGAGGAGGCAGCAGTCTAGCAGCTGGGTTAGGAGACATGTGTGGCAGCAGGCTTCATGTCTCTAGGCTATCATGCCTTGCATGCCACATTCCGCCATCCAAAGCTGAGCATTGATTTATGAGGGTGGCAGTTGCTGGGTTACACAGAATGTTGCAGCCATGTGCTAAAAACCGAAGGAAGGAAGGAAGGCTCTCTTTTTTTTAAGCCTTATGATTCACACCCAACTTAACTGCCCCTCCTCTTCCTCCCTAACTACAATGAGTAGGAGGATCTGCGTCATGGATCGATTGCACCAGATGGACTTTCCCTTGGTGCAGGGTTGGTTATTGATGCAGTCTTCCTCCTGGGAGCAGCCCTTTGAGTTTCTAAGAAGCTTATTTAACCATTTCCAGAGGGAGAGATGTCTTAGTTTTGCTGCAAGTGCAGCAGCTTTGTGGTGTTTGGAAGACATGCCTGAGGTCAATTAAATTTTATTCTAAGGCCCCCATTGGTTGTATCTGGTGCTAGTCCTACTCAGAGTAGACCCACTGAAGTTGATGGACATGACTACATGGCCCCGTTCATTTAAATGGGTCTACTCTGAGCAGAACTTAATAGAACTGCATTTGGAGTGCATTGCTTCCCTCATAAGAATCCTGGGAGCTGTAGTTCAGCCACCAGAGCTGCAGTTCCCTTTAATAAACTACAGTTCCCACAATTCTTTGGGGGAAATTAAATGCTTGAACTTAGGCTATAATCCTAACTGCACTTACCTCTGAGTGGACATGCTTAGCATTGCAGCCTAGGATTGCTGCAAGTCTCTTCTGTTATCTAATGATGAAACCTGTACTGTTTGAGTAATGATTAATAGTGGTTGTTGCACAGTTCCATCTCTGCTTTGACCCTCTCTTGCAAAAGCAGCAGTCCTTCATCTATCCTTTCCCAAATATTGAATGTTAGATTCTTACATCAGCTGCCTAGAGCACTTTTGTTTTTCTTAATCTTCAAATACCCGAGAGTGACGTGTTGCCCATTCTTAAATATCTCCCAGAAAGTTGCATCTCTTGCATTTTGAAAACTAAAGTGAATAAAGCAGAGTTGGGAGATGATGTTCCTTACTGCTTAGCTCTTCTAAGTGGTGACTGTTTTATAACAGCATGGAAGAGTAATACAACCCTACCCAGAGCTCCTTTGCAGGCTTTGCAAAGAAGCTTCCAAAAGCTCTTAGCTCACAGAGGACTCCAATAATAATAATAATAATAATAATAATAATAATAATGTATACCACCCTTCATTGGAAGATCATAGGGTGGTTCACAACATAAAAATACAAAATGAGAACACAAAATATATAATAAAACTTAAACAAACCAATAACTGCTCTCCCACAAACACATTTAAAAGGCCATAGAATGTTAATCAGCCAAAGCTCTGGCTGAAGAGAAACGTTTTTGCCAGCCATGCACTTAAATATGTAATGAAGGTGCCAGGTGAGCCTCCCTAGGGAGAGCATTCCACAAACGGGGAGCCACCACAGAGTAGGCCCGTTCTTGTGTTGCCACCCTCCAGACCTCTTGTGGAGTGGGAACATGAAGAGAGGCCTCAGTTCTGGGTGGCATCTTGAATGGATTAATAAGGCTGTTCCAGGTAGAGGGAGAACCATGGAAGTGAGCCAGATGAAAAGTAGGATTAGATGAGAGGAAGAGGTGGAAAGAAGGCCTTGAAACATCTGGTTTTAAAATTTTTTAATTAAGCCCAAGCTTAGTTTCCCTTCCTCTCTGGATTATAATCTGCAGCTTTGGCAAAAAGGTCAAAAGTTTGTTCCAAAGGGCAGACCGTGTGGAGGTCAAATCTAGTTTCCTTGAGGAATCTGGGGACACGTGGCTGGGGAGGGTGGGGAAGGACAGACATTGAGCCATCCTCATTCCTGAGCTCAGTCTCCTCCTTTTTTCTTTTTTTTTAAATACAGTTACATGAAATGCTGAGTCACAGGGCAGAATTAGACATCTCGAGGCAGGCAGGAAATTGATGCTCGCTCGCTTCCAAACCCGCAGATTCAGACACAAATGGAAGAGTCCATTTTATGTGCTTGAACCATGTGCCATGAAACTTATCAGGGGACTTAGTGAGGAATGGGGAACCTGCTGCCCTCAAGGTGAATGTTGACATCGATCATACCTGGCTATTATTGACTGTGTTAACTGGGATTGATTGGAGCTTAATAATTTCCACCTACTCTCAGTTTGGTTAATTTGTCCTCTTGCTAAGGGCAGAATTGTGTGTGCTTTGGTGCAGCAGGGTGGGGAGAGAGCTCTGATTTGTGTAATTCATATTACTGTAATTGTGCCGGTTGATGCATGTTCGTCTCAATTTTCTTTGGGTGTGGCAAGGACGCTATAGGAAGCTGCCTTGTACTAAATCAGACCACTAGCTCAGTGGGTCTCCAGGTTTTCAGACACTCCCAGTCTCCTGTGGAGATACTGGGAAATTGAACCCGGGACCCTTCTGCATGTTCTGTTACTTGAGCTGTGATGCTTCCCAAATCTTGCTTGCCTCCTCCTACCTGTTAGAAACACAGGGAGCAGCATTATATTGAGTCAACCCACTGGTCCACCTAGCTGAGTTTTGTCTACAAGGGCTGGCAGCACCTCTAGGATTTCAGATAAGGATTCTCTTTGACATGCAAAGCAAATGACGCTACCACTGAGCTATGGCACTTCCCCCTTCATTCTTCACAGGTTCCAGAGTTTCTGTAGCAGTAAGGGTAATGAGGTGGGGAAAAGGAAAATCTAGGGCTCCTGCCCCTTTAATTAGGTGTACAGATGAGGGAATTCCAGCAGGAGTAGCTTCTGCACGCCTGTGCAAAGTGCAAAAGCTTTGACACCTGTCCTTACACTATTGAGGACTAGCAACTTGAACCCCCCATCCCCTTTGAAAGCTGAGGTCCCCTGGAGGACACTGCATTCCATGCCTAACAACGCAACCCAGCGATTGTGGGATATTGGCAGAGTTAGTGCTGCAACTGTTGTGACTTGTTAATCTTTTTTAAAAAGTTTTTTTAAAAACGGTTCAGACTTCTTGGTAGATAATGGGTGCATCTACATCCTCAGTTCCAGTTTGTAAATACCCACCAGCCTGGGTCCAGAGAGGTAGAATGGGAAGACTGCAGACAGAGGGTTAAACAAGAGAACTAGCTGGATGCAGTTCTGAATAACTGCAGTGCTGCAATGATCTACAACGGGCTGTGCAGGAAGGGGCGGGGCTTAGAGGGAGGTCGCTTGTTCAAGGACTTCTGAGCAATAATAATGCCGCCTCATTTTCGTAGCCTGGTTAGGCAGCTGGGTCGGCATGCAGTGAGTATCCTCTGCTGGGCAGAAGACTAAATAACCTTTTGCATTAGCTGCTTCTGCTTCTTTTTTTAAAAAACGAGGAAATTATTAGGCAGTAGCTTTTGCATATAAGAGGCTTCCTGCACACACAAAAATCCAGCTGCTTTTCAAAAGAGAAAGTGGAGAGTATCAGCTTAGTATTAAACACCAACTTTGCAAGGATCCATCTGGCTTTTTGCCTCGGGTTGGGGGGGCGGGGCGGGGATAGCTGGTTTGCAAAAGATCAAATATATCATGGCTGTCTGATCAAGGGATTGGTGCAACTCCCATACGATGAAATGATTATTATTATTGTGCTTGGGATTTTTTCAGTTTAGAGAAAAGGTGATGGTGGGAGAGGAAATGATAGAGGCGTTTAAAATCTCACACAGCCTGAAGAAATCTAACACTGAGATGGTTTTCTCCTTGCTCATATTACTGGAGCCCAGTGTTGTCGTCCAATGAAGCTGAATGTTTGGAGACTCTGGGCAGATGAAATAAAGTAATTCTTCACAACAGTGCATAGTTAAACTCTGGAACTCACTGCCACAGGCTGCAGTGATGGCCCTCAACCTAATTCTCATGCAAAGAGCATCGGTCTTGGAGGAGTGTACCGTAGATGATACAGAGACTGCAACTGATTCTAGACCTGCATGCTCCATTTATAAACAAAAAACCCCAGTTTCAACAAAATTCAAGTCTTCCCATATTCTCATTCTTATCTGAATGAATAATAATGCTGGCAGTAGGCAGGCAACCATGTAGCCCAGTTGTATGTTAGTCCAGCGACACCACACTGGCTTGGGGGCAGGCCACAGTTTTTTGTGTGCAGACAAGTTTTGTGTTAGGTCATATTCACACCACACATTTAAAGCACTATGATTCTGCTTCAAACACTGCTTCCCCCAAGGAATTCTGGGAGTTAGTTTAAGGGTGCTGAGAGTTGTTATTCCCCTCAAAGCGCAACAATTCCCAGAGTTCCCTGGGTGAGAGGGGCTGATTCTCAAACCATTTCAGAAACTAGCTCTGGCACCTCCTAACAACTCAACACCCATGAACAAACTACAGCTCCCAAAATTATTTGTTTAAAGAATGTTTAGTGACTGTTTAAACCGGCCTCATAGTGGTTTAAAAAGTGCTGGTGTGGCCTTAGGTGGAACAATGGTCTAACTGTGTAAGACAGCTTCCTATGTTGCTTGGGAATCTTGTGCCACCAAGGACACTGGTGGCCCATTGTGCTGTGTATCTGTTTGTTTGTTTTAGTTTAAAAATACTGTTTTCTCCCTCTTCCTCCTCCCCAGACAAACAAAATGTCCATTCTCAGGATCCATGCTCGCGAAATCTTTGACTCCCGTGGGAACCCCACTGTTGAGGTAGACCTGCACACCAGCAAAGGTAAGCGAACTCTGAATGGCTGCTATCCCCCTTGAGCCCTCTTCTAGCAGTGGGTCCTTGGTTAGATGGCACTTTAGGTCTGATCTAGTAGGGCTCTCTACAGGGAAGGGTCATAGCTCAGTGGAAGAACATCTGCTTTGCATGCAGAAGGTCCCAGGTTCAATCCTTTCCATCTCCAGGTGAGCCTGGGATACAACTCCACAGAGCCATTCCAGGTCAGTGTAGAACCAGGGTTTCCCAAACGTGGGTCTCCAGCTGTTTTTCGACTACAGTTCCAATCATCCCTGACCACTGGTCTTGCTAGCTAGGGATGGTGGGAGTTGTAGTCCAAAAACAGCTGGAGACCCAAGTTTGCGGGAACCCTGGTGTAGACAGTATTGCGCTTGATGGGTGTTACTCTGTAAAGCAGATTCTTATGTGCCTTTATGTATTTGTATGATACATACTTATTTGTATGATTATTTAACTTTCTGTTCTTGACAAATGTTGGATTGAAGCCACCAAACTGGAAAAATGAGCCTCTTGTTTCATTCAGGGGTCATAGAAGAGGGATGGGGGGGGGAAGTCTGCCTCCATTTCATGTTTGACCCTGGAAAACATAAGGAATTGCCTTATTTCTGAGTCAAGCCATTGATCATTCTTCCCCTTCATTCTCTCCCCCACCATCTGTTATACAGCAAGGTTTTGTGGCGTAGTTTGAAACCCATGCAGGAAAACTTGATGTGTGTGAAGGGAGGGTGAGGGGCGGGACAGATGAATGTGTCAAAATCTCCGCCAACCAGCAAACAGCATTTTAAAACTTGAAGATAAAAATAAAACTTCCAGCTGCTATGAGTGTAAGATGACATATTGCCGTAGTCGTCCTTGGTGGACTGCAGCCAGTTGCTTCTGGCCTTGTATTTTGGTGGCCTCTGCGGCAACCCAATACACAGAAGATAACCGAGAAGGCAGGGCAGTTGAGTGTGTGTGAAGTGGGGGGAGAATGGTCCCTTGAAACTACACAAGGATAAATATTCTGAGCCAGGTTGGAGGGTTGGCTGAGTACCGTGGGGCCGGTATAACCTGCGTTCTCTTTTCCGATTGGCTGAGTCTCTGCATGCGGCGGAACAGAGTTGTAGAGGGCTGTACCATTTTGGCCTGCAGCTCAGGTTTCCCATTTCCCACCCCCTCCCTGCAAGCAGAAGTGATAAAACTCACTGCAAGCAGAAAACTAGCACAGCAAGGGTGAAATGTTCAGACCTAGCCCTTTGCCCAGTTGCTACTTTTCTCCTTTCAGATTGCCTTTTGTTTTGCCATTTTTCAGTGAAGGCAGTGAGAATTGGGACTTGCCCGGAATTTCTGCCTCCATCCATTGGGCCTTGAAATTTAGTGGAATGTTTTCTTCCCCAAGTGTTAGCTAGTATAGTGAATCTGGGACAGCTGTGGGTGCACTATCCCTGGTGCCTTTGAGCCCTCCCTTCCCATTCATTGCCCCATTGGTCCAGGAGGATGTGAAGGTGCTTTCTTTTTTTCTCCCTTGAAAAGTGCATGGAACTAAGTTGGAAGAGTGCCTCTTTCCAACTTCCTCAATTCATCTCCTATGTGCTTTTCAAGGCTCAGATTAATTTTACCACATCTGACCTTTTCCCAGATCCCTTGGGAAAGAAAAATGTGTGTGCAGTTTTCTATTTATGCTGTATGGTTGGTGACCCCAAATCTACTCTCCTTGGATGGCTTTAAAAGAGGATTAAATAAATTCATAGAGGATAAGGCTACCAGCCACAACAGCGCTACAGTTCCCAGAGTTCCCTGCAAAGAAGGACAGATTTTGAAACCACACTGAGAGTTGTAGCTCTGTGAGGGGAATAGGAGTCTCCTAACAACTCTCAGCACCCTTACCAAATGTCACTTTCCAGGATTCTATGGGAGATGCCATGACTGAATTAAATTTATAGTGCAGATGTTATTTCTTAGTGCTTGCTTGAGGATAAAGCCCCAATGTTGGCTGGACAGGTGCCCATTTTTCTCTTTTAAAAGCCAGAGCTCTCCAGCCTTGAGATGCCAGCTCCCCCCCCTCAACGGAGGCTCATTAGGGCGACCCTCTCTTGATTTTGACAAGAGGGAGGCCGCCCTCCCTGCCTAGCCTGCAAATGCTATTGACTGTGCTCAATTCCTGCTTTGCACAAAGGAAGTGTCCTTGGAGCAGAAAATAACAAAAGGCACCAAAAGGCACAGTGGCCTGCAGAGAGAAAGGGAGGGAGATGTGAACTGACAGAGGCCTCTCAGTGCAATAAGCTGCGGAGTGGAGTTTTTCTTTCTTTCTTTTTTTGAAAAAGGGCAACCCCAATTATAGCAGAATTGCAAGTGAGCCCTGTCAGGGATTCCAAATGAGATCCTTCCAAAACAGGAGCTACCATTAGGCTACAAAGGCAGGAGGCTTCTGGAGGGTGACAGAGAAATAGTTGCTGCTTCCTGTTGGGACACCAGACCTAGCCACAAAGCATTGTGTGTGTGTGTCTAAATAAAGGGGAAGGTAAATAAAGGGACATGGAAGGAGGACGCATAATTGGGTGGGCACAGCCTGTGTTTGAGGAAGGCACAGAATAGGTGGCTAGGTGCCAGGTCAGGAGACACACAGCGGCTCAATCCCTTTGGATCCCACCCTCTCCCAGGGACTCAAAGGTGTGCACTAATCTGGCCTGCTCTGAATGAATGGCTGAATGAACGAACACTTTCCGTCTATAAAAAGCTTTATCTGAGTGTTCATCAAAGTGGCAACCAACCTTTGAGGCACAGCTATGTCAGGGGCAGGGAACCTCAGCCCCAGAGGCCAAATGCAGCCCTTCAGTCCTCTCTGCCTGACCCTTGAGACTGTCTCCAAGCCACGCTTTGCTTCTCATGCTCCTTGAGCGTTTTTACGTGGCTGAAATATGTCCTTGAGCTTTGATGCCTCTTGCTTGCCTGAACAGAGAATAGAGAAGGGGTGAGTGGAAGCCAGCCTACAGTACAGTACAAAGGTAAAACTGGCATCCTTTGCCCCACCCACTTTGCTTCATGCCCCTCCCACCATGGGCAGGGGGACACCACCACCCGCTTGCAAAGATCCAGAGAGGAATGCTGAGCTACAAAGCCTCCACCCACGTGACTTCAGGTCTTCCTGCCTTTAAATCTGCTGCTGAGCTATCAAGCAAGGAGCTCAGGCCCCACTAGGCTGCAGCCAACCCCAGGGGCCGTCCTGCCCCATCGCAGTTTTAGGTGGCCAAAGTGGAGCTGGAAGAAGTAGTTGGCAGAGCGACGCTTTCCCCCACTTCCTCTTTCATCTCTATGTGCCTTGCCAGTCTCCACTGTGAGATGGTTCTGTGCAAACGCTTCTCTGTCGCCCCAGAGCTTGCCGTGTCCAATACTGGTTTTTCCTTCCTTCCTCTCCAGGTCTCTTCAGAGCTGCTGTTCCAAGCGGAGCTTCGACTGGGATCTATGAAGCCCTGGAACTGCGCGACAATGACAAGACTCGTTTCCTGGGGAAAGGTAAAGCTTTCCTGGTGTGGTGAATGCACTCGTTGTTTTTTCTCTTTTGCTCTCCCAACTTGGTACTTCTGGGTGCTGTTCCACAGATGCTACTTCTACTGCTCTTTTTGCCCCCCGCCCCCCGTTTTGTGTCTCCCAGCTACAGCCGAGAATCTGCAAAGGGCCCTTTCCCACAGCCTTGCAAAATTGGTCCATTCAAGCTTTGCTGCCTTCCTCCCTGCATGCAAAAATAGTTTTGGTGATGTGGCAAAGAGGTGTCGACATTCTGACTGAAATGGCTTGGTTTATAATCCTTATACAATTTAAGATGCCAGTTGTGCCTAAACTCTCCAGGTTATTTGGACTGCTGTTCCCATCATTCTTGGCTTTGAGGGAGGAGGCCCCCCCCCACATTCACTCACCTGTCCTTGGTGGGAAAAGGTAGCAGGTGCAGGAGGGGAGTGGCTTAAATCCAGCAACACCTGGAGGGCACTGGGTTGGGGCAGGCTGATGTGCAGCACAGCCTTCAAAGTAAGCTGGTCCCAGCCCCCAAACAAACTTGTAATCTAGAATAGACAAAAATAGAGAAATAGAAACAAGTTGAAAAGGGAGTTAACATGTCACCCTGCTGGCTCATGCGGAAAGTCTCCCTGGGCTTCCACACAGCGATCATCCTGGTGCCTCTGGGATAAATGCTGGCAAATGTACTTAAAAGCAATGGGTTTGTGTCCAGCTACACTTTGCTCAGAGTAGATCCATTTAAATAAATGGACCTAAGTCCATGTCTGCTCTGACCAGGACTAACATCTGCTACAACAGCCCATAAGGCTTAAGGAGGGATTGCTGTTTTTATATGTATTTAACTAAAGTTATATTCCACTCTCTCAAACACTTCCAAGTGGTTCACAAGATAATCCAAGACATTTATTTAAAAATACACCAATAAAAGCAAACATTAAAAGCATTCAGTGGGTGTAATTCTATATAAATCTAGTACTGATTTAAAACCACTGGGTTGCATTCAAGTAACGTTTATTCAGAGTAGAACCATTGAAAGTTATGACCATGAGTAGCTTAGGGCTCCATTGATTTCAATGTCTGAACCTGCACATTGACCCCATGGTTGCAGCCATTGCTCGGTCTCCAGAAGCTGCATCATGGAGCCAGAGCTTCAGTTGGAAGGACAAGAAAAGAAATCAGGGAAGCATCTGTAAGCCATGCTTTGGCTGCTGCTCTTTTGGCTACGGTTTGAGCTGCTTAATCTATAGTTGGCACAGACCACAGGTGATGCCTGACTTGAGCTGCTGTTAAATGAAGCCTTCCTGGTTTTGTCAAGTTTGCATGGACCTGAGGCCTCTTCCTCTTTCTGCTCCCCGCTCCTGATTATGGGTCCTCTGGTCATTTTTGCTGTGACTCCCTACCCCCCCTTGCATGCTGCTGCTGCTGCTGCTGCTTTTGTGGTCTCTTGTGGGCGTTCATCTTTCTCTCTCCCTTCTTTCTCCTTTCTCCCGTCTCTCTCTTCCCTCCTCGTCCACTCGGTTCCCACCAGGCGTCTCCCGAGCAGTTAAATATGTTAACGAATTCCTGGCGCCGGCACTGTGTACTCAGGTAAAGGATGTGTGCTTGCAACCTGGCCTGACTCCAGGCAGGCTCCTCCTCTGTGCATGGTCTACGGGACTAACCTTCCGGCAGGCATTCCTAGACGATGGCTATTCCCTCAGTGACATAATTTTGTCTGTTTAAAAAAAAGGACTAGTGTGCTGCACCCTTTTAATATGTATCTTGTCTTGAGGGCTAGGTGGTTGGGGCTGTAACGGCCAGTGATCCTCTACTAATGCCTGCTTTTGCCTTTGGTGGATTGGATTAGTGATTGATTTGCTTGTTCCTTCCAGGTGTCTCAAAAGCTGTTGAGCACGTCAATAAAACAATTGCCCCTGCACTGGTTAACAAGGTAGGAGCCTTCCTTATTTCACTAACCCCTCTAGTCCAAGTGTAGTTCCTAGTCTCTTTAATGCTCTTTGTATGGGTGAGAAAGCCAGCATAATACTAAGCTCATTACCGTCGTCAGCGAATGGCCTTCTTTTGGATGCATGATCATGAAAGCATGTTTGAGAAGCGCTGTGGGAATTCTAAAACGGCATGAAATAATGTTATGGATGGAAAACTGCTTGCAGTTCCTGAGTCCTGCCTTAAGAATGTGCACCAGATTTATTCTGTAGCTCTCCTTCCTTGCAATCTAATTTGGGGGGGTGGGTGTTCAGGTTGGTGGCCCATAAGGCAGCTTTACATCTCTGCCCCCACCCCAGTCTTCCCCGATGACCTGTGTGGATCTATTTAGTCAAAAGGGGTTTTTACTTTGTTTAATTCAGTGTTGCTGCTCTGTTTGTTAATTGGGCCCTGTGCCTTTAAGAGCAGCTTGGTCTGCAGACATTACTGATCAAGCTGTTGTTTTTTAAAAAGCACATGAACTGGCTATTCTATTCGGTTGGCAATTTTCAATTCTTAATTGAGGTGAAGTGTACGAAAATGAAGTGAAGGAGTTGCCTCTCCTTGGTGTGTTGTTTGGATCATTTGTCCTTGACCAATGGCAAATATCTGCTGGGAGATTAGTTATGACTAAGTGGATTGTTTTGGTTGCCTTGCCTCTTCCCTGCAGAACATCAGTGTTGTGGAGCAGGAGAAGATCGACAAGCTGATGCTGGATATGGACGGGTCAGAGAACAAGTGTAAGTGGAATGGTTGGACAAGTGTACGCTTGTGATTTTGCAGCCATGAATGCTCTGGGTTTGGGTCCACTGCCTGTGCTAGTGCGGTTGGGAGGTGCTCCTGCTTCTCAGCCTCTCTGCTGCCTGAAAGATTTATAGCACAATAAAAGAAGTCACAATTCCTTCATAAATGCTTCAGCTAACCACACTCGAGTTGAGAACAACCATAGCTCAGTGGTGGAGCAGCTGCTTTGCATGCAGAACCCCAGGTTCAATTGCCAACATTTCCAGGTAGGGCTAGGAATGTTCCCTTTCTGGGAACTCTGGAGAGCTGCTGCCCATCAGGGTAGGCAAGGCTGAGATGGATGGACTTAATGATCTGATCCATGTTTCCACTGGGCTCCTATGCACATTTGATTGGAGAGAAAGTGCTTTTGGTAGAAAGGAGCCTAGGTTTGGAAATATTCCTCTTGCATTGTTTTACTATAATCATCCATCTCCTACTAAATGTAGGGAAAGGAAAACATAGTGGACTGAGCCAGGTGTTTGTTTATTTGCACTTTCATGTGATTGAAAATCTGCAAGAGGTTTACATTAAAATGACCAAAAATACAAACAGCATTGAATAAAATTGCCTCAAACCTGGATTAAAACAAACACAATTGCCTACCTTAAATAAAACCAAAGTGTTTCAAATTGAATTGATTTTAAATTTTGTAAACAAATGATACATTTTCTCTCTGTAGTTGTAGTTTTGTTGTTGTTTAACTTTTTATTTTTATTAATTTTTTATTTAATAATATATTTTATTTAATAATATAGCATTTATTAAATCACAATGCAATAAAAACAGTCCAGAAAGCAGATTAAAAGACTATGCCAAGTAGACACAGCAGCTTGGAAAGTGTCTTGGAACAAAAGTGTTTCCAGTTGTTTGTAGAAAGTTTCTGTCATGGGTGTCGGGCGTATCTTGAAAGAAATGCTGTTCCACAGAATGGGGCAGCCACACTGAAGGCCCTGCTCCAAGTCACTGTGGAGTGGGCTTCTGAGATCTTGGAAACTTACAGGAGAATCTCTTCTGCAGACTGCAGTGACTTGCTGGACATGTAAGGAACCATGCAGTCTCTCAGTAACCTCTTTTTCTTACTATCTTAGCCAAGTTTGGTGCAAATGCAATTCTGGGCGTCTCCCTGGCTGTCTGCAAGGCTGGTGCTGCTGAGAAGGGGGTCCCCTTGTACCGCCACATTGCTGATCTGGCTGGGAACCAGGACGTCATTCTGCCAGTCCCTGTAAGTTTTCCTATGTTGCTATTCTGCAAAGGAGGCAAGATCTAGTGCAGACAAAACACCTCTCTTGCTGCCACCTAGCCATATGGAGGGGCAGTGGCTTTTGTGAATTAAGGGTGGAAAAACAGCAAGCATGTTGGATTTCCAGTGTTCAGTGGCTCTCCTCTAGTTAAGAACCTGACTGCTGGATCAGGCCATCTAATCCAGCATCCTTTTTCTCACAGTGGCTAACCAGATGCCGCAGATGGCTTTCCCCTGAAATAATCCAGGGAACTGGTTTCCTAAAGGTACTGAGAATTGTTCGGCAAAACCCTACTCCTCTTGCTGAGCTAGAATTCCCAAGAGTTCCTTGGCAATAGGGGTTGGTGGTAGAACCACTCTGGGGATTGTAACTCTGGGAGGAAAACGACTCTCAGCACTTTGAGCAAGCCACATTTCCCTGGATTCTTTT
The DNA here is from genome assembly GCF_965207765.1 of Zootoca vivipara. NCBI lineage: Eukaryota > Metazoa > Chordata > Lepidosauria > Squamata > Lacertidae > Zootoca > Zootoca vivipara. Next base: position 13,811,728 of record NC_142589.1, read on the forward strand.
AGGGGAAAGCCGTGAGTGGTATGATACTGTAAACATCAGAAGCACAGTTGGTGGCAACCCAAGAGGGAGCCATTTCTGTGATAGCTCCTGTATTGTGCGAATTCCCTCCTAAGAGAGATAATAATAATTAATAATAATTTATTTATTATTTATACCCCACCCATCTGGCACCTTCCTGTTCAGACAGGCCCTTGAAGACTAAGGTGCAGATGATGCTGATCACTGGGCAGCTGTCAGAGCAAACAATGTTTTAATTGCTGGCTCTAAAATGCGTGCTTGATTGCATTTCTGGAGCATTAACCTAGAATCATAGAGTTGGAAGAGACCACAAGGGCCATCCAGTCCAACCTCTTGGGTTTTCTTTCCCCCTTTCGTCTTGCCCACCTTCCAGGCCTTCAATGTGATCAATGGCGGTTCCCACGCTGGTAACAAGCTGGCCATGCAGGAGTTCATGATCCTCCCTGTTGGGGCTGAGAGCTTCAAGGAAGCCATGCGCATTGGCGCTGAGGTGTACCACAACCTGAAGAACGTCATTAAGGAGAAGTATGGGAAAGATGCTACCAACGTGGGCGACGAGGGTGGCTTTGCACCCAACATCTTGGAGAACAAAGAAGGTAATGGATTTATTGGCTCTTCGCTATCTTATTGAGTTGGTGTGCAGAGTCCATGCAGACAGCCTACAGCTACATCCTTCCCTGCAAGGATGGTTAGAACATCTGGGGCTTTCCAGTTCACAGAAAAGGCAAGGTTGCAGGTGTCAGTGCAGTAAGAAAGACAGTATCCCATTTAGGGTGGGAGGTTGAGTGAGGGGAGCCTTTCTGGTTTAGAGCAGATATTGCTGAACTACAACCCTCATCATCTCTGGCCGTTGGCCATGGTTGCTAGGGCTGATGGAAATTGTAGTTCAGCAACATCTGGAGGAGACAAAGGTGCCCCACAGCTGGTTAGAGAAAAGGAGAGTATGCAGGCTACAGATGTGTCTTGATGTGTCTCTCGCCACGAGGAAATGTTCCAAAACATTTGGGGATTTTTAATCTGGAGAAAAGGCAAGTAAGAGAAGACAAATGATACAGTGGTAGCTTGTGTTACATACTGCCCCCCCTACAAATACCTTGGGTTATGAGCTCCGCTAACCCAGAAGTAGATGCTGCTGGTTGCGACCTTTGAGCCGGGATGTGAGCGGAAGTTGCGCACCAGCAGCAGCGGGAGGCGCCATTAGCAAAAGCGCTTCTCGGGTTACGAGCGGTTTCGGTTTACAAACGGACCTCCGGAACGGAATAAGTACGTAACACGAGGTACCACTGTAGTAGTTTGTAAAAACTATGTCTAGTGTTCAGAAAGTGGATAGAGAAAAGCTTTTCTCCCTCATAGTGCACAATGTGCAGTGATCACTCTAGTGTTAAGTACTTTAGCATTAAATCCATCTGGATTTCTGCATTTGGGCATAGCTGCTTTGCAAAGGATCATATGCATAAAACCTTTCTGAACAAGGAAAAAACCTTTCTGAACAAGGAAAGGTTCCAGCATTGGAGCTTTTCTGTTTAGAGAAAAGGCAAGTAAAATAGGTGGCATGAGAGAGTTGTATAAAATCACACATAGCCTGAAGAAATTAGATAAATAAGTTTTTTCTCCCTCATAATAACCAGAACCCAATGGGGCCAATGGAAGTGGGGAGAGTTGCTATTGCACTCAGGTCTTCCTTTTGGAGCATAGAATCATAGAATTGTAGAGTTGGAAGGGAACCCATGGGTCATCTAGTCCAGCTCCCTGGAATGCAGGGCATCTGATTGGCCACTTTTGAGAGCAGGATGCTGGATTAGGTGGGCCTTTCTTGGCCTGATACTTGGTGGGGGGAGCTGCCACTGAGTGAACCTCCCTGCAGCCAGGAGGAAGGGAACCCTCTCCCCCTTCCCTCTCCCTCCCTCCCTCCCTCCCTGGTGTCACACAGCTGCTGAGGCAGCATGAATCCCCCCAGGAGGTAGACGAGAATTGCTTTCGAGCAATGCAGAAAACTTGCTGATGGCTACTTACACGTTTTATTTGTAATACCACCCGGCCATGCTGTGTAACTCCAGGCTATTTACTGTACAGGAAGACAGGCTCTGGTGGCTGCTGTGGGCTTCGTTGGGGGGTATAAGTAGCACTTCCTGCCTCTCTCCCAGCCAAGTTGGCAGCTGAGGGCCTCAGTAGCTGGGTCTTCCCTGTCTGAAATAGACTTGCTGTTGCTGGGGAGAGCAGGGAGATGTGTAACTGGAACCACCTTGAGTGGGCTTTGGAAGGATTCCCCCCTTCTTTGATGACGCTTGTGGAGAAGGGGGATATCTACTCATGAGAGCTTTCCCATTTTAGAGCAAATGCTTATGATTTGAAAAGTATGTGCAGAACAAGTACATTTATGTCTTGTTTTTAGTACCCTTTACTCAAAGCAATGCATGAGATAAAAAGGCAGCGCATAGATCGTAAAATGAAATGAAGACAAACCTTGGATGATGAACCTTTCTGTTCAACCCCCCCACCCCCCAATTCTTTTGTTGTCCTCCTTAGCTCTGGAGCTGCTCAAGACTGCCATCAGCAAGGCTGGCTACACTGACAAGATTGTCATTGGGATGGACGTGGCGGCTTCCGAATTCTATCGTGATGGGAAATACGACCTGGACTTCAAGTCTCCTGATGACCCCAGCAGATACATCACTCCTGACCAGCTGGCTGACCTCTATAAGGGTTTTGTCAAGAATTACCCATGTGAGTGCAAGGGCCATATTCCTTCTGAAGGACACGCTGTTAGTGGGCAGGGGGGAAGCAAAGGAAGGTGGAGAACCATTGTCACATTGAGCTGTTACAGGGAAGACTGTGTGACCCCAAGCACATGAGAAAGGTCACACATTTGCTGGGTATGTAACTGGTAAACCCACCCGCCTGAGTAACACTGTCCTTCTCTTGCCCCCACCCCAATGGCCAGTGGTTTCCATTGAAGACCCATTTGACCAAGACGACTGGGCTGCTTGGAAGAAGTTCACCGCCAGCGCAGGCATCCAGGTTGTCGGTGACGACCTGACGGTTACCAACCCGAAGCGCATTGCCAAAGCCGTGGAAGAGAAGTCTTGCAACTGTCTGCTGCTGAAAGTGAACCAGATTGGCTCTGTCACAGAGTCGCTCCAGGCGTAAGTCTTTCCCTTGCTTTTCACAGGGGAGGAATTGGCGGTTGAGCAGGCAGTGGACTAAGTGGAGAGCAGGAGCAAGCAGGTACTTTACGGGCTTGCTCAGCGGTGTAGTGGTTCGTCCCAGAGCTTCCCCATCAGCATTAAAAAGCGGGAGCTTTTTAACCACGGAGAGAAGGAGTCTTCTTCTCACGCTTTGTGCTGATTAGAGCCAATCTGCGTGAAAGGAAGGTGAATCGGCCACTGAGTGGCTCCCTGCTAGGGTCACTCTGGAGAAGGCGCATGGGAAGAGCACCGATGAGGTGTTGATCTGTATGCTCCAAAGCTAAGCGTTTAGGAATACTGAAAACACAAGGTGCTTGGTTTGCTGGTTCTGTTACGCACAATGGAACCTCCAGGAAAACAACTTAAGTCACTCTGAAAGAAGATGATGGAACACTTGTGCATACACAGGACATAGTAGGTCTAGCTGAAAGTCACTATGTGCAGATCTGCAAGCAATTGGGGGTCTAAGTAGACAATACTTAACAGTCTGGACTAAAGCTATTACCTGTCTGCTCCATGTCTTCTCTGAACTCACCCAGTCCCCTTGCAAAGGCAGAAGTACAGATGCACATAAGGCAGTCTTGAAATGGCTGGTGCCAAGCGAGGAGAGCGACTCAGTTGGCTCTTGTGTGTAGTCTCAATAGCCTGCTTGTAAAATGAATCAATTTCTAGCATTTCTTGTCTTCCTGTTGCAGCTGCAAGCTTGCCCAGTCCAATGGCTGGGGCGTGATGGTGAGCCATCGCTCTGGGGAGACTGAAGACACCTTCATTGCTGACCTGGTGGTTGGGCTGTGCACTGGACAGGTAAGCATTTCCTTGCCTAGGTGGCTGCTTTTGCTTTCCAGTTGCAGGGCAAGGTGGTGGTAGGGAACCCGTGCCCCTTCCGGATGATGATGGGATGCAGCCCCAGCTGGCATTGGCCAAAGGTCATGGAGTCCAGCATCATTTGGAGGAGGTCGCACATCTAGGCATGCAGAGAAGGCTGGCTTACATAGGCTTAGACGTATGCTTTTAAGTATTATAGTATCATCATCATTTCCATTTCTAGACTGCTGAATATCTGTAAGATCTCGAAGCTATAGATCCATTAGTTTCAGTGTGTCTACTTTGGGTAGGGTTTGGAATAAATTCAAAAAAATTGTGTCAAATTTTATGTACTTTAAAAAATTACACCAGCAGTATCCACCATCACAGTATTGAGATGAGATAACTCCAGGCAGCTTAATGTAAAATCCCAACCCACAGAAAACACACCATTTATAAAATCGTGGAATTGTTGTGTTGGAAGGTATCAGGAGGGGTCATCTAGTCCAACCCCGAGCAATGCAGGAATCTTTACCCATTGTGGGGCTTGAACCCACAACCTGAGATTATGAATTTCAGGCTTTACCAGCTGAGCTATTGCTGTCTCCAAACAGCCTCTCCCAAATTCTAACTCTTGTTGCATTTTCCCACAACCCCTGCCATCGTTTGCTACCTTGTATGTTCATTAGGTAGGCAGGAGGATAGGATTGGAAGCGGGGAGGGATAATTCTATTATGCTATGTGTTTATTGTTTCTTACTTAATTTCTCTCTCCACAGATCAAGACTGGTGCTCCCTGTCGGTCTGAACGTCTAGCCAAATATAACCAGCTTCTGAGGTAAGGATTAAGTTGGGGAATTTGGGCTTGTTTAGATGTATATTGAAGTGTGTTGAGGGAGGTGGATCATATCTGTTGGCCCTGTTTTATGGCATGCACTGCAAAGGAGACTGTATGTGTTCATACATTGCACATGAAATTGAATTACATGTCCGGAAATGATCTACAGAACAGAAAATACAAAAAATGCAGGAATATCAGCAGTGGTTGAAACAATGAAACTCAGAACAAATACGGGAGTGTTAACTTGGAAGAAATCAAACTTTTAGTGTGGCAGCAACCACACTTTCAGAACTCCCTGCCTGTTGACACCAGACAGGGGCTTTTTACTGTGTTATTTTTGATGGCTGCTAAAAATATTTTTGCTCAGGGAAGCCTCTCCAGACATGTAGAATGTTGACAGGTTTTTAATCAGGGTGGGAGTTTTTAAAGAAGGTTTTAATTGTGATTTTTAACTGGATTTTTCATAATTGATACTTTTCATGATAATTGAATTGTTTTATTCCTTTTGTAAGCTTACAGAGGGTTGGGGGGTGGCTTCCAATTAAGCAGTATATAAATGTTATGAAAGGAAATAAATTAAAACACCACCTAGAATATCTTTACCAGCTGCACTGGCTCCCGGTGGAGTACAGGATCAGGTTTAAGGTGCTGGTTTTGACCTTTAAAGCCCTATGCGGCTTAGGACCCTCGTATCTACGGGACCGCCTCTCCTGGTATGCCCCGCGGAGGACCTTAAGGTCCACAAATAACAACATTCTGGAGATTCTGAGCCATAAGGTGGTTAGATTGGTCTCGACTAGGGCCAGGGCCTTTTCAGTACTGGCCCTGACTTGGAATGCTCTTTCACAGGAGACCAGGGCCCTGTGGGATTTGTCATCTTTCTGCAGGGCCTGCAAGATAGAGATGTTCAGCCTGGCCTTTGGGTTTTATCTTAACAACATGCTTGTTAGAGTTGCAGTTTGTTTAGGGTGCTGAGAGTTGTCATGAGATAGCCATGTCCCTTCACAGTGCTGCAAATTTCCAGAGTGGTTTAACACTCAATCCCTCTTCACAGGCAATTGTAGCTCTGTCAGGGGGACAGGGGTTTTCCTAATTACTCTCAGCACTCTGAACTCAGCAAACTGAAGCTCCCAGAATTCTTTGGGGGAAGCCATGGCAGCATAAAGCGCACTGGAGCCAACTCCTAGGCGCCAAAAATATTTGAGGGGACAGGGTCCCCCGAAGTTGTCATTCAGTTGACGTTTGTGCACTACACCTTGTGATTGATGATGTGGGATGGGGCTTGCTTCCCCCCCCCCAATATTTTATTCAAGTTGGCACCCCTGGCTTTAAAGTGATATTATAGTTCTTGAAATATCAGTACAGATATTTTCTTTTTAAAAAGCAGATTATGGGCACATCCTTTCTCCTGGAAATTATTGCTCCTCACACTTGTCTTTTTATTTTTACTCCCCCCACCCCCGCCATTTCCCCTCAGGATTGAAGAGGAGCTGGGGAACAAGGCCCGTTTTGCCGGCAGAAACTTCAGGAACCCTCGCGTCAACTAAACCCGCTTTTGGCTCCGACGAGGCTCCCCTCTTCCCCCCCCCCCAGTTGCGGTTGAAAGCACTAGTCACCTAAATTTAGAAACGAAATAAAGAAAAAACTAAGGGCAGCTGATGTGTAGGGGGAAAAGACAAAACTTTTTGCAGGTCCTCTCATCCTAGGCTACAATTCATCTAGTGCATTTCATCTTCCTTCTCTCGCCTCCCCAGTTCTGATCTGTTGCTTCTTAAAGCGCTTGGTTGCTTTTTGCGAACAGACAACTCCCAACACCCCACCCTTCCCCCGATCTTCCCTAAAGAGTGTTTCATTCATCATAATGAAACTAAGGAGAAAGATTTATGAGTCCCGGTGATGCTGGCATGAAAATTGTAAAGCTGCTGCCATAATTTCTGGGGGTAGCCCTATTCATGACGGAGGGCAACAAGTGTTTCTTTCTCCTCCTCCTCAGATTCTCTCCCCACCCCATCCCCAAAGCCCCCCACCCCTCTTAGTGTGTGGAAGCTGTGTAACTTGCAGTGCAGCCTGAAGTACCTGCAAAACAGAAAATGGTAGTTCTCATGTGAGGTAAATAAAAACAGAGAAATGTCTGTGTGGTGTGGAGTTCTTAATGGAAAAGTGCCTGCGGATAAGATAATTTTAAGGTGTGAGATGTGGGACCCAGGTGGCGCTGTGGGTTAAACCACTGAGCCTAGGGCTTGCTGATCAGAAGGTTGGCGGTTCGAATCCCTGCGACGGGGTGAGCTCCCGTTGCTTGGTCCCAGCTCCTGCCAACCTAGCAGTTCAAAAGCACGTCAAAATGCAAGTAGATAAATAGGAACCGCTACAGCGGGAAGGTAAACGGCGTTTCCATGTGCTGCTCTGGTTTGCCAGAAGCGGCTTTGTCATGCTGGCCACATGACCTGGAAGCTATACGCCGGCTCCCTCGGCCAATAATGCGAGATGAGCGCGCAACCCCAGAGTTGGTCACGACTGGATCTAATGGTCAGGGGTCCCTTTACCTTTTAAGGTGTGAGATAGTGGGGAAAGCAGCCTTCAGAGGGACGTCTTGGCAGTATCAGAAGAGAAAATGGTGGCTATTGGAAACCACAAAATTGTGGTTTAGGACCACGCATACATTGATACCACTTTATTTATTTTAAAGCAATTTATTAAATTTTCCAAATAAACACATTAAACAAAACAAAACATTCAAAAACAAATACAACACACACAATAATTAACAATTATTCCCATATCTCTAATTCCCAATGCTCTGCCGAGCTTGACTTCCCTCCCTCCCCTCATTTGGTTTTCTTTCCAACTCTTATCTCGCAGTTCCTTATTCCTTATTTAAAGTCATTTCGTAGGATTTATTTCAGTCCTGCAAGTGTCTTTAAACTTCTACAGTTCTTTTCCATATAGTCCACAAATTTACTCCATACATTGATACCACTTTAAACAGTTATGGTTTCCCCGCCCCTCAAAAATTCTGGAAGCTGTCATTGTTTATGGTGCTGAGGGTTGTTGGGAGACACCCTAACACATCACAGCTCCCAGAATCCTTTGGGGGGAAGCCATGACTGTTCAAAGTGGCATAGTGTATGGTGTGAATGTGGCCTACAGCTCACTTCATTCTTCAACAAACAGCCCATTTGCCCAACCTGTAGGCTGTGCTGGTCTCAGGGCTGTTATGGGGCATACCTGCTTTGACCCCATCTGCTGCTCTGACCGTTTGTCTGTGTTCCTCCCTATCCCATGCTCTGGGCTGCTGTGCTCTGGGCTTCCCAGCTGCAACATCTCCCAAAAGTGTGTGAGGAAGTGGAGAAGATTATACTTTAAGTGATCTTCATTATCCTTGGTTTTTATCCCCCCTGTCTTCCAAAAAGGTGGCATAGGTAGCTCCCGTTTGTCCTCCGTATGTTGTAGGGGCTCCAGCTCCCAGCAAGCACAGCTAGTGGCCATCATCCGGAGGCCCACAGACTCTCCATTCTCTCACTGACTTTCTCAAAGTTTAAAACATTAGTAACTGCCCTTCTGTCTCCAGGTCACGCTCTTCAGCAATAAAATTATAGTACATTTCATACATCAACAAAACTTCCAGCCACTTGGCATGCACTGGGTAGTATGTTTGATACAATCCAATTAAATTATGATTTGGGATGAAAGGCTAAGTGAAAATTGGATGGCTTAAACTTGCAATTAATATCTGTTCTCAAAAAAGGATGATTTGTCCCACCATGTTCGAGTTGGCCATCAGGATCTCATTGTTTGGAGTCTTGACATACTGCCCTAGTCTTGAGAAATACGGTACAGTGGTACCTCTACTTATTAATTTAATGCGCTCCGAACACACATTCGCAAGTCGAAAAAAATTGTAAGTCGAATCCCATAGGAATGCATTGGGAGAAAAAATTCGTAAGTTGAAGCAACCCTATCTAAAAATTCGCAAGTAGAAAAAATCCTATCTAAACCGCATCCAAGATGGCGGACGGAGCTCCGTTCATAAGTAGAAACATTCGTAAGTAGAGGTACCACTGTATTTAGAAGCCACTAGATGTGTTGGGGGCAGGAATAGCAGGCCTTTTTTTTAGGTATTCCCACACCGGGAGGGAACCAGGCTTGCAGTTTTAGCATCTGTTTTTAAAAAACAAAACAAAAACAGCCCCTCACTTTATGCACTGACAGGATTGTGTTAAGCAGGCTTTCTGAAGAGACTGATCCAGACCTTTTCTGTGTGCCTGCAGCTCCACAAGCCCTGGCTTGCAGACATCCACCACAAAGCTAAGTGCTGGCATCTCTAGCAAAACACAGCTGGTGTTCCCAACAATTTTATTTACAGTAGGTTTCTGAACCGCCTTGTAGCATTATGCTCCCAAGGTGCATTAAATATAAATTTGACACAGAAATATTAAAACAGCCCCTGAGCAATACAGTCAGTTAAATGCTGCAGCAGATAAAATTGCAAATACAGAAATAGTTACACAGCTGATGAAACTATAGCACTGTGAATTGAGGCAAATGTTAATTGGATGGATTCTTAGTGCCCTCTGGTGGTCTATGTACAGAAATACTTGTGACTGAAACTAAGTAAGGCATCTAACCTTCGCAGACCCAGGATCTACTTTTAACCCAAACATGCCTTTGGGGACCAATTTCTTAATGTGTTATGATACATTTGCATGATCATAGTGCTGTTGCAACCCACTTGATGAGGACTGGTGATCTAGGACCAAGCAAATTTACCAAGCGGCTTTTAGTAGTGTTTTCCTGCAAATAATAATAATAATAATAATAATACAATGGGTGGAATGAGGCACATGAGATCTCTCCCTGGTGCCCATGGAAGCTTCTTGAGATCCCCTACTCTGTCCTTTTGATCATGATGACGTGGTGAGGATGGTTAGAATTGTATCCCTTGAAAAGTACATAGAAAGTTGGAAGAGTGATGCACATTTCCCCTTACAACCATGTGCTTTTCAAGGCTCACACTAATGGATCTGATTTTTACCTGCACCCCATGGGGAAAATGAAGTGTGTGCATGCACTTGGCATTGCTCAGGAGAATGGTCTTGGGGAGAAAAGCGACCAGAGAGGGTCTGTGGCTTGAAAACCCAAATGTGCTCATGAGCCTAAAGACTGGGCCACTTGCAATTCCCAGCAATGAGGTGGAAGTAGAACATAGTCACCGTGGCTGATAGCTATGCCCTCCATGAATTTAATTATCTTTTCAATGCATCCAAGTTGGTGGCCATCACTGCCTCCTGTGCAAGCGAGTTCCATAGTTTGTTTAACCTAGGTCCAGTACTGCCAATGGGTCAACTCTGAGTAGGACTTAGGTGGCTGCAGCCCCAGTATTCCAAGACAAGCTTAGCTGCTTTGTTGACTGAAGCAGATCAAACTGGCTGCAACCCGGAAAAGGTTTGTGGCAGGAACATCAATCTTCTTTAAAAACTTCCTTTCTCTGTATCAGGGTGGGGGGCTGGGAGAAGGGAAGCTCCCAGGGAGGGTCCACACTCTCTTGTATGAGTCAAGGGTTAAATTAAGATCTACCTTTGATAGAGGACTTTGTGTTTTTTTTCCCTCCCCTTTCCCTTTTAATTTTTTTCTACTAGGTCCCCCCCCCCAGATTAATCTGAAATCCCTTTCTCCAGCAAGATGTTTCAATATTTGGGGGAATCACTGCAATTACAGTATGTTGAGCCACTCTGCCCTCTTGTGGAGAAAGGAGGCGCATCTTTTGAGGACAGCTGCTCTGCTACTTCAAACATTTTGGGGGCAAAGCAGTGCCAGGGACAGTCATTACTTGTCAACATTCATTGGTACTTTTTGCAATAAAGCATTTGGCACTTCTGCAAGAAAGGAGGGAAAGTAGTCTCATGGCCCACTCCCCAGTCTACAATTGCAGTTAATCAGGACTAGGAGGAAGTTCCTGGCTCAATTTCCGTGGAAGGTTGAGAAAGACCCTTTCCAGAAACCCTGGAAAGCTGCTGCCTAACAGTGTAGACAATATTATTGTTATCATTTATTTATTAGTTGCCTTCTAAACCCCTGTCTCAAGGCAATTTACACATATGATAATGAAGAACAACAAATGCATTGAGAACAAGACTAAAAAGTGAACATTTTGGGTAAAGGCAATTTACCAAGCTGGGAAAGGCTGTCTGAACGAAAAATGTCTCTTTCTGTTTCTGGAAAAAGTTAAAAGCATTTGCTTTGACTGCAGAAGGCCCCAGGTTCAATACCCAGCAACTCCCGTTAAGGCTGAGAATATATTCCCTGTTTGAAACCTTGGAGAAGCTGCTGCCACAGTCAGTGCAGAAAATACTGAGCTGTCTGGACCAATGGTCTGACTTTGTATAATGCAAATTTGTATGCTCCTATTTAAACCAGCCCTTTACTGAAAGTCACAAAGGACTAGAAGCCTACTTTATCCCTGGCATCTTCAGGTAGGGCTGGGAATATTCCCTGCCTGAAACCCTGGAGTGAGGCTGCCAGTCAGTGTAAACAATACTGAGCTAGATGGACCAATGGGTCTGGCTAAGTAGAAGGCAGTTTGCTATGTACCTGTGTGGAGGGAGATTCCAAGCCAGGAACACCAGCACTGTAAAACATGCCCCCAAATGAATTGGGCATCAGTACAGCTATGTAAAGACATTTTCTTCACATTTTTTAAATACATAACGAAACAAATAATGTAGCCGCCACTCCCCTCCGGGACTTCTCTGTCTTTAATAGCTACATGATAAACAGGGAAATTCATCCACTGTGCTTTTGTGATGTGTGTTTAATTTCTGCCTGCCACACAGAAAAAGGAGCCATTCTAAACAGATCTTCCCATTGGCTGCTGACTCACTTTGCTTCCCACCCCCCACAATCACCTATTGAATGTGTAGATAAATCAGAGGAGAAAAGGATTGTTATCGCAGGTCGGGCGGACTCTGCAAACTGTCCCTAGAGTGCCATGGTCGTTAACACATATTTGTACAAAGCCAGGAGGGGGAAATGGGCATATTTAAAAATAGAGGCTATTGCACAATTCATCTTCGCAGTCTTGGGTATACGTTTATGTATATGGAAGAAGCATGTTGGTCATCTTCAGTTCCTAAGACTTACAACATAAAAGGGGGGCGAGGAGGCGTACCTATTCAAATTGTAGGGGAGTGGAGGAAGGTCATCCGTAAAAGCCAATCAGAATATTATACAGTAAGCTAATCACCATATTGACATTTGTCTGTTTAATTAGCCTTTCATTCTGCTTTAACAGCGAGCTGAGGAAAGGCCATGACTCATCCATCATGATCGCAGGCTGGGTTGCAATTTCCTGATTGCAGAATAAATTTTTGTTGCTCTTTAAAAAAAAGGGGTGGGGGAATGAGTTGGATTTCTTTATTGTTCCTCTTGGCTGCTGAATGGGGAATTGCAATTTACCTGCTATTACTTATCTGCTCATCTTCTCAAATATATGTGAGCTTAATATAGAAGTACAGTACATACCCGTAGTAGGTTACAGCTGTAGTTAACAGAGTTCAGATTACAGAGGAGAATGTTATATACACAGAAATCTGTCTTGTACTGAGTCAGAACATTTGGTCCATCTAGTTCAGTATTGCTTACACTAGCCTTCTGTGGCTCAGTGGTATAGCAGGGGTCAGCAAACGTTTTCAGCAGGGGGCCGGTCCACTGTCCCTCAGACCTTGTGGGGGGCCGGACTATATTTTTTTTTGGGGGGGGGGGAATGAACGAATTTCTATGCCCACAAATCACCCAGATATGCATTTTAAATAAACGCACACATTCTACTCATGTAAAAACATGCTGATTCCCAGACCGTCCGTGGGCCAGATTCAGAAGGCGATTGGGCTGGATCTGGCCCCCGGGCCTTAGTTTGCCTACCTCTGGTGGTAGAGCATCAGTTTTGCATGCAGAAGTTTCCAGGTTCAGTCCCACCATCTTTGGGTAGCGTTGGGAGAAAGCATTGTCTGAAATCCTGGGTAGCTGCTACTAGTCCGGTGTAGACAATACTGAGCTAGATGGAGCAGTGGGTCACATTGGTACCATTGTGCTTCGTGATCTTGGACTCCTTCCCATGCAAAAGATGAGGCTTTGCACACGTCCCTTTTGATGTAATCACCCACTATCAGGATCCTAAGAAGCCTAACCCCTTTAACCTAAGAAAATACATTTCAAATGTGTTGCAAATTGTGTGGAGACCTTTGCAGCACATCAAATTAATGCTATTAGAACCAATATAATAATGTCTACTCTGAGCTTGATCTAAAAGGTTAACTCTATATTTTATTTGAAGCTGAGGATCATTAATTTGTAGTCTCAGTAAATTCTACAAGACTGAGAGGCTATGGATTTTATTTTTTAAAAGATCACACCCAGTTCAAGATCTTTCCTGCCATCCACGGACCCTTCATTGCTGTTCCCGGGTACAGTATCTGTTGCCTGAAGCAGTTGCTTCACTCTGTCTAATGATAGTACTGGTCCTGATCCCATCCTTCTTTTATAAGAAAATTTAAATATGTGTTTATTAACTGTGAACATTTTGAGTTTATAAAGTATAATTTATATTAGTGAATAAAATAATGCATATATGCATTTTTATTTATTATATGTGAATATTTTGCATTTATAAGATGGCATAGAAATGCTATTAATAAATTACACATTTACCCCTACATCATGTACCATGTGTATTTTATTAATGGAGCATTTCACATTGGTGTGCATATGGGTATACATTTACAGCATATGGGTATATATTTACAGAGAGAACATCCATATATTGAACTATATGAAGCTATTTACAGGTAGGTAGCTGTGTTGGTCTGCCATAGTCAAAACAAAATAAAAAAAATCTTTCCAGTAGCACCTTAGAGACCAACTAAGTTTGTCATTGGTATGAGCTTTTGTGTGCATGCACACTTCTTCATGGAGTTATATTTTTCTAGTTAAGTAAACCACACACACACAGTCACACTCTACAGTGACTAACAAAACAGCTACAGCAAATGGTTGTGGCAAATGTTTCAGTTTATGCCTTTAAAAATTTAATATATCTGTTTGGTTAGCCACTGTAATAAATATATTGTTTTAGTGATTAGCCACTGTAATAAATATATTGTTTTAGTGATTAATCGCAACCTTCTGGGATCCAGGGCAAATGTTTGTTTGATGCTTTAAAAATCATGTATCTATATGAATGAATGACAAAACAGAGATAGATGTTATGTCATTCACTTATTTTTCATATATCTGTACGTTGCATTTTTAAAAAATAAAACATACTGACAAAATATCCCATGTATCTTATTGGGAACATTGATCATATTTATTTATGTGCTGCTCATATATACCGCCTTTCTGCCAAGGTGCTTTATGATTTTGAAATATTATAATATACACAATATAAAATGAAAATATATGTATTACACATACACGCAATATGTATATATATCTTTATAAAATTCCTGTTGATACAAGACAAGTGAATACACTTTTGTCTTGTCAGACGTTCCTAACGATAAAAACGAAACCTTGCCATCAGTGTATATTTTGTATGGTTTGTTTTTAATTGAAGGCTCCACAGGGCAGAAGAGCACTCCTCAAGCATCACTGTGTGGAAACATCCATTGAAACAGGATCAGAACAAATGCAAAACAGTGCCCCTAACTTGGACAGGCACTCTAGAAGGATACCATGGTTGGTGGTACTGAAAGCCGCTGAGAGGTTGAGAATTAACACATTTAATTTAATTAACACATTTCCCCTGTCTCTCTCTCAATGGAGGTCATCATACAGGGCGACCACCCCAGAGCCATTCACCTTGACATGACCAGTAGTCCTCTGAGATCAAGGTGAAATCTACACACATATAAAAAACCCCGTTGTAAAAATGTATATGTGTATATGGGTTTTTTTTATATGTGTGTAGATTTCACGTTTTGAAAAACATATTGAATTTGCCATAGCTCACTGTCGCCATCTAGTTTCACATTTGTATATTGCACTTTACAACACACTTAAAACGTTTTATTTGAAGCTGTGTAGCTGAGTCCCAGTGTCAGCTCAGGCACAGGGTGGTAAACCAACAGATTCCCTCAAATGTCCCAATTGCCCAATGGCAGGGACACACGCTCTGTATCCCCACCCAAAATGGGCAGTGAGCCTGGAGAAAGAGAGAGATGGGATCTCTATAGATCACAGCAACTTTCCCTTGCTGACACTCAAGCCAGCCATGATGCTGCACAGAGTACCCATGTGGGCATAGCTGGGTGCAGCAAAGTCTGCCTGGCTCACCCACCCAGGTCTCAAGCCATACGGACCAGCTTGACCTCCTGGTTCAGAATCTGATCGTGGATGAGGGAGGTCTTACTCCAAGCAGATCTGGCATTCAGCAATAAAGAAAATCAACAATAGCCTGTTCCATATACCTGTATCCCTTAGTGTAGTACGCAATTAATATATGGATGATGCCCATGCCGATAACCAACACATGGTGAACATGTTGCATTCATTTTATGTTGTGAACTGCCCCCTGATCTTCGGATGAATAATAATAATAATAATAATTTTTCCTTCCAGTAGCACCTTAGAGACCAACTAAGTGTGTCATTGGTATGAGCTTTCGTGTGCATGGACACTTCTTCAGATAATAATTTTATTATTTATACCTCGCCCATCTGGCTGGGGTTTCCCCATGAAAGGCGGTAAACACAGGACCGGATTTAGGTTTGATGAGGCCCTAAGCTACTGAAGGTAATGGGGCCCTTTATATGTCCAGCTGTCCTTTGTCAACAACAAATTGTCGCTGTTTTTTGTGATATATATATATATATGCTATATGGAAATTTATGGATCTAATAGGTATCTAAAGCCATTTGCACATAACAAATAAGACCCTACACAACACAAAACACTGTTGCTGTATGTAGGTGTTTTTTTTTTAATCTTATATTTTTCCCTTTAATTTTATTTTGGAGCCCCCAAGAGAGTGGGGTCCTAAGCTATAGCTTGTTTATCTTACACGTAAATCTGGCACTTACACATGTAATAAATGATTATGGTGACATTTCACATTTATATGGTGGTATAATAATGAAATGGATAAAGACTCCTAAATTTTTAAATACAGTACACTAATATGCTAGTTAATAGAATTTACATATGGGATATAAAAAGAAATTAGGCTAGATAACTTCAATAAAAATAAGGGGCGGGGAAAAAACCCACAACCACACACTTTGAAAATATAAAAGTACATGAGGGGAAACCGCGTGTTTTTGTGGGCGAAGGGCGGGGGGGAGGTAGCGTCCCCCTCAGCCCCCCCAAGCTCAGCGCGCCAACCGTCGCGGGCGCGAGGGAGAATCCCCGCCCTCGGCCTCCCGCCTCGCCCAATCCCAATCCCGCTCCCTTCCTACTCACTCAAATATACACTCCCCCCCTCTCTCACACACACACACACTCTATTTTTTAAATCACTTCCATCCTTTGCCCTGATTGGTCGCGGCTTATTTGCCGGGGTCATGAGATACCTCCTCCTCCCCCACCGCACACATCTATATACACACACGGACATTCATAGACAGGCACACACCGGGTCCAGCAGCCAATGAGGAGGCGCGATACTGGTATGTGGCGCTGGCCTGTCTGGGGGTGGTTGCTGGGTGTCTCTTTGGTTGTGTGAGGAGGAGGAGGAGGAGGAGGAAGAGGAGAAGAAGAAGGAAGGAGAGAGAGAGAGAGGAAGAAGAAAAGAGAGGAGCTCACATTGCTGCTATTATTGCTTATCTCTGCCTCTCTCTCTCCCTTCACCCTCTTTTGCATATATATTTCCCCACAGAAGGAAAAGAGGAGGGTGTGCATTGAGCTGGCTGGATTATCTCTCCCTCCCCCCTCCTCAATATTCACCCACCTTCCTCCTTTAGCACCACTGGCTTCCTCCTGCTCCTATTGCACGACCCCCCAACCCTCTCTCAATCCCTCTTTCTTTCCCCTCCCCCGCCCTCCCCCACTGAGCACATTGTCTCCCCCCCACAACAGCCTCGGGGCCCCCTCCTCAATCTTTGGCCTCTTCCGCCTCCCCTAACCCCCCCCCTGTAGAATCTGACTCCATAAGCATCAGAGGATCCAACTGAGTCACTCTCCCACCCCTCCCCCTCCCCTGCTTCCATTCATAATAGAAGCCCCCTCCCATCACCACATCTCTTGCTTTTCCTCCACAATCTCGTTCTTTCCGCCCCCCTTTTTAGCTGGGGGGCTTCCATAGCCTCCTTCCCAGAAACCCAAAACCTCAGCAACACATATATTTTAGCCCTGACCCTTCCACAGCTCTCCCCTCCCCATCCCATTCTTCCCCTGATTCTTTTAGACTTTCCTTGGATCTACTTATTGCCCCCCCCGCCCCCCCACCAAGAATCTACTGATGGTGTGATCTGTGAGGTGAAGGTGAGTAAGGAAGTTCTCTTTGAATTGCCTTTTGCTTTTTTATTTATTTCCTTCCCTGTGGTTTGTGCAGGAAGTGATATGGGGTAGGTGGGAAATTGGAAGGTTTTGTGTGTGTGTTTTGGTTGGGGTGTGCTTAAAAGGCCCCTTTAAACACCTGGTGGTTTCACATGTAGCTCAAAAAGATTTTGGTAGAGAACTGGAGATTTTGTTAGAGGCTGATTCTGCCCCACCCCCAGCCACTCCATGAAGTGTTTTGAGAAACTGGGTTTTTGTGTATGTGCATGTTATGAATCAGAATGAATGTTGAATTCTTCAGATGCCTCTTGAATGGATATTGGGAGTCCATGTGGATGCAATTCAAAAAGAGGTTGAAATTGATGATTTGTAACATTTGCTTTCTTCCTGTCACTGCTGATATCTAGTTAGATTCATTATTTGTTTTACCAGTAACTGATTGGTGAATAAAAATATAGGATAACATTGTCTTATATGCACATTTTAAATAGATGGAAGATTTGTAGAAGATTTGGGGGTGGGAAGATACTATTCTTCGTACAATATGGAAACATATCAACTTCAGTGATTTCCCCCTTCTCTTTTTTATTTTAGTACAGCCTGTGTGTGAACTGTTTTAGTTGATAAACATTCCCAGTGTGATATTCTCTCTCTCTCTCTCTCTCTCTCTCTCTCTGTGTGTGTGTGTGTGTGAGAGAGAGAGAGAGAGAGAGAGACAAACCCTCCCAAATGGGTTGTTAGGAAAGAGTAAGCTGTGCCCCATTTTGTGAATGAATTGTGTGGAGACCTTTGATTACACACACTGATGCAATCTTCTTTTAATGCAATCACAGCCTTTCTGAGATACTTGCCTTTGGCTTGCACAGCCACATATATGTTCACACCTCTTTTTAAGATTTGGAAGATATTTGGGAACAGAGAGGTGTGGGAGGGGAGAGAGCAGAAGCTAAACTCCTGAAAACTAACAGTTGGTGAAGTTGGCTGTAAGAAAACAAAATGATTCATTCATTCATTCCTTCATTCCTTCAAGCATGTGGTTGAGTTTGGTTTATTTTTGAATACTGTTTTGCTGTTGCTTTTAATTTAGTGACTGACTTTGCCTGTGAACAGCTTTATTTCTGGGTTTTATAGTACCATGTCATTTTACCCAAAAAAAAGTGTGTGTGTGTGTGTGTGTATCCCCTTTTGTGGTTTGTGTGTGTGCCTAGTTTCTGATCTGTTCTGCTGCTGTAAAGCGAAACTCCAGTCAATAGTATTCATTACTATAAGTGATATAAACATTTGGTCTCTGTTTATTACAAATGTATGTCAAGATTTAGAATGCCTTTGTTTTTTTCAATTAACAAATATATCTGAAATGTCATGTTCCACAACAAGCAAGAAATTATAAGTGTATTTTACTATTGTTGCCAACACTTAATTTAACTTTTAACTGTTGGCACAGCTACGTAGGTGCTAAATACATACAATAGCACCCCATTTGGTGTGCTTTTATGTGTGTAGATTGCTTTCATAGGATGTGGGGAGCCTGAAGATTGGGGTGAGAGAAGTACAGTTACTGGGTGTGTGTGTCTGATTTAAAAAGTGATTGACTTCTTTTGGTTTTGTTCCTGGAGCATGCACTATAATTTATTTGCCAGGATCAGTTTCTTTCATTTTAATGATTTATTCTTGTGGGTGGTGAGCTGCTATGCTAATCTATTAGTTAGTGAGGACTGAAGGAAAGAGAGGGAGAGACCCTAGGGTGGGATCTTATTGTTCACTTTCTCTCATAGTTAGAGTCATGCTTGCTTACAGAGAAATAAAGCATTCCCCCCCTCTTCTCTCCCCCCCCCTGCTTTTTTAGCTGGGAAGCATTACTCCATTACTTCTGTCTTTACAAGGTTAGAGAGAGGCCATCCAAGGTGAATGGAAGAAAAGCCAACACCTAAAGCTCCTTCTTTCCTCTTCCCTTTTCTTAGACTTAGCTTCTCCTGCTGTTCCTGTGTGGAGTGAATTTCAAAAGTGATAACAGTAAACTCTAGAGGTTGTAGTCAGTGTTAAGTCAGCGGAAGAGTTAGAAGCATTAAAATTGATGGGCATGACTATCTTAGGACCATACATTTCAGTGAGTCTACTTTGAGTAGAACTCAGTTGGATACAATCCTAGGCTTCCAGTTTACATAGAGTGGTCTCCCCTTCCTACCCCAAAGAAAATTGCCAGAGTTTCCCTGAGTAACAATGTATTCATTCCTCTTTATTCCTGAATGTACGGTAGGATCTTATGTCCACAAGGCAGGTGTGTTTTGTTCTGCATGCAGAAATTATCAGGTTCAGTTCCTGGCTCTTTCCAGTTGAGAGACTCAGGTAGTAGGTGTCAGGAAAGCCCTTTCTTTACCTCAGATCCTGGAGAGCTGCTGCCAGTCAGAGCAGGCAGTAGTGATTTTGATAGAGAGCGACAGCTTCTCATGTTTCAGACAGTGTCAGAAACTAGCCAGGTGCCAGGCATGTTTTGCTACTGGTGTGGGTCCAATTGCCACCCGGGGAGATCTCTATACGGCAGGTTTGCGAATGGGAAAAGCAAAATGTCACTTGGAGAAGAATCTGAAATATTTTCCTTGAAGATCAAATTTGCTTTAGTCTGGATTGTTTTATTTGATGTTTTAATGTGTTGTAAACTGCTTTGAGATTTGTTTTTAAAAATATAAAGTGGTATAGAGATGACTATGATGATGAAAATAATAATCCCACTGCAACCCCCCCAAACCCGCACTTAGAAATTCCATTGTGGCAACTGCAACCCAGATTTAAGGTGCCATTTGGCAATTAGATTATATATCTGAGTTTCTAACACTGGCAGGAGTAACCAATAACCATACAAGGTATGTTTGTATATGAATCGCTCTATGGCATAAGTGGGCTGACCCAAGTCTTGTGTGGCGTTCCAGTTCACCAATCGAATTTTCTATGAGTGTATTTTTAATTTACTAAGCAAGAGTGCTTAGGATCCCTTCTCAATTAAGGCGTCACTAGTCGGTGTTAAACTATCTGCGAGCACACTCTTGATTGAGAAAAATATAGGCGGTCCCTTGCTGGATCAGACCAGGGATTCCAGCAGGCCATGGTAGTCTACCAGAAGCTTTCTGGGGATCCAGCTGTGAGCTGTCTTCTACTTTCTGCCATCCCCTTGTGTATAAAACTCCCCAATCTCTCAATGATGAAGAGGGTGGTTGTCTGCTTAAGGTAGCTTTTGTGTCCTGCTGCACTTCTTAACCTCCAAGCGTTCCTGGCATCCTTTCAAATGTAAGTTGTTCCTTCTAAAGCCCTTGGCAATGGATAACAAATATTAACTAATCTCCTTGTAATGAAATTCCATCTATGCTTCTCTAGTAACCAGATTCCTTTGGCTTCAAGTTCATAACCCTCCTTGTTTTCTGTTGTATATCTTTCTCTTTTTTCATGCCTTGCTTTTAGGCCAGCAGTTATTTCATAGGGATGCCATTTTAAGACATAGTCTGGCCAAGAAATAGGTCAGTGGTGGAACATATGAGTCTTCACTGGGACTTGACTTGTGGTGGGAGGTATGTGTAATAATGAGCTTCGACAAGACCCTGCTCTGAATTATTAATTTAACTCTCCGTGTCTGCTAGCTTTTCCAGCTAATTGCAGAGCCTGGACTCCTAAGTTGTATCTTCTGACTGTGTAAGCCCCCAAGGTCAGAAGAACTGCCTTGCTGGATTGGACAAAAGGACCATTTATTCTAGGAGTGGGCAACATGTGGCTCTCTAGATGTTATTGAACTCAAGCTCCCATTAGTCCCAGTCAGCATGGCCAATGGTCAGGGATGAAGAGAGTTGTAGTCCTGCCAGATATTTCTCAGATAAAGGCATGTAAGGAATGGCTTTTCTTCGTTGGTTTCCAGCATCTGGTTTTCTGGGTGTATATTACATGCTAACATGGACACATTTAGCTATTGTGGTTAATAGCCCTTGAGGGACAGGAATGTGTATAAAATGTAACAGACTGTCCTCTGCATCAAATAAAACAAAACACATTAACCCCCCCCCCCAATTCTAGCAACTTTAACAAACTACAGTTCCCAGAATTCCTTGGGGGAGGCCATTTGCTTTAAATATTCAACATATATTTAAATGTCTGGTGTGGGTTTGCTCCAAGTAAGCGGCACTGCTAGAATAACAAGAGAACAATCCTCTCCTCCATGAAATACCACCCTTCATGCATCTTCCTTAGGAGGCAAAGCTCCTATTCAAGCTTGCATAGTGACCCCTCTGTTCACAAAATGAGAACTGATGGAAGATGCCAGAGCAGGCACAAATCTTGGGTGCTGTTCTGAAATCACTGAGTTTGTTCTATTATTAAGGATGCTGACATTCTTATTATTGATTGACCATACTCTGAACAATCTAAAGCCACATTGTCATTTTACAGACCTGATGGAGGTTAAGCCACTTGTCTCAGTGTAAGGTCTTGTCAAATACAATAGGCAGGGAAAAAGGAGATTATGTCTGCCACCCCGAGTGCCGTGGAGGAAAAGCAGTATGCATGTGTAATAAAGCCTGTATACATACAGACACCATACATACGTAATAAACGGCACAGATAAATTCAGTCGTCTTTGGAACGTGGGTTGGCCTCCCTAATTTATCTTGACTCGCTCCAGTTTCTCTGTGTGCCTCAGTCACTAATACTGCTGGTTTTGTTTTCAAAGGAGGCCGTAGCCCTTTCCTCCCTTTATATTTGTACAAATACTTGTTTTCCCCTGTGGGGTTGATGTCTCTGGAGTTTCAAAACATACTGTGGGCTTCATTTGGTTTGTTCCATCATATATATGGATGAGGAGGCATGCATTGAAATGCTTTGTGAATCCCCTGCTATAGTAAAAATATTGGGCATGGGTGTCAGACTAATTGCCATGGCAAGCTCCTTGTGCTGTGTGCCACCCCTAGTACCGGTAAATTGGAAAGAATCACTAGATGTTCAGAGGTGATAAAGTGAAATTAAAATAAATCTGAGTTAAAAATGAGTTCGAATGAAAATGAGCCAGGAAAGGAGGTGTATTCACTAATGCAACCTAAATTGACCTGGATTTTGTTTATCTTTAATTCACCTCACCCACAGAATACAAATTAGTCTATCTCATTATGTATGCATACATCCATTTACACTAATGGGAGTTTATTTTTGAGGTAGGGTGCAGTGACAGAACTGCAGCTTGACATTCTCATTTGTGGCTTTAAATCAATGAACACAATATCTGCCTGTAAGATTATTTTGGCCAAAGAAAGTGTCTGGAATTATTCTTATTGTTTGCAAGAAGAAGACATCATTTTCTGGACTGATAGAATGGATAGTGAAGATGCTCAAATGGAATTGGGAGTAAATTCTAGAGGCTCCTCCCTGGAAACTGCTAAATTTTTGTGTGTCTGGGATGTAGCGTACTGGACAGAGGTAAGCGTTGCATCCATTGCTCTGACCACATTTGCCCTTGGCCCCACAGGTGTACAGGCCTCTGGAAGGTACTCCAGAAGGGAATGTGGTCCTCCAGCTGTTTAAACAGACTCTTTCTCTCTTGGCAGGGAAAGGTTGAAAATAACTTCTAAATTTAATCTTGATGACCTGCTCTTTCTCTGTGTTCCTGCAGAGGTCACCTAAGTGAATCTTTTTTCTTTTTAAAAAACTTTTAGGAAATGGAGCTGATTTAGTATTATGAGATTTAAACCAAATCAGTTGTTATACTTTTTTAGCAAGGGGGCAATGGAAAACACCTGGCTCCTTTTTTTTGCTTTGAAATATCTAGAATGGGGGTATTTCTTTTCTAGCCAGTGGGAGGAACAATACTGCAAGATGGTAAATCTTTCAGCTTTTCGCCCCTTTGCCTTTTTTCATTTATAAATGCCATTTCTGAACTACTTGAAGCCTTTAGCCCTTTCTCCCCCCTCCCTGCCTCCCTTTCTCTCTATGTGGTTCTTAGGGTTTCCCATTTGGCAACTAGGTTCCCCTTTGATATTTTGCTTTAAAAACAAAAAGATGATGAAAAGAACAAACACTTAAATTTGTTTTCAAAAACACCACAGGATATTGGTGTCTAAAGGGGATGTCTTGACAGCTTGGAGGTTTTTCTGCACTTTGACACTCTGCTTTTTTGGTAGTTTATGTTCATACTCTCATTTGATTGGCAGTTTGTCTCTGGAAAATGGCCAGCTACAATCTGTGCTACACACACATATATAATTAATTTGTGGTAGTGAATCTTTTATTTTTTTCTTTGGAGCAAAATAAATTTGTGAGAGTGAGGATTTAATTTTTTGGAGGCACTAAGGGCTCAGATATGAAACGAGAATTCCAAGATGTGGTGGTTTACATTTGGAAGGGAGGGAGATGGGGGAGTGTTAACAAATGGATGTGGAAATCTTCTTGTGGTTCCCATGTGAGTGAAAGGCAGCATTCTTTGTTTCTAAAACAAACCACATTCAAAACTGGTTTTGCTACAATCCAAAGTGCTTTTAATAGCATTCTTTGCACTGGTGAGCCAGCAGGTATAAAAGCAAATCTGGAATGTCAAGGTGTGGACACAGTACAGTGCTAATATTTGCTGTATGTGGTGAACTCAGGATTTGATTGACATGTTTTAAACCCAGTTGCTTGAGTCTTTCTGAATTCAAGTGAAGATCATGCCTTCATAGTGTTATTAGCTTCTACTCAAACAGAAGGTGGCTAACATGCATTACTCCAGTTAAGATTTTAATCCTCAAATCTTCTAGGGAGAGCTTGTTTCTTTCTACATAACTTGAAGGAGGGGAGCCTTAACTTCCATGGGACCAGATTGCAGAGGGATAGCTGTGTTAGTCTGTTGCAGCAAAAATTAAGAAGACTTGGAACAGAATCACTGTGGCATAAGTTCTTGTGGGCCGGGGCTAACTCAATTAAATGCAGTTTCCATTGCTGGTGCCCTGTTTCTCAGCATAGGGTAATAGAAATTCCAGTTGAGAGGCGGTATGCCTCGTGAGTCCCAGTTGCTGGATATCACAAGTGGGGAGAGTGCTATTTATTTTGGGTCCTGCTTCCAGACTTCCCCATAGTCATCTCGTTGGTCATTGTGAGAATAGGATGTGGGTTTGATGGGTCTTTGGTCTGATCTAATAGGGCTGTTAGTATGTTCTTATGAAGGGTGCTTCCCTGTTAATACATTTAGATTCTATTTACCAGTATTTTGAATATTTTTACAGTGCCCATTAACCCAGATGTTTCCAAGGACTGAACATGGGGGAACTCGCTTGTACCTGGATATAACCTCTAATTGTACCTGGATATAACCTCTAATTCTCTTATCTGAACAGAAATTAAGACTGTGTAGGCACTTGGGTAAGCTTTCTTTAAATAAGTCTTCATATGAATGAACACCAGTTTTGGAGTGGGAAAAGACCCTTCCTTAATTTTTTTATGATGTCGTTGTTGTTGTTGTTGTTGTTTATAGCCTGCCTTTTTTCCTGGCAAAGACTCAAAGTGGCTTATAGCTAAAATAGAAGCAGCTAAAAGCACAGAAAAAGGCAGCCATTAAAACCTACATGTGCTGTATCAGGACCATAGCTGTCTATTTTTCCCTTTTCTCGTGAGGAAACCTATTCGGAATAAGGGAATTTCCCTTACAAAGGGGAGGAAAGTTGATAGCTGTGATCATGACCCATCTTGGAGGCATTCCTTCCAGTGTAACAGAAAAAGGGGGATGCTGCTTCTAAGAAACAGCTTGGCTTTTCACGTTTTTTTGTGTGGGCTCCTCTATGAAATGATTACTTTTTTAAAAGAAAAAAGTTCTTCCCAGTTAGTTGGGGAACCAACTGTTAGTTGGGGAACCTAATTCATGTTGTGCATGTGTTAAAATCTGGCAAAGAGGCTTTTGAAGCTAATGCTCCGAGCTTTAGGTATCAAGTTTGCTTGTAGCTTAGCAATCTTCTGTACATTTTTAATTCACTGTAGTTTTAGGCCCTAAGCAGCTTGTTAAAAATGTTGTTAATGCAAACTACGTGGGAAGCTCCTGTATTAGAAATTATGGTAAGACCTTTTAATATAGGCTCTCTCTCTATTCTATGCGTTCTGCAGTTCCCCCTTCCTACTTGAAAAGAAATACAGTATATTCCTGCGTATAAGACTATTTTTTAACCCAGGAAAATCTTCTCAAAAGCCAGGGGTCGTCTTATACACTGGGTTGTATTTCTTATATGGCGAGTATATCCCAAACTCTATATTTTAACTGGAAAAGTTGGGGGTCGTCTTATACGCCCAGTCGTCTTATACGCCGGAATATACGTAGTATTTCTGATTTGCTTCTTGCATTGTGTTCTTTCCTGTTTTCCCTCCCCCCCTCAGTTTAGTTATTTTTTTATCCATAAAAAAGGTATTTGTCTCGCATCACCCTTTTCATTTTAAATTAAAATGCTTTCTCTTTGCTGCTTTGACACTTCCATTTCTTCTTATTGTTTCTTTGTATGCCTGATGTTTTTTCCTGTGTCTAGCTTCTTCTTTTTTTACCTTGTTGCTTTGATTTGCAGTTTTTCATTAAAATGCCTCTTCTGTGCATTTAACCAGATTTTTCTGTTCGCTCAGCATTTGGAGAGGATCAGAAGGTGATGCTGGAGCGAAAGCTGACGGTGCAAGGAAGCCTTAGTGCTCAGATGCTGCCGTGCTTTTAAGTTCCTTGAATGCAAGCTTTGCTCGAACTGCAGCGGTTGCTATTTTCACAGTGCAATTGGCAACTTTCTTGAGGGTGTTTCTCTGCAGGACATTTCCCTACTTTGGATTTGGTGTTGTGGCACACAGCTGGGGTTTCTGGAGTTGTAGGGGAATGTGTGGCACTGGGATTTGTATCTACCACCCATGCCAGTCCAGCAGAATCCATTGTTTGCTGTTGATTCAGCTGGGAGTTCAGGGGAAGGTCAGTAGGCATGTGGCATGACTGGGGTGGATGGGGGGGGGCGTGTGCTCTATTTGGACCAGATGTAGAATGTTGACTTCCTTCTCTCTTCATAAGAGCAGCCGATGCCTTCCATATTGTTTAGCATTGTCTTTCCAATGGTTAAAATAGTTTAGAACAGAAAATTAACAGACAATCTAATAATTGGTGTTGTGGGATGCACATATTCAACTAAGACTCAATAGTGAAATATATTTGAATATCTAAAAGTGTGACAGTGGTTGTGAATTGGCTTTTTTCTTGTTTACTAATGTAATTAATTTTTAGGAAACTTTCTCTCACTTTACCTTTGATATCTATGCTACTGAATTACTTCTACAGCTTTAATTTTAGAGAAAATGTGCTAATTTAAACATTATCAGTACAGTAGTACTATAACTGTTTTAACAATATGTTAAAGGTAAGTAAAATTTTATCAGTTTAAGAGTTAGACCAGGGGTCAGCAAACTTCTTCAGCAGGGGGCCGGTCCACCGTCCCTCAGACCTTGTGGGGGGCCGGACTATATTTTGGAAAAAAATATGAATGAATTCCTATGCCCCACAAATAACCCAGAGATTCATTTTAAATAAAAGGACACATTCTACTCGTGTAAAAACACCAGGCAGGCCCCACAAATAACCCAGAGATGCATTTTAAATAAAAGGACACATTCTACTCATGTAAAAACATGCTGATTCCAGACCGTCCGCGGTTGGATTTAGAAGGCGATTGGGCCGCTTCCAGGCCCCAGGCCTTAGTTTGGGGACCCCTGCAGTTAGACTCATAAGTAGTAGCAGTTGCCAGGGCATTACGACATTCACCTCTACAGCCTGATTTAAAACATACTGAAATATTGTGATGATTAGCTGATGATATATTGTGAAATTGAAAACCAGATATCGCCCAGCTCTAGTTGCCATGCTCTAGCAGAGGGGCATCCTGACTGGCTGCTATTAGGGCTGGAGTCACTATATGTTTTGTCTTCCATTTCTAATGCTTGCCATGTCCTAACTGGGAAACTTAAATTCCTTCCCTCCTCCTGTTTCCTGCTTAAACTCTGAAAGGCAGTACTGTACTGTCTGATTCTCCTATCAGCCAGGAGATCAGAGGCCAATGGGAGGCTGTTCTCCATTTATTCTAAGGAAGAACATCATGGCAATGGGGAGACCAAGCTGGTCCTTTCCATTGACCAAAGGAGCAGCAGCTGCAAGAAGCTTGCTTCTTCCCCTGCCCTGCCCTGCCCTGGCAGAAAGAGCATTTATGAGAACTGAAGTAAAATTTAAGCTGGTTCCTATGAACCCAGAGAAATGGATCCTGACCCAGGGAGAGCCCAAGGATCCAGGCAAACAGACGAATTTAAGCGTCTCCTGCCCACCAAATAACAGAGACCAAACCAGGACGTACGAAGCAAGGCACTTTTATTTCGCTGTTGCAACAGGGTCCTTCCTCTCACGCAGGAGAACAAGGAAGGGACCCAAACAAAGGTGTCCTGTCCTTAAAAAGAAATTTGAAATTGGTTTCAGCCCACCCCGCAGAAGCATCATCCATATGTCACAGAAGGGGTGTAGCCCAAGACCGCTCTCCCTAGATTCATCATAGGTACATCATGAACTGGGAGGTCTGGTGGCAGTAATCTGAGCAGTCTGGACCCTGCCCCCTGCCCCCAAAACCTAATCAACAAAATTGAGAGATATTTACATTTCCCTGTTTCCCAGCCAAGTTAATCACACCCTTTTGTCTGGCACTCAGGTATCAGGATGCCAGGGTTATCACTTTAATTCCTGAGACAATGAGAAGGTTCCCCCCACCCCACTTCTTCCTTGCAGAGGAACACCTGGTCAGAGAGAGTCAAAATGGTGTCAGTCAGGCCTGTTTTCCTGTGCTGCTTCAGACATGTTTCTGTACATTCATGTACATGTTTTATGAACAATTATTATATATATATATATGACCTCAAAATTCTTATAACAGAACCCTTTGCCCTCTCAATCTCTTGTCCTTTTAGGTTGTAAATTTGAAGGCAGAAGCAAACTTAAGCCTATCTGGCCTATTTTGTGTGTGTTGAAGAGCAGGGTACAAATACTTTAAATAATAAATGAATAAATACTTGAATGCTGCTCAGCCATGGGTGTTGCTTGTGATGCTGGATCACCTCTCTTAGCGTGGAGGTGACCCCTGACTTCCTGATGGTGATCCAGGCTGCTTTGTTGAATTGCATCTGGATTGCTCTTAGCTGTTTTGGTAACCTTGAACTCTTTGGCTCTGACCCCTTACTTCAGTGCCAGATGGTAGCTTGAACTCTGGTTTTCAGCAGCTATCATTTTTCTCCCTGAGTTTTCACAGGTGACTCAGCCTAACATGTACATTGTTGACCATAACTATGGAAGTGTCCATGATATACAGCTAAGCTGTGCTTCCTAAACTGAAAATATTTGTGTGGGTGTGGTACAATCATTGTTTAAAATGTTGTATCCTTTTAGAAAGGCCTGTTTCCTAGTGTTACATGGAGTGAGGTGGGAAGTGGGTGGGTGGAAAGTCCACAATCTGGTATATTCCACCGCTGTGTGTCCATGTCCAGCTTGCAGGTTCCATCTGGTCATCCACTGTGAGAACAGCATACTGCACAAGATGTGCCTTTGACCTGATGCAGCAGACTTGTTCTTATTGTAGCCATCAGTTGTTAATGTTGGATTGTGCCTTTTTTTGTCCTCCTTTATCAGTTTGGTTCTTAATTGCTCTGATTTAGTAAGGAATGACTCTGCACTCCTATTGAAAGCATGATCAAGAAAGGTTGATGGCTGTCACACATCCCATAGGGTTACCTAGTTGACTCTGCATAGCTGAAATCTTGAGAGATGTGTTCACTAGGATTAAACTTCCTTGGGATATTTTTGTGTGTGGCCCTCAGGTGGGAGTTGCTCTGCAAAGAGGTCTTTCACATCTTGGAAGTGCTTGGCAATGAAAGCTGTGTACAGACAGGCACCACATGTGTAAGTGAAATTGCATAAAGTGGGAACACCATTGAAAAAGCCTGCAAACACCCTCTAAATCTCTGGAAACCCTTGAAAAACCCTTTAAAAAACCCAGCAGCACTTATTAGACTGGCCTGAATGGTGGTACTCAGTCTTCTCCATCACTGGAGGACAATGTGGAAAGAACAACAAGCAGGGTAGACCGGTACCTCGAAGTGCATGGCTGTGGATCAGATTCATTTGCTGCTTATGGTGTCTTGCAGAGGAACATGGTGATGGATAGCTGCCACTTTTGTTTCTTTAGCTGGGCAGGGTATGCTTGGGCAGCCTCCTGGTCTGTGGCTGCACCTTCACCATTGGTGTGTATATTCTTCAAATTGAAGCGATGTTGATAGGAATAAGCTGGCAGTTCATGTCATCTAGCCACAGGTTCAGCGTCTTATGTCCCTCCACCAGGGCCTTGTCCCACACCTAGATGGTGACCTTCACGGTTATAGGTGTACTCGCTGTTACTGCTGACCGGATTTGCTTCTCCCATATCTTAATGGCACGTACTGTATACTGGACGCATTCCTGCAATACTTCTGTGCCACAGCACACACACACAGTCAGGTCATCTTGTAAACAGTCTAGCACTTCCCATTTTTCCTCCGGCATGGGCAATACTTACTACTTATTGGGTTTCTCAGCACCTGAAGAAGATGACGATACCTTGCGTTTAGATGCCATCTCAAAAAAATTCTCAAAAAACTACGGTAACTCCTCCTCCCCAAACTCTGCCAAAAATTCTGCAGATTCCACCACAATCGCTCCCTCCAAGCCTCCTTGCTCGAACTCTCCACAGGTCTCAAAGATTGGTGCAAGGGCTACTGGGATTGCAAAATGTTGTTTTTGTGATATTTTAAGGCCATTTTTGCCCCTTTTCATGCCACTTCTGGGTTTGCCACAATGTGCACAGTCGCGTGTGCCTTAAACACACGTAAATGTGGAATTGCCTGTATATTTTAACCTGCTATGTTCTAGAATAAAGTTGCCACCCTGTTCTTGGTGACAACCTGGAATCCCCAGAGTTGGGGTTGGCTGCAGACTTCAGTTGCTTAAGACTGTTACAAGAGGACAGTAACTGCTGTTCCATTGATTACAAATCCTTTCCTACCCCCTAAAAAGAGGATGAGATTTCAAAGGACAGTAGCCAGAAAGGGACAGGCAGCAAATGTACTCTCCATCACACCATATGCTTCTGATGTGCATGTAGCAGAGATGTGATTTTCCCCATGAATTTAGGCCCTTTTGATTTCCTCTGTCATCAAGATGGCCTTAAATTGCTTCCTCTGCTTTTTCTGAGCATCAAGTCCCTTTAAACCCCTGGCAAACAGGCCTTTATGCCTTTTGATGTCTCTCCAGTGTTCGATTTGGTCTCTTTAAACCTTTGCGGGCTTCAAAGAAGGTGATTGGTGCCAGAGGGCAGGCAGAGCTCTGACATCTCAAGGAGGTGTTGGGTCACTGAAACATTTCGGAAAGTAGAGCTTGGCTGGCCTTCAGAATAACCTTTACTACAAAACTTGCAACATTTAAAAGCTTTGGAGCCATCACGGTGGGAGGATGTGCAAGACCGTAAGAAGTATGCAAGCTTGTTTCTCTCCTCTCTGCCTCTTCACATTCCCAAAGCATGCTACCAGTTTTCATTACTGTGCCAATTTGCATGTTGAGACTTTTTTTTTTTAATTGATGATATATATGTTCTAGGATAGTAACCCTGTTTGGTGTATTTGGGTTAGGAAACCAAAATGATATTTGGGGCATTCTGCTGAACTGAAAGTCCCAGAAGGGAAAGCAACATAAAAGGATGCGTGTGGTGGCTCCTGGATTTGCTGCAACTGAAATCACACCTGAACAGGCAAGAAATTTGCTTAATCTGTGTGGTGGTGGTTTGTGTTCTGGTTGAGGTAGCAAATAACCTGGTAAGATTAAAAAGTATTGTCAGCTTTATTATTGACTACTTTATTCTGGCAATACAGAAACGTAGGTGTTCAGCCTTGAGTGTAAACGAGTAAAAGGCAAGGATTTGTCTCTTACATTGGGATTGATTAGAACTCCTGAATAACTCCATCCTATATTTTTGAGAGATGCATGTTGTTTACAGTGATGCTATTTGTTGTGCGTGCAGTTCATGGCCTGTATAATGTGAACAGTGTGAATGTGAACACACTGGCAAAATTTCAGTAGATCTGGTTCTTTCCTTTTTCCAAGAGTGAGTTATATGGAGTGATACATTTGACACACTGGACCCAAATTTGGCTGTCCTACAATGCTTAATGCTCAGTGCTCTATTTCAAAGTTATTGCATTTGGGGAGTCCTTTCCATGCTAAACTTCTGCCTAGGGACCCTAGTACGGAAGCTGTACTTCTCAGGATAGGGCAGGGCTGTGCAGAATTATTAAAACAGCAGAGAGCATTATTGGCTGCTCACTCTCCACCTTAGAACAAATCTACACCACCAGGTGCCATAGAAAAGCACTAGACATATCAAGAGATCCAACACACCCTGGTCACCATTTCTTTGAGCTCCTGCCATCGGGACAGAGATATAGAACAATGCAGGCAAGAACGAGCCAACGAGCCGTCTCAGGAACAGTTTCTTCTCTAGAGTTTCCATTTTGGCCTTAAATGGAAAGTCTGGACTTTGAAGTCATCTTATTTTACTTGTTACTGTATTTTGTATCATATTTACTGTTTTTAATTAGGTTTTGTAGTAATTTTGGATTATGTGGAATGCTTTATCTGAGTGGATGTACCGTAGCAACCGAGTAATTTCGTTGTTCCCGCAAGGGGACAATGACAATAAAGATATCTTAACTACTGTGCAACTTGTGGGGAATGCTGAGGGTTTTGGAATGTATGTTAGTATGTACATCAAGTTCATGCAGGGCACTGGCTAGCCCTGATGGACCTCACATTTTCCCCATAGGAATCAGTGTTGTGCTCTTAACATGCATCAAAAGCTTTCCTGTGGCTAAACATGGCAGGTCAGCATCAGTAGCAGCTGGTAAGCTCATTGTTGGTGAAGCCTGTCCACCATCGCTGCTGCCCTAATTGAGGAATCTTGAGCAAGCTCCTGGGGGAATGCTGGGCTCCTGTGATGACCCAAGATTGCTTCTTCTTGCATGAGATGACCTCAGAAGTGTGGGGCTTTTGCCTTGCATGAAATGTACATGAACGTGCCCTTCCCATTTTTTGCTTCCATGTACTTTTGTGTCAGGAAGATGGCACATTGCTATTTAAAGGTCACTAACTGGCAACACTGTGTGTTCATCTAAGCTATAGAGCCAAGTATTGTTACATTGCCAAATCAAACTATTGTGAGGGTCATGAATAGACTTCTGTGCTGTATACACTACAGATATTATTGATGGTATTTCCCCCTGCCTCTCCCCTCCCCACCCAGTTTGTGCATGGAGGAATTGACACTAGTTTGCTTGCTTGCTTTTCAGAAATGTGATTCAGGAAAGCTTATATACTCTCATCCAACTCGTAATTTCTGTTGCATAAATTTCTGTTCCACCTCTCTCTTTCTCAAGTGCTGCAACTGCTTTTGTTGCTGCGGAGATCTCCATAAAGGCATATGAAACAATGAGGTTGGTGGCAATTGGTTAATGTTTATGTTATTGTTCTAAGAAACTGTTCTGGTGTGTACCAGTGTCATGTTTTACTCACTGTGGGTGAATGGATGAATATATACACCACCTTTCTTTAAACTAATGGTGAGGAACCTTTCGGTCAGAGCCAAATGTAGACCTTCAGGTGCTTCTGTCATACCCTTCACCAGCCCTGTGCCACACCCTCAAGTGCTTATGATTTGCTGTAATGTGTCCTTGAACTATGATGGTACTGCTTGCTTGGATGGCTGGAGAGCGTATGGGTGTACAGTGGTACCTCTACTTACGAATTTAATGCGGTCTGAACGCACATTCGTAAGTAGAAAAAATCCTATCTAAACCGCATCCAAGATGGCGGACGGAGCACCATTCGTAAGTAGAAACATTCGTAAGTAGAGTTATTCGTAAGTAGAGGTATCACTGTATATAGAAACCCCTGACTTTTGTGTAGCTGGAATGCAGCAAAATGTACCTGAGTAAGGATCATACCCATTGCTCTGCCCACTCCTTGTCTCTGGCCCTTGGAAGGTTAGTCATGAGGTCCTCGGGCTGCAAAAGGTTCTGTATCCCTGCTTTAAACCTTCACATGACCTGGTTTGCACATAATGCTAAGTCATTGCTTGCTTAAGCAGCAATGGTTCATTTAACAAACATGAGTTACTACAAGCTGTAGCACAGACTATCAGACCAACTGCAGGTTGCTTCTCCAAAGTTTGGCTGCTCTTGCCTAATGCACTTATAGTTAGGTGCAGTGCTTTTTTTGGGGGGGGGAAAGGTCTCGATACTCAACACAAAGTTGTTACAGTAAGTGCCACACATGTAACCCTTTCTGAGTACCCCCAGAAAAAAAACAATGATTTGGTGAGCATCACAAACTATGGTTAAGGAAGTGAGCTGGGTTCATATGTAACACAAAGTCATAGATAAAACAAGTCACAGTTTGTAAGCCAATCAATCATCATAGTTGTCAACCCTTCCGTTTTTGGTGGGAAACCCCCGAATTAAAATCCATTTCCCGCTGCAACCCCAGATTGTAAAATACCCCATAAATTTCCCGTCTCCTGGCTGGCTGCTCACTCACTTGCCGAGTGCTGCCGGAAATCACCTCTGCACATGCCCGGGTATGCGCAGAAGTGATTTCTGATGCCCAGTCATGTGGACATGGGCAGCCTGGCACCGGAAGTCGCTTCTGCACGTGTCTGGACATGCGCAG
Source organism: Zootoca vivipara (assembly GCF_965207765.1). NCBI lineage: Eukaryota > Metazoa > Chordata > Lepidosauria > Squamata > Lacertidae > Zootoca > Zootoca vivipara. Next base: position 13,845,853 of record NC_142589.1, read on the forward strand.
AACTGATTTCCGGTGCCGCTCTGCCCATATCTGGGCACCAGAAGTCGCTTCTGTGCATGTCTGGACATGTGCAGAAGTGACTTCCGGTGCCGCGCCGCTGCTGATCCCTTATTTTCCAATCCGGAAGTTGACAGCTATGTCAATCATGGCTTCAGATGGTGGTTTGTTGGCTGTCAACAAATCATAGTTAAGCTTCTGGGTAGGGTTCATAAATAACATTGAGCCATGATTTAATAAATCAAAATTTAGCATGATATGTGAATCAGACCACTGTTGTTTCCTTCCCTAGATTCAGGAGATACCAACTCTCTGCTCCCTTGCCCAATCTGTCGCTAAGAAGAGGACCAGTTTACTTTGGAGGCCAGTTTTGGCTTTGATCAAATACTTTCCCACATAAAATAGTATTTTTTGTGTGTGCTAAAGCTGTGGTTCTATATTATTGTTTCAATGGATGACACTGAAGCTAAAATTTCAAACCTGTAAGTCTTTTCTAGTAAAGCACTTAGATACCCAAGAAGTAGATTGACGGATCTGATTGCATGAAGTATCACAGACATGAAGTCCAGCTTTATGTTTTACTGGGTTGGGCTAAAGTCAGAATGGTCAACTTTACTCATATTGGAGGTGTTTCTGGTTACCAGAAAGGATCCTAGGCAGTGACCCAAAAGCTCTGGTAGCAGAATGAGTAGCTTTCACTTTGCATTCTCCACTTTTATGTTGCAGGTTTCAGGGCACATCTCCATACAATTTGCAGGCAAACACTGTTAAAAGCCCAGAAGAATAGCTGCTTCGTATCTTAAACTAAGGCAATTATAATTTGTAGAAACTAATCTTTCAGTGCGAAAAGATCTGTCGAGCACTTCGCTTAGCTCGTTATTCTGCCTTCTAATTTGCCAGATTAAAAGAGCCATAATTAATAGGGGCTCGTGCTTCTTTTTGGCATGAAAAAAATGGTAAGCACCCAGTGACATATATTACTTTAACTTTAATTAAACTGTGTACTGGGTTTTATTTATTTACCAGTTGCCTTCTATGTGTGTGTGTGTGTGTGTGTGTGTGAGAGAGAGAGAGAGAGAGAGAGAGAGAGAGAGAGAGAGAGAGAGAGAGAGAGAGAGAGACACTCCACCATGAAATGAAATGGATGTCTAAGTGGGAGAGTTGAAAATGGCCTATTCTGTGAATATCTGTTGCACCCTTCAGGAATTCCATGAAGGCAACTGAGTGGGGACTGGGAAAAGGAGAGGTAGATCTCCCTATTCCTCCTTTGCCATTCCACTTATTTTCTCTACTAACTGTGGAGGAAGAGAAGCTTGTCCCTCAGCTCTTTACATTCCTTTGCCAGCCTACTTTGGTAGAGAATTTTTTTTGAAAACTAGCCTGCTCAGAGGTCGGTAGTCTGTGCTTCCATGCTATCTGCACAGCAAGGCTATAAACTTTTAAAATTTCAGTTTTTTAAATATTTTGAGCCTTACATGTTGTACTGACTTTAAGACCAAATTTTAAAACATGCTACATCTCTACACATCATATGATTTAAAAATATTATATAGAATCTATGTATATGTACAAGGAACAGGCTTGCAGTCTAAAACTGGACACAATGGAGGACGGGCATGGAAATAGCCGCTGGGGTCAGGTCAACAGGAAAAGAGTATCTCCCCACCCCTACCAGGCCAAAGATGACAAATGGCTAGGACTGCCCACCTGTCAATCACATGATGTCACAACATCCGGTGATGCTGCACCTTGAGGATCTGATTGTTGCAACTTCAAAGCATGGCAGGTGACTGCTTGAAAGCCCTTTTGCAGGCACCCCTGTGCTTCTCTTTAAACCTCAGAAAATGGGAGGTTTAAAGAGCAAGGTAGGGCTATTTGCAAAAGGGCTTTCAGACAGCCCCGTGCTGTGCTCTGGCTCTGTGTGCCTGTTTGCAGCAGGGGAACTGGCACATGCAGCTGAACTGCACAGGATTTAACCCTCGCTCACCAGCCTTATATAGATGTGCCCCACCATCACATGTACCCTAAAACAAGATACTGTAATCACATTTACATAGGAACAAATATGCATAGAAACGCAATCTGTACACCAAAGATTTGAAGTGTATAGTGTGGTACATGATAATCCAAAGTGCAGACCTTGGGTGGGTGGGGTGAGTTGGAGTGATCAATGCCCATACAATGGAGTTGAAACTTTAATTGCCCAAAGTAGTAGTAGGAATCTAAAACAGAGCAGTAGGTTGGAATATTTCTGGTGGGATTTGAATGATTGGCATCTAATGCTTACTGGCATCCTTGTCTGAATGACTAATATCTAGAGGAATTCGGAGCTAATTGGCATTTTGAAAAACAGAAACAAAATAGCATTGTCACAATATTGTAGGCTTATGTTGTATTCAGACTGGCTTTGTACTTTGCTTGATATATTGGTGCAATTTAGGTAAGAGTGAATGGAACATTGCGGGAGCAGATCAGTAGAATACTGTATCCTTAAAAGTAATGGAAGGCAGTGGAAATGCTTTTTGCAGGCTCTAAAATATTCTGGCAATAAAAGGAACATGGAAAATTTAAGGGCTGGCTTGAAACAAAAGAGCTTTGGCCAGAGTAGGTTGTGTAGTTTTTTCTTCTTCTTGTGATGGTCAATTAATTGACGTGAAAAGTGTCGGAGGAATTGCATGCTCAGATAAACAATCTGCTGAAACCCAGTGCTTAGCCTGATTGTGTTCAATGAGATCTGTTTAGTATTAACTGTGAAATATGTTGCAGCAGCAGTAATGAAAGCGATGGATGCCTTTTCTGGTGTTATCAAAATGCATTTAACAAGATTTGCTGTGCCTGAGTGCCTTTCATTGTAATGCTTTATGGTTCATACTAAAGCGATATAAGTAAGCGACATCCATCTTGTGCTGATATAAACTGATTCTGTATGCTCTCTAACAATAATGTTACACTTTTGAGTAAACATCCTTTTTTAATAGAAGCTAGGCAGGTTGTATAGTTCCAAGCAAGAAAATGTGAATCCTTTGCAGACACCAACACAGATAATCTTTGTGTTATCCTCACAAAAGAAATCTGCTTTCATTTGCCATGAGATGGCATCAAAGCATCCTTATATGGGCTTGGTGATGACAGTATTAATACTGAGGCTGGGTGACGATTTGAACCTGGGCCATCCTTGTCCTTTTCAAACAGCTCAACTGTTACAGCCGGTAATTTCAAATTTACTTTCATTTTGGGATTCTTTTCCGATTTGGGTTTTGTCTGTCAAGAAACCCTTGGACATCTGCCATAGAACCCAGGTGCATTGCAGAGGGTTTCCAGCATGTCCTGGAGCAGTGTTGGGTCTCAGTGTTGCCCAGCTTGATCCCTGTATCATAGAACATTGCCAGTATGCCCTCTGTGCCTCAATATGGTAATGGAAAGGCAAGTAGTCGTAGGCAAGTTGTCTTCATTCAATTGTCTGCTATTTATTGAATTTATAGAGGAACCCCAAATGTAACTTGGGGAAAAGTGGTGTAATTCTAGGCTGCCTTTAGGCCTGTTGGTCAGCAAGGTGCATCCTGCCAAGGTGGTAAAGCATATAGTCCTTTGCATGAGGAACAGCACAGAGATACAGGCTCAATTCAGATGTAACAATGAATTGCAGCTTGTTATGAGGGGAGCAGGGCATGCACACTTCATCTTCCATTACCCCCTTCTTCTGTGTGCAAGAGGAAACTAGAAACCCTGTAATCATCATTTGAGGCCCTTCTTCATTTACCTTCTCCATGAGAGGCAACACAAGAACAGGCCTTTTCTACAGTGACTCTCCGCTTGTGGGAGGCTCTCCCCAGGGAAGCTCACCTGGCACCTTTGTCACACACTATGCGCCAGGCAAACACCGTATTTTTTGCTCCATAAGATGCACTTTTCCCCTCCCAAAAAGGAAGGGAGAAAGTCTGTGTGTCCTATGGAGCGAATGTGAGAGCCAGAGCCAATTCAAGAAAGCAAAAAAAAAAATTCTTGTTTTTCTCCTCTAAAAACTAGGTTCTTTCTATAGTCAGGTGCGTCCTATGGAGCGAAAAATACGGTACATTCCTCTTCTCCCAGGCCTTTGGCCAAGTAGACCATATATGGCCTTTTAAACTAACTGTGTTTTCATTAACCTGCATGAGAAATAAAAGGTATTTAGTGAGCCTTTTAAAAAAGAGACAATTAAGAGGTCTTCCAGGTATGCAAATGCTTGCAGCAATATAAATTGTATGAAACAGCAGTTGCTGTGAATATGCAGAAAGTATGACTTCACACACTGCATAATTAAACTATAGACTTTGCTTCCAGAAGAGGTTGTGGTGACCATGAATTTGGATTTCTTTAAAAGAAGATTGGAGAAATAATGGAGTAGTAGGCTAGATTCTATCTCCACTTTTGGAAGTAGTATGCCTTTCATTCCCAGCAGCTGATATTTACAAATGAGTGCTGTTGCGCTAGGATCCTGTTTGCAGACTTCTCTGGCCATAGAATGCCTGCCAGTGCACTATGAGTTATTAACAAACTTAGGAAGAAGTAATTTTAATTCCTTGGACACTACAGTGCACTCAGCAAGTTTTGTAGATGCTTCTCTTAGAAGTTCACTTTGGAAGCGATCACGTACATGTTAATGGATTGGGAGACCATTCAGAACTTGCTGCCAACTATGAATTTTGGAGCATTGCCGTGCAAAAATAGTCTTGATGTGATATCAGAAGCATTGGGGAAGTTCAGACGGCATGACCATTACTTAACCTTTTCAAGTTCAACAACTAATGCCTTCCCTCTTGAACTTCTTAAAAATACTTTCACATTGCAGAGGATGGAGATGTGCATTACATTTTGCCTACTAAGGTGTGTGTGTGTGTGTGTATATATATATATATATATATATATATATATATATATATATATATATATAATTTTAAGGGTTGTTGTGTGGTTTTTAAATGTCAAATGTGCTGAGACCCATTCTTCAGTGTTTTTAAGTAGATATCTGAGAGCTTTCTAGAAAACAATCTGGAACTGCAAATACTACCATAATTATGATAAGGTGGTGATACAGGTTATTTTTCAGGCAGCTAGAAATGGGGAAAAGCCAGTTGTGCCAAATATATGGGATCATAGAAAATGAGGAGTTTAGCTCTCTACAATAAAAGCAAAGACTGTGTGTCACATCCTACCCAAGCTCAGTGCTGATAGCAGGCATGCCGAGGCATTTGCTGTGGGCTTTGCCTGCCCCTGCAGTGCTTGCTATCACTTGGGCTCTTGTGCAGTGATGCTGCAGCTATCAACTTCTCTCCTACTCCCTTTGTGAGCAAAGAGCTCCCCTCCATTAATGATATATATTTAAAATACACACCCTCGTTCAGTGTCTGGCACTCATACTAGCTTAATTTGGTTATTCCCAAACATTGTTGCAAGGAAACTTCTGCTAATGTCTGCTAGGAAACTGTACTTCTGAGTGAGTTGCCATTCAAAGGTACACCTTCTGCTTGGTGGTCATAGGACAGCACACAGAGTGTGACAAGGAGTGAGAGATTGTGGGGGGAGGGGGGTCTCATTTAATCTCACTGTAAACAAATGGTACAGTGACAATAAAGTATTTCTTTCTATTTGCTTGTTCACCTTTTGTGGTGAGTAATTCAGCTTCCAGTTTGTTTTTATGGGCAAGGATAGTGATCCAATTGTATTGAATGTAGGTACAGCGTAATCCTTGGAGTCACCCCTTGTGTTTCTGTATAAGTCTGTGCTCTATGCTTGCCTTCTTTGAGTCATGATGCTTGTTCAGATCAATGGAAAGGATACAGGTGGGTTGAAAGGGGAATCTGTGGCTTGATGGCAGTTCTGGGGATTTTGGCTTTGAGCAGATCTTCTCTTCTCTCCCAATTCAAATCTAAAATAAAGGCTGGCAAATCAGACACACAGTTTAGTAAATAAGAAGCCGCAACAGGTGGTATATGACAGACAATGTCAGCCTGGTGACCTTGGTCATAGATGGTCCAGATGAATAATTAGATGCAGATCTTTCACTGAACATGTTTTGGAAAATTTTGACTTTTAAAAAGCAACTCTGCCAGTGCGGTTCTTTTGGCCCTAGGCAGATATAAATACGCCTTCAAAGCTGGGCTGGAATAATCATGTTCTCTCCTCCTTTTCCATAATTCTTTTCTGCAGTAATGTTTGTTCCTTTGGAAATGTTCCGCCTTGAATGATAAATCCAGCAATCCTTTGCCACCCTACGTTTGTATTTAATTAAGATGCCTCTTAAATCTTGTCCCAGCCTCTCTTCATCAGAAGAAAACTGAACTTGTTGTGACGAGAGGAAGATCTGTGAGCCCAGAATATCAATGGACTTATTCAGTGGAGGAAATATGTGTGTACACTAATTAAGGAGTGCATTATTGAGCCGCAGCATAATTAACAGGCGATGCCCCAAGTGTCTAAATATAAGCTCTTCTAACACTTCTGTCAAAAGGGCCCATAATTGTGTGGTTTTGCTTTATAACACAGTGGCTCTCTTTCTCTCTCTTTGCACCCCCCCCTCCAATTATCCAGTAGGAACTCTTGGGGAAAACAGACTTGGGATGGTCAGCAAAATTTATTAGGCTAGAAAAATCAGCAGCCTCCCCTCCACACCCCTATTCATTGCTTAAAGGAGGGTGAGGAATCTTTTTTCAGCTTGAGGGCTCCTGAGGGACCTTTTAGGCCAGATACCAGTGGTTGCTGGGTCTAGAGGCAAAAGTTGGCAATTCAGTGGATTTGTGCATTAAATATGCATAGGAACATAGGAAGCTGCCATTATGCCAGGTCAAGACTCTTTGTCCATCTAGTATTATCTGCTCTGACTGACAGTAGCTGTCCAGGGTCTTGGGCAGAAAAGGTCTTTCCCCATCACCTCCTACCTGATGCTTCAACTGAAGTCAGCAGGTGATTGAACTTGGGGCCTCCTGCATATGTGGTCTCTTGGGCGGGAGTTGCGTCAGGATACTGCCACAAGGCCTGCCAGTCCTCTTGAGGTTGGACTTATGATGGTGGGGGAAGCGGATAGCGAGCCTCAATAGTTGATCTTAACTGGTGGGCAATTTATTACAGGAGCAATACCGTACTTATTTCTGTTGCTTGTTTTTCCTGGTGTCTTTGAGTAGCGGCACAGGATCAGGGGCAGCATGGCAGCTGTAGTGACGTTGAAGGCAGCCGACTGGCTGCCATCTCAGCCCGCTGCACAAAAGTACATGGGCTTCTTGTTTTTTCAAAGCAGGTGCAACAATTAAATGCTAAGAACACAAAAGCTCCGTGGCAGAGAGTGTTTTGATAAGATGCACTCTAAAGCGATGGAAAATCCCTTTGGCTGTTGCCAGCTTGCTAAGTCTGTTGGATCTGCTGTGTGCAACATCTGCCACATATGAGAGCTTTGCTTCAATTCTGCTCTAATGGCTTCTCCTAGTTTAGGCCAGCCACACAGTTGATTTTAACTAGTGGGATGTGGGTGAGAAATGGTGGCAGCTTTTGTTTCTTGGGTGGCTTTTTATTATTTATTTTAAAACAACCAATTTTGTGATGCTTACAAAAAAACCAGAGCACTGGCTCATTCACCCAGGGAATTGGCCTGGCCTTACTTTGTTTATCTTGGTCCTGGAAATGTTTACTTTGGTCACCCACCAAGTTCTGACATGCAGTTTTAAAATTGTCAATTATCTGAGTGGCACAGGAAGGATGGCGAAAGGATTTAATATCCTTTAATTTGCCACAGCTAGAAGCAGGGAAGAGAAATAAATGATGTTGCTTCTTAATGTGAAAATGTTTTGTGAGCGCCATAAACCTGACACCAAAGCTGTATCCTTTTCTTCTTTCAACCCCCCCGCCTCCTTGTCAAATTAACACGATTGTGCATTTTGATTTTTATGTTAAAGCGATCTATGTCTTCAAAAGAGAGCATTCAGCAAGACATACTGAAGCAGCTAAGCAGGCTGATATTTTAGTAGGAATATTGCCAGTAATAAAAAGGACAGAGTTATGATGGCTTGATGCATTAATTTTAATAACTTCTGCTGCTGCTGTTTGAGCTTAGTTTTTCCCCCCAAAGGAGACATTCTTGGATAGCATCAGGAGCTGCCTTAAGACTCTGTTCATCTAATCTGATGGGCAGCATGTCTCCAGGGGCAGAGAGTTCTCCCTGCTACCTGACCATTTTCACTAGAGATGCCATAGGTGTGCCTGAGACCATCTGCCCTGAAATATGCTGCGCCAATGAGCTTTGCTGTCTCTGTGTCATGGTCTAGGGCAGAGATGGGGGAACTTGTAGCTCTCCATATATTTTACACTACAACTTCCATCATCCTTGACCATTGGCCATGTTGGCTGGGGCTGATAGGACTACCAACAAGACCTGGAGGGCCACAGGTTAGCCAGTGCTTGATTTGCCTCTTCAAATGGTTAACACTACAGTATGATGATATCACTGCTTGACTGAGTTAAAGGTGTTAACAGCTTGGGACAAGTTTACTTGTGGAATTGCCTTACCTACTTCATGCCTACTCGATCATTTTGATCTGTAGAACTTGCAGTGTCCATTCTGTGGTGGGAGCTAATGTTTAATTAGGGTTAATTTGGTCCATCATCTTTATTTCAGCATGGTGCCTGATGTCCAAAGAGAAAAAGATTGCCTCTATCACCTCAGGAACCATCGTACTGAGTTGGGCAAGAATATCCTCAGAGGCATCCAAAGTGGTGCATGTTTGGAAGTGTCCTGCCAATTGGGGTGAGGTTCAGAGGTATCCAAATCAGTGTAGTTTGGTCCCGCCATGCCAGATACTCATTTTTGTCTGCCATCTTGATTCAGAATGGCACCTGGCATCTAAACATCCATCTAAGACCAGCACCCCCACCTTGAGAACCCTCATGCCGAATTTGTCCACACTCTCTTGAATCATTTCCCAAAATATATAGTTTTCTCTCTGTAATGAAGCTTGTATGGTCAGTTAGTGATGATTTTGTTACTTTGGTGTTGCAAAACTGGATGTTTTGCACAGGCATCTAACCCAAGTCCTTACTCTAAAACAGAGGCAGAAAAGCAGTACTATTTAATAGTCTCTGATAGCATGATTTGTAGCTTGAAGCTCAGGAACCTGCCAGCATCTTGCCAAGTGGTATTAACGTATTGTACCCTGGAAATGAAACTTTAATCTTAATGACACTTTTTTCTTGTTAATGGCTTTGAATTATATTGTGCAAAAGGGGCTTTATTATTCTGGTTTAAAATTTATAATACATCCTTTTGCGCACACGCACACTCCCTCTCTTCCTCAATATATGCATTTGTAAAATGTAGGCTTCAGTTTTGGCTAAATAAACAGTAGTTTGTTAAATTCCAGGCTATCGAGATAGCTGTGTAGAGCTTGGCACTGGGCCCATAATGGTGGAAATAGATCTGTCTGTGGCAGGTGTGCAAGAAGGCATGAGGAAATCCTATAATTAAGGTAGGGGAATGTTGGCTAACACAGACACACACACACAGGCACACCTCCCAATTTTTGTGGGAAACCAACTTGACAGCATAGTAAATTAAACCTGAAAAGATGCATAGTGAAAGCGTGGGCACCCCCCCCCCTGGAATTCCTATCGTAAAGTTGCTTTTGCAAATCCTAAATGTCTTCCATTTAAAATAAAATGTGCTTCTATTAACCTCCTTTCATATTGTAGCTTTCAGCAGCCTGCAGACCTGCCTGATTTGACTTTCTAATGTACCTGTAATGAATCTTCTGGGGAAATGGAGCAACCGAACACTGTGTAGTGTCTCTTGCAGCTCCATTGTAACGTATTCTGTCAGCACTGTCTACCTTGTGGGTCTTATTTAGAAAAAAAATAAGAAGGGGGGGGGTGTATTGTATGAAAACCTACCGTAAAACCAAACACTTCTTAAGCTGTCTTGTGTGACGCTGTCCTTGGTAGCAGTTGTGCTAAACCTATGCTGGTACAGTATCTTCCTTCTGAGGTAGAAATTCAGACAGGGGGGGAAATGATAGAGATATTGGCAAATAGTCTCCTGACAAGCTGAGGAGAGAGAATTGCTATGTACGTGATGCTTCAATAGCCAGCAAGGCAAGATCTCTGTGGCTCTGTAAATGCAGCATCAGTATACAGTGGGGGCATGTGGCACTCCTTTGCCAGACCTTTCAGTAACCTCAGCATTTCATTTGCCCTCCCTAAGGTAGCAGCTTGTAAGTCGGATATTATAACCGGGGTGGGGGTGGGGGGGTGGAGAGAAAAAGCCACAAAAAAGGAGGGTCGGCAACTGGCGTATGTGGAATTTTTTGCAATACTACATTCAGTATGTCACGCCGATTTGCCCCTTTGAAAGAGATGGAACACTGGAGATTAATAATGGAGGATTTATTCATTAAAAACTTTGTGTTATAATTGGCCATATGCAGCCACATTGAGGAACGACCGTTCACATTAGCATTTTTAATTAAACAGAAAGGTCTTGCCTCTAATATGGCAGGAGACACGGCTTTGAACGTTTTTCAGTTGCCTTTTGAAGTCCAGTGTAGGAAGAGGGTGAGTTTCTTTTTATAATAATGAGAGGCTGTACCAGTAATGACATACCAGGCTACACAGGGAAATATTTTTTTAAAACTTTTGTGCAATTTTCTTGCTAAAAAAACCCTGATTGTATTGATTACTTTTCTTTTTAAACAAGAGAACAATAGCTTAGTTAATATGGTGATTGAATCACTTTGTTTTTTTTGTAAAGCATTGATTAATACAGCTAGGCTTACAATTTTGTGAAAAATAACAGATTCTGTAGCTTCTGGGGAAGCGGAGCAAGGCTTGAGGGAGATTTGCGGCAATGGGGTGGCAGGATGAGAAGGCGCTGGAGGGCCGGAGTGGGGACCCCGAGGAGGAGGAGGAAGAAGAAGACCTTGTGGATCCTTTAACTACTGTCAGGGAGCATTGTGAACAGATTGAGAAATGTGTGAAAGCTCGGGAACGTTTAGAGGAGTGTAATGCTCGAGTGGCATCCAAGTCCCATACAGAGGAGAAGTGTACAGAGGAACTCTTTGACTTCCTGCATGCTAGAGACCATTGTGTGGCTCATAAACTCTTCAGCAAATTGAAATAAATGTTAATATAATCCTGTGTCCTCCTCATGCATAGCTGATGAAAACCTGAGTCTGTTCAGTTTGAGTAAACATGCAGCTCTGCACATGGGATACGAAAGTGAATGCAACTAACTCAATGGTAATTCTGGGAGAATATAAGAGTTGCCATCAGGATACATCTGTTATGTAGAAGATTTGCGGCTGCTTAACAAAGTGTTTCTGTAGACTTCTGATATTAAAGATATTTCCTGTCAAATGTGAAAATGTTTGCTTGTTATGACAGCCAAGACATCTTAGCATGCTCTGAAGTTAAACATTAAAAATTAGGCAATTAAAAAAAAAAATAACAGATTCTGTATCTGCATCACTAATCTGCTGATGAGCAGACTGTTTTGTTCCTATACAATAAAAAAAGTATTAAAATGGGCTCAAGTCAAAACTCTGATACAAAAACTCTGGGTGTGTACACACCATACATTGAAGCACCCCCTTTAAAGAATCCTGGCAGCTGTAGTACATTGCAGCTCTATAGGGTAAAATACAGTTCCCAGGATTCTTTGGGGAAAACAGTATGCTTTAAGTGTATGGTGTGAATACAGTCTTAATGTAGAACCACAGTACAACTCAGTTCATTATATTAAGAGGAATTGGAATGCACCTTGCCTTGAAAGCATTGCAGTGTGGATGGATGGCTTCTACCATTAGAATGGGTATCCAGATGCACCTCAGATATGTGCCTGATCCGATGTTGAATATGCACATTGACATCTCTTTATTACATCTTACAGATCTTTGCTGTTTTGGAATGTGCGTTGGGAAGACCGCCTTTCCTTCTACTGCTGTTCTTAATGTTCTCTGGTGATGAGTGCCCCATTTTGGAACACATCATGATTCAATTCTTTTATATATATATATTATTTCAATAATATATTTAATATTTATTATTTCATTATTAAATATAATTAGTAATATGGGTGTTGCGGTAGCATTATTATTTTCTGCCTGACAGTGTGGGATGTTGTTGTTGTTGATGATGATGATGCAGATGCACCCATTACTGGGACTTAGTTTCTTATATGTGATCCTAATCTCCTAGCTATGTATATGGTGGTACCAGATGATGGTGCTCAAGATGTGTCTGGGTAGGCAGGTAGCAGGAAATGATCTTGGGGTGCTTCTGAATCCAGCTTTGTTGCTGAAGACCTAGGTAGCCTCAGTGGCTAGAAGCACCTTTTATCAGCTGCACCTGGTATGACAACTGTGACCATTTCTGGACCAGGAGAGCTTGATCATGGTAGTTCAGACATTGGTGATTTAAATAATGGATCACTGCATTCTATGCAGGGCTTCCATAGTACTTGACCTGCAGACTGCAGTTGTGCAGAATATTATAGCAGAGTGGCTGAAAAGAGTAAGACCCTGTCAGGGTATAACACTGCTCAGAGATCTGCCTGTTTGTTACCTTGCCACATTCAAGGCCTTGCTGTTGCTATAGAGAGCCCTTAATGTTTTGGGGTCAGTTTGCTTGCAGGGTCACTTTTACCTCATATGTGCCCACTTGATTGCTTTGGTCTGTGGAAGTGGGATTTACTGGTGCCACACAATACTTGTTCTGCCCTTGTAAGAAATTGTTGTTTTAGTGTGGCAGCACCCACATTATGGAACTCCTTGCCTCTTGACCTCAGATAGGTGCCTTTTCTGTCTCTTTTTGGCTTTGTTTGGGAAAGCTTATGAAGGCATGTAGATTTTAATCTTCTACTATTAATTTTAATTATCTTTCAAATGTTTTTAAACTGTTTTTTATTGATGATTTTAATATTTCTTGTAAACTGCTTAGAGGCTTATGACAATCAAGCAATATATAGGTAAGGTAAAGGGACCCCTTTAGGTCTAGTTGTGACTGACTCTGGGGTTGCGGCGCTCATCTCGCATTATTGGCCGAGGGAGCCGGCACACCGCTTCCAGGTCATGTGGCCAGCATGACAAAGCCGCTTCTGGTGAACCAGAGCAGCACACGGAAATGCCGTTTACCTTCCCCCTGTTTATCTACTTGCACTTTGACGTGCTTTTGAACTGCTAGGTTGGCAGGAGCTGGGACCGAGCAACGGGAGCTCACCCCATCGCGGGGATTCGAACTGCCGACCTTCTGCAATATATACATTTCATTAAATAAATAGAATACCCATTTTTCTCATTCATTTATTTTGGTTTGCTTTCGGCTTATCCTTTGGAATGGGTGATCCTACTTTTTGCGTCCCCTCTCTCTCTGTGTTTTTTTCCCTTGTTTTTTTTTAAAGCACCTTTTAAAGGAAAGCACTTTTTAATAGCAGCTTGAGTGGTGTGATGACGCATCCCAACAGTCCCCCCCAAGAGAGGGTGATTATCCTGGAGAGATTTCAAACTCTGCATCATTTATGCTCACCTCCTTGCTGAAGAACAGCTTGCATTTTTAATGAAGGATGATTACATTTCATAAACAGACCTTTAAAAATTAAAATAATATTGATCCTTTTTCATTTAAGCTCTATTAAAACAGCATGCTATACATCTTTCTAATAGCTATAGGACAGATTGCTGTTAAATATAGAGCTCAGTGTGTGTACTTAGAGGCTTTAAGCAAAAGGGTGTGTGTATTTAGATGCCTGACTGTTGTTATACAGCCAATTTCAAATGTGATTTTTTTCTCCTTAGGGGGGAAAATGGTTCAGAAAGGTTCCTGTTCATTGACTTAATAAATGTGAAGGTAATTTCCCCTCTTTCTCTCCACCCAACACACTATTCACCAAATTCTGTGAAGCTCACAGTTTGATTTCTGAGAGGTCTTTCTTCCATTAAGGCATAAAATGGCCTCTTAACTTGCACCACCACACATTTCCTGGAGAGAAAAATGTGAAAGGCAAAACTTCCCTAGCACTGTGTATGCCATGTTTGAGCAATAATAGCCCTGATCATTCTTGACACCTTTTCTTTAAAATAGTGCCATCCAGTTGAACATTTCAGTGGCTTTAAACCTTTTAAAAAAACCTTGCAACACTCTCTACTTTGATTATCCTGATCTCATTAATATGTGGTGTGCATGCACAACACTCCTCATTGGTTTTCTTTTTGTTTCTGGACTGACCACTGTAGTTCATGTGTTGGTAACCTTGAGGCTGGATTACTGCAATGCACTATTGTGGGGTTGCCCTCGAACCTGGTCTGGAATTTACATTTGGGGCAGAATGTGGCGACGAGATTGCTGATGGAGGCACATGACCAACAATCTGAGACACCATTGTTGAAACATCTTCACTGGCTGCCCATCTACTACCAAGTCAGGTTCATTTTATTTGTAGTACAGTGGTACCTCGGTTTACGAACTTAATCCGTTTTGGAAATCCGTTCTTAAACCAAAGCCATTCTTAAACTGAGGTGCGCTTTCCCTAATGAGGCCTCCCGCCACCGGTGCCCTTTCACCCTTCGGCTTCCGTTCGTAGACCGAGGTAAAGTTTGCTAACCGGAACACTACTTCCGGTTTTGCGGAGTTCGTATACCGAATAGTTTGTAAACAGGGCTGTTCTTGAACCGAGGTAACACTGTGGTTAAAAAGCTCTAAACAATTTTGGTCCAGGCTACCTTAGGGATTGCCTAAACCCTTAGATTCCAAAGCAATTGCTGAAATAATCTGCCATTATTCTCATTGGCCCAGCACTGTGGAATATTTCTCCAATAGAAATTCAGCAGGAGCCTTCAGTGTTTACTAAAAACATTTATTTGCCGCCAGGCTTAGGCAGACAATTAAGATAAACACCCATGATAGTTAGCTGGTGATCAATTTTAAAAAGAATTGTTTGGTTTTTATTGTGTGTGCATATATATTTGTTGAAAATCGCTTTGATGTTCTTTATGAAATTGAGGCATATCGTACAAGGTTTTTTTAAATAAATAAAAAATCAAACTGCTGGTTTGACACCATACTTTTGAAGCTATGTTGTAACTACACCAGTGGTTTTCAACCAGTGTGTCGTGGTACCCTGGGGTGCCTTGAATGATGGTCAGGGGTGTTGGCAGCATTGGTCTCTGTCCCCCTTTCCTTCCCTCCCTCCTCTGATGCCCTCTCGCGTTTCTGCTTCCCAAAGTCTTGCATGACTGTTTGTTGCAGCAGCCCTGGCTATAAGCTCTGCGGGCAAATGGTGCCTCTATGGTTGGTCAGGGGGTGTTGGTTGCCAGAAACTGAAGTGACCTCAGAACAAGCAAGCACGCGAGGTATCCCAGCCACCCAGTCCACCAACCCTTGTTGTTGCGAATGGACAGACAAGCCCCAAGCCCCTTTGAGGCACTTCTCTTTGGGCAGGGCGGGGCAGCTCAGAGACCAGGGGTGGCAGCAGCAGCTGCCCAGAGGACTCCCAAGGAGAGGCAAGAGGAGAGGAGGCTGAGGGAACGCTCAGCAAGGGAGGGTGTTCAAAAAAGGGTGAGAGGCTGCCAACTCTGCAGGCAAGGGGTGACATAACTGGGCTCCTGAGCCCCACAGGGGTGTTGCAGAAAGAATGTATCTGGTCAAGGGAGCTGTGGACTTAAAAAGGTTGAAAATCTCTGTACTACACTTACCATCACGGAGAATGCTGGGAACTGTAGTTCCTTAAGGGTGCTGGGAATCATAGCTCCTGAGGGTCAACATGCTTAAGAAACCACAGTTCCCAGGATTCTCCATGATGGTTGAAGTGGTACAATAGTGCTTAAAGTGTGTAGTGTGAATGTGGCCTTGGTTGGAATGAGGGAGATGGATTCCCTTGGTTTCTGTGCCCCCAACTTTGGAACTCCCCATCTAAGAGGTCTGTGTTGCGCTCTCTCGGCTTGCTTTGTGATTTAGTGTCAGGGTATGTTTTGCTTTGTATAGGAAGATGTTTTGGTATTGCTTGGCCTGCCATAATTCATAGTAATCCTTCTGTGTCTTGACTTGGTTCCAAAATTATAATGTAGGTGCCAGTTTTATTATAATATCTAAAATTGCAAACTAATTGGGGCCTAAAACTTACTGTGGGAGTGATCCTGCCAGGGGAGCATATATAACACAGAATGCTACTGAAGAAGGCCCCTTTCCCTATACAGTAGTACCTTGGTTGACAACCATAATCCTTTGCAGAGGTTTGGTTGTAAACCAAAACAGGTTGTAACCCAAGGCGCACTTTCGCCAATGGGGCCTCCCCCCCAAAATGGGTTGTTATATAAAAAAAGGGACACGTACTTCCGGGTTTGACATGGTTGTAATCCAAAATGGTTGTAATCCAAAGCGGTTGCAAACCAAGGCACCACTGTATTTGTCACCTACCTAGGCTAGAAACAGCTACAGAGACCTCGGAAGATGATTTTAAAGCACAGTCTGACATGGAAGAAAAAGGTTCTTAAGAGTGTTGCATTAATGTAAGCACATACGGAAATGACCACATAACACACTTGCCACATGAGTAAGCCCATTGGTTCTTAGCAAGACTCTCCTGCTACCCTATGGCAAGTAACAGTCACCGCCAGATGAACCTAGCAGGGAAGTTTACATAAAACTGGAGGTAAATTCTTATGAGGTTTTCATTTCTTTCAGCTCTTCAACATATAGCAAATTATTAACATGGGTATGTGTGGATAGGTTGGCTAGTAAAGCACCCATCTCTCAACAAATTAGTTTGCGAGGATGTGCGTAATAGCTTTTTAGAGCATCACTAAATATCAGTAAGGGCCATGAACAGTCAAGAACATTTTATTTGTGTGCTGGGGCAGGGATGATTGTGGTGGTAACTCACTCCCCATTAATTTCAACAAGCCTCATGCACTGTTGTGCCTTCAGCGGCGAAAAGTCACCGTCTTTTCATGTGCATTGTTACAGTGTCATTGCAACACTATATAGAGGTATAGCTAGCAAAGATAATGGAGAGATGTTGCAAAAACATGATGGCTTTATGTCCGCATGTTCCTTCACTTTGATAGGCTGCTGAGCTTGGAATGCCGCTGTACAGAGCTTCCTACCTCTTTTTTTTTGTAATGGCTGTAAAATTGCCAGCTCAATAAACACAGCCCTTTAGATAATCACCAGTTGGAAATCTGTAAACCGCAAGGGGAGTATAAGACATATGCTAGATGTTGCAGATCTTGGAACGAACTGAAATCCAAGTATATACTTGATGGTCTGTGTGTGCAAACTTGTGTTACGGGCAGGGGAGGTGGGAGGAAGCATTCATGTTTTTGTTTAAAGCAGAAGTCGCTAGGCTAATTTTGTTGTCGCTCTCAAAAGTCTCTCATTAATTCAAACTGACTAAAGGTGATTTCTCTGGGGAAGAGGTGCCTGCCCCAGCGAGGGATCCCTGCTGTTCCCCTCAACTGTCAATGCAACTGAAGCATTTGTTTACAACTGTGTTCTCCTTCCCCTAATCCCATTTCTCCAGAGCAGGCCACAATTGAAAGCTTGATTTGAAGAACTACACATTGAATCAGAATAAAATATTGATTCCTTCCCTATAATGGGAATTGAAGAGGCCTTGTTAAAGGAACAAAAGGCCTGGCATATTTATGTCTCAGGCAGCTGTCTAGAAAATAGGTTCATATCATTTTAAACATTTGCTTATGTAAAGAGAATGGCAGTTTCCCTTTCTTTCTGCCCCTAGTACTTAAAAAAAAGCCACTTACTTGCAGCTCATTCACGATACGATTCTTGACTGAACATACCTGGGTCTACTGAATGTGTATCAAAACATTTGCCATTAGTAATTTTCAAACTGGGTCATTAGTTGTTTTTTGTTTTGTTTTTTAAACCATTTATGTTCTGAAACCACTGGAACACACAATCACAATTTCTTAACTTTGTGTCTTTTCCTCTGCTGATAAAAAGTGAAGGTTGATGGTTTTGCTTATTTAAAGGGAATAGAAAATTGCAAGTGTATTGTGAATGCAAAATATTGGATCATAAAATTGGGCTGTGGGATGGAAGCTATGGATTATTTTACAGAACAAAATTTGCCTAGGACTGCAGCTTTATCTGCTAAACAGAAAGGGAACATCAGAGACAGAAATCATGTAGGGTGGGAATAAGAGAAAGGAACAAAGGTGTATGTAGCTGGTGAACTTTCAGAGTGAACAAGAAGGGGGATAAAGGGAGATGAGAAAAGGCTGTTCCACTTTTGCATGTTCTTGTCTTACGTATTTTGTGCATACTGTATGTAGAAATGAAACCAAAGCATCTTGCACCACCACTCTGTCACAAGGCAAGGGCAGCCATCCAAAGGTGCCAGAAACCAAATATAACTAATGAAATGAAATAAAATAAAATAAAATATGTGTATGTTGTATGTTCAGCTGTGTTCTTCAGGATGCTTAAGAATCTTTAAGTTTAAGCAATCCTTAAGCTTGGCAAAAGAGAGGATTAAAATATATATTTCTAAAAAATTGATTCACACACACACTGCCTCAAAATAGAATAGATGCTTCAGTAGTTTGTAGACAAGGGGTTGTATACAACATTAATCCTGCTCAGATCAGACCCACTGAAATTAATGGACCTGAGTTATGTCCATTGTTCAATGGTTCCACTCTGAGTAGAACTAGGTTTTGTTTTAAATGTACTGTTTTTGTGTGTTTAATTATTTTGTCTGTAAATCTCCTTGAGACAGTGGTTTAATGATGATGTTGGATGTTACCCATGACCTATTCGGTTTATTTTGCTGATAGGCATGTCAAACTTGTATTTTCTCTCTGCGTGTAAGGTATGCCAGTAGAAGTTCCGGTCTATCAAATGTGTGTGCGCATTGTAAGTATAGAGCAAGACAGAAAGATTATTTCTAAACAAACTGGCTGGGCTTTTTGTTTTGTTTTTGTAATTTCTTCCTACAAACTGACTTTAATTGTTTGCTTCGTGGTGATACGCTGGCATTAATAAAACATTGGTGGTAATTGGCTATGACAGATTGTCCATATTCCCTCTTCACTCCAGCATCTGTGGCCTTTGACGGTTATGGGAGGTGTCTACAGAAGCCAGCCCTCCTCAAGTAAGTCCCTGGAGTAATTGACTTTGACAGAAACTGGTTGCTGTAATACTGATCTATCAGCTTGCATGAACTGTGTAATGCCTGAAGGATTCAGTACCCATCAATACACCCTTAGCTTGCAGCATTTCTTCCAATACTCCTCTCCCTCTCTCCCTTCTCCCTTATTTCCCCCTGGTAATTTATTAAAAGAAATATTTGCGGCATTTGCTGGGTATTTGGTATACACTCGTTTTTGGTCTGTCACAGTAGATGAAAACACTGTGTTGGGATTTAGCATGTAATAGAAGTGTTTGTGAAGCCTCTCTTTTTTAAAGGAACGCTGAGAGAGATGGCGATGGGAGAGCTCCTCCAGGAATAGGTGCAAATCCTTTTCATTTAGTCTTTCTCTCTTTTTTTAATTACCCAAATGAACATAATCTACAGCATTTAAAAACTATCTGTGACATTTACATTGGGAGATCCTGTGTTTTATAAATTGTCCTCTCTAACAACCTGTGTTGGAGGTGTGGAAAGGAGGTTGGAACATTTATCCACATGTGGTGGAATTGTAGTGTAATTAAGGAATTTTGGGAAATGCTATATAAGGAATTAAAAAAAATGCTAAAATATTCCTTTAAGAAAAGTCCCGAAATGTTCCTCCTTGGAATGATGCCTGAGGACATACAAACAAATGATAGGTGTGTAATCAGCTATGCAACAGCAGCCGCCAGATTATTAGTCGCAAAAAATTGGAAAACCCCGGAAATCCCGAGCAAAGAAGATTGGCAAATAAAATTATTTAATTATTATAATTTAGCAAAACATTATGAAGAAACTAGAGGAAAGAATTCAGAAGATATAAAAAAAAATTGGGCACCCTTTTTTAACTATATTAAGGAAAAACTGGAAAAACCAAATATAATCTTAGACGTCTAACAACTCTGTTATGAACAATTCACTAAAGTGATATATAACTTTGTTAATACAGCATGTATATATTACTTACCTTTTTCAATTCAATGAATTTTGGTATGTTAAGACCTTATGGTACAAAAGGATAAGCTTGAAACAGGGGGAGAAATATGGGGGGAGGGATAAGGGCGGGGAGGGATAAGGGTGGGGAGGGAAAAAAGGGATAAAGAAGACTCAATAACGAAATGTGATATATGTTTTTATTGATTTTACTGGTTTGTATTGTTTTTCTTGATTTTTTTTGACATTAATAAAGTTTTTTTTTTTAAAAAAAAACTATCTGTGACAATGTGTGGTAGGCTGTTTGGTAAAATGGTGCCTTTTGTTTTGAAGATAACAAGCTGTGTGATTTAAAGAGGGGAGGGAGGCAGTAAGGAAAGCACAGCATAGATCAGAAGTCATGAGAAGAAGTAGAGGTGATAACTGTAGGTAGGATATCCCATATCCTGGCTTAAACAATGTGATGCCCTTCTCATCTTGCTGAACATGGCCAGTGATGAGGAAGGATGGGAGCTGTCGTCTAGCAAGATTTGGAAGACATCACATTGGTTACCGTTGTAGCATATGCTGTACTGCTGTGGCTCAAGCACTTTACCTTCAGGGAATCTTTTCTATACTGTATCTACTTTAAGGAAATCCTGCATAGCTGCCAGAGGAGCTCTACCCATTGGATCTTGTTGAAGCTGCCTAATATAGAGTAAAGACTGTTTAGCCCTGCTGGATCAGGCCAAAGGCCCATTTCATCCAGCATCCTGTTGTCGCAGTGGCCGTCCGGCTGCTTCTGGGGAAGGCTGCCAGCAGAACCTGAGTGCAATAGCAATTCTCTCCACCTGTGATTCCCAGCATCTGGCATTCAGTGGCATACAGCCTTTGACAGTGGAGGCTGAACATAGTCATAGGGATTTCTTTCATCCAACCTATCTGGAAATTTCACTCTGGCATAAGGGGTTAACACTGCACTTACCTGGCTCATCTGACCCAGGGAGCTCTCCGGGAGAAACAGTTTTGATTATGTTTTGCTTAGAGCAGATGGGGTTGACCCCAGAAATGTTGTTGAACTAGCGCTGCCTTGTGTGTTGGCTGGTGTACTTCTGTAAGGTATATTGAACGTGCACCTCTCAAAACTATTAGAAAGTAATCATAAATGCCTAGTTCTCTGTGTCTGAAGATTATCTGATCTGGAAGAAGCTGCCTGCAGTTTCCCACTGCTCAAGGCAGGGAGGATATCAAACTGATCCAGATATAGTCGTCTTGTATTTCTGTAGCATCCCAGATGCATATTTTGGGAGATTGGTGTGGAGATTGCTTCATAACAAACCAATCCCTTGTATCTCTTTGAGGCAGTGTGTGGAAACTGTGATGTGCTAATAGTAACAGTGGCAGATGGTGCTGAGCTCCCAAGGGGGTGGCTCCTTTTGGGACCTCGCAGCATGCTGCCCCCCCCCCCGGCAAATGTGTTTGGACTTAAAACAAAAAACAAAAAACCAGTTAACACTAGAGAATGCAGTAGGCTCTTCTTGAACAGCTGTGAGGTTCATCGTTAAATGTTTGGGGGGAATATTTGAAAGAAATGTATTTTTAGTGGTGACTGTGGGGAAAGACGATGAATATTATGGCCACAATATGTTTTGTAGAGCATGCAGAATTATTTTAGGTTAATGAAGGCTTAAGATGATGATAAATTCTGGAAGGATTTAAGAACTAGAATATGGACAGGAGAAGAAAGTGCTAGTGTATCACAGCAGGCACTGCGCACATATGTGCCTTGGGCGGACTCTGATTTCATGTGGGCAAGCAAGGTGCTGGTACATGCTGATAAAAAATTCCCACAGCACTTCACCTCTGCTCCTGTTGAACTTCAGACAGAACGAGCAAGAGCCTGACGTGTGCCATAGTAATCTCGACTTGTGCTTTCTCTCCAAGATTTGACTTTTATTGCTTTGTTCCTTGCTGACAGCTTATGGTTTGTTTAGAGTTAGGAGACACAACAAGCCAGATTCTTCCATTGTTTTGTTTTGCAGTTTGATGGCAGCAGGAGCATGAGAGGGGCACCAAGGAAACTTGCACCAGACTGCTGCTTATTCTTATAACTATTAGCTGGCCCTGCACGCGTTGCTGTGCGTTAGTCTGTCAAATGGAGGGTAATAGGCCCCCTTCAGATCCCCCTGAGCCTCAGAGTCCCCCTGTTTTACAGGATCTTGTGGCGGAGGCGGGGCTTGTGGGTATGGAACGTTGTTGTGGCTAATCCCTGTGACTGCCCCCACGTGTTCCGATCCATGATCTATTCTGTTTGTCCCCCCCTCCGTGACCGGCATATCTCATGATGTTTTGAAGGATGGTATTTATTTTTGTCTTGTGGTTATTTGGTGGGGGATTTTCTGGGGGGGTAGTGGTGCTATTTTAAAGTAAAAACCCCTTGCCGTGCCCCCAAGTGCGTTGCTGTGGGTTATCCCCCCCCCGGCCTAGTGGGGGCCTGGCAGGGGCCTACATAAAACAAAGGTCGTGCTGCGCCCTGTAATCCATGCGCTTGTCCTCTCCCCCCCTCCGGGCCTAGTGGGGGCCTGGCGGCCTGGCAGGGGCCTACATAAAACAAAGGCCATGCTGCGGCCTGCGACCCGGGCACTCCCCCTCTCCCCTCCCCGGGCCTAGTGGGGACCTAGCAGCCTGGCAGGGGCCTAGGGGGTCTGATAATGGTCACCTTGGTGGTTTCAGTTGCTTGGTTGATGATGTCATCATTTGGTTTGTGGGTGTGGTGTAGATTTCACAGGAAGGGAGGGGGTGTACTGGGGGGGAATTCCACTTGAGGGCGCTGTTTTATTCTGTGGAAAAGCAGGTTTCTACCTGCCCAGGTGTGAAATTTGAGGGATTTTTTTTTCCTAACAATGCTCGGGGAGTGGCGTGGATCGTTTTGTCAAAATTTCAGGGCGATCGGTCAAGCGGTTACGGAGAAAAGTGGAACACGCACTTTCACTATTTTTACATTTATATATATATAGATGAACCATGATTTGCTTTATAGTTTAATATGGTTTAAACTGTGGTTTAATGTGATGTGTGAACCAAGCTAGATCACTGCGAACTAGCACAGTGTTGTGTTGGTCTAGAACAGGTCTGCAACGTTTTTCAGCCGTGGGCCGGTCCACCATCCCTCAGACCCTGTGGTGGGCCAGACTATACTGGTATTTTGAAAAAAAATTAATGAAAAATAATGAACGAATTCCTTTGCCTCACAAATAACCCAGAGATGCATTTTAAATAAAAGCACACATTCTACTCATGTAAAAACACGCTGATTCCCAGACCATCTGCGGGTCGGATTGAGAAGGCGATTGGGCCGCATCCGGCCCATGGACCTTAGGTTGCCTACCCCTGAAGAACTAGAGAGATTCAGGTTCAAATCCCTGCTTGGTCATAAAGTTGTTTAGATGTTGTTTTTTTGGCCAGGCATGCGTTTTTCAGCCAAACCCACCTCTCAGGATTGTTGTGTGGAAAAAAATGAGTGAGAGAAGAGAATCATGTGTGCAGCTTTGGAGGGAGGGTGGGATAATAAATATCACACCTCTGAGTAGGCCTGATAAGCACCTTGTTGCAGGATATTAGGGTGGTGATTCTGGGAACCAGTAAGTGAGAGTTAAGATTTTCACCTCCATTTCATTAATGACAGCAAAGGATTTTAGAGGTGGACTTCACACCATTGATTGAAACCTTTAAAACCTGATTTGTCTGCCTTGGCAGCATTAGGTGGTAAATCTTAATTTAAAAACACAGCAGCACTTAAGGTCACTCAGCTTCCTTTTTGTATTGCGGTATTGATCTTTTCTCCCCCCAGAACTGCAGAACGCTGAATATAGCATTTTGAAATTAACCAAGCAAAGCCATATGAATCAAAAATTGTATTACGAAATGTTATTCCAGGTTAATATTGAGGTAATTCCAGTGCCGTGGGTTCTGTAATGATCTTTTAAAATACAGGGGTAACACCTCGACTTGGCAATAATGAGCAAAGGAGTTCACTTTCCACCTGCAGATGTAGGGGCAGAGGGTGAACCACTCATCTTGGCAGTAAAAGTGCCTTTTAGCTCCCTCCCCCTTAAAAATGCCCAAACCAAGGAGTCCAAGTTGCATTTTTAAATAACAGATGCTGGGGAGCAGCAGCGGGCAGGGGACTCTGTGTTCTTGAGGGCTTCCCAGGAGAGGCATCCAGCCGGCTGTTGTGGGGGAGACAGGATGCTAGACTAGATAGGCCTTTGACCTGATCCAGCAGGATTCTTGTTATGTTTCTATGAATAATGTTGTGGGAAGGCTGTTGCCATCCTGCCCTGCAGGGGCATCCCTGAGCCATCTGATTGGCCACTGTGGGAAACAGGCCTTTGGTTCAATCCAGCAGGATGCTTCCTCTGTTCTTTATGCAGAATGCAGAACTGGCTGAAGGGGAGAGGGGATGACAGGTGCACAACATCTGGCTTTGTTCAAATGTAAGGTGAATGAGCAGGGCTGTTAGCCTTACTTTGGAGTCAAAGCTGTCCTTCTCCTCCTTGGCTGAATCATAAAGAGCTCTTAGGTATAGAGTAACTCAGCTTCAATATCTCATTTCTCTTCCACCCATCACCTTGTTTTTCTCTCGCTAACACTTTTGGAATCAGCTGAAGCAAAATTGAACCACTGATGGCATGTATGAGTAGGATAAGAGTAAAAAGACAGCTCCTAACATGCTGCCATGCTAAGGAGAGATCATACCTCAAGGGTAGAGCACACAATTTGTATGCAAAAGATCCCTGGTTCATCCCTGGTGTCTCCAGGTATGCTACAAGTGATGTAGGCCCTGAAGAGCTAATGGCAGTCATTCATTCATTCATTTTATTTCTCTGCCTCTTTTCCACAAAATAATCATGCTCAAAGGGACTTACAGCAAAGAAACAGCGATGCATTTGAAAGAAACACTGCAAAAACAATTTCATAGTGGCATTGCAAAATAATAATGTAGTTATAATTTCATAACATAGCAAAACAAAAAATTAAAACCACAGAAAACCACATTTCAACCCTGTAAATATAACAGGATTATTCATGCCAGAAAAAAAAAATAACAAGGGGGCTTCACAGTTTCACCTTAGTTCCAGAAACACCCATCCCATGGTGTTGCTCACAGTTCCTTTCATGCAACAGCTTTTTATAAGGTTTGCAAGGGCAAAAGAATGTAGTAGCTGGAAACATCCCTCCTATAATGTTGCTCCAGTGTAAATAATCCTAGGCTACATGGGCTGATAGTCCAATGTGTGCTATAAATGGCAGCTTCATATATATCTATAAGAGTAAGGTAAAATTGGAATCCAAGATGGCACCATGCTGTTAGGAGCAGGTTTGGTGCTTGGTCACAGGCACCAATCTGTGGGGAGATAGTAGACTCATTCCCCTCAACAGTGTAGTTCTTAGTTACTCCCTTTCACACCCATGGACAAAACTGCTGAACTAGGAGATACTGGTTGTGGAGACAGCAAAATCTGCCTTCCACTGCTGATAGTGGATGACCTGATCCTCACTGGCAGAGATCCCATGTGGTGCGTTCAGTGTGTGTCCGTATAAATACTGTAACTCATGTAGAGAAGCATTACACACTGTGAGGTTGTTGTAGTAGAGCAGTCCTGGAGTGGGGTAGCCTTCCTTGCCAATTTCTACCTTCATTTTGTTCTTGAAAAACTCAAGCAGGGATGGCTGGGGGCGGGGGGCAGGGGATGAGAATGAGAATGAGAATTAGCTCCACCTCTCATTGGCTCTCACTCTAATTATAATTTACTCTGGTTCCACCTACCTTTGTCCTCTATGCTTTCTACCCTAACAGTCCCATGATTGGGCAAAGGTCACCACTGGGCTGCTACAAAAGTACAGCCCCTCCTTCCGCATGCAGACATGCCATCTGACACACTGACTAGCAATTTCCTGGTGCTTAATAATTTGCACTTGGGTGCGCTGTGGCGTGGTCTTCCGGAAACATATGCCTCCCTACACTTTTAAGAAAAACGCCACACACACACAACAGCAGAAGCTCTTCTCTGCTTGTGACCACCAGCCCATGGAGGATTTGTGCGCAAGCTTTTCCTCTTTCTGGTGTTAATATTGGTTATTGTAAACTACCAGCAGAGGTCACAGTCTTTCTGATCCAATGTGAAAGCTACACAATCTTGTTAGAAGACGCTGCAGCTCAGGAAAGAGGATTACACAGTAATAGTACTTGATGAATCTCTCCCCTCCTTTTCATTCCCTATTACAGGAGGATGGCTTTAAAAAAAATCTATGTAAATAACACTGCGCACAGGGCAGGGCATATTGGCAAGTAATTTTACAGCAATATGGCTCCCGTGGCAGGTGTAGTTCTAAATAGTACTGCATCATGGTCAGCAAGCTGGATTTTACAGTGATTTAAAGGATTAATGTTGAAGGAATATCTGAAAATGTTACTGTGTCTCTCTAGATTTTTGGCACATGATACAAGGGTGAGAAATCCAGGTAGCAGAAAATATGATATAATGGAAAGTCACTGGTAACCTTCAGAGGTTGAATTTTAAAGAGGACAGATTGAAATTATTGGGCCTATGCTGGAGATCTGAGGCAGAGGAGCTGCCCATTCAGTAACGGACATTGCTTTGTGAAGATTGGCAAGAAAAGTGGGGAAGGGCAACTTCTGCAATTTCCACTTGCTTCTCTGGCAAGCCAGTTTCTGCCCATCTCAGCAAAATCCCACAGAGCCAGAAGGAGTTCTCAATTTAGACATGCATGTCGAGGTGAGTGAATGTTTTGACTTGAGATGGCGATAAAATGCTCGCAAAGACTGTTAGCATGACAAGGGTTCAACGGCTGTGACTGAGTAAGGAAAGTTGACATAAAAACAGGGAAGATGGACAGGCCTCAGCTGTGGGTGGCTTAGTTTCCTATGGAGCAGTGTGGTATAATATTTGATTTTTCATGACTTTGGTAAGATAAACTACCATGTAGTTAGCAGTTTTAGTTTACTGGTGTTCGATGTTGATCTTTAAATGGAAAGTCAGTTTAGAGATGTTCTTTGCATTGTAAAATCTGGGCTGCCTTGAACCTTTTTATGTTGCAGTGCTTCAGGTTTTTCTAGGCCTGGGAATTAAGAAACTGAACATCCTACTTCAGTGTTGCATGGCGTTTAACATCTAGCTGAAGAATAAACTTACTATGTTGGGATGAATACATCTATGGTTGCTCAAGGGTACATCCAAATAATATGTTAATCAAATCACACACACTAATCACATGGAAATTTATGCAGGCACACACATACCACAGCTTTTATGTATTTTTGTCTAAATATTTTTGGATGCATTCCAGGGCCAAGTACAGATGTAATGTTGCTAATATCCCAACCATGGATGGAAGATGAAAAAGTCTGTGGCATACTCTCTTCAGCACCTTCCTATGAGAACTTTCTCCTACCTCCTGTGCTCCACTTTAGCCAAGGTGTAATATTCACACTAACCAGGATTGCCCTGATAATTTGTGGTTCTGAAACTGGGGTTTGAAGTGGTTTCAAACATCATGAGGGCAACCCTGGTTAGTGTTAACCATGGCTAGTGACAATGCAAATGGCCTATAACTGTGCAAAGCATGGAAGGGATGGGATAAATTAAGCATGGAAGCATGCTTGCAGCATACACCT
This sequence comes from Zootoca vivipara, assembly GCF_965207765.1. Taxonomy (NCBI): domain Eukaryota; kingdom Metazoa; phylum Chordata; class Lepidosauria; order Squamata; family Lacertidae; genus Zootoca; species Zootoca vivipara. Next base: position 13,873,602 of record NC_142589.1, read on the forward strand.
GTCCTTCTATAAATATAGTTTGGAGCATGCAAGCCACAATAGTGATTCATTTTCATGTACATGAGCTGCAAGGCCGGCAACTGAAGCTTGCTGTTTTTACAGATAATCAAGATCAGGCATCCCCAAACTTCGGCCCTCCAGATGTTTTGGACTACAATTCCCATTATCCCTGACCATTGGTCCTGTTAGCTAGGGATCATGGGAGTTGTAGGCCAAAACATCTGGAGGGCTGCAGTTTGGGGATGCCTGATCAAGATGAAGATGGGTAAAGGGATTGAATGGGACTCGTTTTCTACTCTGAACACTGGGAGTGTTCACTTGTCTGCTTACAGTCCGTGTAGATGGTACTGAGCTATGTGGACCAATGGACTGACTCTGTACGAGGCAGCTTCCTATGTTCCTGTGTGTGCCCTAGTAGGCTGTACTACTTTATGTGCTTAGAACACCTTCCCAAAATAAAGAAGGGGAATATGTTTTTAAAAGTATGGTTAACAAGACAATAAATCATTTGAATATGGCTATTAGAATGTAACTGTATTGAGCAAATTCCTTGCTATAAGTTACTTTTTGTGTACAGTTAAAAAAAGTAACTTCTAGCAAGGAATTTGCTCAACACTGTTATATTCTAATAGTCATATTCAGGTGATTTATTGTCACTGGAACCCCGAGTTTGAATTACAGCCTTAGTGTAAGCGCCTTTTGAAAGGCACCTTCGGTAATTACCTCTGCAGATTGAGTAATGTCCAAAAACCTGCTTTAAAAGTGCTAATAGCTGATTGAAGAAGCCAAAATTCGCTCCAGGCACTGAAAACTGATATCAACACATGTGGAGTTGGTTTGTCTTTTTTGGTTTGGCTCCGTTTCCTTCTTCCCATTTGGAAGCTTTTTAATATATTATTTTCACTAGGTGAAAAAAATGAGGGATGCATTTTGCCTGGAACATAACTATAGTGGCTTGCATTTTTGTTTTAAAGGCCTTTTTCAATAAGCTGCCAAAGGGCACTGTAAACATCAGTCCATACTACATTGCTAGCAAATATTTCTGGCTTTCATGAAATGACTGGAAGGAGACTCTAGAGGGTGCTACAAAGCAACATCTATGGCAGCCCTGCTCTTCTGCTTCCTTCACAGAGGTTCCTGCATTCCAGTGCTTAAAGGTGGTGGAAGTTTGATGTACATTCCTTCTTCCGACCACAAGGCAGCTTAAAAAAAAACACCCCAAAAAACCCCCAGCCCTGAGTGAATGCCATTGGGTTTGGCTTGGAGACCGGTTCCGGGCCATATGTCTTAATTATTAAGCTCTAGGGGATTCCGCAGCAAGGCTTTGAAAAATATTGTGGCTCTAAAAGCACAGCACTGGAATTTTTCTTGCTGGCTTAAATCACTTTAAATACTGAAAGGGCTTTTTCATGCATTTGTGGAACATGATGAAGATACCGTAGTAGATGGACTTGGGAGTGGGGGGTGAGCTAGTGGTGATGTGTAGAATGACTCTGCATGGTTTTCTCCCCCTCCTAGGTGGTAAATATGGTATATCACCCGCCAAGAGCAAAGTGCAACTCCTTCAATTTTAACTCCCCCCCCCCACTTTGTTCTGGTGCCTAGCAATAAAACATCTCTACCCGACAGAAAATTCTGTGCTTCGTAGACACTGTGAAGAACGTGTTCCTTTTTCTAAATGCCCAAGTCATATTTTTAGACTAGTGTCTTTTCTTTCTGGTCCTATTTATATAAGCCTGCTTTATATAGACTTTTGTCCTTGGGTAATATATATAAACATTAACTGTCCGTGCCAGATGCAATTCCTGTTTTAGAGACATGACAGACACATCTGTTTACAGTGGCTCAGTGTCTTTCATCTTTTCTTCAAGGCTGCTGGTCCTGGGTGGGTTAAGAGGTTCACCGCTAAATGGCTGTAGCTTGCGAGCATGAGCAAGATGTGGCCTGTGATGGCTTAAATTTAGAACCTCGAGACTTATGAGCGTCTTGAGACTGAAGGGTACACATGAAGCCATTCCCCACCGCAGCCTTTTCTACTAATCTCCTACCCCTTCTCTCTTTACCTCCCCCTCCCCCCCCATGAGCTCTCCATCCTTTATGATGCTTCCTTATACTGAGGCAGACGACTGGTCCTCCGAGTCAAGTGCTGTTTACTCTTACAGGCAGCAGATCTATCTGAGGTCTCAGAGAGAAAACTCCCTCCCCCCTCCACCAGACCTGCTACTTGAGATATATGGGACTGAACCTGGGACCTTCTGCAATGCAAAGTAGGTGCTTGAACACTGGGCTATGGTCCCCCTCCAGCTGAGTAGAGGCAGCCTTCAGGTAAGCAACCAGTTACATACCAGGTGTACACTGTATCCTGCCAAACGGCCCTACCTCTCAATCACTTGCTACAGGCACCTGTCTCTCTGCTTTTGCAAATACAGAGGAAGCTGGTAGGGGGCAGGCCATTTGGACACAAATGGTTGTGGATGTTCTTTCCTCGCTGCAACAGCCTCATCTTCCTGCCCCAACTCTCCATTTTCTTCTGTGTAACTCCTCCTTCTTTTACACCCTGTTGAAGAGGCAGAAAACTGGGCAGAAACTTCTGCTAATTATGCTGCATATACCTGGAGGATGCTCACAAACCTTGTCCTTGTATTCTTTCCTCTTGCTGGGAAAGGGAATATTTAGTGCTCCTAGTCCCCAAGGTGACTTAAAATTTCTTGATGCTAAGGCACCTAGGCACCCGGAATTTTTCTAGTCCCAGAGCCCTTTTGGTTTTTTAACGATTGGTTTTGCTGCAGTGAAAATTGCTCACCTTTTCCATCAAGCAAAAGTCATGGTTTTTCTAAAAGGCATGCTTGCCACTTTCTTTCTTTTTAATATTCACTGACAATGTAAAATAAGTGATTATTTTTTTACTGCCAGTTTAAGACTGATCTTGGGAATGGTAATTGTTTCAACTGGAGAGAAGATTAAAACTCTTCTCCCCTGTCAGATATTAAACATGGCGAAACTTGCTTTGGGCTATGAAATAAAACCTTTTGATTTGCAGCAAAACTTGGTGGAAAGCTGTCAGACAAGAACTGTGTAGATTTGTTGGCATAAAAGCCCCATTTTACTACCGGTATATTTTTTAGAAGGGGGTGTGGAGTGTGTGGAAGCCTGCTAGGCCATTTCAGCTTGAGACATGTATTTTTGAGAAGCTTGGTCCCATTGTGCGGGGGTTAGCATGGAGCAAAATGATGGTAATTCAGAGCCAGAAAAGAGTCTGTTTCTAATTCTGAATCCTTTTGAAAGCACTGTAGCCTTTTATCAACGGTGCTAACAAGAGCAGAACTGTCTATGATTCTGTACTTGGCACATTCCTCCTACTCTTCTTGCTCCCCCACCCACCCAGTCTCTCTTCTCAGTTCTTTAAAATGCAGAAACATGTCTGTATATAGGTGGCGTATTTGGTTTTGCGTGCTTATCGTGTTCTCGGAACGCTGACTATTCGACTCAACAATGTGGGTAGCAGCTTAATTTGAAAAGCTGCTTTTTCTTGTTGGTGGGGGTCCTTTCCCTCCACCCCCCTCTCCAGATCCTGGCTGTGGCAAAAAATCAATGTGCAGATTGCGGTCTGCACTAATAGGAATCAAGTTCTTCAAGGCATGAAAATGGGTTAATCAGCAGTGAACCATTTGAAAGGCCATTTCGAAACAAAGCTTTGTTCGTAGGAGCAAACCATTGAGGTAAATATTGCAAGTAAATGTGCGGGAATGAAAACAGGATGGATCTTGCATATTGCAAACTTGAGTGTTCTATCAGCTGCAGAGTTATTATCTATTGCTCTGATTCACAAGTGGAAATACATGCCAGAGCCCCTGGAATCCTGAGCTGCGTAAATAAACCCTGAAAGTTTTAGAGGCCCATGAAAACTGGAAGCAGCCTTTAGTCAGACATAGGTGGAATCTACACACATATAAAAAACGCTGTGAAAATGCATTAAATAATTTTTTAAAAATATATATACATATATATATAGACTTTGCCATAGCTCACCGTTGCCATCTAGTGGCACATTTGTATATTGCACTTTACAACACAGTTTAAACATTTTATTTGCAGCTGTATAGCTGAGTCGCTATGCATCCCAATAGAGTCTACTTTGACTGGTAGCAGCACTCAAAGGTTTTTTCTCAGCCCCTCATCCAATGTAGCAGCCATTACTGCTTCCTGTGGGAGCGAGTTCCATAGTTGAACTATGAGCTGCATGAAGAAGTACTTTGATTTATCTGTCCGGACTCGTTCAACATTCTGCTTCATTAGATTTCCATGAGTTCTATAGTATTATTAGAGAGGAAGAAAAACTTCTTTATCCACTTGTTCCATCTCGTGCATAATTTTATAAACGTCTAGCACGTCTCTCTGCTTGCTTGTCTTTTTTCTAAACTAAAAAGTCTCAAAAGCTGCATTTTTTCCTCATGCAGGAGTTGCTCTATCGGATCCCCTCGGTCATTTTAGTTGCCTTTTTCTGAACCTATCAACCTTGTCACGATGAGCTTGTAATATGTGTAACTGGCCCCTTCTCATCAAAACCCCAGACTGTTTTATTCTTCTTTGCTCTTGGGGCAGCTCCAGTTTATACCACTTTTCTGTGGAAGTGAAAACTCTCAAGAGATGCTTCCTTACATCTGAACATAGAGTTCCAATGACAGCAGCAGGTGGGTGTTGGTCTCTTTCTCCACCCCCCTTTCCCCTCCCTGCTTCCTTTCTGCCAAAAATAACCACATATTTTAGACCTTGTAACTACATAAATCCAGATAGGAACCTTGAATGAGCCCTCAAAAGCTCAGAGGGTGGGGTGGGAAATGGAACAATCATTGCTGCTGACAGAACAGATGTTCTGTTCTCTCTCGCTCTCTTTCTGAATTGCATACAGCTAGGATCTTGTTCCTTAACTGTTCTTATCAACTAACGTTTTACAATCAAAGGAGGAGACTGATTGTAGTTTAGCTAGCTTCCTAGGGTTGCTACTGCCTCTTCTCAATTTTTTATCCCCTCCCCTCCTTGCTTTCTCCTTCCTTGATTGACTTGTCATTCACTGCTGGGGGCTTCTGTGGAATCTTGTGGCCCCTTGACCACCAGTGGTCACACGTGTGTCTGCATTAAATATTCAGACTGATTTTTAATTGTATTTTAATTGTTTCTTTTATTTCTTGTATTGTGTTATATTGTTTCATAATTTGAATTCCATGGGGCAGAGCACCTGGAGCTTGCAGTTAAAAGGACAGGTCACACATGTTTGCCTCATGCAGCAAAAGCAACCAAGAGGATTTGTGGCCTGTTAAAGACTAGCAAATCTGTCACGGTGTCGGCTTTCGTGGGCTATATAGTCCGCTTCAACAGATGTATCAGAACAGGTGATGGATGCCCTGGGCTCCTTCAGGAAGAAGGACAGGATATAATTTGAAGAATTAATGAAATCAAATCAGGACCTTTCTTTGCCAGAAACCCCAAAGAACCACCACCACTAAGTGCAGAAAATGCTGAGTTAGGTGGGCAAGTAGCCCTATCTGGTAAAAGCCAGTTTCCTGTGTTCCTAATTTGTTTAATCCTCCTCCTCATAAAACCCAATCTGGGCTGGTGGCCATCACCTCTCCTTGTGGTAATGAATTCTGGAAGTTGATTTTACACCATGTGAAGATGTGCTCTCCCCCGCCTTCTTGGAAGTTAACCCCAGGTGGTGTGATGAAACCCTGGGTTAAAACATAGGTGAAATGGGTACTCTAATGTGTGGTTTCTGCAGCTGTGTCATGATACCTTTTATTAAGGAGGCTGAAATAGTTTGAGTGCATAACCTTTTTAGAAATGTGTACTCACATCTTAATACGCCACATTTGGCACATGCAGTTCTTGCCAGCTTAGGAGAGGCTGATTTTTGTTTCCCAGGGAAGCTGCCTTCCTGCCAAGCTTTAATTTAGGTCTCCTTAATGGATTATTAATGAACTTGTGAAGCGTACGTGAATACTTATTGACAAAACACTAGCATTAAAATTCAACAGTTTGTCTGTCAATACCCTAATCAAGGACAAGGCGGTTGTACTGAGGTGATACTGAGAAATACAACTGTTACCCAACCTAACTAACTCCTTGAAGCCTTATTTACAATAGCTTGGAATGTTATCTCTGAATCTTTTGTAAGGCAGAGGTGCCATTTTCTTGTGGAACAAAAGTGTTGGAATGACAGTTTAGTGGAATTGCCTGTTTGTGTTGCAAGTCCTATTTTTATAACCATTTTGGCTAAATGAAACCTCCTTGTCCAGAGGCAGTATACCTCTGAGCACCCAAGTTCTGGGGACAAATAACAAGAGAAGAGGCATAACATGTCCAATAGCCTCCCTGACAGAGCTAGCAGAGGCCATCTCTGGTATGGTGTTGGAGAATCCAAGGACACTAGTCCTGGGCAGACTTCAATATCTATGCTGATGCCACTTTATCTGGGCCAGCTCAGGACTTCACGGCTGCCATGACAGCTATGGGGCTGTCACAATATGTTGTGCACTGACAATTACTGCAGATCATGTTCTAGATCTGGCTTTTGCTAGAGGGGACTGGGAAGGATCCAGGAGAGAGAGAGAGAAAGAGTGCGCGCGCATGCTTCACTCCCTGGTGAGGTTTGGGTTGGCTGCAACTGACTCCTCCATGCAGGTCAGTCCACTTCCAGAAGTAGATGGAACTGAATTGGTGTTTGGAAGCAATGATGGGCTGGATGGGACTAATAAACTGAGGCTGAATTATGATAAAATAAGGACTTTGGAGGTGGAACATAGCCATTGTGGCTAGTAGCTTTCTTCTCCATGAATTTGTCCAATCCTCTTTGAAAGCCATCCAAAGTCTTCATGCCCTGAGTTGCTTGGTGGCATCTAGCTCACCACAGTTGGAGAAGAGGATGCTGGACTAGATGGGCCTTTGGTCTAATCCTCTTATGTTCTCAGGTTAAACTAAGGCTCCATATTGTTTTTCTTTGACTGGTTACAGGGGTCAGCAAACTTTTTCAGAAGGGGGCCGGTCCACTGTCCCTCATACCTTGTGTGGGGCCGGACTATATTTTGGAGGGGGGGGGAATGAACGAATTCCTATGCCCCACAAATAACCCAGAGATGCATTTTAAATAAAAGCACACATTCTACTCATGTAAAAACACGGCTATTCCTGGATCGTCCATGGGCCAGATTTAGAAGGCAGTTGGGCCAGATTCGGCCCCTGGGCCTTAGTTTGCCTAATAATTCTCTCAAGTGTGGTTTAGGATTGAACCACATGGTCGGAGGTAGCCACTAGGTGTCAGAGGAACAAACTACCAATCACTTGATCCAGTTGGTGTAAAGCAGTCTGAGACAAACCAGATGTCCTTAGCTAGTGAGTGGAACTGCTTTGTATTGTCCTGGTAAAGATGGCACACTTCATTCCCCCTTCCACCCCCAAATGGTTCTCATATGGATATATAACTTGGTTCACTCCTTGCTGTGCTTCAGTGCTGCTGTTGTTCTGGCAGAAATATGTCACCATCTGTAGATATTCACTTGCTTTTTACTTCTCTCCCGCCCCATTCCAATTTCTTTTTGTTTGGAATTCCATGTCGAATGTTTAAATATTTTCGTAATAAGCGGGTGTTTGTTCTTCAGTAAATGTCCCTTTTGATAGTCACATGTGTTTCAGTTTGGGCTTTATCGTCTGTAATCAGTTGCTTTCATCGGGGGAAAATGTTTTCTTTGGAACTTGTTTCAAAAAGCAGTGTCAGTGCTTCATGCATCTTCCTCTGATGGGGGATTTATTGAAAAATCCAATTTTGTGTTATGATCCACAGGCTTTCGTTCTGCAGAATGCTTTTTAATAAAATTAAAAAATATTTTCTCTGTTGTTACGCAAACCTTCCGTTCAACTTTTGTTGGGGTGAGTTTGACTGTGTTCCCTTATCTGAATTCTGTGTTGGATATTGGTAGCTTGTTTTTTGATTGTGTGGCTGAAAATGCACACTATAAAAGCACACAAAGCTGACTTATATACCGAACCGTTTGCTTCACATAGCCCAGTAACTTATTACTCTGATTGGCAATGTCACTCCAAAACCTGAGGAAGAGACCTTGTGATCAACTTGCTTCCCAAGATCCTTTAAACTGGAAATAATGGAAATTGAGCCTAAGAGCTTGTACATGCAATACATAGAATCATAGACTTGTAGAGTTGGAAGGGACCTCAAGGGTCATCTAGTCCAACCCCCTGCAATACAGGAATCTCCACTAAAGCATCTATGACAGATGGCCACCCAACCTCTGCTTAAGAACCTCCAATGAAGAAGAGTCCATCACATTCCAAGAGAGTTCATTTCGCTGTCAAACAGTTCTTACTGTCAGAAAGTTCTTTCTGATGTTTAATTGCAATCTCCTTTCTTGTTATGTGAATTCATTGGTTTGGGTTCTACCCTCCGGAGCAGGAGAAAACAAGCTTGATCCAACCTCCATGTGACAGACAGCCTTTTTGTAAATTGTGGTGCCCAGAAGTGGACATGGTTATTCAGGTTTGGCCTCACCAAGGCAGAACTATCATTTCTCTTGATTTGGATACTGTGATTCTGTTGATGCAACTTAGAATAGCATTAGCTTTCTGTGCTGCTGCATCACATTGTTGACTCATTTTAATCCTGTTGTCTACTAAGACTCCTAGATCCTTTTCACATGTGCTACTGGAAAGCCAAGTGTGCAGCTAGTTCTTCTGAGCTGAGCTGTGGACTTTCTTAAAGTATTACCACAGGCCTCTTCATGGGGTTGGTCTCTTCTGAGGTTTTCTCTTTCTCCTACCCAGCCTTTTGCTGCTGTTCTGAAGCAGTGTAGCCTTAGCTCATGACATCGGAGCAGTTTATTCTACCTTTACATCAAGAATTCATGAAGAATTGGCAGTTGGCAATAGATGCCTTCTTTTCCCCCATCCGTGAGCTAATGCTCTTTTGTTGTCAGGTTGCTAACTCTTGTGGTACTAAGGCCTTTTAGTTGTGCTGACAGCACTATAGTGACATGCAGCAAGCATTAGTCAACAACTTTTCAAGGAAGGGGAAAATATTAATGTGTTCCAATCAGGGTTCAAAATTAGCAAGGTGCCAGGTGCATTTTGCACCCAAAGATTCTCCATTTGCGAGGACCTCAAAAAGTCTGGGTGCCATTTTTTGCACCTAACTGACGCTCAAGGATTACTGAAGTGTATGTGCTTTAAAGCCTCAAAGTATATGTTAAGCATAGACAATATGTAAATGAGTTTAACAATAAAGAGTAGAGTGTTTTGAAAACTGAAGTATGGTACCAATATTTTTATTGTAAACACCAAATTAAACATGTATTAACAATTTCTGATAAAAATGTGATCATAAGAATGTGTCTCTTATATGAATTGCGTATTAGTTCATGCTTATCAAAATAATAAATAAAAAATGTTGCCAACTCCCCCCCCCCCAAATGGCGACTAGGCATTCTGTTTTGGTGCCCCACCACCCATGTCCTGGGAGCCATTTGGCTCCTAGCTTTTCTATCCCAGTTTCTAATACTGATTCCAATTGAAAGATGGTGTGAGTTCTAAAGCCAGGTTACCAATTGCAGGCCAGCTATGCACACAAATTGTATAAATCCATCCCCACTGTACTGCTGTCAGATACCGGAATTTGTCTAGCTATGAAGGAAGGATTTTGCCTCCTAAGTAGCAGATTTGCAGTGCTCTCTTCTGCCATATCTTAATGCATAGCTTCCCTTCACTCTCAATGAGAAGAGAGAAATAAACAGAAGATCAGAGATTCCTTTGATGCCAAACTCTCATTCTGAAAAGATTTGAAGGAAAGTGTCTGGGGAACTGTAATGCAGTGTTTTCCAAAATGTGAAGCTTTATTTACACAAATTGTGCCAGCTACATTACTCATGAGAACATTTGAGGCAGACTTGGTCCAAAGCATTATGATTTTACTAAAAAAATAATAATGTTGTGTCAGTGCCTTACTTTAACTATCTTGCAGTTATTAAGACATTATTTCTGTAAATGGACTAATTTTTAAAGAATGGTTTTGACTTATGGTACTCTGCTTGTCACCTCCTACCCCCAACAGCCCACCTACTTGAGCTCCCTAAGATAGCTCTGCTGGACCCCCCCCCCCCCAATGTAGTCATGTGTTATCCCTGGAATGGGAGAGAGGAAGTAGATATGCATGTAGCTTAACTCTTCCCTTTATTTGATTTTGGGGTGGGGAAATGATGTCATAGCATAACATGTGGTGCACCAATCTGTACTTGGTAAGGACTGGGCCCGGGTTGACGGGTTACTCCGTGTGTGTCTGTGAAGTCATGCATTGAAGATACATTTGCTCTTGACTTCCTGTGCAAGAAAATAACGGGCTAGAATCTGAGGGCTTGCTGAGTGCAGGGCAGAAAATTCTTGTATGAGTAGAAGATTTGTCCTTGCAGTGAGATTAAGGGAACACTACTGCAAAGATGATGTTTGAGTTGCTCTTTAGGAGTTTAGTGTCTATATGTTTGTCTTGTTTTATTAATTTGGAATATTTATATCCTGCCTTTTCCGCCCGACAAGAGGCTCCAAAGTGTCTGATAGTGACCCACCTGTCAGGTAATGGTTTGGCTTAGTGCAAAATGTGTGGGGATGGGGTAAGCATCTTCTCATCTGGACAGGGGGGCGGCAGCTGGCTTGTGTCATTGACTCTTGAATCTGTGGCAAACTGGAACCAGTTTATGATCTGGCATAAGCAGACTTCTGCATTAAGTATGTGGTAGACACAGCAGACACAAAATAGGTATGGGGGGTCATACCTGTGTGGTTGTTCAACCAACCACTTGGAAGTTAAATGTGGTGGGTGGGTATTTCATTAATGTGTACAAAGAATGGTATGGCATGCTGTTTCTGTTCCCAACAACCTTGTGCGTGGGTTGCTATTCCTCCTTTTACCAACAAGTACAGTAACAAGTAACACGTGGGTGGCGCTGTGGTCTAAACCACTGAGCCTAGGGCTTGCCGATCGGAAGGTCGGCGGTTTGAATCCCCGCGACGGGGTGAGCTCCTGTTGTTTGGTCCCAGCTCCTGCCCACCTAGCAGTTTGAAAGCATGTCAAAGTGCAAGTAGATAAATAGGTACTGCTCCAAGCGGGAAGGTAAAAGGCATTTCCGTGTGCTGCTCTGGTTCGCCAGAAGCGGCTTTGTCATGCTGGCCACATGACCCGGAAGCTGTCTGTGGACAAATGCCGGCTGCCTCAGTCTATAGAGCGAGATGAGCGTGCAACCCCAGAGTCGTCCGTGACTGGACCTAACGGTCAGGGGTACCTTTACCTTTAACATACCCCAAACCATTGTGACTGAGCCAATAATTGGAACTTTTGAGCCTCCTTGGTGTACATTCCTGGTGGTTGTTTTGTGTTCCTTGGCAAAACAAAAACATTTTCAGTTTTACATAGCTTTGTTTGGGTCTGAGTTATCTTATTATTATTATTGATAACTTTTAAAAGTTGGGTGACCGGATATAAATACACAGATCTGATCTGTGTTTTTGTTGTATTTTATTTTATAATGTCTAAATTGTTTTTACTTTATTGTATTTATAATTGAGAACATGGGAAGCTGCCTTTATGCCAGGCCAGACTATCCACCCATTCTTTCCTGTATTGTTTTCTACCTAATCCTTTCGCCTGGAGATGCTGGGGATTAAACCTGGGGCCTGCAAGCAAAGCAGATGTGGTGTACCACTGAGTTGTGATCTCTCCTCCAAATTTGGTTGCTCTGGGACCTGTTTTTGATGCAGAGAGGGTGCCTCTCCCCACCATCTCGCCTTGTCTGTCTTGGAAGGCATCATTTCAGCTTTTGGCAGCCATGGCTTCAAATTAGCAGTGTCTCTTGCATGGCTGCCGTTGATCAATAAATGTGTGCAGGTGGGCTATACCACTTCTGCACACACTCACTCCTTTGCACTCTCACACTTTGAGATTGGACTGGCCATCTGTTACCATAGTCTGTGTTTAGTGTATTCCAAGCAGGCCAGAGAGAGAGGGGGAAATGTATGACTTCTTTCCAATCATTGAGCTCAACTGAAATGAGCATTTGATTAGTTCCATCCCCAGGTATACATTTGAAATACAGGGTGGCATTTCTCTCCCCCTCATAGATTCCATGTGTGAGTGCCACCACCTTTTGGCTGTCTGTTTCCCTTTGGACTTGTATCTGTAACTGCTCTGTAGCTTTGTGCTTCTGGTCTGTTAATTTTTTTCATCATTATACTGCAGACTTCCTGTTCTTTTCTTTCTTTTTTCTTTGTTAAACATAAAAAAAAAGTTTATCAGGCCCTCTTGAGGGAAAGACTAATATAGCTACGGTCGCTTCCTGTGGTTATTGTCACTTTCCTTTTAAAAGGCCGCTTGATTCCCCCCCCCCAAAAAAGAAAAAAATAAATCTCTTGAACATAAAAATGATTAGCGCACTAAAAATGTGAAGAACTGTTTTTCTACCTTTTTGCTGTGTGCCTCCCATAAAATATGATAAATCCATAGCAAAAGTTTTCTTTCCTAGGGATATCATCTGTTTTGTGCAGTCTGTTTTGCGCAGGATGTCAAGAAAATCTCTTCTCCCCCCACCTCCCACATCCCTGTGCTCCCCAGTTAAAAGAATCTGCCCTATTCTGGAGAGATTGTAAAGGAAGCATTTGGTAGTCATTTCCGCTAGCTCTTTTGTGAGAATAAGCATGCTTTACATTATAATAGTTTAAACATACCGCAGGCTGTTGATAGAGGTATCATATTTTCCATTCACAAGCGTTTAACGTATGCTTAAGAGCATAGTGGAGAGGGCAGAGTGGTTTTTATTGTTTAAAATTGGCTTGATTTAGACCATTGCAAAAGCCTGTTGTGCATGTGAGGGAAAGAATCTGCTTTAGGTCTTCTGACCTCTCTGTTTTAAACTCACTCGCACTGTGTAAGATTTTAACTAATGGCAGCTTTTTTGGATGGCCTTTTATGTTAGCTGTAGAAGGATGGATCCATGGAAGAAAGAGTTCATCTTTTTCAGTAGCTGGTGTTTTATTTAGGCTAGCTAAAAGAACAGCCAGCCTAAATAAAGCACTGGGTTAAACTACCTTCCATTGTAGTTTACACAAGCATTTATTAACAATTTTGCCTTGACAAATGTTTGTGTCTAAATGTTTTCATTTGTCTGCAAGGTTCAGAACACACTAGTTCTGTTTGAAGGTCTTGGTGCCATTTTTTGAAATTAAGTGACTTGAACACTCCAGCTCTTTACATTTGTGTTTTGTTAAGTTTACCTTAAATAAAATTGTGTTTAGGGAGTTGCTGAGCGAATCTGTGTATGCACATCTCATTGGTATCAGTATATATGGCTGACATGAAGCTTTTTGTCTCATATTTGACACTGCTATTTGCCCTTCTCTTCCAATGTGAAAAAACTCGTCTACTTCTTTAACTCGAAGCAATTTTTATTTGCCACAGGTGACAAGGAAAGGGGCTATTTCTGATCTTGGGTTATCTTACCAGACTGTTAGATAACAGGTCCACTACTTTCTTCCAAGTCTTGACCAAATCTCTCTCTCTCTCTCTCTCTCTCTCTCTCTCTCTCTCTCTCTCTCTCTCTCTCTCTCTCTCTCTCTCACACACACACACACACACACACACACACACACACCCCACACACACCCCACACACACAGAGAGAGGCTCAGATCATGCCATTTTTGAGCTCCTCTGTTTTTGTTTTCCAAATGCTCAGCATTCATTCTCAGCTGTAGCTTAACATTGTGCCCTCCAGGTGTTATGAAATACAACTCACGTCATTCCTGACTGTTGACTGTGCTGCTTGGAGCTGATGAGGTTTGTAGTCCTTAGCATCTGGAACATTTCAGGCTAGCCACCGCTGCTGTCAGTGCACTGGCCTCTGGAAGCAGAGCCACTGTTTTCTCAAGGGAGACATCATGCCAAGCCATAATTTGCAAACCCATTTCAAACCATGGCTTCTAATGCCTAGTGTGCTGGCTGGCTGCAAGCTACGATTTTCCATTTCAGAAATTACGCTAAACCAGGTTAAGCTTCTGTATTTATTTCATTTATTATATACCGTGTTTCTCATATTATAAGACACGCCTTATATTTATTTTTTCCTCAAAAAAAAAACACTATGGCTTATTTTCAAGGGATGTCTTATTTTTTTTCTCCTCCTCCTGCTGCGGCCGGCATTGCTGCTGCGCCTATCACTATATCTTATTTTCGGGGTATGGCTTATATTCCTTGAATGCTTAAAAATCCTGCTATGGCTTATTTTATGGGTATGTCTTAAAATATGAGAAACAGGGTATTTTAAACTGCCCTCCATCCAAACTGATTCCAGGGTGTTAATACAATGTAATAACCCAATAACACATACTGGCAATAAAACTTTGAGTAGCAAGTGAACTATAGAACTATTAAGCAGAGGCCATAAAATCAATTTTAAATGCCTGGGCATATGAAAATGTTTTAAAACAGGGCCAGGGAACCTCCGGCCCAGGGGCCTAATGGTGCCCTCCAAACTTCTGTATCTAGTCCTCAGAACCCCCCCCCCAAACCACATTTCGTCTCCCCTCTCCCCACGTCATGCACCTCACTGGCCCTGTATCATACCTTGAGTGTTTTTGCTTGACTAATATGTCATTGACAAAAATATCAAACATATCCGTTCAGAAGGAAATCAACCCAGAGTGCTCACTAGAAGGACAGATCCTGAAGCCGAGGCTCCAATACCTTGGCCACCTCATGAGAAGAGAAGTCTCTCTGGAAAAAACTCTGATGTTGGGTAAGACTGAGGGCACAAGGAGAAGGGGATGACAGAGGATGAGATGGTTGGACAGTGTTATAGAAGCTACCAACATGAATTTGACGGGAGACAGTGGAAGACAGGAGTGCCTGGCGTGCTCTGGTCCATGGGGTCACGAAGAGTCGGACATGACTAATCATCTAAACAACGTGTCATTGAACTCTGTTAATGCCTCTGGCTTGCCTGGGTGGAGGATAGAGAGAGCTAACTAGTCTACTGTGAAAAGGTATTATTTGCATTAATTGCCCCACCCACTTTTGCCTCTTGCCCCAGCTCCCACTTGCATCTGGCTGCTGGAAGGTTTCCCAGAAGGGAATGCAGACCTCTGGCTGGAAAAAGGTTCCTCACGCCTATCTTAAAACCTCTTGCCAGAAAACAATTTTAGCGTCTGTTCCAGTTGATCTACCCTGGAAAGGATATTCCAAAGTTGGAATGTCGCTAGAGAAAAGTTCTTCTTTTTGATCCACATGCCACCAACAAACTGGACTTGTAGAAGAGATTCATTTGAAGTTCTTAATGCATGGGAAGAGGGGCACTGTCAGGTATTTGGATTGCAAATTGTTTATATCTTTGAAAGATAAGCACCAGCACCTGGAATTGGGCCCCAAAGCGAATAAGCAGCCAATGTAATTATTTCAGAAGTGTTGTAATATGACCCCACCTGACTAGGCCAGTCAGAATTCTAGCAGTTGTTAAACCCTTTTGTTATGGTCTGGTGCAATGTCTAAATCAAGCCACTGTATTCTCTTGCCCTGCAATCAGTGCAGAGAGTCTGCCTCTTTCAAGTAGGTGGAAAGTGGGGATGGGGAACCTGTGGCCCTCCAGATGATGTTGGACTCCACCAGCCCCTGCCAGCATGGTCAGTTGTCAAGGATGATGGGAGTTGTAGTCCAACATCATCTAGAGCAGGGGTCAGCAACCTTTTCCAGCAACCCTCAGACCATGTGGTGGGCCGGACTATATATTGAATTTTTTTTTAACAAATTCCTATACCCCACAAATAACCCAGAGATGCATTTTAAATAAAAGCACACATTCTACTTATGTAAAAGCACCAGGCAGGCCCCACAAATAACCCAGAGATGCATTTAAAGAAAAGGATACATTCTACTAATGTAAAAACACACTGATTCACAGACCGTCCGTGGGCCGGATTGAGAAGGCGATTGGGCCGCATCCGGCCCACAGGCCTTAGGTTGCCTACCCCTGATCTACCGGTAGAGGGCCACAGGTTCCCAATGCCTGATGCATGGAAGGATAAGAAGGAACCCATCAGTCACTGCTCCTGTAGATCATCAAAGTGTCCCAGCAAAAGATCATGAAGCCTTTCCTTAAAAACCTGCCACCTGTTTACAATTTTATAAAACTGCCCTGCTTGGCTGTCTTGAGGAGATGGACAATTGCAGTGGAGCATGCAAGGAGTTGCTGTTTCAGTGTGTGGAGCAGTAACAGAGTCACTTGCTAGGTTGCTTTTGAGCAGGCAAGTTGCTTGCACTTGCCAGTTTCCTATAATGCGGCTTGTTAATGTTCAGTGCTAGTGAGGTGGAGTAGCTAAGACTGAACCCACAAACCAGGAACTATAGGCTGTGAACTAACTAGGTGGCCTTTATTCATCAAGCTCTGGTCTTTCAGCCTTGGCTCGCCATCTAGGAGCTGAAGATGCATCTCTTTACCTCGGCCTTTGACACTTGATACGCACATTTTATGACCCACCCTATTCTTGTGGTGGTAAGTCGTTATAAGGTTGTATGTTAAATTGTAACCTGCCGTGGGACCTTGGGATGAAGGGTGGGTAATAAATCATCATCATCATCATCATCATTAGAGGGGAATAATATTGACCTATTGTATGGGCTCCTTGTGATGATCAAAATTTTGATTTGTGATATTTAATGATTAACAGTGTGAATACTTATGTGAACACTTGACACAGCAATATAAATGCTGTGATTATGATGAGGGAGATTAGTCCTAATGTTTTACTTTTTATATTAAAGTGATAATGCATTTTGGGTACTTCATATTTAACTATGATTTTGGGTGGCATATTTATGGAGAAAGAATAGAACATTTCAAGGTTGGAAATATTTTAGCTTCCTCCCTACCTCCTTTCCATAGTTGCCAAATAATTAGAAATTGGCACTGGCCCTTTGCATGAGGAGTCAAGGAGGATTATTAGGTGCCAATGCCAAGATTTTAGACTTCTGATGAGGTGTTTGGGTCTTTTCCAGCCCTGGAAGATCCTGGGGTTAAATAGGCTCACTTTTAACTTCATGGTTTTCATAGACAGTGCTCAAAGGAAACATACACCATTTGCTCTGTAGTTGTAGTTTGGGATGGAATCAAAGCATCCCATGTTAGTGAGACTTGAAGAGACAAATACCTTCCACTTTTGAAATTAATAATAATAGTGAAAATTATTTTTGAGTTACTGGTGCTGTGACCTGTGGAATCTTCCTTATGCAATATTCTAAAACTGCCAGTTTCTCTTGTGGGCGCTGGGGTGGTGGTGACAGTTGGTGGCAAGATATTAAAAAAGACAAGACCACAGTCAGTACCTGCTGAGCTTTCAAAGTACAGCCTGCTGAAAAGGAGAATTGAGATGACTCAACGCAGTGAGAGGCAGAAGCAGGCTACTGATAAGAAAGCACAAAAAAGGTTTCAAGGAGAGAAATGTGCAGTGCATGTGTGTAAAGAAGCTGTGAGTGTTGCTTAATTTATTTGGATAAAGAAATATATTGTTGGTGCCAACATTTTGGAGAACAAACGTAGACCACATCTGTGGTACCAACCTTATATTGTGTCAGACCGGCTTAACTGTCATGGCTTCCCACAGCAGAACCATGTGCTGAGTGGGGTATTAACTCTAGTGGGAAGTAGTTAATGAACATCTTTTAACTGGCTTGTTGGATTTCACAATAAAATGTCTATATAGCTAAATCCTGGGTGTGGTTTCTCAGAAGCAAAGTTCCATAATGTCTAGTGAGGCTTACTCACAAGAAAACATGTCTAGGATTTTTTTGTATTTTTATTTATTTAAAAAATTCACTATTTGCAAGGCATTTGGGAAATTTCTGGCTTAGAAAGGCAGACCATCCCCCATCATACTCGCCAATATGTAAAATATCTGTGCACTTTAGGGCTTGGGAAGTAGCCTAATAATACATCACGTGCCCTTACAAATTTGTGTGGGCAAAAAGTTGTAAGACAGTTTTCTGAGGTTCCATGGGGTGGGGGTGGGGAGAGTAGGTTAACAACTTATGCATCCACAGAAAAAGAGGACACTGATTTGCATATGGTAATTTTTATGTATAGGTGCAAATTTGGAAATAATTGCTTTAATTTAAATATAAATACAGTATAGATCAACATAGTGGCTGACAGTGAGCAGGGGCCTGTGTTGTACCTGTTTAGTCAGGTGTGGGATGGATGGGGTTGGTAAGTTGATTGAGCATGGGCAGCAGCCCCTAGTTATTAAAAAAGAGGTAGAATAAGATGTATCCTAACTGGGGACAGGGAGGGAGATTTTTGGCAAACCCTAAGCTCTGTTTGGTATGAATTAAGCAGGTTTGCTTGTTCAGATTCCAGGTCGAGCAGCAACAACACAACAAAGCATCACATCAAACCTGTTTTTAACAACATTTGTCAAGATCACATCTCCATTGTTCTTGATAATGGATTTAACAAACTTTATCCAGTTAGTGCAAATTGTGTTCGCTAAACAAAGCGTGCGAAATTTGTTCTGAAGGCCATAGAGGTTGTGAGCTGTGATCTCTTTTCTCCACTCACCCCCATTCCATTTCCTTCTGGGCGCCCCCCCCCCACCGCACCAACTGTAGTGACCTGTTCAGTTTTTAAGTGCTTAGTAAATTTTAATAATGCATTTCTAATGTGATCTGTCTGATAAGGCAAAGTGCTCTTACAATTAGTTTTGCCTGCTGAAGTATGTTTATCTGGTAGCCTTTAAGCAGCTGTCTCCTCCTCCTGGCACAGTTTGTCTACTAGGTGAAGTATTTATGCATGCCTTGATAAGAGCTAATTCTCTCAGAAGGAATTTCTGAGAATGGCTGCTACCCAATAGATATTGGGGGTATATATCCATTTAATGTTCTTCAGGTGTACTAAAGCTCTTGCAAGAAGGTATAACTTATTTCTGTGCTCTCTGTGTAGAAAGTAGCACCTTGGTTGCATACCATTGAATGTTTTTGTGGGCTGTGCTTTTTGGCAAGCCCCTGTCCCACCTCCGGTCCCTGTCCCCGTCTGATGTGGTGCAGTTTGTTTATGTATGCCAGTAGTTTTGAAATGTTCCACTTTCTGGGAATCCTTTCTATCTTGGTGCTGTGCATGTGCAGCAAAGTCCCAGACCTAGCTGATGTTTCCAATGAAATGAGGTGATAGAATTTTGGATGGGTGCAAAGTGAGTCTGGGAAAGACTTCTGCCTGGGATACACTAGCTCAACCAGTGTAGACAGTGCTGAGTCGGGTGGACCAATGGTCTGATTTGGCAGAAGACCACTTGATAGTGTCAGTAGGACTTCGCATTGCAGGTGGGGAGGGGGAGATTATACTTGTGATTGCTCTCTTCATGTAAGAGAGCCCTCACTCCATAAGATACTCCATGAAAGTAGAAAGAAAGCTCATAGGGTATTTTCTAATTACAGGGAGGTATGTATAGACCAGGCCTTGAATCTTGTGAAAGGCTGACCAGGCCTCTCATTGTGTCAGTGGACCAGTGGGAACTGTGTGAATGTGCCTTAGAACAGGCTGAATGCTTTCCCATTACCTGCACATCCCAAGTGAAGACTATTGATCACAGGCAGAGAAGCTTGTCTTCCATTTTTTTTCTTTGTTGAGGGACCCCTGATAAACTTCAAAGGAAGCCCAGGTTTGAAAACCATGGAGCAAACATGTCAAGCATACGGAGTATTTAAGGTTATAGGTGACTCTTCAGTCCTTGAAGCAATCTGTGTTCACCTGTTTAGGCTATTTTCTCTCTCAAACACACACATTATCTTATTCAAAAATGCACTTTCTCTCTCTTTCTCTCCTCTCCTACAAATAGCAGGAGTTAATGACAGTGTGTCAAAGCTTTACTTTGAATTCCCTCAGCTTTTGTTGGTTTGTGTCACAACCTTAATGTTACTTAAACTAGGTATTCTATTTAATTATAATGCTTATAATAAAGTCAGATGTCAGCTCACTTGGCTGCATGCTTAGGCCTGTACAAGGCTGAGTGCTTTGCTTGTAACTGCATCCCTTGTCTCCTTTCATTATCTGTTAATGGTACTCAACATGACAGGGTTGTTTTGATAAATGGAGGCAGCACTGAAACACGTCCTGGATTTCTTTCTGCTCAGGATTGGGAGTGGCCTTTACTCTGCATCAGGCAGTTATGCTGAATGTGTGAGCGTGCAGGCAAGCATGCATGTGTTTTAAGGAAAATAAAAAAATTCCTTCAGTAGCACCTTAAAGACCAACTAAGTTTATATTTTGGTATGAGCTTTCGTGTGCATGCACACTTCTTCAGATACAATTTTTTTTTTTTTATTTTGCTTCGACTCAGACCAACACGGCTACCTACCTGTAACTGTGTTTTAAGGGGTATTGCTGTTTAACCATAAGCACCCTAAGCTATTATATGATCTACCACTTTTGTCTGTTGATGTTTTCTCCTATGATTTATTTATTCTGTGATACTCTGAGGAATGTGGATCCTTTTTAGTCAGGTTACCCTTGCTTGCAGCTGGTTTAATTTTAAACTAATTTTAAGTAGAAATCTGTTCAAATCTTTGAAGAGTTGACTTACTTGCATTCATTTGTGTATTAACCATTATCATCTGAGAGTGGATTCCTAATTCATTTGCCTCTTTTTGACTTTTGTGGCTGTGTACACACACTACACATTTAAACACATACACCTCTCCAAGAATCCTAGAAACTGTAGTTTACCCACTTCAGACCTCCAATTCCTAGGATCCTTAACAAACCACAATTCCTAGGCTTCTTTAGGGGTGTGTGTGTGTGCGTGCTTTAAATGCATGGTGTGCACATAGCCTTAGATGCACAAATGTCAATGCACATCATTGCTGAATCTAAAATAGTAATGGGTTCACACCAAAGTGCTACAGGGAGACAGTTTTGTATAGCAGTTAAAATGCCAAACTAGGAAAACACTTTATTGAATTGAAATGTGTGTCCAGTTCCCTATTCAGGCATGAAGTGGCCTGGATAACCTTTGGCCATCATGTATGATCTCTCAGCCTAACCTACCTCACCAGTTGTTGTTGAGGTAAATTGGGTGGTAGCACCATGTATGCCATCTTGAGCTATTTGCAGGAATGCAAGGTATAAATCTGCTGAATCAGATTTGGTGCATGTGCTTCATACAGTGCTTGAGAGACAGTTTGCAAGATCTGACACTATTACCACCCTGCATCTCCTCTGGCAGTTCTGTTTTCTCTTTCTAGAACTGACATGGGGAGGGAATTTCAATTTTTGTTTGTTGGTTGAGTAAAGTTGTTGTTGTTGTTGTTGTTGTTGTTGTTGTTGTTTTTTACCTTGCTCCTTTTACAGTTGAATCTGCATGTTGTAGCCCATGATAAAATAAACAAAGAGGATATAGTAGATCAAATAACAAATCAGGGAGATTCATACCTTGACAGGCCAAATGCAACACCAGCAGAAGAGCCATCAGAGAAGTAATGAGATTGACCTCTTTTGGCAAGGCATTCCAGTTTTCAAGTGTGGCCATAGAAGTGTGATTTAGTAATATAATGTTAAGAAACAATTCTGTGAGACTGTCTAGAGATATCATGTATGCTGCTTTCTCATCCTTCTAAGCTTATTATCTGCTTTTCTATTGGAAATACAATGTTGTTTAAGACTATGCACTATTCCTCCCTGTGCACCCTCTACAGTATTTAGACTCTGTCTCTTGAACCTATGCAATGTTTCAGACACTTGAGCCAAGAGAAGGAAAGGAACATTGTAATATTAGGGGAGTCATGAAGGTGCTGTAAGAAATCGAGAGCTTTTCTCTCTGAAAAAGACCACCTTAAATACCTTGACCAAGATAACACAAGGGGCTGCATTCACACTGCTCCTTGATTACCAACTTTACTACTACAGTAGCTACTGGAAAAGCCTGTACAGTATTGGTATTTGAGCCAACATGGTTCTCTGCACCAGAAAGGGATACTATAAATGTAGCATTCACCTCTTCTGGCTGATGTGTTTGGTCCAGTTTAGTTGTTACTGGAAATGGTCAATAATAGTTTCAAGCATTTCAGGGAAGCTGGTATTAAGATGGAGACACTTACAGGCGGACAGGTGGCACGGTTGGTGTTCCTGACTGGAGATAGCTGAGTAGAGTATTTTTTGTTAAAAGCTGTCCCCCTTTATTCTGTAGTCTCTCTCAGGAAATGAGAGTGCAGTTTGGGGGTGGATCCAGGCCCCTAAGGAATTATCTGAATGCTTTACCTTATTGTAGGCAAATAGGGAGAGCACAAACTCACCACCTCCTGAAATGCCCCACATTTTTCAAGATTCTCCTAAAGGGGGTGAGGTGCTATATTGCTATGTGACTGTGACATTTGATGAGCCATTGTCACTCGTGGCCCTTTCAAAGTTGTTGGATTACAGCTCTCATCATCCTTTGCCATGGTAGCTGGGGCTGATGAGAGTGAGTCCAGCAAATGCCCCCCCTTGCAATAGTAGCTTCAGCATTTCTGTTTCCACCTCAACTGTTTAGCTCACCCCCCCCCCCATATCTTTTTTCTCATAATGAAGAAGGCTAGACTAAGGCATGCTAGTCTCAGAGGTATGTGTGTGTCTATGTAGAAATGGTTAAGACTGAGATTCATTGCAGAAGAAATATACACGTTTCTGAGTACAACTGCAGAAGACTTTTTCATTCATACTAGCCTGTTTTCTGCCATGCAGACTTATGATGATGCTGGTGATTGACGACACATTTTTTCACATAGCCTGAATATGTGTAAGACAGGGAGAGAATTTTCCTGGAATCGCTGGGAGGTAAACACTACATCAAGCCATGGCTGGAGCAATCTGTCCTTCCTGTGGCTTGCTGTGTGTGGCAGGCCACACTTGATTAAAAAATTGGAAGAGGGGCTAAATGAAATGTCGGCTTTTGTCGCTTGACTCTGGGATTGATTTTTTTTGGCTCTGGCCAGTGCAGTTCCATCACTGAGCCTCTTGGTTATGAAGCTTATTTTCACTGAGCACATTCCCCTCTGATGGGCTCCCATTGAGAAGCTAATGTGCGGCGCTGATCTTTCAAGGGAGCCGAGCTTGCAGTACAAGCTGCCTTTCTGAGTGTATTGATCACAGGGCGGCCTTTCGGGTGGCAAAGGGTGTTATACTTCATTAGCTGGGTTGGCGGTTTAGGCAGCTGCTTTTCGCTGGTGCAGAATAGATTAAAGCTTCAAGTACAGACCTTTAAAAGAAAAGAAATCTAGCAAAGGCCTTGAGAGTACAACAGTTTAAATAAAATGCCAGCTGCTAAAGCAATAAATATACAATCAATAATAAGCAATAAATGTGAAACCTGGATACCGAGGCTAAATACTGAGCACTAGCTTAGGTGAATTGGTTGCTCCTGTAACCTACTAGCTGTCTGGGCATTTTGGGTGGAATTCAGTGGCATGTTCTCTTCCTTCCCATCCTCGTGGTGTATCCTTATGGTAATTCTAAACCTGGGGTATAAGTGCAAAGATGAGCTTCATATTATAGTTATTTATGGTTATGGAACACAATGTTTATATGACATTTAGTGTGCAGAATCAGAAAATTTCTTGGAGTTGGTGGGGGGACTTCAAAGCTAAGTTTTCCTTGGAGAAGACCCAGTGAAATTAGTTGACCAAACTTGCTCATGGGCATTAATTTCAATGAGCCTTTTCTGAACAGGTTTGGCATTTGAAATGACCCTGTGTAAAAGTGATCATGACACCCTTTTTAACCTCCTTTTTTTAGATTTAACTGAGGTAGCATTAAACAGCTAAAGCTAAAAACCGCAATAAAAGAAAAGAGGACAGAGTTTTTGAATTATCTATCCCCACAGTGCTGGTGGTGGTCCACAAATCCTCCATTTTCTGGTTACCTGTGCATTGCAGTGTGGGGAATGTGTTTTGTTTGTGGAAGCAGCTATAATTTTGGGGAGGGGCAAAACCATCAATGTATTTATTACTTCCTGGTGTGCTCTGGTGCATGGGGTCACGAAGAGTCGAACACGACTAAACAAAAACAACAACAATCATTGCATTAATGAGTTTGGGAGGGGTGGTTGAAATGTTTTTTGTTCCCGTGCAATGCCATGTTTTGTTTGAAAACAAAGCTGGCACGGGGTGTGTGGGTGCACCTGCATTAGTACATCTCACATTGCATTAGGTGTAGTTCTTCTCCAGTGTAATGTTAAAAGGGAGCGCCTGCTGACAGATGGATATTTATTCTCCTGTGCAAAAAGGGGGCCGGTGGTGTAGGCGGATTTTAACAAAATGGCTTACTGGTTGAATCAACTGCAACCCAATCCTTCTGTGTAGCCATGATGCCTCTAATGTGCCACTGAATTGGCATTTTTTGCCTTTCGCATCCTCAGCGTTATTTGTCCCGTTTCCCCCCCCCCGCCCCCGCTGTTTTAAATGTTCCTCCACCTCTCTCCTTTTTGATCTGTGTCTTCTCCACGCCGTGTGAGTGTTTGATCTGCATTCGTGAGAACCGAAGCAGGAAGGTGGGGGGGGGGAAGAGAGAGAGAAGGAAGAAGGTTGCTTTTGCATTAATATTCCTGGGCTGCTGCTGCATCTCGCTCGCGCTCGGATGTGAGCAGCGGCAGATCACTCGCGGGGATGCTTTGCCTCTTTAATATCTTGCTTGCAGATGCATTTTCTAGCTGACCACGCTATTAAAGAGCCGCCATCAATCACCCAGCCAGCTTCTCCCTGTTCCGGCTCGGATTGGGGCGGGGGAAAAGAAATCTAGGAAGGGAGGCAGGAGCTGTGCACGCTCGCTCGCATCGCCCAGCATTGGCAAGGATGTCGAGCAGCCCGTGAGCCAAGGCATCCTACTGGCCCTGGTCAGCACAGAGCCGGGGGGCTGGCTGGCTCGGAGTCGGTGGCCCCCGCCGGGCCGCCCTCCCGCCGTTTTGCACTGAGTCTGGTCGGGAGGCAGCGCCAGGCTGGTGGACTCCGCTCCGGGTTTTCCCGCGCGCCGCCGCTTGTTGTCTTTGGGAGGCTGTGCTTCTCTCTCCCTCTCCTGGTGTCTGGGTTGAAAGCAAAAGCGACTGGGTCACACAGAGGCATGTGGAGGTGGCTGCAACCGAGGAGCGGCAGCTAAGGCTGGTGGATGTGCCGCGGAGGGGCCCGAGGAGCGCAGCCCGCCGCGCTAAGGCAGGGAGCTGCCGCCGCCGCCGCCGCTTCCTCCAGTCGGGATCCTTCTCCGGCCCGGGCAATGCCGCCGTTGCTGCTTCTCCTCTTCTCGCCCGCACCACTGCCTGGCCCAGCAGCGGCGCTGCAGTGAAGCGGGGGCCTCCTTTTGTTCGCCAAGTGCATCTCTCTCTCTCTTTCTTCTCTGGCCCCCTTTTTTTCTTTCTCTCTTCCCCTCTCCTCCTCCTCCTCCCTTCCTTCCTCTTCCTCCCCCCTCCCTCCTCCATGGGCATTGCATGTGGGATTGAACGCAGTAGCAGCAGCCCCCTCTTCCTTTTCTGCGTGCCCTGGAGAAGCAGCTCGAGGTCCGCCGGGGTCAGACTGAAACAGCTGCTGTGATTGCAGGCTGGTTGCCTTGGCCCCGCATCTCCAGGAATTCTCCTCGTTGTTCTTGCCGAGCGGAAAGTCCAAGGCTGGCTGGGGTGAGTGAGCCAGTGTGTGCCGCCTGGGGGGGGGGACCTTGCTAAAGCGGGTGGGGATGGTGGTCTGGCTGACTCGCACGCACATGTCTTTCTTTTTTGGGGGGGGGAAATCCCCCCTCAAGTCTCGCTTACATCTAGGTTCCTTGTGTGAAGACGAGTCAACTTAATGTGCAGTTTGAGGTTGGGGTTCGCGCCCCGAAGCGTGGGGTCATCTCCCTGGATTGCCTAAGTGATGTTTACATTGAAGGGTGTGTGTTTGTGTGTGAATGGGAGACAGAGAGATCACAATCAAGTTGAGTTTCCTCTAGAGTGTAGCTTCGTATTTCCCCAGCCTTGAGAGAGGGAAAAAAATAACTTGAGAAAAACAACAACAAAAACATATCACCAGCTGGGTAGATAAAACACTTGACTCCTTCCACTTAATTTGTAATATCTTAGAAATGCGGGAGGAGGAGGGGAGAGAAAATAATTTCAAGGAAACTTGGATCTGCTTGGTAGGTATTGCGCTAGCTATTATTGGCCTAGGGCACTGTTCCAGAACATTTTAAGGTTACAAGTCCCCCCCCCCTTTTTGTCAGGGGATTTTAAAATTAGTGTTTTTTTTAAAAAAAACTAATGTACATTTCTGCTCCCACACAAGTTTAGCAACAACAACAAAAGGTTGTACTAAACTAGGTGGAACTTCAAAAGCTTGCTAAGCTTTTTCGTTGTTTTAAAAAATCCAAGAGAAGTTTGCAGTGCAGGTTTTCTTGTTTTATGGGGGGGCAGAGGGGGATCTTTCACTCTACTTGCTGGAGTGTAGCAGAAGTGTGTACTGGAATGCCTTTTATGTTTTTTTTAATTGGTGCCCAGCTCAGTCTAAAAGGCCCTTTTTATAATATTGACTCAACTTTGTTCTCAGTTGATGTGACAGGGAGACCCGCTCAACCACTTCTTGTTTCCCCGAGACAGAAACCAGCTCTGCTTTTGTTCAGTACAATTGGGATTTTGTTTTCAGCTTCTCTGGAGGGCATGTGGCTTTGCCCTACATGGGGTGCTGTGCATATGTGTGATTGGATGGCCTCCTTCCAGCCATGTGGGATTCTTTAATGATACATGAACCCAAATGGCAGTTGACAGGAGCCTTCCATCCACTTGCTCTGGGGCTGAGCCCCATGGGCAGAAAGAGGGAATCTTGAGAACTGGAGGGATTGTTTCTCTATGAAGTCTTGTTTATCCTTTTGTTTCTGTTAACATGTTTCTGGTCTCTATTTAAATAGAGGACAAAAAAGTAGGGTTAGAAATGCTATATTCTTCTGGTTGTGCATTTCTGGGAAAGAAGTTAATTTAAGCAGGATTGAAAGTCTTAGAAACTGAGGGGGGCATAATTATAGTGTTAAAGGCATTGATCTCTAGGCAATTAGTTCCAGGATTGCAACCAGCTCTGCAATTCGAGGTGGGGGCTGGGTGGGGGCTGAATTGCTGTTTAAAGGCAGTCCATACTTTTCAAAACAGTCCCAGTTGCCTAGTAAGAAATTACACTGCACAGATATCTTCTTCCCCCCCTTTTTAAATAAAAAGATAAGATCTTTAACAACAGCTAGGGAATTAGGAGATTTCCATTTGGATCCACCTCTCTTCTCTTTACCCCCATGTAATTTAGGAGTGTGCTATTTGGTAACAAATCCCTGCGACCTGTGTGTGTGTCTTCAATCCAGGATTCTTCAGTGTTTATTGTTACTCTGCTTGGGCTGCCTCTGTGAGCTTGGCGGGCTGTTCTTCAAATGTTATTTGATCTGGCTGCAGGATAGAATTCACTGGGATTACACTGTGGGGTTTCTCTCTCTCTTCCACCCCCCTCCCTGTGGCTACTGAAAGTTGATGCATCAGCGTGTGCTGTTTAGTAGCATATTTGCTCTTAGACTGTGTGTGTGTGTGCATTCCCTTTTTTAAGCAGGATCCCTGAGAGGGAGGGCCGTTTAGAATTTGCCTTGTTCTGTGGTTCACATTTATGAATTGAGGCGAGGGCTGACGTAATCTCTCCCTCTTGCCACTTCCTTTGTGTGCTTTCTCCTTGTTTATAGCATGGGGCTGCTCTCTGTGTGTGTGAGGGAGAGAGAGGGAGAGAGAGGGAGATTTTTTTAAAAAAAATTCAAACAGAGGCGGTTGTTTTCTCACATGCTTCCCTAACCCCTCCAGTCTACTGTTGTGTTGGTTATAACCAGTCCACTTGTTCCTTAAATTTCTACATCATTTTTTTGAGGAAATGCTGGCAGGGTCGAGCGAATCGCTTGCCTGGGATGTGGGTTAGCCTTTTTATTTTACAATGTGTGTAGCTGTTATGTCAGAATGCATTGACTCTTTGGTAATGTAGTGTACCATACACTGGAGGTTGCCTGGAATTGCTTGGTGGAGTTTGCTGACACTTCCTTTTCTCTCCCCCTTTTTAATTCATGTGATGGGCACTGGACAGGCTTTTGTTTCCTGCTGTTGGTAACTAATGGCTCAATTTGTGTGTTTTTCTTAAAAGCTCCTTTGGTTTGGCAGAGAGAAAGTGATGGAGGCGAAGGACAGGAAATATCTCTATTCCCCCCCCCTTGGTGAACCTGTTTGCATAGTCATGTTTAGTGCTGTTCTAGCCACCTGGTCTATGCCTAGGAAGCCTGCATTTATTTATTTAGAGAATTTTAACCCTTTTTAGCCAGAAAGGCTCCCAGAGTGGCTTACATTCAGTCCCAGCTTGCAGGTTTACAATCTGAAACAAAACAAAAAAACACACACAAGGGGAAAGGGACAAGGAGGGAAGAGGAGAAAAACCCAAGAAATTCTGCCACCAATTCTTAAACAGTCATTCTTATAATAACCAGCTGGCATAGAAACAGTTCAGAGGTAAGGGTGTGTCTTCCAGTAGCCAGTGGTCTGTTGTTCAGAGATGCATACTTGAGCAGTTTTCAAGGTCCTGAGAAGCATAACTGCCCAAGGCACATCAGGATTTATTTATTTTTTAAGTCTAGGATATCTGGGTCTGGGAGTCTAAGTTGTGGGACAGTCTGTTAATGCATGCCTTTCTCTCCCCCCCCCCAATATCATTTTTATTAGTTTTACAATATGTAATACTTTCCATTGCAATGTCTTCTCTTATATTATACATTTTGGCTTTTTAGGGCCCTGATTTACTTCAAACCTTCCTTATGATTTTCTATCTTTCATTTCAAATTTCTGCATTTTCACTATTTAACCATTGCTTTAAAATCAAAAAAATTAAAACATCATACATTCTTATTCTTATTTGCAGTGGTTTTTGTACCTTTCCTTACAAAGCTTCTTGCAATCCTACAACGTTTTTGATTGAATACAATTGTCTTTCAAATAATTTGCAAATTTGGTCCAGTCCTTGATGAACTTTTGGTCCCACTGTTCTCGGATTCTTCCCATCATTTTGGCCAGTTCCGCATCCTCCATTAGCTTCAATTGCCATTCTTCCTTTGTAGGTAATTCCTCGTTTCCACTTCTGTGCTAATAAAATTCTTGCTGCCATTGGTACGTATAGGAAAAGCTTAATATCTTGTCTGTTAATTTCTGTACCTACAATTCCCAGTAGAAATGCTTCTTGTTTTTTAACATATGTATATTTCATGAAGAGTCGGACACAACTAAACAACAACAACAATATTTCAACACTTTCTTAATCTCATTATATATTATATCCCAGAAGCCTTTCACTTTCTTGCATTCCCACCACATATGATAAAAGGTACCTGATACATGCCTTTCTATTGGGTTGTAGCCAACTAAGTCTTACTCAGAGGAGACTGGTTGATATTCATGGGTGCAAGTTAGTCAATGTTTATTAATTTCAGTGGGGCTGCTCTGAGTAGGACTAGCATTGGGTACAACCCACTGAGTACACCACAGAATAAAATGAAACCGGTGTGATAGTGGATAGGAATTTGCCTGTGGAAAGCTTGGGTGCAAATTGCTTCTGAGCAGTGAAGGCCCACCCCCACCCCTGCGATTCCATAGTTATTGCCTTAGGACTTAGGTCCATCTAGTCTTGCACTCATTTCCCAGCCACTTGACTCTGGGAAAGCTCATAGTAAAGGTAAGAGCGAGGTGGTATTCAGCATTGCCTTAGCCACATGGTGAAAAGCCATTGATAGCCTATTAGCTGAACACATTGGGAGAATGAAATGAAATATGGATCTGTGCCAGTTTATGCCTCATCCTAGATTCTGAAAATGTATTTTAAATGAAACTAGAAGCAGCATACCAGTGACATTGTGAAGAGGCTAGCAAAGACATACCATGCAGGGTATAAGCAGATGAGGGGGGTGAGGGTGACTTGAGATGTAGGTGTGACAATAGCTTTCTGCTCTTAAATGATGTTTCTGATGAACCTTTTATTTTGATTTTTTTAAAATGATGCGAACACAAAATCCACAATACAAGTGTGTGTGTGTGTGTGTTGTTGTTGTTGTTGTTGTTGTTGTTGTTGTTGTTTTAAATCATTGTATCCTGTTCTTACAGGTACTGCCATTGGATGAGACTCTCATTGGAGGGCCTCTCATTGGAAAGACTGATTAGTTCTGCACCTGCTTACCTTCAGCAATGTGCAGCATTAGGCACTGCTTCCAGTCCCTTCACTTTGGGTCAGGACTCAATTGCTTCTAATATTCCTCCCTTGCATATTGCTGGTTCAGCAATATGCCTCAACCAGCAGCAAATGTTGCTGCCCTTTTGCATATTCTGGAAGCACCTCACTCAGTGGTGCGATGAAGGCATGTATGCTGTGGAAGAGATTGTTGGGGAGAGGGTGAGCAACTGGCCAAACCCGCAAGGCTCAGCATGCATTAAATTTGTTTGTACATACAGCTAATAGGGTGCCTTGACTGGAGACCTGATTAATTGGTAGTAAGCCATACAGTAGGAAAGGCAGGTGAATGTTACGGTAGGGCAGTTCTGCAGAGAAATAATGAATGGCTTGAAGAAAACCTCACTATGAGGAGCAGAAAGTTTTGTCTATCTCACCCTTCTTACCCTATGTTGGTGTAGGAAACAGGATTTGTGTCTGTGTGGGGAATGGAGCCACTTAGCAATGCAGGGAAGTGAGTCAGATTAAAAACTATAGCATAGGCCACTCCTCTAGGGCTTTTGCTGGGCACAGCTCCTGTTGCTTAATCTCAGGGCAGGTGTTGCCTTACTGTGGTAACAGGTACTGCCATTGGATGAGACTCTTGGGGCAGAAGGCAAGCGAAGCCAGCACAAGGCAGAGTGAATGACAGGCAGCGCCAGCTATTTCTACTTTGCCACCCCCCTCTCCTTGCTATGTTCTATATAAAGTGGAGGAGGTTGACAACCCTCAGGACTGGATGCATTTAAGAAGGCAAGTAGATAGGAGCTGGCTGAGGTTGGTGTTGCAGTGCTCCATTCATCCTAATGGGTCAGTCTCTTGGACATGGAGCAAAACTTGCAGAAAGTTGCGTGAGATGGTTGCAGTTGTTGTTAGACACATAGGAAGAAGTTATCTTATAGCAGGTCGAATTTATTTGTCTACCTACCCCAGGGCTTTTTATTCCGACTTGAAGTAGCTCCCCAGGGTCTCAGTCTTTCCATCCATCCCCTACTTCCTCAGCCTTTTAACTGGAGATACCAACAATTGAACTAGGGGTCTGCTGTATGTGATGCATGTGTGCTCTATTGTTGAGCTATATTGTGGTTGGACCTTTCCTGTTCATGTGTGGCTTGTGCTGTTTTGCATGTTAGGCAGGGGCCAACATTTTGACTCCTTGATTATAAAAATATTTTAAAGAATGTGGAGCAGTGGAGCATGAAGAAGGGAGAGTTCAGCAATTTCTAGGGCAATCACAAGCCTGCAGTTGATCCAGCCATGCACTTGGACCCTTGCTGGTAAAATGTAAGCTTGCAGCTAGCTCTTTGTATACCCGCTTTCCCCTCGAATGCAGTAAATAAGTACTGCATGTTTGACAAGCAGACTTCAAGCGAAATGCCTCCTGAGGGTGCCTTCTGCCTTGTTGACAGGTGTCTTCACTCTCTCCCCATCAGGTTATTTAGTGATAATGTAAAAATTCTGGCTAATAATAGTGTCGTCCTCAGGCCATATCCTGGTTGCAAACCCTGGCAAGAATTTAAAACAGATTCCCATCTATGGTGCAATGCCTGGGCAGACGGCTTTCTTGTCAACTACGAAAATGAGCCAGAGGATAATTTGTGATATGCATATTTAGTAATCATGCTGCAAAATGGCTGTCGAGCCTGTATAGTCACTTTCACACCTGGTTTTTGTGGTGCAAGCTGTCAAGATTCAGGTACTGAAAGCATGGGAGAAAGTGTGTTAGGAAGGGAGGTGAAATTAAATGTTTAGAAATGATTTAAAGGCAAGAACCTTTAAGTCCTCAGTTCAGTTTTCAGCTCAGGTATGATACTTCTGTGGGGAGGGCGAGAAGGTATAGTTACAGGTAAGCCACTACCTCTGTCTCAGCCTCCCCATGTGTAATGTGGGTACAGTAAAGGCTTGTCTTGTCTTTTTGTTGTAAAGATCACAAAGGAATATGAAAAATGCTTTGACCACAAAAGAAATGTGCTATATTGTAACGGCCTGACAATTGGAGGTGAGGTTCTTTCCCCTTCCCACCATTATGGCTTCAGGATACGCATGTACCACTGCAAACAAGGTTCCCTAATAAGCCATAGTTTACAGACCCATTTCATATCAGGGTTGCAGTCTCTGGTTTACAAGATGGGTGTGGGGGCAAGTGCATGTTTCATGAGGCTGATTCCCACTTTGCAAACCATGATTTCCAGGATCCAGCAAGATGTCTGCTGCATTAGTCTTTTTTTGTGTGTTTTTATTGGGTTGAAGGTTTGCTACGTTGCTATAGGAGAGAATTCTCAGTTTACCAGGAGGGTATGCTGGAAATGGGTTGAAACAGCATTACAACGCAGGTATAGAATTTTATCCATCCTGTTCCCAAGAGTCATATATTTTCACTTTACAAATATTTTTCCTGGCAGATGAGATAAGTGTTCTCCCCCCACTTTTAATTTTGACCTTGTGATGTACTGCAGGGACTCATAGTGTCAGGGAAAGGTGTGAATGGCTGATATAAATCTACTTTTCTTTTGCTCTTGCCAAGATAAGGTCTCAGTTCTTGCATAAAAGCTTCCCTGAAACACCATGCTTGGGTTTGTGTTTGTTTCTATTATTAAGGACAACTTCTCATCTGACAGCAGGGAGATAATCTTTTCTCTTCCCACCATTCGCAAAAGTATGGGGGAAATGAGAGCTGTAAATTCTACATTAGCAGCATGACTGCACACTTCCTCGAGGGGGAAGTAAGAGTGCAAATTTTCCCAGGAATGATTCATTGTGATTAGCTTCTTCTGTGAAAATGGTTATAATTTAGGTGCAACAACCTAAGGTTCTGTGCCAGACTTGGCTGTGTTGCAGTTTTAATTCCTAGAAGCTAGACATGGTTGCTGCTGTGCCCTCTTTCCTCCCCCCTCCAAAGTCTAGACACACTCTTCTACCAAAGCTGAACATGAAAGGCCTCAAAGTTTTGCTATAAGGTTGAGCTGCTGCAAAGGATGGCCATCTGTATTCTGAATTTTTTTAGGTTTTTCTTGTTACCTTGCAGGAGATAGGCACAATCCAGAGAAAGCTAAAGGTCCCACATGTGCCTTATTGCCTATGGTTTGTGCCCACTGGCCCATACACAGTGGCACTTCTCTGTCTCACAGTGTCACAGCATTGGCTGCTTTTGAACATAAGAAGAGCCTGTGGGATCAGGCCAGTGGCTCATCTGGTTCAGCATCTTGTACTCGGTGGCCAACCAGATGCCAATGGGAAGCCTGCAAGTCAGGCCTGAAGCAACAATGCTCTCATTTTCGATTCTCAGCAACTGGTATTCACTGGCATACTGCTCTGACAGTGGAGGTAGAACATAGCCCTCAGGGTCTCTGTGAATTTGTCTACTCATCTTTTAAAGCCACCCAAGTTGATGGCCATCACTGCCTTCTGCGGAAGGAAATTCCCTAATTTAACTGTGCCTTGTGTGTGAATTAGCCCTGTCCTGAATCTTCTAGCACTCAGCTTCGCCAAATTCTAGGGTTCTGAGAGAGGGAATGAAGCTTTCTCTCTATCCACTTTCTCTTTACCATGCACAGTTATTTCTGTAACGTCACATTTTACTTGCCTTTTCTCTAAAGGGAAAAAAAAGCTTCAAAGTTGTAACTTTTCTTCATAAGGGAGTCACTTGATCATAATTTCGGCTGCACTTTTTTCAACCTTTCTCAACTCTGCTACAGTGGTGCCTCGCTTAACGAATGCCCTGCTTAACGAACTTTCCGCTTAACGAAAGGTTTTTTCTAGTGGAGGTTGCCTTGCTAGACGAATTCGTTTTACGAAAAAATTGTCTAGCGAATCGCGGTTTCCCATAGGAATGCATTGAAATTCAATTAATGTGTTCCTATGGGCAAAAAAATAATAAAAAAATTCAATGCATTTTTCCCCCCTATGGGATTCGCTAGACGAATTTTTCGTTATAAGAAAAGACCCGTGAAACGAATTAAATTCGTCTAGCGAGGCACCACTGTATATGCCTTTTGAGGAGAAGTGACCAGAACTGTATTTCAAGTGTGGTTGCACCATCCACTTTGAAACTGTCCTACTTCGGGGTCTGAGTGGACTGGACATACTGAAGTGGAGAAGCTGAATCATCTCTTCAGGAGCTGAATACCCCTTTCTTGCTTAGTTTTAGGCTGTGGGAATCCTCCTTAAGTCTTTACTAGGGATCTGGTGCTAGGAAAGCAAATATGTCCCCTACCCCATGGGGATGTATTGGGCCTTGTATGCAGAATGCTCCCCCCCCACTGTTTCTGTAACACTGAGGTGTGAACACTTGATTTTGTGATCCCTCTTGAGGTGCTGTATGCATTGGTGAAGTGGTGTGGCTGGAGAATATGTTGTATGCCCCACCTCCCACTTTCCTTAGGCTATTAGGCCTTCCACGCTGAATTTGAGCCCATGTATGTAAGTTTGCTTTTGCAGGAACTGGTCACTTGGGTTCCCTTGCCCAGAACTGATAACTTATCCTGGATTCAATTACGCTTTAACTGCCCCAGTGTACTCTAAGGCAGTACAATAATTGATTTAAAAAGGATCCACACCCACCCACCCCTGCCAGCATTTGAGTGCATTCTTATGGATAAAGTGGGGGTTGTAATGTGCTTAAGGAGAAGCCCTGCTGGACCCAATGAAAAGTGCTTCTAGCTGAGCATCCTGTTTTCATTACATACCTTTGGGGCTTGAAGGCAACAGTTTTCCCCTGTTTATTGTCTGTACCACCTTCTGAACATTTTGCTATCATAGCCCATCCTATCATGAATTTGTCTTAATTGCTTTCTGCTCCATCTGTGGCTGTGAATTCCAGCGAGTCATTATTAGGGATTGGGTATAGAGTGGAGGGGTGTGTTGTTGTTTAGCATTAA
Organism: Zootoca vivipara; assembly: GCF_965207765.1. NCBI lineage: Eukaryota > Metazoa > Chordata > Lepidosauria > Squamata > Lacertidae > Zootoca > Zootoca vivipara. The sequence continues at coordinate 13,908,803 of NC_142589.1, forward strand.
TTACTGTGGAGTGCAAATGATGATGCATTGAAGTGTCCAGCAAATCCAGCAAGCTTTGTAAGTCCCTGTCCTACAGTCATTTATTTGCTTTGAGTTGAGCCAACTGATACTCTAAAGATGCCCCCCATCAAGATCAATGTGTAATTCTAATTCAATTTTCTTCTCTTGCGAGTGCAGGAGGACAAAGATTATTTTCTTCCTTCTTGAAATCTCAGGTTAGATGCAAGAACTCCTGATTTTATATTTACCCACAGCATGATGATTTCTGTGATTGCTCGTTTTTAAATATTTTTTTAGCAAACATGAATGCCCACAGCAGGTGGTTATGTTACAAGGCAGTATCAAGACAGTGCAAAGGAAGTGATTGAGGGAGAATGTAGGAGACTGTAAACCTTGAGCAGTCGAGGGAGAATCCCTCTCTTTAAATCTGGCAGTGCATTCCCTAGAGAACATGCTTTTATAAGTAGTCAAAACATACTGTGTTTTGCTCGGTTTTCTCTTCCCTCTCCTGTGAAGCCCAGTGCAGGGGAGTTATGAGCAAGCCAAGGTTATTGGATCATTTGGAGGCTGATTACCTGTGCACAGTGTAATAAAGTAATTATGAATACTGTATGAAAATTGGCTGCAGTCTATTTCAACACATTATGGCTGTTTCCCTCTTCAAAAAAGAGGAAAAGTTTGACTCTTTAAAAAAATATATTTTTGAGTGTGTTTTGCATATTCAAAGCATGTTGGTGGCCTCGTTTCCAATTGCACAGTTTTAAAAAGCTTTTGTAGAAAAACAAGAAAAGTGACAGCCATCTAAACAAGAGGTCTTCAACAGATGAGTTGGGACCCACTATTGGGTCTCAGCCAATCTAAGACAGCAACATTGTCATCATACAAATATATTGTAGAAAATTAAGGAGTGGGTTCCCAAATGGATGTTTGGGTTAAAGGTGGGCCCTGGTTTTGAAAAGGTTGAAGACAATTGATCTAGACCTATCCACTTTATGCAGCCTTGCAAATAATTCATTGCCTTCTTACTCGTATGTACCGCTTACGGCCTTACGAGAAGAGAACCATATATAGGAACTCTTTGTTCCAAGTCAAAGGCCACCAGAGTTTGTAAATAAATAGAATACAACATTCACAAGAACTTCGTTCCATCTGCACTACATATTTAAAGCGGTACCATACTGCCTTAAATAGTTAGGACTTCCCCCAAATAATCCTGGGAGCTTTAGTTTGTTACGAGTGCTGAGAGTCTTTTCCTTCACAGGCCTGCAATTCCCAGAGTGTTTTAACAATCAATCTCTCTTCCCAGGAAACTGGGAATTGTAGCTCACAAATTAAAATGACAGAAAGCTTGTGTGTGTGTGTCTTCATAGAGTTTTCTTTTTCTGGATATTGGATTCCCAGAAGCTGTTGTGGGTTCAGCTTTTACCATTTCTGCTTAGATAGCGCTTTCCATCAACACAAAATGCCAAATGTACACTGTTCTCCAAGATGCTGCTTGCTATAGAAATTCCATGTCAAAGAGGAACACCCTTTAAAAGCTTGCACTATAAATAGGACAATTGGCATGTTCTTGCTGCTTGTGCAGCTGTGAATGTTTTGAATATAGTTGGGATTGGAGTCTGCTCTGGGGGATTGTTCATAATAATAATAATAATAATGATATCCCTGGCTGGCATAACATTTAATGCACTGGAACATTTGGTCCTTCAAAACCCCTTCTAAGTAATGCACTGTTACTGATACGCATGAAGGAATGCCTTAGTCCAGGGGTCCCCAAACTACGGCCCCCGGGCCGGATGCGGCCCAATCGGCCTTCCAATCCGGCCCGCGACGCCCCCCGCTGCTGCCGCCCGCTCTCACGGCGCGCGGCGCAGCGACGGTCTAAAAAATTGGCAAAAAATCGCCGAAAATCCTTTGTGCGCATGCGTATGGGCCTCTCCCGCCCGGAAGAGGTCATTTCTGGTGCACTTCCGGGTCGGGGGAGGCCCATACGCATGCGCACAAGCGATTTTCGGCGATTTTCCCCCCGCCCGTGTGCGTGTGCGCATGCGCACGGGCGCGCACTCCCCCGCCCTCCGGCCCGCTGCGCGCGCACTCCCCTGCCCTCCGGCCCGCCGCACGGTAAGTCTGGGGACCCCTGCCTTAGTCTGTTTTTTAAGCCCAGGTAAGAAGTGAAGAACATGGGAAATGTGGCATCTGTTGGGAGAATTTCACTTTTAATTAAAGCTTCTTTCTTTTCCTTACACATGAAATTGTTTACTCTATTTCAGTTTAAAATTTGGAAATGGGGCCTGTAGGGGCTTGATCCGGTCCTTTCACAATCAGTTCACCATCCCTGAATATTGAAAAGGCTTTTTGTGAAAATATCCTATACTCCACTGAATTAAAGCAAGGATTTCTTTCCTGCTGCAGCATTCATTCTTGCTCAGGGGGAGAACAGCTCAGCAGTCAACACATGCTAGGAGTTAGCCAGTCTGTAGTGAATTACATCTGAGCCTGCAGATCTTAAATTTTATCTCATGGGAGAGGTTAGGCTGCTGGGGGTGGAGGAAAACAGGCAGTGCTGAATAGGTTTAATTGGGTCCTGCATGCCTGCTTAATAGAAACCTGGTGATTTTTTTTGTTACTCAATTGGTTCTGCATCAGGTTTCATAGGCAAGGGGGAAACCCTGTGTCTTGGAGGAGGCAATCTATGACCATGGTTACATTTGCTCATGAGGAAAAAGACTTGAAAAGTATATTTTGTATGAATTTTTTGTGTGTGCATATGATATCCACATCCTAGTGCTACTTCCTTGAGTTGCATGTTGTCATTGGATCTCTCTCCCACCCCTCTATCAAGAAAAGGAGTGGCTGAGATTCAAAGCTTGCCTGGAACTCCCTTTTAACCTGGAAGTTTACAAGTAACTAGCCCACAAGCTTTTACTAGTCTTCCTGCCCACACATGTCTGCATAAGTAATCTGGGGTCTGAAAGGGTTCAGGGATAAAGTATTGCACTCTGTTAAAGCCTTGGTGCTAGACCAACATTCATCCAATACAGAGGTTCCCAAACTTATTTGGCCTACCGCCTCCTTGTTAAAAAAACACCACCACCCCCTTGGAAATCTACCTTCTTTAAGCAAACAAACAGAAATATGCATTGGCAGTTTGCATTCCTTTATGTATTTATATTTCTACCCACATCCTACAACATAGTAAAGAAATATGTTGTAAATACTGTACCCCATTTCTCTGAAAATAAGACGTAGCCATAAAATAAGCCGTAGCAGGATTTTTAAGCATTCAAGGAATATAAGCCATACCCTGAAAATAAGACATAGTGATAGGCGCAGCAGCAATGCCGGCCGTAGCAGGAGAAGGGAAGAAAATAAGACATCCACTGAAAATAAGCCATGGTGTTGTTGTTGTTTTGAGGAAAAATAAATATAAGACGGTGTCTTATTTTCGGAGAAACACGTTAAGACACATTGAAGCTTGAAATTGTAAAATGATTTATTAAAATCAACTGTAGTGACATTTGCATTACACATAGAAAATTAAGTTAATGAAGGAGCAGGGCTGGTGCCGCAGCCCGCTAGCCATTGGCCAAATATGCAGGCAAGCTGCAATCCACTTTTGGGGCCTGGGTGAAGCCAAAAAGGGTTCACCCATGCCTGGGAAAGTCCCTCGCCTCCAGCACGACCAGCAGATCCAGGGGAGGCATTGTCACCATCCCGCAATAGCACCGGATCTGGCGGTAAGTGTCATTACAAAACAGATGAAACATGTACGAATGGTTTTTCAAAGTTTTTTTTTTACCTTTATTTAGGCTTCCACCACCTTATTTTTATTCAATAATTTTATTCAAATTATTTGCACAACTTGTCCAGCAGTTTGGCGAAACCTAGAAGGAGTATATAGGATGTCACAGGGCAATTGTTCAAAGAAAGATTTACTTTAAAATCTATTCAGAACAAGGAATGCATATTGTTTTGAATAGTGTAGGTATAATCATTTGTTATGTAACATGGTGCATGACCCTTTCCCATTACCCTGATATTTGTGCTAGGGTTGTATATGATATGCTAGCTGGTTGAATAACCGTAATCTCTTTGAGTCTCCTGCTAGCCCATTGATGCTATTTCAGTGTTAGGAATCCATCTTATTAACAAGGGGGAGGGACTTCATGTTGTCTAGTCTCACATGATTGCTTTGGAGGCTTTTGTCGTTGAGAAATTGCTGCCATCCTGAAGATACTAAATATGTTTTTTACTTTGATGCATGGCTTCAGTGTTCCTACGTTTGCTTGTCTGGAACATTACCCTGTAATTATGAAGGCTGAGAGGATTTTCCTTCTAATCTATCACTTTACTGTCCTCCTTACAATTTTAATGATCCTCTATGTATTCTTTTATTTTAGTGCTTAATGGGTTGAGGGCGGGATTGTATAGAAGAGAAGGGGAGGTGTATTATGGGGCAATTTTGAGTGAGGTTACTCGGGCAAAAGTTTCCAGCACCATTTTTTGTCTTGACCCCCATTGAACTTCAGTTGTTTGAGGTGTTTTGGACAAAGCTGTGGTTTTGTGGTATGCTTGTAAGTGTCTGCTGTGCAATTCTGTTTGCCTGGGTAATAATTTGATAGTTATTTCTTCAAAAAAGGCCACAGATATTGGGAAAAAGCAGTGCCTTGTAGTTCATACTGCATTGGAAGGAAGTACTGGAGAAAGAGCTATGGCTCAGTCCTAGAACCCATACTTGGTGTGCGAAAGGTTCCAGGTTCAGTGCCTTGTATTTCCAGGAAGGACTGAGAAAGATCCTCTCCCTGAAACTGGAGAGCTGTTGCTAATCGAGTGTAGGCAGCCCTGAGCTAGTTGGATCAATGGTCTAAAGCAGGCTCAGGGAATCTGGGAGTCAAATGCTAGACTCCCAAATTTAGATTTAGAGCATTTTGTGCTCCAGGTCTGGGACTCCCTGCATAGGAAGGCTCACTTGGCACCCTTCCCCCACTTTACCTTTGGGCAGCAAGCAGAAGCATAGGATTAGACCAACAACCATCATCCTATTCCCTCCTGTGGGCAACTGGAAACAAGATACCTTTGTGAAGCTAACAAGCCCCCAGTACCTGATATACATAGGTATGTTACCTCTGATCATGGGAGAAGCATATTCACATCTTGACTAATACCCTTTTCTGGCGTTACCCCACAATGAATTTGTCTCTTTCTTTTCAAAGTCCTCTGAATTGGTGGTGATCACCACATCTTGTGGAAGCAAAGTCTATAGTTTAACCATGTGTTTTGATTTAAGTACTTCATTCTGTTTGGCCTGAACATCTCACCATTCAGTTTCATTGGATGACCCCTTGGGGTTCCAGTATTATGCATAAGTAAATAAATGCTTCTTTCTCTACTGTTCTCCATGCCATACATACTTTTATACGCTCCTTAGTCCCTCTTTCCATGCCTTTTCCCCTAAACTATAAAACCCAAATGTCTTACTTGCTTCAAAAGAGCATTTAATTGCATTAGACTTGTTAGTCTTATCATTTGCTGTGTTTGTTATTTTGTACATTGCATTTATTGCTCAGATATTTGCTCGAGGGTGGCATATAAATCCAATTTTTATTTTTAAATTTATTTTTGTTTGCAGCAGGTGAGTCAGTGAGTGGCTGTTGACAATCCTGATTGAATGAGATACAGTGGTGCCTCGCTTAACGAATGCCCTGCTTAACGAAATTTCCGCTTAATGAAAGGATTTTTCAAGCGGAGGTTGCCTCGCTAGACGAATGCGTTTTACGAAAAATTCGTCTAGCGAATCGCAGTTTCCTATAGGAATGCATTGAAATTCAATTAATGTGTTCCTATGGGCAAAAAAAATTCAATGCATTCCTATGGGATTCGCTAGAAACGAATTTTTCGCTATAAGAAAAGACCCGTGGAACGAATTAATTTCGTCTAGCGAGGCACCACTGTACTGCACTTAAGAAGTGAATGTAGGGGTTACTGCTGGAACAACAGAATAAAATATAAAACACATCAATTCCTTTTCACATCTTACTATAACACTTTTTAAAAAGTGCCATCTTCCATTGCTCCTTTATAAAAAGCTCCTAGCTGGTTTGCAGCATTTTGGAACCAAATGCCCAAGATCATGCCTAAGAAAAAGGGAAGAAATGCACACACATGCTCAGTTCTACTCTGAGGAATGTTTTTCTATTGCCTCATGACTGATTATGTAGCTCTGGAGGCAAGTTCAAAGGTTGTGCTTTGGGTAAGGAGGATTTGTTGTGTTTTTCAAATGCCAACTATTTATGGCCCCCTTCTCCTGTTAATGCAATAAAGGGAAGTGGCGGGTAATGCAGTGTGCAGCAGTTCTAAGGGCATTTTATGATATCACAAAGAACATGTGGGTCTCTCCTCTGCAGCCTACAGTAAGAGGGAAGGGATCAAGTCTCCATTTCACACATGAATAATCAGCCTTAATCTCCCGATTACAAGAGCGCTACTGTACTAGGGAGGAGAGGGCTTGGGGGGGGGGGAATCTGACTGTTGCTCTGTCATTAACCGAAATAGGCTGCTCTTTGGAGAGAATGAACCCAACATCTAAAATTAACGCCAGATCATCTTCAACCATAAATCTTGTTAAGCACAATCTGTGTATGAAAGTGTTTAAGGAGCAAGGGGCAATGCAGAAGACGGTTCTTACCCAAGAAAGCTTTTTCAGTCAGAAGCTTCTGAGGCATAATGCCTTCTGTCAACCCAGTGGGTCAACCCAGTTAAGTTCTCTCTCTCCCCCCCCCCCCGTTAAAGGCCAGGGCATTTGGAAACAGTGATGTGCCAGTTCCATAAAGCTGAACTTCATAAAAACAAGGGTAATCTGTTGTGGATTTTGGGTTGGAGAAACTTTATGTAGAAAGTGTACATTTTGTTTTTTCATTAGGCTTTGCTTAGGGGGCTTGTGGTGGAGAGTTGGGATTCTTGTGACCTTCCTACTTGACCAGGCATTTTATTTTAGTATTTTAGATTCTATATTATTTCTGTATGTGGCAGTTTGCTCTTTGGCTGTTCTTGGGTTTTAACATACATTTTTGTATTTTTACAATTATAACTATTTGTGTGGTGTGAATTAAGTTTTTACATCCCCTGAAATCTTCCATCATCTCCTCTGAATTGATAACCATGGGGCTTAGATGTTTTATTCCTGGTAGGCATAAGAAGCAAAGTATTTCATTAGGTATCAGAAAGTTTTAAAGAGGCCAAGCTAATTGTGGAACAAGGCCTCTATTTCAAGTGTCCTGAAGGCCCCCCTCTCCCCGCTTTTTGTGGGTCATCCCAAAATAACTTTATCTAGTTTAAATTGAGAAAGTTTAGATAGACAGAAGGCATATTTTCTAGCTGAGGAAAGCTGTTGCAAAGCCTTGGTTTAGGCGTTTTAGCCTCCCCCCCTTTGAGATGAGATGCTTTCAGGGTGTTTTTTTAAACACCTAAATATATTGGGAATTATTAAGCTGTGCAAATATTTGAAGTTTTGGCACAGCACTAGACGTGCCAAAGTCAAATATTTGCCATCGAAATTAAATCTTAGCCAAATGCTCCAACGCTTCAGTTGTCTCCCCTTAAAAGAGGTAGTGGCTGGAATTCTAGCTGTGGTTACTGCTTAAGATAGACCCTTTAGTGTTCTCTGGAAGGATCCAGCACATTATTGCTAATGTGAATATGAAGGAGAAAGCCTGATTCCTATAAATAACTTGGGTGGACAAACATTGATTTGTGGTATCCTGATGCCTTTGCTGGTAGCATGCAAAATTCATCAAGAGGTTTGGTAGTACAAGCATGTATAAATAACTTCCTGCCATTATATTGAGCACCCTGACTTCCTTTTTGCCTGCAGTTTTTTTTCCCTTATGCACTCTGCTCTGGATTAGTTGGGCAGCTGCTTATAACTATGATTGGAAAAGCTTCAAAGTTTGTGTATGTGTTTCATTGTAAAAGGTCAACACTCCGTTTTTTTGGGAGGGGCCTAGATTACTTACATCATGGAAACCTTGAAAATCTATGGGCTCTGCAAACTGTCGCTTAGGTTTGGGGTTTCTTAGGATACTGAGCAGTCCTAGTCCTGCTGAAGGGCAGGGACAGAGACGAAACCCCCAGTGCTAGTTCCATTTTGTAAAAAGACATTTAGAGTCACTGAATTATGCAGCAGAAAGTGCTGTTTTGATATAAATTCCCTGCAAACCATGGTTGGTAAAATGGAGGGCCCTACTCAGAAATGTGCACTCCTGACTCTACCCCTTTTCTTTGTTGAGCTTTAACCATGGTTTAATGTGGCCAACTGCACCAATGCTAGGCAGCCCACCAGATGCCCTGATTTCCAATCCCAACAGGAGCTGTGGTGAGAACCAGCCATGGTTAGGGTTGGGGCAGATAACAGTAAGCCGTAGTCAAGGAGAAGGAGTGGAATTTGCTCTGAAAGGTGAAAAGGGAGGGTTGGAACCCAGGGTTTTCTGTGAATGGCTCCTTGCAGTGCTAGTCTTCAAAACTAAAGATAATCATGTGGCTATGCTGAACCTTGGGTGCTGAGATGCTGAGAAACACAGGTATTTATCAAACTAACTGCATTGGAGCAGACCCAGTTAAATTAATGGACATAAGTTAGCTGTGTCTTAATTTCAATGAGCCTACTTTGACTAGGACTAACATTGGAGGCATCTAGTTGTGTGAGCCAGTTTTGATCCTAAGCGCTTGAAAAATTCAGTGCTGCTAGTAACGCTGTTAACTTAGTGTTTTCTAAGACAGAGGTTAGGCACTCCTGCTGGTTGCTCCTCATCCACTGAAGGGGGGGGGGAAATCCCCTGCATGTCCCTGGTGAAGCCCTTTTAACTCTCCTCTTTTTACAAAGCTGTCTGACATCTTGAAATAGTGATGCACTTTCTTTTGCTTCAGACTGCATTCAATCCCCTTGGTAATTACCCTTGTAGCAACACCAGCCCTTTATAGATCACTCATTCTTCCCAACAAGGTTGTGGTTTTTCTTTTTTAAGGAGTCAAAGCTGTGCATTGTCTATAGCCTTGTTCTGATTAATATTTTGTGGTTTCGTTTGTTTATGTACTTAAATAGGGAAGGAGGGGGAGGAGGAAAAGCAGTATTCTCTCTTTATTTTGCAATTGTTTCCTCCTGTTCCTGCATATGATGGTGTTAGAAGTAACCAAGGCACATTCTTTGTACTAATTGGAATAGTAAAACACAGGGTTGGGGAGGGGAAGGAAGGAACCTCAGGCATCTGGTTGCCCTAGTGCCAAACATAATGAAGCTGGTATCTAGAAGATAGATAGATAGAAAGAATGCTAGTGAGAGTTGGATTTGTAGAAATTATTGCATGCGGAGAAATTTGGGCCTTTGAAATAAAAGATGTGGTTTTTCCACCTGGAGTACTTTCTGAAAATAGGCACATTTCTTGTTTGCTTCTCTTTCACACTTGTTCAAACAGTGCTCCTGTGGAAATTTCATTTGAAACATTTTTGTTTTTACTTGTGAAAATATTTTTTTTAAGATTGCTTTACCTCCCTGCCCACCCCTCTATTCTGATGCAAACGTGTTTTCAGGAAGGAGCAGACTGATGATCTTATCCAAACTGTCATTTCACATAGCCTATCTGTCTAACAGACCCCTCAACTCAGATCTCTGAATGATGACATAATATCCCCTGAGTCAGAGCAGATCAGTGTGAAGGTGGATCTTGTCAGAGAGAATGTTGCTTGGGTGTGTATGTAATGGTGACTACCGGTATGACTAAAATAACTAGCTAGCTAACTAACAGCTTCTTCAAAAGCAGGAATATCAGTTTCTTCTATTTTTTTTCTAAATAAAAAATAGTAGCAAGCAACTTGTTTCAGAAAATTGAGATCTATCTGTTCTCCTCTTGTCAAATTGGGGAATTGCTGCAGAAATAATGAAAACAGGGCATTTGCTTTTCTTGAGAAACTCCTCTCCTCCAAAGGCAGGATCATCAGTTATCTGGGTAAGAGAGTTTGCTGATGGAAGCAAAGGACACTGTCTGTCTGTCTTCTCCCACCAAACTAGAAGCTATTTAAAGGGGTGATTAGGAGGGAGAGGCTGGAAGTGTACAAACATGCTTTTAATGGTGTGCTCTTGGAAAACTCACCAGAGCCACAGTCTGTAAATATGTAACCCTAACTCCTGTTTATGGGCAAAGCCCTCTGGTGGCATGAGAATGTTTATAATCTTTGAAATACCAGTGAGGGGAAGCAAGGAAGACCACAGATTATATAGGAAGGGCTGAGCTGACATAAGGAAACAGGGGGACGAAACTCCCCCACAGACTTGAATCCCTGCTGAATTTGTCTTTACCCATTTGAGTCTGCTGCAAAGACTTGCCAAAGCGGTTCCACCACTCCCCCAATTAAATTGCCTTCCTGTGGCAAACCTATAGGGTGTGGGGGTCTTAGAAGAATGTGCTAAAATAAGCAAGAGTCTGCAACAGGAGAACCCAGAAGATGCAGTGAGAGGGTAGGGTTTGGGTGAGTTTGTGAGGATTTTGTTACAAAACTGAGCGATAGTCTTTTGGGGTAGAAGGCAGCAGAATGAAGGTTTAGGATTTTACAGAATCCACAATTTTGATCACAGATGGAGGGCTCACTGCATTTAACCTGAGCTTTTCCGACAGGACTGTGACAAAAGCAGAGAGCATGAGATGTAGACTGTAAGGATTGGTTGCAAAGCTTTGGAAGGAGGACACATGCTGTATGGGATGGCAAAGTGCGTGCGTGCAAGCAAGAGAGATTTTCTTGTCTTCTGAGTTGGGTATCAAGACATCTTAGGCACCTGCAAAGCCCATCAACTTTGTGGTTTATGGAGTGACCATAGCTCAGTGGATGTGGTGTTAGAACACCTGCTTCAAAAAGTTCTAGTTCAGTCCATGGGATCTCCAGGCAGGGTGGAGAAGGACCCTTTCCTGAAACCTCGGAGAAGCCATTTCCAGTCTGTGTTGATAATACTATGCTAGTACTTTTGGTAGCCAGTGTTGTTGGACTATAGTTTGCATTGTCGCTGACCATTGGCTTAGCTAGCTGGGGTTGATGGGAGCTGGAGTTCAGCACCACTATGGCTACCTCTGGTAGATGGACAAATCATTTGACTTGCTGTGCTTGCAGTGTTCCTGTGACAGAGAAACTGGCTAGTTGGTCAGGATATGGGTTTTGCCACCCTGATAGAACGAATTTCCTTTTTAAAAAAAATGTTTTGAGGATTCCTCTCTTTAGCTACCTCCGTTTCCTTTGTTTATTGCCATACTTTTTAAAATGCTATGCTTGTGCACAGTTGTTAACCATTAGTGGCTGATTACTAATTTGCTTCTAAACAATTATCCAAATTGGACTTGAAATGTTCTGAAGCTGGATATGGGTCATTAGTAAGTTTAAATACATGTATGTACCCCCCCATCAGCATCATATTAAGTGTCTTTAATACAGAAAGGCAATGTAGAAAAAGTGTTCTCTTGTCCTGGGGGCCAGCTGCAATGTTACAGGATGAATGGGATAGAATGAGCCAGCCTTGGCAACATGGGCAAACCATGGGTTGACTATCGGAAAGAAACCTTGGTTTTGTGTGCTCCCCTATACGTTTAACCCTTGTATGCTTACATTTTCTCTTTGATTTAAGGTAACCATAGTTTGCCGTGACATCTGAATTGCACAAACTACAGTTACTGCACTGCCAACCTAGCAGTTTGAAAGCACATCAAAGTGCAAGTAGATAAATAGGGACCGCTCCGGCGGGAAGGTAAACGGCGTTTCCGTGTGCTGCTTTGGTTTGCCAGAAGCAGCTTTGTCATGCTGGCCACATGACCCGGAAGCTGTCTGCGGACAAACGCCGGCTCCCTCGGCCTATAGAGCGAGATGAGCGCCGCAACCCCAGAGTCGGACACGACTGGACCTGATGGTCAGGGGCCCCCTTTACAGTTACTGCAAACCATAAGTGCATTCCAAGTTTGAACTAGGTTTCTATTTCTGACTCTGAGGTAGACTATGGTTTATGGTAAGAGTAGTATTTTATTTTATTTTCATTTTGAATGCTATTCAGAACACTGAGGCTGGTTGCTGCAGTATGAAACTGTGTGAAATGGACTATAAATGGAATGACATTCCCCTGTGGCAAGTAACCTTTCCCTCCGAGCAATTAGATAGAGAAGCATTGCAAAAGTTGGCTCCCTCCCCAATTCAGGTGACAGATGACTAATGGAATAATGTGTGGGTAGGCTAGTTAGCACAGTGAAACATTTTGTGTGCAAGGTTGAAGGTAGAATTCATGCTTTCCTTAGGAACATTGGAAGTCAGACCATTTGTCCATCTAGCTCAGTGTTGCCCACACTGACTAGCAGGGCTCTCAAGGATTTTGGACAAGGGTTCTCTCCCAGCTCTGCCTTGAGATGCTGAGGATTGAACATATGGTAGGACCTTCTGCAAATAAAGCAGATGCTCTACCACTAAGCTACAGCCCTTCCCCTGAAGAAGACGGTCTTAATTGTGGCTAAAAAATGGCCTAGAAATTCACTGTTGTGCCTTTAATAATAATTAAAAACCCACGGTCTTTACAGATCTAGAAGCACCTGGAAGATTCAGAACATGTTCAGCGACGCAAGCCAGGTGCATTTGAGAGTCTGCTGCTTGATAATGATTTGCTGGAACCCGCTACATATTGCAGATGCATGCAGGCAAACACCAACTGCTTGTTCCATAGCTGCTGCCTGCTTTTCTTTTGCTTTGAAAACATCGGGTGTTCTGAGGGAATGCCAGGAGCCATTTGTCAAGATGGCCAGTGGGAAGAACTCTGACACAGCAGCTGAGCTGCTGTCTCCACTTCGCTTTTAGTACTGGGAGGGAAAAAATTAAGTGCTGATGACATCAACACTGAACCCCTGCTACTCATACATTACTTGACTTGACTCCTGTGATCCAGCGCCATTACAAAATGCTTTGAAGGCATTAGACAGTAAAAAAAGCACATTATTGCCCAGAAATGAAGACATTTTCTTGTTCTTGTTTGGCTCTGAATACTGTGACTGCCCCTCCCACCGCAGTTCATGCAAAGCACCTGTTCAGTGTTGGGCCTTGATAATTCCTTAGATGGGGCATTTTCTATTGCTCTGTAAGTAGAATGTTTTCTTTGAACTTGGCCTTTGGCTCTGGCCCTTGAACACCCGGGGGACTGCAGAGCTGGATGCCAAGATAGATTTGCAGCAGCTCTCCTCAAATTTCTTCATGGCCCAAGGTAATTGCGACACAATCCATTCATGTTTATTCAGGAGGAAGTCCTGTTTCAAATCAGTGGGACTTACTCCTCTAGTCACTGTGTCTAGAATCACAGAATTGTAGAGTTGGAAGGGACCACAAGGGTCATATAGTTCAACCCCCTGTAATGCAGGAATCTCTTACCCATCGTGGGGCTCAAAGTCAAGTCCCTGACTGAGCTGCGGCTTAGGATTGCAACCATTGCAAATTATTGATTGTATTGTTTCAGACCTTACCCCAACAAGTTTCCTAAAGTGAATATTATTCATTTTGAGAAGGCTGTAGTTAAAACAGCCTTTGCCAACTTGGTGCCTTTCATTTGCTTTGAGCTACAACTCCCAACAGCCCCAGCCAGCATAGCCATGGCAACTCAGGTCGATGAATGCTGAGTTAGACCTTCCCTGCACTCTTGGCTTCTGTAGAGCACATTAGACCTGTTTTTTGTAGGCAAAGGGGATGGCCACAGAGTGGGGCTGAACAATCCTGTTGGCACTCAGCAGCTGTGTTCACTATTATATGGCTGCTAGATCCCCTTACAGTATGCTTAAGAAAGGTAAAGGTAAAGGACCCCTGACAGTTAAGTCCAGTTGCGAACGACTCTGGGGTAGCCCCAGCTTAAGACACTGGGCAGACATTTCTTTCCAACCTGTACCTTTTCTTTTAACTAGAAGCCATGTTTTTTCTAGAACTTAAGAAAATGCACTTCACTTCTAAGCTTACAAAAAAAAATTGTTTGCTTCCCGCTCTAGAAATCCCCCATCAGTTATCAATTGTTCCCACCACATCCATATCTCTTTGTGTCATTTGTCCCAGCAGGCTCAATCTCTGCAGCATTTCTTTGCCACCCTAATTGAAGTTTGGCCAGCTGGAATTGGGGGTTCACAGCTCCCTCCCAACGCCCTCTCAGCAATGCTAGTAGTGTCTAAGGCACACTTTGCAAGAGTTCCCCTAAGACGTGTCATTCTTATAGAAGCCTTATTTCTGAAAAGGAAATAATTTACCAGTTTGAGAAACCTAGGAGGAAGAGTGGGAATGACTTGAAAGCATTGAAGTTATGAAATGCAGTTACTGCTGCCCTCACCTCCCCAAGGTTGAATGAATGAATGAACGAACGAATGAACGAATGTATGAATGTATGTATAGTAGTAGTAGTAGTAGTAGTCAGCTATGCTGGGCGACTTACAGCATATAATATGCTTGTCTGAAGCCATGAGTTATTGGAACATTACTTATACTGGGTCAGTATTGGGTGCTGATGCAAGCTGCAGCAATGGACCCTTGTGAATTTGCTGCCTGCCCTGAAACCTAGATGTGCTTAAGAGAGGCCTCTTGAAAATCCAATGCTTTTTTACCACTTCAGGAGCACCTTGCAGGTATTGGAAGTAATTTCTGAGTGCAACCCCACTTTTCCAATTTACACAGGAAATGTGTACCTCACTAGCACTCCTGTGAGAAACTACTGTACCTGATTTCCATTTCTGACTCCCAGCCTGCAGCCTGTAGTAGCTTCTCCCAAATACAGCTGGGTAAGTGGAGACAGCGGGGAAAGGACAATATACTTAGCACTTGGATGTCACTTTCTGTCTTCAAAGTGCTGATGTGTGAAGCTGCATTTCACGCCCAACAACTCTCCTTCCTTTCTCAGCGACAGTCTTATTTATGGCTGGCTTAATGAGAACATGACTGAACCAGACAGATCAAAGGGGGCAGAAACGACCTCCACCCGCCCTCTCCTCAATGCAGTGAACCTAGACTTAGTCCCCCCTCCTCCCCACTTGGGGAGGCTCCACTGGATGACTTGAGGGAGTATATATTGGCTGATTCCCTAGCATTTCTAAAATGCTGTTTGAACCTGTTGGGTTAGGATTTGATTTCTACATGGCTGCTGCAATTTGTTTTTTGCTGGTTCAGCAACACATGCAGATTAGAAATTCATTGGTGAGATGGAAATTGAGGTTAATCAACTACTTTTTTTTTTGCCAAGGATTATAGGGTAAATGGATGGGCTTGGTCCCATCTCCTTGGATTGCGAGTTCTTTGTATCTGCTTGGAAGCATAATGTAAGGCCCCACTCCTCATAAGAGCATGAGAAGAGCCTGCTGGATCAAACCAGTGCTCCATCTAGTTCAGGATCCTGTTCTCAAAGCAGCCAACCAGATGCCTATGGAAAGCCTGCAAGCAGTACCTAAGTCCAACATCACTCTCCCTTCCTGTAGTTTCTAGCAACTGATACGCAAAAACATAGTACCTCCAACTGTGGAGGTAGAATCTGTCCATCAGGTTTAGTAGTTATTCTCCTTGAATTTAAATGATGGCTCTTTTAAAACCATCCAAGTGGTGGCCATCACTGCTTCTTGTGGTCTTCAGCTGCTGGATCAAGACTCACTGTTGCAGGTGTGGGGAACCTTTGACCCACCAATTGTTACCGTACCTTGCACCACCCCTGGCCAGGGCCGAGTGTTTTCCATTTGAAACAGCTTGAAAACTTGTCCCACACTAATCGTAAGAAAGTTGAATTCTCTGACTTGCATATATTACGCCAATAGAGCACAGTTGGGCATAATGTTTCTTTTGCTTAATATTCTGGTTTTGCTATTGTGTGGGAAGGGGGCAAGAAGCTATGCATGCTCCTTTAACCACTGCACATCTTTCCAGTTGCTTTTTTTGGACACTGGTGGTTCCAGCAGACACTAGGTAAAGGTAAAGGTAAAGGGACCCCTGACCATTAGGTCCAGTCGTGACCGACTCTGGGGTTGCGCGCTCATCTCGCATTATTGGCCGAGGGAGCCGGCGTATAGCTTCCAGGTCATGTGGCCAGCATGACAAAGCCGCTTCTGGCAAACCAGAGCAGCACATGGAAACGCCGTTTACCTTCCCGCTGTAGCGGTTCCTATTTATCTACTTGCATTTTGACGTGCTTTTGAACTGCTAGGTTGGCAGGAGCTGGGACCAAGCAACGGGAGCTCACCCCATCACAGGGATTCGAACCGCCGACCTTCTGATCAGCAAGCCCTAGGCTCAGTGGTTTAACCACAGCGCCACCTGGGTCCAGCAGACACTAGCAACATACAAATGGTTGCAATGAGTGAGGCCTAGAAGCTTTTCCTCAGGTGGATGTTGAACTTCTCAGGAAATGATGTTTAGTGCTTGCGTGGAACTGCATCAGGCCTGCAGCCCAGCTTAGAGGAAATCATTCATGCTAAAATGCTCACTTAGTTGGTGTCTCCTCTCTCTTGTCCAAACATGTGAGCTAGGTATAGGGAGCCGCCTTCCATCCTGGCAGATAAAAGACATTTTTGTTTCACAAGTCTTCTGAAACAGATGATGTCCATTCTGGCTTGTGCTGCTGTTGTCATGGAATACAGGCCTAACCCTGGGAGGAAGCCTCATTAAATTCAATAGGGCTTACTTCTGAGTTGTCATGGCTAGGATTCCACTGTTATTCTGTTGCTTTCTTTCCTTCTTTCTTTTTCAAACATTTAACCTATTAATTTCTTGGTTGCTGAGTTCTGGCAGTTTGTAAACTGTCTCAGTTGCATTCTAGTAGATAGAAAGGCAAGCCAGAAATGTTTTTCAAAAGAAAAGGGTCTTTCTTTTTTTAAAAATACGCCCCCCCCCGCCAGCCTCTCCTTCCCACTGAGATGATGTCACAGGATTTGTTTAAAACTGTTTTAAAAGTTGCGTTCTACATTGTTGTGACCCACCTTGGGACCTCATGGTGAAGGGCAGGTCTTAAATCTAATAATACCAATGAATAATAGTAAGGATTGCCTTGGTGTGGGCTCACTGTAGAATTGCCCTTGTTTGCTCAGCAAGCACTGTGAGCTGGTGCAGCCGTGTGGGCAAAACTTGGCAAAGCCTATTCGGGAACTGTTTCAAAGGCCAAAGATGCCTATGTGACTGTCTGGATAACTAGTGAGCCCTGCACCCAGTGTCAATGTCCTTGTCCAAGTGGCAAAATGCTTAAAAGAAAGGGGGGAGGGAGAAATGTTGCTTATCTATCCTTATAAATTTGTAGTCTTCTGCAAAACTTGTAGTCCTCCACCCCTCTCCACCCCTCTGGGTTATCTTTCTCCCGGAGAGCTTTTCTCATTGTGAGCTCAGCAAGCATAAGAGCTGTTGTGCCACAGTAATTTTATTTTCTTCCTCTTTTACAGTCTCTGTCAGCCAAGTGCAATTATCCGCTAGTTTTGCGGCTCTGTGAGTTGGACATATTATCTGTTTCTCTCCCCCTTCTACTTTTTTTTTAAACATCGGAACATGACCCGAATTGACATGGCACTCTCTTCATTTTGCATTCATAACCTGGGCTTCGTTAACGGCTCTTGCAACCAGTTCCAGATTGCTTCCCCCCACTTTATTACTGAGCAGGAGGGGGAAGAAAACAACATTGATGCATGCTAAAGTCATTCCCAACAAAATAATGAGCCATAAACAGGATCTGTGCCAAATATTTGTATGTTGTGGTTTGAGTTGGGGTGAATGTGTGTGAGAGAGAGAGCTAACATAGCAGACAGCATCATCCTTTGCCTGTTTACCCAGAAGCAAGTTCCCCTGTGTTTAAAGGTATGTACTCCTAGGCAAGTGTGCATAAGATGGAAGCCTGATGTACTAAACCTAGTCAAGCTAGAATGCATTGGATGGTAAAAATGTAGAATATAAACCCTGTACTGTGGTATGTATGATGCAACTTAATTATTAGTGCTGGTATTATTATTATTATTATTATTATTATTATTATTAGTCGTATACTTCCTACTTGGCCTCTACAGCTACAGCAGGCACTGTTTGACTTTAACCCCAATGGCGCACTCTTCAATTGTCTCTCGAGATAGATAGATGCCAACTGTCTACTTCTTACTTCTTCTTCCCCATAAGGTCCCAGGGTAGGCTACAAAAACAGAAGATTAATATCAGTTACATCATACCTTGGGTTGTGAACCCTGCGGGTTATGCATTTTTGGGTTGCACTCCGTGGCGAACCCGGAAGTACCGGAACGGGTTACTTTTCGGTTTCGGCACTCGCGCATGCGCAGAAACACAAAATGATGTCATGTGCATGCACCGAATCGCATCACGGCGCTGCAGGTTGCGAACACACCTCCCGCATGGATCACATTCGCAACCCAAGGTATGACTGTAAAGTGATTTATAATCAGAAGAATAGGGTGGGTCATGTATATCAGGTGACAAAAAGCTAGGCTAAAGAGGTGCCTCTTCAGAATATGACTAAAGCTATAGATTGAAGGTGGCAGGTGCACCTCCAGTGAGAAGGAATTTCCCAGCTTAGGGGCAACCACAGTCCTCTCTTGGCTGCTGCCACCCAACCTCCCCCAAACATCTGAATCTCTGAATCAACAAGTTCCCAATCAAATTTTGCCATCAACACATTTGGAAGTGGAATGAAGTCACCGTGTCTGAACTCCAGAATAACCCCAGGTAACTTGACCAATGGTTGGGGGGTGATATGCTATTGGACTACACGTTGGCTACCCCTACTCTAGCCGCTATACTGCACTGCCTCAAACACCAGCTCCATGCCTGCCTCCAGGGGGAATTGAGCACATACAGTTTATCTTCTTAAAAACCAAGGGCGGGATGCTTTAAGGCCTAAGCTCTTCTTCTTTTCCAATCTTGTACATTTTCAAAATTGGTGATTGACAAGGGTATGCTGGTTAGAAACGCACAGTGCAAATGCTGCCTTGCCTGTTGCTCTAGTCTCCATTTCGCTTTAACAGCGTGTGTATTTCTTTCCCAACTCTACTGCGTAGAGTTTACAAACTTACTCAGCAGCTCCCTTCACAGACTTTTAGTGCTCCTTAAAAATGTGACTGTTGACAATTTTGAACGCATTCTTTTACATCCACCCACCCTGTGAGTGAAGTGGACAGATTTCTGTTTCCCCGGAAAAAACTAAATGCACCCCTTTCTTTTCTGGCTATGCACACACTATACGTTTAAACCACATGGCTTAAAAAGAAAACCCTGGGAACTGTAGTTTGTTGAAGGAGCTGGTAGTTGTAGCTCCACAAGGGGTAAACTTCAGTTCCCAGGATTCCTCGAGGGAAGCCATGTGCTCTAAATGTATGGTGGGTATTCATATTCATTCTCTCAAAAGGGAGCCTTCCTTTGTTCCAGCAGTGGTGGCTCATAACCTCCTTTTTAATCAGGCATTTGCTGAACACAGTGCCTTTTTTATCATGTAATATGAGACTAACAGTTCGCAGAAGAATAGGCCTGTTGTGTTTATTAAGACTAGTAGCACATGACCCATGCAAATCTTGTTAAAAGATTTATCTGTCTGGCTTGCTTGAGCAAAGGTGGCGGGGCGGGAGGGAGGGGGCGTCCATCTCCATATTTTTAGTTACCCTGTGTGCTTAGTTGCCTTGATATTATGAGCTCATAGTATTTCTGTTGGACTTGATTTCACATTATCTTTAAAACCTGACTCTCTAAGCATGTAAACCTCTTAGAGGGTATTAATGTGAGAAGCAGTAAGTGGGGCCTTTTCTCTCTGATCTTGCAAGCACAACCACAGTGCTGTTTCTCCACCCCACCCCCCACCCCCATTGGTGCCTGGCACTTTGTACCAATTTGCAAACATTGCAAACACCATTTGTTTGCTCCGAGTCAAAGCTGTATTTTAGTGCTTAGCCGGGGCCAGAATCTTGGTGACTCTGGGTGTCATTGTTTGGGAATACAGTCAGCTGTTCGTTCCCTGTCCCTCGCTCTCAGGGTTCTGTAGTTTTCATAGGTCAAGGGCCCTATGGAACTCAGTGGTCTGAAAGGGACAGGGTCCAGTATGATGCCACTGCTGCCATGCTTCGTTGAAGAGCAATGGTTGCCCAGGGTCCATCAGCCATTGTTTCCTTTGGAACTGCTGAAACAAAGCAGGCTCTGCCCTTCTGTCAGGCTCCCTGCTTGCTGCTCACCTAGACCCTGTGGGTTGGTTGGTTGCCTTGCTTTGCTCTTAGAGAGTATCTTGGCCAAGGCATTTGTTTTGGAGATGTGTTTTTTTTTTGCTTGTTTGTATCTCAGCCAGGGTTTGGGAGATGTGGACTGGGTCTTTGGGCTGACACTCCATTTCGTGTGTTTTAATTTTGTAGCTGGTGGTGTTATAATCCATCCATACAATACACTGCCTGAAGGATTAGAACCGATAGAAAAATGGAATAGAAGTTTAGTTAAAGAATTGGCATGGGAGAATCCTGTGTTTCTTTGCCCACTGTTTATGTGTCGGCTTATCTGTTGGGTCTCTCAAACCCAAAGTAGTCATCCTCTACTTTGGAGAAAAGCTGCTTGAAAAATGGTTTTAGGTGGGGAAATGTGGTTGGAGGATTCTGTCCAAGAGCTGATGTATTGTGTTTTTCTCACTTGCAATAATCCATTGGGGTGTGCATGCATGCGGGAGAACAGACATTAGCAGGAAACATAAGTAATGGCATGGTAAATGGTGGTAGGGGTATTATAAATTGATGAAGTTTGAGAGATGGAGAGTGTTGGAGGAGAAGCAGGGGGGAAAGGCCAGTTTCAGTGTGTGCCTTCCTGGCTAGCAGTGTAAAAACAATTGCAGTTTGGACTCTGAGAAGGCAAGCAGTTCCCAACACTTGGCTGGAGCTGGCATGACTGTAATGGTACAGGGAGCCCTTGTAACTTTGCAGGTGATGGTGCCTTTTGTGTTTGTGTTGGGTGATGCCAAAGCTTTAAAAGTTATTAAATGTGCTTGGCAGAGCTGTGTAATAATTCCCCAAACTTTGGTAGCATCTGCTTCTATGATTCAGGATGTTCCCTGCCTTGGTTAGGTTGGTGCCAGACCTCCCCCTTCCTCCCCCTTGCAATCTTGTTGACATAATCTCTTCCAGAATTCCTTGTTTCCCTTGATAAGTCATCCTTCAATTTTATTTTACTTTTCCGTTCAGTCTCCCTTCCTGGAACACTAATTCAAAAATCACTCAAAGAGTCATACTCATGGGCATGCGTTCAACACCTCCGGCTACCAGAAATTGCAACAAAGCCTCTTGGCAGCACCTTAGAGATGAACAATTTGATTATGGCACAAACTCTTGTGGACTAGAGCCCACTTCCTCAGATGTTCCTCTATAGCAGGAGTGGGGAATGTGGCCTGGGTGTGAGTGACATGTGGCTCTCCAAACCTGTATGTCTCGTGCTCTGGCTTTTCCCCAGGCTCCACCTCCTCACACAACTCTGTCCTTGAACTGTGGTGATGTCTCTTGCTTGCCTGTATGTATGTATGTATGTATGAGCATGTATAAATCTTGTGGCAGGAAGATAGCCTAGTTAGTATACAAAGGTAAGAGTCTCATCCATATCCCCCCCCACACTTTTGTCTGTGGCCTCACCCACCACAGCTATGTGGCCCACCACTGAACTGTCAAATTGACCTCATCTGCTCTCTCCCTTCCTCAAGTTGGAAAGCCAGTCAGGCTCCATGGTGTGGTCAAGAAGGTAAAGTCAGTCCTACCTGTCTTTTTATGTAAGCTGCTAGGCTTCCTAATGATCTCTGCTGGGTGAGAAAGTGTGTGTGTGTGTGTGTGTCTGCTGTCCAACCCAAGAAGAGATCTAGTTCGCTTGCTCCTTGTCACTGGGATTGCTGTGGATGGTGTGTGTTGATGGTTCATATAGATTTCTGGGATTCCCTGCATGTTGGAAAGCAGGATGAAGAATGCCAACAAAAATAAGTGGAATGCAGCTGAGCAGAGATCATAAGCGGCTACCTGCTGTTCACTTCTAGAAATGCTGGAGCTGAAGTACCCCTGGAAACTGAAATGCAAGATGTAATGTTGGCTGACTGTGAAAGGAAAAGTGGCTATTAGGCAGGACAGCTAGATGAAGCCTCCAAGTTGAGGCAGCAGCCATCATTATAATTTTTATTATTCTAATTTATAATATAACCAGATTGAGGGATAAGCAAGGGAATGAGGGCAGTACCTTTGTGCATGTTTGTGGCATCCAAGAGGCATCTTTCTGGCTACTGTTGAAACTGCTTGGTGCAGTGTTTCTCAACCTTTTTTGGGCCACGGCACACTTGTTCGTGAAAAAAATCACGAGGCACACCACCATTAAAAAAGTTAAAAAAATTAACTCTGTGCCGCCCTATATTATAATTATGACTGTAAGAAACACTTGCTAAATATTGCTTTCCGTCGGGTCAGCGCTGCAGAGTTCTTAAAAGATCCGGGTTTCTGATCCACCCCACCCGACCCCGCCGTCCCGTATCTTACCCTGTGCGTGTTCTCGGACTTGTGAGAGGACGATTTGGTCTTCATGCCTCCGTGAATTAGCAACAAACTACCTTTTGAATGATGGAGATTGAATATTTTAAAAGTAGCTACTTGAAGTCCGCTCGATTTTCCAAAAAAGAGACACATGTGCGGCACTATTAGCTGGGGGCTGCCATCTTGGCTAAAGGATTCTGGGATGATCCTGTCACGTGAGGCATGGAGAAAATGGAAATAATGAAAGCTGATTGGTCTGTGGAAACTAGAAGGGGCGAAGAAATAGGACGCCCAGGGAGGTGGAGTTTGCAGCTGCAAAATCGCCCTTCTTGTTGCCGCACGTCGCAGCACACCTGTGCCGTGGAACAGCGGTTGAGAAACGCTGGCTTGGTGGACTAGATCCGTTGTCTCATCCGTCAGGGCTGTTTTTATTAAACCATACTCGTGATCCTGGACATCCTTCCTCTCAATCCTTGATAACGTGCAGATGCTCTCTAGTCTCTCAGTGGTTAAGGAAACACACCTAGTTGGAGACACTTCCACCTGTTGTTTCTTCAAGCATTAAAGGGATGAGATAACATGGAAAACAGATGCCATAGACAAGTTCTTGTGGGTTGCTGGCACACCTTAAGCCCTGATATCTGTGATGCATTCTGGGATCCTGGAGTTTCATTGTGCCAAGTTGTTCTCACCTTGGGCCTTGGACATGGGCAGAGTCAACAGTACCTCAGTTCTCCTTCATTTAATATTCTGCTTCTAAGTTAAAATTATCCACCTCATTGTCTCCACCACTTGGTCTTTGGAAATGAGTGTGGGCATGCTCCCAGGGACTTAAAATTAAGAGTTGTCAGCTGTAGGACCCAGGATGAGATAGCTGTGGTTTTTATGCTAGAGCTATGTGGTAGCCATTCAGACCTCCTTGGACTTCCAGTTTCTTGTTGCCCATGCCATTGGCAATCCCACTGGGGATGTTGTCACTGCTCTTGCCAGCCCCCACTTTGTCTAATTGCAAAGTCACATCCTGGGAGAAGGATCCTGGGAAAGGCTCATCCATTTTGTTGTCTTGTCCCTTCCTTCACTTTACCTTTGAAAACTAAATACTTTGGGAGGCTGTGGAGTAATATTCGCTGGACCACTTGTTTGTGTGAGCAATGGAGGTTCTTGCAGAATGTGAAGAAAAGGAATGCTGAGTAAGATGGAGAAAGCTCTGGGACATCTCATGCAGGAAGCTCATATTTTAGTAGAAACAGATCAGTTTCAGCATCCAAATATACATCTGAGTGCTTTTTTTAAAAAAAAACTGCAAAATTCTCTTTACTTGGGATAATTGATTCTGTAGCTTATTGCAATGTTTTCTTGGTTTTTCCTAGTTACTGGTTGGGCACAGATGTGGAATCTTCTCAGCCAGTGCAAATTGAACATTTCCCAGTCTCCCCTGCTTCTGAACTTTCCCCACATTCTTTCAGTCCTATCAACATAGCTTTCGGGGCTAGTTCTAAAATAAAATGTGAGTTTCTCATGAAGCTGCATTCCACCAGTACAATTTTTTTATTTGGTCGTTTTCTGCATACTTGCAAAATTGCTGCTTACGTGCAGCCCTGCATGCACCTGATCTGCTGAGAACTTGCCCTGTGCTGAGTTTCTCATTTTCTTCCTATACATCTTGGATTCCTTTCGTTTAGCCTTGTCCCCCCAAAAGGGTTCCTGCTCTATTTTGTGCTCTTTCTCCCATTCTCTCACTTTCCGTATAACTTTTATTTCCTTTGCCGGCATGGGGGAGATGTTCCCTTGTCTGTGCTGTTTTCTCTCTTTTGTGAGAGGTTAGACACTCTCCAGGAAACACTCTGTGGGTGAGACGGTGACTTGATAGCAGAGGCAATTTAATCCTGCTCAACCTGCAGCGCTGTGATCAGCGCGTTTTCCCATCCTTTGTCAGGTGATGGCGGAAGCAGCTGTGCTGACGGTTGTTTTGTGCAGTGTGAAAGGGAGCCTGCCAGTGAGAGAGAAATTGCTGCAAAACCGAAGCTATTGAGCTTGCCAAACCCCACAAAGATTTTCCCAACCCCCCAGTGTATTTACTTCTCCTGTCCTAATCTGAGCTTTAAACATCTGTGTAAACATCTGTGTTTGGCAGTATACGTGATGTATTAGCACAGTTTACTTTAGAGAACTCCCCCCACCCAACCCAATACACCCACCCACACATATCAATGTTTAGTTTTATGGGTTCCATATCATTCAGGTGCAATTATGTATAAAGAAGAAAGTCGTGCTTAACCCATTGCAACATCTGTGAAAGAGGAATAATGTTAAGCTAGTGGATTAGTGCTGGGTGCGTGATAAGTTTCAGTGAACAGCATGCCTGGCCCCATCAGGGCTTCTGAATGCACAGAAGCTTGCACAATATAAACTCATTATTATGTTGTCTGGAAGTACTTCTGCACGATAGCATACTGTCAGATCTCCACAGTTCCTTTGCTGGAGATGTAAAGTCAGTGAAGTGCTATCTCAAGTGACTGAATTTAGTAGGCATGTAGGAGGCTGCCTTATATTGAGCCAGGCCATTGGTTCCCATAGCTCTGTATTGTCAACTCTGACTGGCAGCAGCTCTCCAGAGTTTCAGGTAGAATGCATTCCCAGACTTACTTGGAGATTTTGGGAATTAAACTAGGGAATGTCCTTTATGCAAAGCAGAAGCTCCACCACTGAGCTTTGGCTCGTTCCAGTCTAGCTGTATTGTGTTCACAGTGTGCAAGTTTCTGAACTTCATAGCATTCTTCATCAGCTTGCTGTCTCCAGTGCTTTGGGATCAGTGCGATATCCAAAATATGTTGTTCTTCAGCAGGACAATTTTTGGTATGGTATTGTAGCAGTCATTCCCCTGATCTGTGAGAATTACCTCCAGGCAACCAGGCACAACAGCTTTCAAAAAATGGATGGTTCTTTTTACTGCTGTTTTTTTAAAACTGTCATAAAATATTTGCATAAGTATCTTGTGCAGGTGAGCATACTAAACTTTGTAGGCTGGCATATAAGGCTGGCATACTTGAGTGTACATTTGCATTAGAACACATACATGCACACAACACTCTCTTGCTCCTTGTCATTTTGTTGAGAACTTGTACAAATTTGAGTGGTGTGGGTGTGTGTAAGGAAAACTAAGAATTGAGAACAGTGTGTACTGACATTCTAGATCTACCGAGGAACTTGAAAGATGATTGATTTTTATTTATTTGTTTTTGCTCTTTCCTCCGGTTTTTTATTAAGAAGGTGATTGCATGGATGTCCTTCCTTCGCCTTGTTGCGCAGCTGAGGCCTTGTCCCTTTTCTCTACGCTGCTCCATTTTGTGGAGAATTAAAAATAGCTGCATTGTCTCTTGATGCTATCATTGTCATCCTCCTGGCTCTAATTTTTTTTTAATCAATCTCTGTGATAAGCCTGGGAAATGTGGACACCCCCCTCCCTTGTAGGGACAGGAAGATGTAAAATTTCCAGAAACTGTGAAGTCATGGGGGTGGGGGAGAGGGTGAAGTCATTGCAGGGCCAGGTGGTGGAATTGTTCCCCCCCCCCTGGAATAAAATGATTTGAGGGGGTGGGTGCGAATAAAATACAGTACTTTTTCTCTTTTGGGGCCAGTCACATATTAAAAGTTACTAATTTTGCCATAAGATTATAATCTTTGGTATATAAGAAGTACCATTTATTCAGACAATTACATGCCAAGGATTGAACTGGGAACCTTTTTAATACTAAGCAGGCACCCTGGCCTTTCCCTAATATAGTTCTAAGAATGGTTATTCTGTGGCTTCTCCTGCAGAAACCTTCGGTTTGAGGGGGCTAGGGAGCACCTGTGCCTTTCTGCATGCTCTAGCTCCGGCTAATTTTTTTACTCTGCCCCAGTTCTGTATCTGTGTCAGCTTTCAAAACTATTCAGCATAACCTAGTTGCTGTGCCAGAGGCGTACACCCCTCCCTACACACCCACAATTCATTTCCTTTATATGCTGACTCATCATGCATGGTGGCAAGCCCCGCCCACATAGCCAGTGTGGAGCTGCAGTGCATTGTGGGTGTGAAGGTTTCCCATATCCCTCCACGCCTGCTCATGGAAGGACTGGATGTCAGCTCATGAATTACATAAGCCATCACTGAACGTATCAAAAGTTGGGGCATGTGTGGGGTGGTGGGAGGCAAGATCAACCTGACTGTTTAGAAGGGAGCGGCCTTTCCGTTGCTGTTTTTTAAAATGACTCAGTAGTGAAGCATTGTGTGTTGTTGGAGGGTGACTTTTGAGATTGAAAGTGGCCTGCATGCACTTTCTTCCTCTCTTGACAGTACTACCCCCATCCTGCTTAGAGACCCTAAAAGTAAGCACAGTTCCTTACCTATATTGTAAGCAGTATAATCGTGAAAGAGTTGTTATGGGGATAGATGATTAAAGAGAGGAAAAATACAGGCAAGACAAACCAGCCAAACTTGCTCCTTTGCGGGAGGTGACTTACAATCAGTAGTTGTTGTCTGCTTGCAGTTTGGATCTCAGGAATTGTTTAGACATGGGTTTTACAAATATCTTTTAAACAACAACAACAACAACAACAACAACAACAATAATAAAAGCTTTGACTGTTTGCTGCAGGGCTCTAGCCAGAGTTTCCTGGGTGAGGTTATTAGCGTTGGTTCTTTGTTTGACATCCTAATGTAACCTGCTTGGAAAAATTGCCTAGAGCTGTAGGTGGCCCTTTCACAACTTAATATGGACAAATGGGGGTCTGTCACTAAGTCACTAGTGCAGTGGGTGCATCCTGTTGTTGTAGCTGGTTTTGGATGTTGTCTTGCCTTAGCTTTGTTGTAGGTGACAAGGTGCTTCAGGAAATGGAACAACATACACACACACACACAGCAGTTTGACAGAGGCTAATTACATGTTGGTTGCACTTAGCCATGAGCTGTCTATT
Source organism: Zootoca vivipara (assembly GCF_965207765.1). Taxonomy (NCBI): domain Eukaryota; kingdom Metazoa; phylum Chordata; class Lepidosauria; order Squamata; family Lacertidae; genus Zootoca; species Zootoca vivipara. Next base: position 13,936,282 of record NC_142589.1, read on the forward strand.
CCACTTACGTTCAGTGAGTTTTAAATGTTGCCTCCCGCTCTTGACAAAAAGTTGCATGTTGAGCACATCTGATAATTTGAGCTGTCCTTCTCTGTGCTGTGGAGAGACAAGAGACAAGGTTGTTTCCATCCCTTGCAGAGTTGCTTGGTCTCTGTTGCAGGTACAGAGGTGGCTAGGTGTGTTTGAAGCTTCCTTGATACCACCCTTGGAAAGAAGAGGAGAGGAAGGCTTTCTTGTTGACTTGGTGCAGCTTTGGGGGTTAAAGGAGCTTGGTCATCCCATCTCTGACAATGCATGGTTGGAGAGCAAGGATTCAAGAGCATAAATCAGATTCTAGCACAGGGGTGGGGAATATTTGGCCCATGGACCAAATGTTGCCCACCAGGCCTCCTTATTTGGCCCATGGCGCCATTTTTCTGAAGCTATAATCTTCTTCCCTACTGAGACATGGCTGCAGAATGCAGGATTGATCCTGCGTGGGGAATTCAGTCTTGTTTGGGCAGTATCTCTGCCCACCCCATCAGATGATTGTCCTGCACATCTGCCAAAATTGGCCCACTGGGATGGGGGAAAGATATAGATCTGGGCTGCCGGGCTGAAAGCTCCCCCCCCCCCGCCTTGCTCTAGCATGACCAAGAAAGAGGACTCAGGGTATTGCTATTCAGATGAGGGCTAGCTCAGTTCTTACTGAATTCCATGGAGAAAAATATTTTATTTTTGTTCTACCTTTCTAACATGATGAAGACTAGGGGTGGTGTACAAGGGGTTCCCAGGCGGTCTCCTCTCCAGGCACTGACCTGCTTAACTTCAGGAATCATGCATCATGAGTACCATGCCTGGGTCAGAATGAGATGCAGTAAAGGACACAATGGAGAGGGTGCCAAACCAGCTTCTTGCTCCAGACATGGGGGTCACCGGGAGCAGGAGCTCCTGCCGTGCCCTGGTGTTCTTTCCAGGCATTTTGCTGGTTTAATTAATAAAGGTTGGGACTAATCCTGATTATACTGTTGAGCAGTGCCATCTGCTCAGTGGGGATGAGTTAGAGGAGGGAGAAGAGGCAGGGTGGGGGAAATGAACACACTGGCTCACAAGCAGCATCTCCTTGGAGGGGCATATCCTCAAATACAGGCATTCTTGCTCTGCTGGATGAGGGAAAGGGGCTGTCTGTTAGATATTTACCCAAGGAGTGGGAAGAAGCGGATTCAGAAAGGCATCCAATCTAGCCACATCCCCAATTAGTCACTGCTGTTTGCTTGCTCATGTTGCATGCCTTGTTAGAGTTCTTTGATGAGGATTAAACCAGCAGAAAGGAGCTGCTCCCTCGAGAGCTCCATGAACTGGTGCTTTGTAGCCGCTCCTCTAGTGCTTCTGTAACTTGTCTTATCACAAGATTCTTGTGTGCTTCCTCCTCGTCTCTCTCTCGTGATGCTGGTCCCTGCATTCTTAACATTGATTGTGCCCTGTGTTCCTAGTTCTTTTCCTCTAGTGCAAGGCAGCTTGCCGCTTTCTGGTCATTTTTGGTGTTCTGGTCATTGTCTTCTGTCCTTTGGTCAGCACACAGATTTGTGGGGATGACACTTTGAAGAAGGTATGGCAGGTGCTAAGCCAGAGTCATCTCCTTATAAGGGCTGCCAACAAGTTCCAGTGTAACACCCTCCACCCCTCCTGCCATGATTGCTGGCCCTTGTAATAGAGAGGCCAGTTATTGCTCCTTTGGGGAATATATCTGTCCCTGGGCCTCAGAATAACAGGAATCAGTATTCATACTCCTCCCATGACAAGAGAGAGATCTGTGTCTCCTTAAAAAGCTTTGTGTGGAGGTCTGTATCAGCAGCTAAAGACCAATTTCCCCATTTTACAATGTAAAATTTACACCCTGTCATTCTTCTCCCTCTAAGTTGTCCACAAACTTTATGCTTGTATTACCTTTTGGCAGAGAAGCACTCTTGCTTCATCAACAAGGAACTCGGTGGCTTTTGGTCTCTCCCCCCACCCCCAATCTCTGTGGGGGGAAATGCAAACTGTATATGGCAAAGGAGCAATGTCCTTTTAGAGCATGACATTTTAGTTTCCATCTCTCCTTCTCTTGGGTTTTCTTTCCTTTACTTACCACTAGAGCACCTAACCATCTAGCTCAGGCAGATGCAACCTTCAGCCCTCCAGATGTTTTGGACTACAATTCCTATCATCCCTGACCACTGGTCCTGTTAGCTAGGGATCATGGGAGTTGTAGGTCAAAACATCTGGAGGGCCGAAGGTTGCCTATGCCTGATCTAGCTGTTTGACTTTGTGCTCAGTGCACAGGCACAACCAATCTAGGGTCTATGGTAAAGTGCTGGGGAAGCCGTGATGTTTTACTCACAGCACACCCTAAAAAATGTAGCAGAATGAGAATGTGCATAAGTTGAAAGGAAAATATTTGCATCCAAATCTCCACTACTTCTTTTTTGCCTATACTTGCCCTTGGGAATTTGAGTTTGTGGATAAGAATAACCATGGACAGATGGGTTTAATCAATCCTGAGAGGTTATATGAACGAGAGCCTTAATGCCTAGAGAGCATTCTTGTGATATCGGCACAGGTGCAAGTTAAGTATGGAGAGCCACCCTGAAAAATGCTGTGTGAATTGAAGTGTTACATTCACATTTGAATATATTGCTATATCACTCTGGTAAATTATGCAAACTAGGCAGTCACTAAGCCACAGCTGGTAGATAAGTAATGTGTGTACAAATTTTTCATCACTATGTCCCTGAAATTTGGTACCAAATGTGATTGGTACCAAAGGTTTTCCTGATCGCATAATATCTTTATTGCTATATGCATGAGATTCTCCCTTGTAAATTGTCAAAGGAAATGATTGCAGCTGCTTGAGGAGCGGGAAAAGAGCTGAGAACCTCTGTCTTCCTGGAATGTTTCCCTCATTCAGGAAAAAGAGAGAAACTGAAGCCCCAACCCTCAAGTTACAACAGCAAAGTCAGTTTGTCTCTTTGGATGTTGTCATGGTCTGGGGAAGACATCAGTGGGGAGACGTAAGAATTGCTTGCTGTCTTTCTCTCTTTTAAAATGTTAGGATCTAAGAGGAAAGATTTCAGGTGCACAGAGCCGGAACATTCCTTCCCTCATTTCTTGATAGGTGTGTAAACATTCTAAACAAACTTAAGCATTGCAGGGGGTTAGACTAGATGACATGTGGGACCCTGACAACCGTACGATTCTATGACCTAGCCTTTTGAAAAATTCTGCATTTTTTAAAAGGTTCAAGGCTTTTAAGCATTGGATGTGGATATAGTTTTATGGAAAGTGTACAAACATGAACAAATGGTGATTAAATAATATTCTCCAAGGTGGGAAATCTTACTGTGGCCCATGGACCTAGCCAATCTCATCTGATAAGCTGTGCTTAGTCAGCACATGATAATAGACAGTGGGGGGCTATAGTGGAGAGAATTTATAAAATGGGCAAAGCTTTCCAAAGCTTCAAAGTGGTAAAACCTTGTGGTTTTGCACATCTATGCACAACCCTGGCACCTCTGATCTGGCAGGCTGTAAAATGTGGGTTAAAGTCTGGGTCAGAACTCCAGGCTTGTACCCAAAGCAGCACTAAGCCTTTCTTTCCATGGAATTTTCCCTTACACAATGGAACTTTCCTCCCCCTTACACCCTCTAAATCTGTTCTGCATCCCGCCCCCTGGCCTTCTGGAGAAGAATTGGGGAGGAGATGGGGGGGGAGTTTCATTGTTCAAGGGTAAATCATTGCACTAATGGCACAATGGTTGGATACCTCTCCTAATCTAGCTGGTTGGATACCTCTCCTAATCTAGCTGTCACCTGTTCCTGGTGTGGGACGTAAACATTGGGCTGGAAAAATACGAGCTATTGACAGTGCCATCTCCACTCCCCAAATTCATAGCCTTAATATTTCAGGAACAAGACTTGCTGCCTCCCTGCTCCCCAATTTATCCTCTTTCCACTCCCTGCTCCACACAAGCTTACTTGCTATTGGTGGTTTTTGACACACACCCAACTTTCTTCTCTTATTTTATTGTACATGGCCCTTTTCTCAAAGGAACTGGGGGTGGTGTGCATGAGGCTTTTCACAACAACCCCCACAGTTGTGTATGTTGATTACATAACTATGTCTGCTACACGGATGGTACATGAGGGAAGCAGGCAACTATTTCTGTGATGTCAGCTGCTCTTCCTTTTTCCTCCAGCAGACACTGATTGCCGCCGGCTCCCCAGGCGTGAACATGCCAGTTCCCACTAGCCTTTTCCCACGTGACTGTATATCTGCACACACACTTAGAGGGAGGCTCATCGCTCAGCAACAGAGCTCAGACTTTGCATGCAGAAGGTTCCCAGCTTCAGTCTCCATTTAGGCCTGGGAAAGACTCATCTGACATCTTGGAGAGCTGCTGCCATTTGGTGTAGGTTGAAGCTTGCTGGACTGATGGTCTAAGGCAGCTTCAGCTGTAAATCAGCTCTGTGTTGAGAACCATGAAGATTGAAATCTTGCTTTATTTTTAGGGCAAGGACCATAGCTCAGCAGTAGAGCATGTTTTGTATACAGAAAGTCCCACATTCAATCTTCTCATGAATAGGATCAGGTGAAGGGGAAAGCCTGCTCTCTCCCCCCCCCCCCCCGGTACTCTGGAAGGCTGCTGCCAGTCAGAGTACACAATGCTGGGCAAGATTTTTTTTTAAAAAAAAGCCTATGAAGCTGCCTATTTCCTCCAGTTCAGGAAGGCTGGAGTTTGGGTTTTGCTTCAGCAGTGAAGTAGCTCAAACCAGGAACTTATAAAGGCTCCATCCATTCCTTGTTTTCAACCAGACCCTGATCTGGGCTGTGTGCTTCCATTCACTTCCCTTTCTACCTTGTGTGCAGCTAGCTGGGCACTTTGGTGGCCCTGAAGCTTCTGCTTGACTCACCATCTTAGTGGATCCTGTGGCTCTGGAGGAGATGGGGAGTGAGAAGTCAGAGTACCAGCCAAAAACCCAAGCAGCTGGTACGGTGACCTTCAGTCCTGGTGCAAGGCTGTTGGGACCCAGCAGTTCTTTAGAATTTCTGGGGTTTAGATATCTGCTGGAGCGTCCAGTCCTCCCTCTCTCCGCTGAGGAGATTTCAAGTTCCAGGACTGGGCAGGGATACGGACACTTTGCACTTATATACTGCTTTAGAGCATTCAGGGTGCTTGCAGTGCTCAATGCAGCGCTTTATGGCAGACTTAATATGAGCACCCTCCTGTTGTAGATCCTGGGAGAGCCGTCTGACCACCTAGCTCGTGAGGGAGGTGAGATTTGAAAGGGATGTGAGGGACGTAGTCCCTTAGCCACCACATAAGCTCCATTTTGTAAAAGGCTGTCTTCTGCCAGAATCTAGCACGCCACTCAACAGAATCATTAAGCAGGAGTGGTAGTAGTTTATTAGGGCTAGATGGCTGCTGGAAAAGCCATTGTCTGTGAAGACTCTCATTTTAAAAGCCAGTGTATCTTTACTATGTGCACTGGCACATAACGTTAAGAGACTGTAACTCTCCAGCCTTCACTCAAGAAGTGTACTGATGGATTCCTTAACTGGTGCAAAATTCTGTTCAGTCAGAAGGCTTTCTAGGGCAGCAGCTGCTGGCAGTTTTAGCCCAGCTTCAGCTTTTCTGCTGGCTGTTACTCAGAACCCCCCCCCCCGTCATACACAACCTGTCAGTCCAGATTGCCGGCCCGGAGATTGACAGGGAAGCAGTCATCAGGTAAAAGGCTTAGCTTCAAACCGTGAGAACAAGAGGCTTTAACAATATGTGGCAGTGCTCCCTTATTACAGCCCTTCCCTTGACTTGAAGACGGGCAATTTTATGTAGCAGGTTATGAACGGAGGCTGTTTTTCTCTCTGGGAAAGGAAGGCTGAGTTGCAAAGTCTTCTTCCTCTTCACTCAGCTATCATTCATAGACGATGACAGTCTTGTGTGCAGGAAAGAAAAGTGTGGCTTATTGGAGAGGTGTGAGCCTGGAGATCATTGTTGTCTGTAGTTTCCACGGCTGTGTCAATATGTGTTCTGCAATTTGCTCCACCCAAGCTCATAATATTTCTCTGTTAATTATGTACCCCTCTTTCCCCCCCTCTTTAAAGTAAATTTAGTCCTTATGGGTGCAGTGCAATGCCTGTTTGGTCCAATGACCCACCAAACTCAAATCTCAGAGTACATTAATATATGGTGCTAATTCAAAGTGCTGATTTTGACCTAAAAAGCTTTATGTGGCTCAGAACTCCAGTAACTCAAGGGTCACTGCTTCCTGAATGCATCAGCCAGGACCCTGTGTTTGTCATCTGAAGCCCTCCTCTATGTATTTCCTCTAAGGGAGGTGCAGAAGGTGGTGGCATGAGAACGAGCTTTTCATTGGTGGCTTCCCCATTTGCGGAATGCTGTACCCAGGGAGGCACGCCAGGCACCCTCACTATTTTTAGGTGCCATGTGCAAATCTTTCTTCTTACCCAAGCTTTCAGCCCGAAATTTGGAGCACATCAGATATTTCCAGTGGGTGGGATGTGTTCGGCTTACCTTTTGCATACGCCTAGATGTGTTTTTAGGTTTTCGTTTTGGATTTATACTGGGTTTACTTTTTATACTATTTTGTAACTTGCCTTGAGTCACTTTCTTTGGGGGGGAATTAAGAAGTGCAATAAATAAATAAGACCTTTCTCAAAATGACATTTTTATATTTGTGAAGGAACTGTTGTCACGACAGGCTGGGTGTGTGTGGGTGAAGGACCTCTTGATTGCAGGAGATTGGGAGCTGTGGGGACAAGACAACACATTCTACATCACGTTTGCTTGTCCCATAGCTCTCAGTAGCAGCCTCCACCACAGCAACCAAACTGCTGCTATCTGTGTAGCCCTGCCCTTTCATAGACATAATGTTGCCATGAATGTTCTGGGACACTCTAGTCATGTTTGATGGAACTGGCTGTACATATGTGTGTGTGAGCGCTGGGAAGTCTGAGAGGAGCCATGCTTTGTAGAGAAGAAAGCATGGCATTAGAGCATAATAGGAGCTGTTGTTTGAATGTCCTGCTGTGTGGCCTGAAACAACTTTTTAACACTGATATTTCCTTCCCCTAAATGTCTAATCTTTCCCTAGAAAGAAGTTGAGATAGTTGTTGAAGAATTCCGATGGCTAACATTTTCTTTCCCCCCTCCTTTTCAAAGAGCCTTTTTAAAACGCTGGGGTTGTTGGAGTGGTCGAATTTTTCCTGGAATTGAGTGAGAAATTCAGAAGACTGAAGCCCAGGCTCACTGTCTACCTTTCACGGAGGCCCAGCCGTGAGAGGACAGAAGAAGGCACCTGGCGAATCATGACAGCGGACAAAGAGAAGGACAAAGAGAAAGACAAGGACCGGGACCGGGACAGAGACCGAGAGCGGGACAAGCGGGAGAAGGCACGGGAGAGCGAGAACTCGCGGCCCCGTCGGAGCTGCACCCTGGAAGGCGGAGCCAAGAATTACGCGGAGAGCGACCACAGCGAGGACGAGGACAATGACAACAACGGCGCCACCACAGAGGAGTCCACAAAGAAGAACAAGAAGAAACCACCCAAGAAGAAATCTCGCTATGAGAGAACGGACAACGGAGAAATCACCTCTTTCATCACAGAGGATGATGTGGTCTACAGACCTGGAGGTAAGAGAGAGAGAGATCCTACTCTTTGGAATCTGAACCACATGGCGTGTTTGTGTTGCCCAGCCTAGTTTTCTTGGCTGAAGTTCACGGGGAAGGGAGGGAGGGAGGGATGTAAATTGCTGCCATAGCTGAATGGATAATTTTGACCAGTGCATGCTCTGTTGCACTGGGAACTGGCTTTTATTGTTTATGTAGCACCATGTACACATGTGGTGCTTTAAGGAAGAATGAGACAACTGATCTCTATCTCAAGGGACTTGCTATTTAAAAATAAAGGCAAGGTGAACAGAAGAGGGGTAAACCAGGAAAATAATATGCAATGATTCAAATTAAATGAACATTGGCTTACTTACAGTAGGGTGTTGGGGCTGGGGGCTATGGCAGAGGCTTCACTAAAATGTTTTTTGAGGGGGGATTTGAAGTAAGCAAGAAAGGTGACCCCATGGGGACATTCTGGAGATTGTTCCAGCCATAAGGGCCAGTATGAGAGGGAGAGTGGAGCTGTTACACCAGGCATAGGCAAACTTGGCCCTCCAGATGTTTTGGGACTACAATTCCCATCATCCCTGAGCACTGGTCCTGTTAGCTAGGGATCATGGGAGTTGTAGTCCCAAAGCATCTGGAGAGCTGAGTTTGCCTATGCCTGTGTTACACAGAGCAGGAGACCTTCAGATGTCTAAGGGTGATGGAGTTGGATGAGTGAAGATCGCAGGTGTGCTGGGATATAAGGGCAGAGAGATGCAGGGGAGGGGGAGGAAGTCTATGGAGGGTTTTGCAGGCGAGAAGAAGAAACTTGTCCAATTCTACAAACACCCAAAGATTTATTTTTATATATGCTTTTATACATATAAAATGATTGCATTTTTGTAGAATTAAAGGTAAGGGCCTGTTACATGAGCTTGTTTTTTTTTAACCCATTAAGCTGACAATTTAACTGCCTTTTTAATATTGCCCCAAACCTGCTGCCTTTAAGGCGGGCATTCACTGTACCTCAGGGTAGTGGATGCTCCAATTCCATGACTACTTGCAGTGCTCTTGTTTCCTCCAGGATGTGTGTATTTATTCCTGATTCTCTTATCAAAAGAGCAAGCTTACAAGCGCTACTATATTTGTCATCTGCTCTGCTGTTAAAAAAAATCATTGGCATGCTGGAAGAGCGCTGCGGGAAGGAAAGACTGATGTGCTTTTCAAAAGAAGAGGGGGAAAACACCGATGGAAATAAATCACCAGAAACAATTTTTCTAATGTGTTCTGTTGATAGAATGCTTAACGCTCTGGGCTTGTGTTGAGTCACAGGCAAATCTTGTCACTTTTAAGTTGTTCATACTGAATTCTACCTGGAAACAACATTGCCCTAGTCCTGTGGGGTTGATAGGGGTAAAGCTTGATACCCTTGGGGCCAGGGTAGATGTAATGGGGCCAAGAAGACTGCTCCCCTACCGGGGCAAATTTTTCTGCCAGCTACAATTAGCTCTACAGTGCAGATATTAACTTGTGAAATATATATTAGTTCCTTTCTGACACACAGCTTTTTATCTCCCCAATTAGTCCTTTGTGATGCATTGATGGCTCAGCATGCATCTCTTAGAAACAGGGCCTTCTCAGTAATGGCACCAGCTTTGTGGGGCTCCCTCCCTAGAGAGGTTTGCCAGATCCTCAACAGCATATTCTTTTACGTGTTTGGGTAGATAGAACTTGGCTTTTTCAGTAAGCCAGGGATGGAGGAGCCTGTGTTCCTCCAGAAGTTGTTGGAGTGCAACTCTCACCATTTCTGACCATAGACCATGTTGGTTGGGGCTGATGGGAGTTAGAGTCCTGGCAATATGTGGAGGGCCATACATTCCCTACAGTTAATTTGCCTCCACTCTTTTACACTCACAAGCCATTCGGTCATTTGTTTGTGTGAGGCAGGGATCAGGGCTGGGGCAGCTGAACTTTTTTGGGGTCAGAGGATCAAGAGCCTTTGGAGCGCATTAAGAGCAGCTGTTCAGGCTCACAACAGTGGGTGGTGGCCATGCCGTGGTGTGGTGTGTTTGTGTGTTTTACTGCAGTTGAAGAACCTGACTTCAACTGCAGTAACACACTGCAGTTTATTTGCTTGCAAGCATGGCTTGCCTTCTAAAATCAGGAACAATTAGCACCCTTGTTTGCCGAAAAGCTCTTCCCATCTCTGGTATAGATTTGCTTTCATGGAGGTGCTGAGGTTTAACTCTTTCTCCCACCTCTCTGTCTCCTGCTTGCTGTATAATATATCTGGAGCCCTAATCAGTTAACAGCAGGGCTGGGAAGGGATTCGACAAGAGAAACCAAATCTGCCTTGGAGTTCCCTCCACATTGGGTGATTTCAAGGTATGTGGTGCTTTGAATCGGGCACCACAAATTACAGTGTCTGTGAACACAACACCCCCGAAGCATTCTTTAAACGTTCAGGATCATTATTTGTAAAAGTCTGAGGGAAACAAACACTGGCTCTGCACCATATTCCTTCTTTGTAAAGCATTAACAATACACTACGTTGTTCAGGTCACTTGGATCACTGCCTCAGGTGGAAAGAAACCCCCGTAATTGGGAGTGTAGTGTTGCCACAGGCCATTAGACACCTGTCACTTGTAATTCCATCCAGGATGGAAGGTGGCCTCTGTTTAATAGTGCATTGCACCATCCCCTCCTTTTCTCCTCCTACTCCTGGAAGGCTTGCCTGCTGATTCAAGAGGAGGAGTCCACCCTGCTCTGCTAATCACTTCCATGTTTGGGTCATCGATTCAGCACCAGAGTTCTTTGGATGGGGCAGTGGGAAACATGGGCAACGCTTGCCCCAGGTGTGCTTATCTCTCTAATCCAGGGGTTGTCAACCTGGTCCCTACCGCCCACTAGTGGGCGTTTCAGGATTCTAGGTGGGCGGTAGGGGGTTCTGTGGCACAGGCTGACCATTGAGCACTGGTGGGCAGTAAGGAAATTTTACCATCAAGAAAGATGCATTAGTGGGCAGTAGGTATAAAAAGGTTGACTACCCCTGCTCTAATCTGATAGAGGAGCTGACCTCTAAAAGTAAGCAAGGCTTTAGCGAGGGCACTTTTGATTTATCATGTGGAAGTGGGATAGTCCTATTCATGCAATAGTAAAAAGCTTTGCTTTAGGGCTTGGTGCTGATTTGTGGAGAGAACAAAGATTTTTGTGCCCTTTAAAGGCTTGTGGTTCTAGCCCAGGCATATGCAAACTCGGCTCTCCAGATGTTTTGGGACTACAACTCCCACCATCCCTAGCTAACAGGACCCAGTGGTCAGGGATGATTGGAGTTGTAGTCTTAAAACATCTGGAGGGCCGGGTTTGCCTATGCCTGTTCTAGCCTATGCCTTTGGGAAGGTCAAAGTCAGGCATCCCCAAACTCGGCCCTCCAGATGTTTTGGAACTACAATTTCCATCATCCCTGACCACTGGTCCTGTTGGCTAGGGATGATGGGAGTTGTAGTCTCAAAACATCTGGAGGGCTGAGTTTGGGGGTGCCTGGTCAAAGGGATACATATGAGCTGCATTAGTGTTGGATTGACATCTGCTGAAAAGGATTGAAGGCCTAGGGCATCAGCAGCAGAAGATGCTTCCTTGATTCCCCCTTTTTTCAAGGGGCTGGAGAGGTAGTTAAATAATGCAAAGTAAACTTTGGCATAGTATACAACAACACCGATATGAATGTAACATTACAAACTAACGGGGCAGGGGGGTGGGACTTGTCCCAAGTAGCTTCCAAGTTATATGAGAAGCTAGTGCTTTGGTATTAGACAGTGAAGAGGCAGATGCCAAGAGGCGGCATGGCTGGACATGGGAAGTTGGTGATTGGTGGTGAGCATCAGGCTGTGCTGACTTGCAGCTTTGGACAATTTAGCATTGTGTTTTATTGTACCACAAATTTTCAAAATGGATACACTTCTACGCAGTGCAAGCGTGGAACTTGCTTTCAAAAGCTGAGAGTTGTTAAGAGACTGCTGTTCCCTCCAGAGAGCCACAATTCCCAGAGTTTCCTGAGAAGAGGACTTTATTGTTAAGTGCCTTTGGGAATTGTAGGTCTGGGAGGGGAGTAGGGGTCTCCTAACAACTCTTGATACCCTTCAACCCTACAGCTCCCAGAATTCTTTGGGGGAAGCCATGACTGTTTAAAGTGGTATCGTGGTGTAAATGTATGGCACAGATGTGGCCTCGCCTGCTTGCTGGTTGTCTTTATCCTGCTAGTGTTTAAGGGGCAGCCCATCACGCTTATCCCCTCCCTTTATCCCAGTTGTCTTCTATTGTCTCTCCCTCCCCTTTTTTTGCATTTCAAACCTTTTCCTGGCTTTTGTCAAAACAACTTGTCACAATAACAAAATTGTTTTACTGCACACTACATGCATCCCTATTTGCTTACATCCCGTTCTTTCAGCATGAAAAAAGTGGTGGAGGGCTTTGTGAGTTCTAATGTACAAGGCTGCTAAAATGACTGTCCTTCCCTTTGGTGTCAGTCAGATTATTTGGGGTTACAGTTGTTGCTTCAACACCATCACCTCCACTAGACCTGTTTATTTTGCAGATTTTCACCAGTGTGAATATAAAAAGAGGAGCCTGGCTGCTGGATCAGGCCCTAAGTCTCTAGTCCAGCATCTATGAACAGTACATTTCTGATTGGTTCTGTCAGGGAGGCAGCCCTCAAGTGTCATTGGGTGGTTTTTATTATTTAAAAAAGAGGATGATGGCTTTGAGAGCAGAGAAAACTGCCTTATGCTACATCAAGCTCTTTGTCTCTCTAGGCCAGGATTGTCTCTTCTCGCTCTCAGCCCCTTTTCCATGGGCTCAGGTGGCAAGTCGTCTTTACCATCTCCTTCTGACCCTGTTTAGCTAGAGATGCCAAGGATTTGAGTTCCTGCAGGCAATGCATGTGCTCTGCCTCTTAACTACTGTCCCACCCATTCTTTCTCAAATGGTCAGGCTTCCTTTCACCACTGCAAAATACGGAGCTGCCACTGAAGATGGGCAGTCCCTTGTTGAGTTTTTCTTCCTTTATATTGTGTAATGAAATCGCCTCCCCCCCCAAAAAAAAAACACCACACTGTGACATTTAGGGAAGAACTTAGGGAGCCCACATATTTTTGTCACATGGAGCTTTCTTTGTTTTTGGGGAGGCCAATTTGGTCCCAGTCACCTTGGCTGGCAGAAGAGGTGTGGGAAAGCCATTGCATCCTCCTTTCTCTCCCTGCTGGCAGTCAGATAATTAAGTGCTGATATATTAAAAGCAAAACACCCTCCCTGGCTCTTGGCACCGGCACCTGTCTAATGCAACAAGATTGGGATTCTTGATGGAGGGTAGAATTGCTGGCAATCCAGCCATAGCATTCCTGCAATAGGCAGTCATGGGGATCTTGGTGGCATTTGCAGACGCCTCTTTGAAATGTTAGCATGCTTGTTCTGTGGTCCTACGTTGTTCTCCCACACATATCTCTCTTGGGCAAAAGCAGTTAAAAAGCATTTTCCCTGGATTGCATATTGCTGCTTAGAAAAGCAAGACCCTGCCAGTTTTTGGATGGCAATCAGAAGGCCTGAGGTGAAAATGGTAGGGGCAGGAGAGATTAGCTGAACAGAGGGGTGGGGTAGGGAGGAGGGGCAGGAAGAGCTACCGTATTGCATTCTTGTAGGCTGCTTGCCTCTCATCTTTAGCAGATGGATATGAGGACACTGTCATTTTTGCTTTGGCTATCCAGAACCATTTAAAAGGATCTACAAGGATTAAAAGGATTTGTGAGGATCCATTCCAACAATGGCACCAGCAACTATATAAACAGCAAACAGGGCAATGGGAACAAACCCTGGTAACAGTGAGTAGGGGAATTTTTATATTTAGCTTTGGCTAAACAGAAGGTGGGAAGATCACCTTTCTGGCAAGGATTTCTTTTTTAAATAGTACCTTCCTGGGTTAGTATGTTGTCCTGAGATGATGATTCTCAAATGTCAGAAAGCGGAAGGGATAGTCCTGTCACCTGCCCCGAGCTGAAATTTGAGGCCTGTTTCACTCATGCATCTGCAGAGTTTCTCTTCCAGAGGTGGTTAGGGGAGCAGGAAACCTTATCGGTTGGCAGAACCGCACCATCCCGCACTGTTTCTGCATGAATCTCACTGTTCTGGGTGTGATTGGAGGGAGACGAACTCATAGTAGTAACTCAGGCAGAGAAGCTGTGTGCTGTCTCCTTGGAGGACAGGTAATTCAACTTAATTGTTGTATGGAGGGATGGTAATCTGTTATGGGACTGAGGTAAAAAACAGCAACGCTCTGTAGCCAGGGGGATGCAGGGAGGGCAGCTGCTCCCCCCCCCCAACCAAGCAAATAAATAAATAAATAAATAAATAAATAAAATATCTAACTGACCAATTGTGTCACAAAAAACTCTGTTCTGGGTTCTGCTCCCCCTGACATAAAGCCTGTCCCCAAATAAATCCTGGCTACTACGCCCATGAATATTTCTACCTGCTCATGTGGGTTTGTGGTTTGTTTTGTTGATTGATTTTTTTAAGAAAGAGAAAGAAAGGGAAAGAAAGAAAGAAAATGACAAACTACCTCTGTATTCCATCATAGCTCAGGACAAACCACTTCTTTTGGAAGCCTGCCTCCCTCCCTCCCACCCCACCTTAGATTTTGATATGACATTGGTGTGTACTGCTTAGGGGGTGGGAAAATGTTTTTTTTTTTTAAATCCCACATCTCTTTTAATCCCACATCTCTTGTGGACATGATTGACTGTACTGGGGACCACTGGAAGGTGATGATTGACAAGGAAATGCAGATACTTGTGTAGGTAATTTTGATCTAGGGAAACCTGTGTAATCAATGCATTATAGGAACTAGGCCAGGGGTCAGCAAACTTTTTGAGCAGGGGTCTGGTCCACTGTCCCTCAGACCTTGGGGGCGGACGGCGGACTGTATTTTGGGGAAAAAATGAACGAATTCCTATGCCCTGCAAATAACCCAGAGGCGCATTTTAAATAAAAGGGCACATTCTACTCCTGTAAAAACATGCTGATTCATGGACGGTCCACAGGCCGGAATTATAAGGCGATTGGGGCGGATCCGGCCCCGGGCCTTAGGTTGCCTACGCATGAACTAGGCTGTCAATTCAAGGCCACTGCTGGACCCAGCCTCCTCTTGATAGAATTGTGCTAAGCTATTAGTTTTGTTTTTAATTATATTTTGAGTAGTGGCCTATTTTTTATCGCAATATTGTATGACAAGCAATGTAGGCTTGAATTTATATATCATTCCACTAATGTTAATGGTGAACGAAAATGTTGATTTCCAGAAGAGTAGTAGTGTTTTAGTTTGCTGCAGCAAAAACAACAAAGGGTTTTATAGCACCTTAAAGACTTAACAAATTTATTATGGCACAAGCTTCATCAGATGCATGGGTGTGTGATTCCAAATTGTCAGGTATATATACACATTTGGGTGTTGTGAAAAAGAATGAGGTTGGAGGGAAAGTAATATGAAAAGAATGGCAGTGACTGTTACCTGGAACCAAATTGGTGAAAGTGACCGGTTGACAAGGCAGAACATTGGCATAGCACAAATATCTTGGCATTCAGGTGCTAGTTAACATGTAGGGCTAGTGTTCTTTTATTTTACAAAAGGAAAAACTGAAAACCAATAACTCTCGTAATGTCTGGTGAAGCTTCAAAGACAGTTGAAGGAGCCGCGTTTTCTTTCAGTGCTATGTAATTCTAGTTTGACCACCTTGCTTCCTTCCCTATCTGCATAGGTGACTCAAATAGGAGAGCAAGACACTGTCCCATTTTTTAATCTCCCGTCATTTTAAAGCAATGTGGTATAACACTTCAGAAATGTAGTAAAGAAAAGGGACTCACACACACACACACACACACACACACACACACACACACACACACACACTCTGCTACTGAAAGCGAAAAGTTCCTGTTTGAGGTTATCAGGATTTCTTTTGTTTGCGTAGGTGCCAGCTGTTAAGTGCTTTGTAGCTGGCTGGGTGCAATCCTCATTTATGGGAGGATTGCTTGCCAAGGGGAAGAGCGAGAGCACTTAGCAGTTAAGGCACACTCTCTCTCCTCGAGTGCTTATTTCTTGGGGGGAGAGGGTGGATGCCCCATAATGGAGAGCAGGAAGGCTGTAATTTGGGCCTTTGTTCAGGCTTCTGATGGGTGCTCTGGCCCAAGACAATCATGTTAACACAAAACAAGACGCCCGGCCCTTCTTATTATATGCTGGGAAGGAGGTGATTTCTGAATGTAGCTGCTTCTGCTTCTGGGGAGTGTGTAGGAGGGGGGCGGGTGGGAATCTCAGGCAGTAATAGGATCACATGCTCCTGTTCTGGTAGTGTTAGCTGCAGGCCCTGGGGAGTGCTCCAGAGAAGTGGTGGGGTGGTGAGCTGCTGAAGTTTTCAGCTCTTCCTGTTCTGGGAAAAATCTTCTCTGGATCTGAGGAAGTGCATCCCATAGTGTTAATTACCTTCTTCTTGAAACCCACCTTCCCTGCAAAACCATAGGCACAGCCTCCTGGTCTCTGTGCCCTGGTGTAACTGAGACTTAAGTGCATGCAACAGAAAGAATTGCCTATACGTCCCCTCTCCTTCTGCCGCCCCTTCCTCATATTGAACCTGCATGCAGGGCATGTGCTCTGCCACACAGCTAAGGTCCCCCTTCTCTTTGCATCCCAATTCTCACTGTGTTTAGCCCACTCTCTTCAGTATGACTGATGTCCAAGTATGTGCACATAGAAATTAAGATTAACCAAAAGTAGTAGCGGTTGGTGGGGTAGTAGTGTGTGTGTTATTTAATATTATAAGAAGCATGTCCTTGTGGAATTGTTCAAATTGAGATAATATCCAGGAGTTGTGGAAAACTCAGGAGCCAAAAAACACATTGGCAGTAACCCCACATGCCAGGCATCGGGCTCATCTCACCTCCCCTGCTGGGCACCAGTGGCTTCTATGCATTCCTGATCCTATCTGCAAAATTGTACAAGGGTGATTATAGTTTTGTCACCTCACTCACACACATCCCTGCCTCTGTGTGCTGTTGATTCACCCTTCCAGCACAGCAAGGGAAACAGAAGGCCTTTGGTCTGTTTCTCTGGCATATTTGCACCCAGGCATAGCAGACCCAGTTATTTTATTTTATTTACGCAGAGCCTAATTGGGCTGAAATCTCCTATGGTTAAGTTACAATCCTCTGCCCTTTCGCTTAGCAAGCAAGCATTTGAACTCCTAAGCTCCGGAGGTTTAGCTTCTGCTGGCTCAATTAATTGTTAAATGTTCCCTTTATAATAATTATACATTGATGCTTTTCCTTTGTAGCTGCCAAGGAAATGGCTGAAACTGTTGTTCAATCTGAAATCTGCTCTTGGATTAAAAAGAGAATCTCATTTTGAAAACCAAAAAGAGAGCAGAGGAAAGCTGTTTGGTTATGGGTGTTGTTTTTTTTAAAGCAGTCTAACGGTATTTGAGTTGGAGAACATGAGTGAAATTGAAATGCAGGCATTTGGCTCTCGCCCTGAGAGTGATTGGCTTGTGTTTGACATTGACCCATGTGTTTGTCTTGCTTCCAGATATTGCCTTCTATTTGTTCTGACAGCTTCACCAGCTGAGAGAGGCAAATGTGCCAGAATTAAAAAGGAGAGAGAGAGAGAGAGCTAGATTTTTTAAAAAGCAACTAGGAACCTTCCGCCAAAGATTTAGCTATTCAGCTTGAATCAAAATATATAAATTCCAGCCCCAGTTCCTTGCCTCACTGCCCTTTCTTGTTTTCCACCAACAGCACAGAGACACCCCCCTAGACCTGTGTCCCTTTAACTACGCCTTCCTGTTCGTCTGAGAATGGCTGTGATGATTATCAGCATTCTGTGACTCTGTAGCTTATCAACATACCATGACATTCCAGTAGTTGAGCCACTGATGGTGGCGAGGCTCGCACTTAGCTAGTGCCTAGTTTATTATGGATGTGGTAGGAGCTGAGCTGCATTAGGAAACAACCTTATACTGAGTCAGAGTGATAGTCTGATCTGACTGGCAACGGCTCTCCAAGACTGTAATCAGATCTTTCTTGTCCTGCTACCTAAGGAGATGCCAGGGACTGAGATGTCTGGCGCCCTTCACATTCAAAGCATTTGTTCTGCTGCAGAGGTACGCCCTGTTCCTAGCAGCAAAAGCCAATTATGATGAAGTTAACTATTCAGTGCCTTTGAAGCCATTGGAGGATCAGCAGTAGGAATCTTGTTTGCATTGCAAGTAGGTGTAGGAATATAGGAAGCTGCTTTAAATCAATTCAGACCAGTGGTCCATCTGGCTCAGTCCCCTGGGGAAGGGTCATGGCTTCTGCAGGCCGAAGGTCCCCGGTTCAATCCCCAGTATCTCCAGGTATGACTGGAAATCCCAATCTGAAACGCTGGAGAACTTCTGCCAATCAGTATGTACCATACTGAGCTAAATGGCCTGATGGTCTGACTTGGTATAAGGCAGCTTCCTGTGTTCTGTATGTGCTCTTGACAGGCAGAAGTTCCCCAGGGGTCTTTCCCAGCCCTAGCTAGAGATTTCAAGATTTGAACCTCGGACATTCCACGTGCAAGGAATGTGCTCTGCCACAGTCCTATGCCCCCTCCCTGGTGCTTACAGCACAACTAAAAGCAAATCTGTGTTTCTGTCTAGTGGCAAGATGCGGCCACATAGCAGACAATTGTCCCCACCTTGAGGTGCTAATTCTTCTTGGAATATGGGAGCATGCAGTGTGATGTGTCCAGAGGGATGAATCCATCTGCTTTGCTTCTGGGCTACATAGCTCCACCGCCCCCTGCCCCCATGGAAGTTGGATGCTCAGTCCTTCAGGATGAATCAGTACTGTAAAGAATCCACATGAAAGCTATCCCCCCCCCCTTTTAAATAAAGAGAGCTAACCAGAAATCTTTACACCTGTCCTATTACTAAAACCAAAACTGCACATTACAAGGTGAAAATCTCTGCCACTTCTCTCTTCCCACTGCCAGTGTTCCATCCCCCCCCCCAAATGTGGCAGGCGTTCTGGCTTTTAAAACATGGAGCAGCTGTTAATGCATGACAGATGGCGCCTCTCTTAAGGGCTGATAAATGGAGGTTGATCCTTAAAACCAGCTCTTTTAGCTTTCTAGCTATCTGCACACACACACACATATATATTTCATTAAATAAAGCAAACAAAATCCTGGGGAAGGAGGGAGAAGGCAAACTTCTGCATGGGGAAACAGTTTATAATGTTGTTTTTAAAAGTTGATTCAGGGTCCTTTTTTGCATGTTGTTTGTTTGCTAAGGTTCTCCCCCCCCACACACCCCTTTCCTTGTTTGGTGTTATGGGGAAATTTGCATTTCCAATGATGAAGTGGGTTGTTTTTATTTACTATGTTTATATCCCACCTTTCCTCCAAGAAGCTCAAGGTGTTGTACATATGTTCTCCCCTTCCCCATGTTATTGCCACAACAACCCTGTGGGGTAGGCTAGGCTGAGAGAGAACTTATTTAGAAAATGTGTTAATTGCTTTATATTCAGAAGAACCTCAAAGCAGTGAACAAAACTTAGTCATCAAATACCAGAGACCAAAATGTCAAGCACGATGAAGTAGAGGGCAAGTGTCAAAACCATACACAAAATGGAGATCAAGTATGATGCAGACACTCAGATCACTATACAATATAAGAATAGAAAATAGTTGAAAGATCTTAAAATATACCGGTACAAAGTGCCGGTCAAATACAATACAAAACAATATACCACAGAGAACTCAAAAGACAATACAAAAATAAATAAATCTTGAAACAATATACAGAATAAAAATATAAATACAGGCAGCCCCCCTCATTTATGCATGCTCAATATGTGTGTGACTGTGTATATGCACATTGCACTGAACCCAGAAGTGACCAGGAAATGTCATAAAGACATCACTGAAACATCACTAATAGGACAGAGTGGATGTCGGGGCAGAATGGGGTGTTTGCAGGCATTTTCAGTGGGTTTCGACATGCATGGGGCCTCAGAATGTAACCCCTGTGTACAGTACAAAATATTAATGATCAAATGAAAGCTGTTTAACTCTTTTTATTGAGTTTAATTAATTCTTATGGGCTTTTAATTTTGAATTGTATGACTGGCTGAAGGTCACACAGTGAGCTTCATGGCAGAGTGGGAATTTGAACCAGGGCAGGTCCATCCATGAGGCTTTGTGAGGCAGTGCTTCCCCTCATCCCCAGCAAAGATTAAGCACAATTATCCTCTGAATCTGTATAGTGTTTCACTTGCACGACACTTTGAACAACTAAAAATGTGTAGTGGGTAGGGGGATGCATAGTTGAATGGCAGAACGTAGGCAAAAGGCCCTGTTCCAGTCCTTGGCATCTATGATCGAAATAATCTGTGACCCCCAGAGGGGAAAATGTACCCCTTTGGCTGCACTACTCCCACTAGAACATTTCAAGTGTCTCCTTGCTGCTTTCTCTGAAAAACTCCACATGTGTTATCTGTGTGTGAATCCCTTCCTCGATATATGCCACCCCCAGTCTGGAAAAGTTTTCCCTCCCCTCATGAAGACAATACTGTACCGAGGTTGATGGGCCAATAGTCTGTCATGGTATAAGGAAGTGTCCTATGTTGCAGAGCGGTAACCACCAGAGATGCAAAACAGGCAGGCTCCTCTTTGGATGGATATTTTGAGCCATTTGTTATTGAATTATTTCATTTATCACTGTGCACAGCAGTTCTGTCTCTTTCTGTATACAGCCCAGTAAAGGCTGCCATAGGTGGTGGTTTGGAGTCTTTCAAGTGAATACAGCTTACGGTATCTCTTGTTTGGGCTCTCAGTCCACTCTGTGGCTTCATCCTCAAGAGAGAGTGAAATGTGTGTTCCTGCTCTCTGAAGTGTCACATCTTTGTCTAGACAGGTGTTTTGGCTCTTACGATTTTCCTTTCCTTTCCCCCCTGAAAACTGATGACAAAAGGGACTATGCTGAAGAGAAAATAACTAAAAGCTTCTGCCATATGATTGGCGTTTGAAGCAGCTGTGCTAATTTTGCAGTGAGCCCCATTACAGGCTTTCCTTGTATAGAAAAGTGGGGGAATCCATTTGTGGCTCAAACAATAGCCGCTGCTCCCCACCCCCCCAAAATCTCGCAGTCTCTTATTTTTTTTAAAGGAAAGTAGCACTTAAACCTTTTAAACACAAAACACCTTGTTGAAAGGTTGCAAGGCTTGATTATAAAAATCCTGGGTGGATGGATAGAAAATTGCTAGACAAGAGTGGAGAGCAAGAGATTGGGCGCGTTGACAATGAATGGACCCAGAGAAGATGGGTCTGTTTTCTCAACAGAACAGCGTGGAGCTCTTCCCCACTGGAGACCCCCAAATTACTGAGGTGGTGTCGGCCCTTAGCTAATTTGGTCACGAGTGCCTGAGTGCTGCACGATGGGCCCTTTGATCGTTTGTTGTCTCTTTGTCTTCTTGCTTGGTTTCATTTTTTTATATATATATTTACTTACCAAATTTGTATCCTGCCCTTCCTCCCAAAGGAGTCCATTTGACTCTGGATATTATGGAGCCTGCAGAGGTTTATGATTCAGATGTTTATGAGAGTCTATATGCTTTCTCTTTCTCTTTCAGCTTGTCCTTTTAAAAGAAAAACATCCCTTTACTGTTTGTCTGCCTTCTGTGCTGCTGATGATCGCCACTGAGGGTTATCATTTATTTCATGCCAGGGGCTGCATAAAACTGAAAATGCATCTGGGGCACTTGTAGATGGATGGCATGAACAAGGATGCACTAGAAGCAGAAGGAAAAGAGGAAAAAGTGAGGCAGATGTCGGGTTTGGAGCAGAAGCTGGCTGCATTAATGGGCATGGTAGCTCACTCATGTGGACAGCTACAGTGGGTAAATAGAGGAAGGGGTGTACATAACTCAGTGGCAGAGCATCTGCATTGCATACAGAAGGTCCCAGGGTCAATCCCTGGCATCTCCAGGGTGGATCTTCTGCCTGAAACCCTGGAAGCCACCGGAAGTCAGTGTAGAAAATACTGAGCTAATGGTCTGACCCAGCATTGGGCAGCTACCTTTGTTGCCTTCCACGCAAGGGAAGGGCTTTGAGTTTCTCATTTGTCCCACATGGCCTTCGAGCTTATCATAGCTCTTAACACTGGACAGGAAGCGGGGAAGAAGATGGCCATTAGATCAGTGCTGTGGAAGCACAACTCAGCTCTCTTGATGGCTGACAGTTGGCTTGTTTTGCTTCCTTTTGGAACCAAGGTATGCCCAAGGTAGGACAGCTTTAAGGTGATATGGTGGGACCCAGGAAATTGGAATGGAGTGTGGGGGAAAGCTCCCTGGTGATTCTTTTTCATTTGTAAGGCTATGTATGTTGCCAGTGAAAATTAGCAGGAAAAGCCTTACTCCACCTCTAAAAGCTTGTCCAGCTTCTGTTATGGGTTCAAAACCTTTGCCAGGCACTGTAGGTAACCTCTGGGCTTATCTGTGAAACCTGAAACCTTCAACTTAGCCTTCTAGTCACAATTTTGCTTTGGTTACCGCGACTTCACAGCAAATCTGTGGACATATGTTAGATTTGTATATGTCAATAGCCATGGTAATCAGACTTTGCAAATAAACCTCCAAACTTACTAGCCCATAAAAATGCTCGTTACCCCACTTAGTCACCCAGACCTGTATTATTATTATTATTATTATTATTATTATTATTATTATTATTATTATTATTATTGCCATCACTACTATTGCTATTTTGTATACTGCCCTTCACCTGGCGGTTCACAATATTGGTAATTTTGCCATCTTAATAAAGATCCAACTCTGTGTCTCATTGTTCAGAAGCAATTCATGCTCACTGTGGAAGCTAAATTTATTAGCCTATAGTCATGCCACTATTTACTGTTAGGGGGGTGTTGTTGTTGAGGGGATGAGCACACTGAAGATAGTGGCACAGTGGTTTCCTGTTGGATGTCAGGACGATTAAGTCTTCTCTTCTTGTTCTTTGCTGGAAAAAATAAAATAATTTTCTTTAGCACTGCTGTGAGAATTGAGGACCAGACGCTCTTAACTTGCTTCCTTCTCCTTCCCCTTCTACCTTTCAGCTGTCAGCAGTTTGCATGAAAATTGAACATATCTGTCAGAACTGGAAACAATATACTAGATCAAAATGTACATTAGTCTTGCAATGGGAGGCTTATAAAATAGCATGCATCAGAGGCATGGCGGAAAGAGTAGGAGAAAATAATTGGAGTGGGAAATCATGTAGCTTGATGCTGGGACCAGGGAACTGTTGCTTTCATAAAATGGGGAGCTCCAGACTACAATTAACTGTCATTAATTTTGTTGAATAGAAATATGTTCCATTTACTGTACAATCAGGAGCCAGGCTTGAATGAGTTTAAATTGATGAAATCTAAATTATACTGACAGTCCATTAAACAGCAGCAGCAGTAGCAGCTTTCCCCTTAAAAAGAAAATGGATTCTCTATGAGGCCAGTTTATAAGAAGAATCATTTTTGTGAAATAAGGAGCGCCGTGCAGGCAATTGGTATGGTATCTTTCAAGGAAAGGCAGCAAATTGGTGGAGTCTTTAAGGAGCAGGAGCAGAGGCCTCTGTGTGTTGTTGTTTACTTGACAAGAAGCCAGCAGCGTTGCTTGAAAATCTGCTTGGCAGGAAACAACTCTAAAAGATCAGACTAGCAATTTGTTTGTTGTCAACCATGTGGGTGGTGGAGGGGAGGGAAAAGAGGTAAATTTTATACCTCCTTACCTGTCACTCTGGTGACTTCTCTCTCTCCACCCCCCCCCCCTGTGAAAATAATATAGATTTCCTCATGTGCATCCCTTTTCATTGTTGCATCCTTCCTTGCCTTATCTCAAATGCCCGCTTTGTAAGGAAAGTGGTGTGCTGTTTAAAATTGTCATTGAAAAAGAAAAAGAAAAAGATCTGTCAGTGCTCCTGCTGCGTTTGAGTGGCAAAGTCCCTGTCATTCAGCATTTGGAGTCCTCTCCAAACATGAGGAATGGGAGGTGTTTGCAAGACATAACAGGGAAAAGCTCTTGGGTTCTATCTCAGTAGGCCTTGAGCAGCTCCCAAGGTGTCTGGGGCTCTCTGGGGCTAGAAAAATGACTTGGAGTGCGGGGCCCTCAGACAGAGATGTAGCTGTGTTTACTTTAAGCCAGTGTTTGAATTTTATCCACCTCTCTGGGCTCTCTAGTTGCTCTGGGCCCTCTAGCTTGTAATACTGTATTTTCAAATTTTGTAACTTGCCCTGGGACCTTGCAGTAAAGGATGGGGAAGAAATCTAATTAGTATTATTATCACCTCGCCATAATACTCCATGGCTCCCTTGCTTGGCCACTCTGTTTTTGCTATAAACCTACTCTGAGTTGTGAGTACAAATTGTTTAAAACTGCGACCTTCTGGTAAAGGGCAGATCATACAAATCAGTGCTATTTTTCTGTTGGAGCAGGCAGCCAAAGGTTTTAAAGTGCCTGTTGCAAGGGCAGGTGTGTTTAGGGAATGAGCTTCTCTGAAGAAATTAAAAGAGGGTCTTTAAAAAAATGATATCAATGGAATGTGGCACTTTAATAATAAAAAGGCACCGTTAATAACTTGCCAAGAGTGGATGCTTTCATTATTGCTATTACCACAGCTACAGATGAAGTTAATTGTCTTGGACTGCTCACAGATCTTGATAAATAGAATTTTGCTGGCCTCCACGCAGCTTAAAGCACAGCAGTGAGAAAGGCGCACTTAAATGTCTCTCTCTCTGGCAGTGTGTACATTTGTGAAGAGATCTTTTGTTGTTTGCTTAATAATAAAAGGATGTGTACATGTAGATCTCTGATTATTTCCAGAACATCCCTAAGATCTGCTTGTTCTAGCCTTTCAGTAGAAAATGGCACAAATGGGATATATCATCATAAGTGCAAATGTTATGCAGATTGTTAATTGTGTACCAATAAAATGCGAGAGCTCTGATGTAGCCCTTCAGTGCTGAGCCAGTTGCTGCAGTCTGTTTTGGAGGAAAGTGCAGCAGGAGAGGAAAGAGCTGTGAAAGACCCCCAGGAGGAAAGTGCAGGGCCAAGAAATGTGTGCCTGTCAGCTGAAGATGCTTTTAGTTAGGCTTTGAGCGCTGAGTTGGCAGCAGGGGGGTTGTAGATGGTCCATGTTGGTGGCTTTCAAGGAACATTTTTCCCCCCAGGAAGAAAGTGCACCATTGAGAGCTCGAGGCGTTGATCTGTTTGGATGATGCAAGCTTGGACTATTATAGTACTAAAACCCAAGAGGCTCATAATTGGATTGTGTTTAGTGTGTGTGTGTGTGTGTGTGTGTGTGTGTGTGTGTAAATTGGATTGCATTTACACTGTGTGTGTTTATGTGTATGCACACATACAGGCTTTGAAAGTTTCTCTCTGTCTTCTTTTAAACAGTGTTTTGATGTTTTTTATTGAGAATACTGATATTTTTGTAAACTGCTTAGAGATTTTAGTACGATCATATGGTATTAAACTTTTGTTAAATAAAAATAAATAAATTTAAATTGTCAAAGGGTTGCAGATCTCTTTGCTGTCTTTCTCATTTTTTTTTAAGTGGCACTGTCTTGATTGAATATTTGCCATCAAATTGAAAGGCAGGACAAACCAGTGCTGTTGAAATGTTTTAAACCCAACAGGTGAGGAGTAAGGGAAGGCATGGCAGATAACAAAAACTACTTTTAAAGCTTCCTTGCATGGCTTTAAAGAAGGACTAGACAAATTCCTGGAGGATGATCTGTCAGTGGCTACTAGCCACAATGGCTGCATTCTACCTCCACTGTCAGTCAGAATGCCTCTGAATACCCCTTGTTGGAAACCAAAGGAGGGGAGAAGGCTCTTGTGCTCAGGTCCTGATTGCCAATTTCCTACAGGAATCTGGTTGGCCACAGTGAGAATAGGATGCTGGACTAGATGGGCCACTGGCTTGATCCAGATGTGGTCAGTCAGGTACCTACCCACTGGGATGTAGGTCACTAGTGTTCATTTCAGGATCAGCCCTGTGTTGTTCCCTTTAGAGCAGGGATGGAGAACTTGCAGGTCCCGCCCCCCCCCCAGATGCTGCTAGACTCGTAACACCCATTAGCCCGGGCCAACATGGCCAATGGTCAGGGGCGATAGGTGTTTTAGTCCAGTTGCATCTGGAGGACCACCAGTTCCCCATCCCTGCTTCAGAGTACAGTACACAATATAAGTATAGTGTGTGTGTGTGTGTGTGTGTGTGTGTGTCAAGTCCTGTACCTTCACTATTTCACAGTCCACATGTACGTCTTCCTCCCCAGCCTAGCCAGTGCAGAAAGCCAATAAATTGGCAAGAACTAATTTGTGCAAACAACCTTGCAGCTTTCTGGATATTTGAGTTTTGAAGCTTATATATTTGTGTCTCCATCGTAGTCTTCGTTGCCACTGTGGTTGTTGGCAGATGGACTTGGCATAGTTACTGGATTGGGGATAGCTGCATAATGGGTTGGGGTGCCACTGCAGGTGCATCTGCTTCGCACAATCGGCAGATAATTGGTAAGGGGGCAGTTTTTGCAGAGAACAGTTGCTTTGATGGCTTAGGAAAGCCACAGAAAGGATGTCTATAATGGGATAAATCTTCTGTTGCCTGAACTGCGGTGGGGTAATGTACCGTTTCCCCTTGGAGAAAGGTTTCCTTCTGTTCTTTGGAAGCTGCAGAAATTGTCTCTATAATCCAGGTGTCTTAAAGCAAGTGACGGACAGATCCAGGAGCATTGTGGCCCCTTCATTGCCAGCAGTGTTTAAACGGACTCACGATTCCCCAGTGCTGAGCAAGTGTTGTGTTTGCTCATGGGCTGTCCTGTACTGTGTCTCCACCAGCCCTTTTGAGGAAACTAACAGATTTTCTTCCCGTCTCTGCTCCCAGGGAGCCTTTAAAAAGGCAGAGATAGCTAAAATGGTGTACTCCAAATGTATTGGGCTTCCAACACATGTCCAGCACAGCCAACAGGCACACATGATGGCAGTTGCAATGTAATAACATATGGAGGGAACTACATTGTCTACCTACTGATTTAGGGTACCAGACAGCTTTCCAGTTCAATATTTGCTGTAAAATCCACTTCTTTGTGGTTCTTGGGTAGAGAAATATACAGCACTGGTGATGACAGGACGTGGAGTGCTTCAGGACCTTGAACTAGGCTGCCATTTTCATTGGGTTCCCCAGTGCATCCACCAGAACAGAACTGGCATTGAAGTTGGCAGTATTGGGCAACAGACAAGGTTGTCCAATACTCTGCCCATGTGTGTCTCTTAAGCCAGATGTAGACAGCAGCCTGTATCTCCTCTTCCAGAATCCAGAAATATGAAACATGATGTGATGTTGTCATAATGTGAAATTCCATGCTAGACGAGAGGCAGTGGGTGAAATGGAGTAGGCAGTGCAATGATGCATCCTTGCATTGTTAGATTTTCCAGTAGAGCTTCTCTCAGGCAGGCATTGGCTAAGCCAACAGGAGAGGAGCAGAAGAGACCTACTGAAATTAATGAACCTAAGTTAGTCATTTCCACTAACTACTCTGAGGATCTGCTCTGAGGAGGGCTAACATTGGATAGAACCCAGAGTTAGGAACATGCTGCCCACAATTTTATCTTTGCCATTTAAGGCCAGCCAGAATAAGGACATGGAGCTACTGTTTTTGGCAAAAACCCAACTTCTGCTCTAACATTTCATCCCAAACTGAAAAATAAGTGTTAAATTGCTGCATAAGGGTGCCAAAATGTTGTAGACACATTTTATACTTTATGTTGGCCCAAGATTCACACACCTAAACACCCTGTTTCCTGCACTGGCTTTTAAGGAATCTCTGTGAGAAGAGAAGTAGCTTCTGACCCTGGATGGGACTTGAATTCCTGTTCACTCTGGAGATGGGGCTTTGTAATGGAAATGTCGACGCACATAAAGCACACAAATCGGGGAGCTATAATTTTCTTCCTCGCTTTATCTCACAAATGAGTTGAAAAGCCTGAACAGGACAGGGCACTCGCGCCGTTCCTCCTTGTCAGTGGCAGAGGAGCTTGACTGGTGACAATCAAATTACGGATTTGGACCGCTCTGCAGAATCTAATCCCCTCTGCGTCTTGTGGCTTCTCTTTCTTCCTCTGCAAATAAGCAATAGGATTCGTAGCTTGCAATAATAATAATAATAATAATAATAATAATAATAATAATAATAATAATAATAAGATAAGCACAGCAACCTACCCCACCATTGTGTCAAACAAATGCACTCCCATTAAATGTCACTGCAAGATTAACGGTGCACATTGTGGCAGAAAGGGGCCATGCATGATAAAGTGGCCTGCCTTGCAAATACCGGTAATAGTTTTCTGCATGTAGGAATTAGACATATGAGTTGTTGTTTTTAAAACAAACAGGCGTTGGCTCTTCGAAGTTGTTGTGGCTACACTATAAACACTCAGTAGGAAACTGAATGCAGTAGCTAATCATTGGGTTTAGGATATGACTTAACTTAGATGTCCTAGTTTAGTTTCTTTTTAGTGAAAAATGCCATTAGTGTAAGGATTGTATCCTACGCAGAGCACACCCACTAAAATGAATGGGCCTAAATTCATTGACTTCAATAGGTCTGCTCCCAGTGGAAGACATTTGTGAGGCCTCAACAGCTTTGGAGGAAGGGGGCAGAATCTATTCTCCAGCCTTCTTTTTTATGCTTTGCAACTTAGTCACCTGCAGGCAGTTAAAATATTATATCATCATTATTACCATTATGTATTTATTTTTATGTATATTTAGTTACTTGCCATAGACAAGTGGCTATTTTTAAATGCCGCTATAACTAGAATAACTTTGCTTCTGGTTCACATTGTCTTTCAAGGTATCTTTGTCCATTTATCTGTGGCTCAGAGTGAGAGTGATATTTCCAGTGATACTTAAGTGAGCTGGACAGGGATTTGAACCAAATCTGATACTCATTTTCAACAATCTGCATTCCTCTTCTCCCTCGCCCCCATTTCTCCTCTTCATTTTGGCGGAATAATGGGTTGGGAAGAACTCTAAAATGATCTGGACGACTAATAATTCCATGCTAGTATATAGGAACCTGAATTTTTATGCAGCTCTTTGCAGTGCAGGATCCTAAAATCTGATGGGAGCTCTTCACCTCCACCCATTCCCACCTCCAAAAATGCCTACAAATGTTGAATTAATTTCTTTTTGTTTTAATACCAATCCAACGTGAGAAGAACAACGGGAAGTGGATGGCATTGCCTACATAGCTGTTGAAGGCTTTGGGACTTCAAGTGGTGATGTGCCAAGGGACCCTTGCTACTTCAAGCCTCCCTCTGTTGGGGATTCTTCACTGGCAGATTGTAGGTAGCTGAAGTGATTAGCTTCTGGCATCTGCTGTTTTACAAGAGCCTTTTTTAAAAAAATAAAAAAGCAACTGTAGTGAAAGCTTTCCTGGTGGTGGGGTAAAAGGAATTTGGAAACATTAAGGGGAAGGAGAAATGGAGAAGATTCTGTTGCAGAATTGACAACTCAATTGTTTTCCAGTGGCATTGTTTCCTAGTTGCTTCGCTTAAAAACGTCTGTGTCTGTTAAATGATTATGGAAATTCTAGTTTTTACATATTTATGAACCAAAAAGAAAGTAGCAAAGGTAGGTATTGATGGTCAGGTAAATTCTGTAAAAAAAGTTCTGTAATTTTCTGAAGAAATTCTTAATTTTTCCTATTCTTTTAAATTTCTGCTGTGTTTGCATTTTTTGAATGTTGACAATGCTTTGGTTCTTCCTGTGAATTTATATTTCAACTTTACCCCCCCCCCCAAAAAAAAAGCATGGGGGAGAGAACCACAACCACAAACCCTCTTGAAAGATCTTAAACTTATCTGAGAAACCACAAACAGCTTTGTAGAACCTCATGATTTCTGAGCTCATCTCTTTGTGCTTTAGTGGGCTGAGTCACGAATTTGCAGCTAGCTCTACGAGGATGCATCTGGTGAGTGCAGGTTTGTCAAGCTGACTTGACATGCCAGAAATCTGCTTCCTGATGATGAAGTGCCAGCGAGGTGGAAGTCCAAGGTGTATAGTTCAAACAGAGGCTGCAGCTTGACGCTTGAAAGGAGGCTTTGGTTTAAAAGCAGCAACAGAGAAACCTCCTGTTCACCTTTCTTCCCCTCCTCTTCTTTTTGCACTGCCAAGTGAGACATTCTGAACCACAGCTTCAGATATGTTATGATTTTTCACATGTTGGGTCCAGCTGGATGGATGTGACATTTTGATTGCCTGTCTGCCATTCTCTCATCCCAGATCGTTGGCAAGCATATCTCAGGTGCCTTATACTATCTGCCCCTGCAGCTGATTGCCAGGACTGGTATATACCAGTGAGGAGCAGCATTGGTGCGGCTGGCTGGAGGGCAACACTGCAACTTCTAGTGCAGTGCTTATCAGGTGACACGGTGGGGCCAATAGGATTCCTCCTGATCCTATAAATGTTCAGGCTTTGGCCAGGCTCCTCAATGTGAGCATCTTGTTCTTTTGAGTGAAGACAAAGCCGCTTTTCGGATTGTCCACACTGGCTTACTTGCCTGCTGCGTGCTTTGCTTCCAGATCACCACCCCTGACCTCCTTCAGTGCTGGTTGGTCACCGATGCTGGTTTGTCCCAGCATGGCTGTTGTGGTCTTATACTAGTTTCTCCTGAATTGTGTTCAACTCAAGGGACAAATAAATGCTAGAGGCAGTTGGACCACCTTTTCCAACCATGCTGCGAACACAATATTCGTCTATACCATAGGGGATGGGTCAAAACTTAGTGGCAGAGCATCTGCCTTGCATGTAGAAGGTCCCAGGTTCAACCCTCAGCATATCCAGATAGGGCAGAGAGAGACTCCTCCCCCAAAACCTAGAGAGCTGCTGCCAATCAGTGTAGACAGTACTAGGGTAGATGGACCAAAGGTCTGACTTTGTGTAAGGCAGCTTCCTATGTTCCACCTGCGTGGCTGAATTAGGTGCAGTATATGGGGTGGCCCCTGTCCTGGTCTCTTTGTTAGTGATGCTGTAAACTGAAATCTGTACCTAATCATTGACATGAGGTGTGCTTCTCTTCCCCCTTCCCCATGGCAGCATAAAACCCCATCACTCCTATCACAAAAGAACCAGAGGCTTAAATTCTGTCAAATCCCATCTTTGATAATACTCTCAGCTTATCTAAATTCATCCTTCAATGTCAGTTTGTTTTTAAGCATTCCACCCTGTTGAATTATTTTGTGGTATCACACTTAAGCAGTTGCAGCAATTTTATCCCTTGAGGTGGTTGGGTCTCTCTCTCTCTCTCTCTCTCTCTCTCTCTCTCTCTCTCTCTCTCTCTCTCTCTCTCTCTCTCTCTCTCTCTCTCTGTCCCTCCCTCCCTCCCTCCCTCTTCCTCTCCAGTGCTCAAATAAATTCCTCAGCATACGGCCTCAATTTCAGCTTGTGGTATATAATCTTTCAGGATGAAAGACATATTTCCATAAACGTAAGAGACTTTATAGTGAAGATAATGCACTCTTAGAATTGCTGGCTGTAAAGAGATGTAGAAGGAGAACTATTGCTCGACTCTGTCTCCTTTCCTCCTCTTTTCCCCTCCCACTTCTTCAACAATTAGGTATTAAAGCAATGGGGAGAGAGAGCATACAATATATTCTGCATGTGGATTATTCACAGATATGCCTCTTGGCAGAACAGCATGTACGCTTCTAGAAAGTGAGCAAGAGAGAAAAGGAAGAGGCACGTCATCACGGAGGAGTGTCTAAACGGTGTCTCAGAAGCCATCTGCAGCTCCTGGGCAGTTCAGTAAATAGAAAAGGAACAAAACTAAACAAGAAAAGAAGAGATACTCTTGATTGCCTCACTTGATTGTACCCACCCCCTTCCTCGCTCCATAGTCCCCCTCAATTCTATGTAGTGGGGTTAAACGAGTCGATCAGAGATGGAGGTTGGGGGGAACCCCTGTGAATTTCAGCTAGAGCTGGTAGATCAATTACCTATTGAAACCCTTTAGAATGGCAAGTGAGCCGTGTTTGACTAGTGAATCTGGGTTAGAGAGTAGGCTTTACCTATTACAATTACACAGATATGCTTTTCGGTAAGAAAATAATAAAGTTGTTTATTGCCGTAGATGCATAACTCTGATAGAAAAGGTTTCTAGTTCTAGTCTTAACTAGTCCAGAGGAGAACAAGCTAGTCATGCCGGCTCATTTCTTCTCCTCTCAGAGGATATTTAGAAGGCAACCTCTCGTCTTGAGGTCTGAGAGGGAAGTGTGTGGTAGAGGAAGTAAGAAACAGGATGTAACCTAAGGCTAAAGGACAAGAAGAAGAAGAAGAAGAAGAAGAAGAAGAAGAAGAAGAAGAAGAAGAAGAAGAAGAAGAAGAAGAAGAAGAAGAAGAAGAAGAAGAAGAGTTTGGATTTGATATCCCATTTTATCACTACTCTAAGGAGTCTCAAAGCGGCTAACAATCTCCTTTCCCTTCCTCCCCCACAACAAACACTCTGTGAGGTGTGTGAGTCTGAGAGACTTCAGACTAGCCCAAGGTCACCCAGTAGCTGCATGTGGAGGAGCGGGGATGTGAACCTGGTTCACCAGATTATGAGGCTACTGCTCCTTAAGAGGTTAATGATACAGCTGGAGGTCCCTCAATATTTGTTTTAACCCATGCAAACCCCTATTCTGCACCCAAACTTCTAGTGGGAAGGGAGTATGTGTCAGGCACTCTGGCTAAAAAATGGGCCCCAGCCGTGGGTTTTTTCTCCAGGGGGTACTCAAGGGTACGCAGTACCAGCACCTCTTCTTCTTGTTGTTGTTGTTAAAAAGTGTGGCACTTATGGTAACAACTTCATGGTGAGTACCAGCACTTATTTTTCCAGAAAAAAGCACTGGTCCCTTGGGGCAAGCAGGCAGCCTAGGAGTTTGGAAGTAACCTGACCATCCCTCTCAGCAATGAGGTTTCCAGACTGAGGAAAGGCAGGAACTTCTCTGGGGTTTTTTTGTACAATGGTACCTCAGGTTACAAACACCTCAAGTTACAAACACTTTGGGTTACAGATTCTGCTAACCTGGAAGTAGTACATTGGGTTAGGAACTTTACCTCAGGATGAGAACAGACGACATGCGGCGGCGGCAGTGGGAGACGCCATTAGCTAAAGTGGTACCTCAGGTTAAGAATGGTTTCAGGTTAAGAACGGACCTCTGGAACAAATTAAGTTTGTAACCTGAGGTACCACTGTATTGGGACAGTGGCATGGGATTAGCGCTCTGGTGTCACCAGACTCCCATCCCACCCTGACCAGGGGATACTGGGTTTGTTGTGTGGTGGTACAGGTTTTCAATAAAAGAAAGAAACCTGAATCAGAAAATTTCCCAGTGTCTTAAATCGACTTGGGATCTGATTTTTGCATCTTTAAACACTGTCAGATTTGACTGGTATTGTAACCATTATTTCTGCTACTAATTAATGTTATGAAACGAGACATTTTTAGAAATGGAAACTTTCTCCTGCAGAGAATTATAATAGCAGAATTATTTCTTCTTCTTCTTCTTCTTCTTCTTCTTCTTCTTCTTCTTCTTCTTCTTCTTCTTCTTCTTCTTCTTCTTCTTCTTCTTCTTCTTCTCCTCCTCCTCCTCCTCCTCCTCCTCCTCCTCCTCCTCCTCCTCCTCCTCCTCCTCCTCCTCCTCCTCCTCCTCCTCCTCCTCCTCCTCCTCCTTCTAAAACAACCCTCAATGACTGCAGTACCATTCTCAGTTTTTGGATTAGAAATGTAGCTGCCTGTTGACAAGTAGAGTTGTTTCTTCTTGCTTGAAAAGCTCTGCAGCTTTTAGTCTGAATGGACTTTCTCAAAGAGCCACGTATTTGAGGAAGTTCCATCTGGGGAACTTGAGTCGCCGTGGATCATACACACAGACACATTGGATGCTTCATTATGTGCAAATCAG
Organism: Zootoca vivipara; assembly: GCF_965207765.1. Taxonomy (NCBI): domain Eukaryota; kingdom Metazoa; phylum Chordata; class Lepidosauria; order Squamata; family Lacertidae; genus Zootoca; species Zootoca vivipara. Next base: position 13,969,987 of record NC_142589.1, read on the forward strand.
CCAGGAAGGCAAAACATTTGATGCCTATCTGCAAAAGATTGGTGTGTGTGTGTGTGTGTGTGTGTGTTTTATAGACACTCAAAAGAGGATTTCCTGTTTTCTGACATCTAGCCCGCCAGTGCTAGCCATCTTGAAGCCAATGCAGGTGCTAATTTTGTGCAGTTTCCCTTTTTTTAAACTGTGGCTTCTTGATAAATTGGGCACATTTTATGTTATAATAACATATGGCAAATAGAACCACTTGGGCACCAGATTTTTTTTAAAAAAATGGTTGTTGTTGCATTTATATCCTGCCTTTTCCTCCAAGGAGCTTAAGATGGCATGCATGGTTCTTCCCCTCCTCATTCCTCACAACAATCTTGTCAGGTAAGTTAGGCTGAGAGGCAGTGACTGGATCAAAATCAAAATTCATGGTCAGGTGGGGATTTGAACCCGGGTCTTCCAGGTCCTAGTTCGACATTATAACCACTATACCACAGTGGCTCTTACTAGCTTACCTCCTTATATCTTCCAATATAAATTGTTTCATGGAAGCAAAAAAAGCAAAAAACCATTCTCATCTAATGAAAGAACATGAGCTTCCTGTCCTCTTATAAAGAGGCAGTGACAATAAAGTCTGTTGTGAAAAATATAGAATTAGGGTGTTTTAGGATATGTTGGTTGTCCAATTTTACAGTAGAGGCTACTTTGAAAGGTCATACAGCATATAAATAGTGCTTGTTGTAGGGTAAGTGATTTCATGATTAGGAGCAAAACCAGGTTAGCACTGTTGGATTTTTAATGACCATTTAGCTGCAAGAAGTTTGACTTTGTTTCCTGTCTTGATTGACATAACTATGTTAGGTTGTGACCTGGTCATTGTGCCAGTTTAATTATGGGGATCACTCTGGCAGTACTTGTTTTTGTGACACAGGTCCCCTGAGAATTGATCCTTAAAACAATATAAAGTGTTACAAAAGCCATATGTAGCTCAAGGCTCCAGTACCTTATGGACGGCTTCTTCGCACATGAACCAGCCCAGACTGTATGTTTGTGCCCCCTTAGCAGACAGTGCTGAGAGTGGCAGCATGAGAAAGAGTCTTCTCAGTGGTGGCTTCCTGCTTATGGAATTCTCTCCCTAGGGAAGCACGCCTAGCCAGGCAGAAACATTTTTATTCACCTATTCATTCATTTATTTTCTTTGCATTAGATCACATTTTATAGTATTTTCATTGTGAATTGTTCACCTGATACAAAAGGTTATGTGGTATCTCTGCATTTTTGCCAGGCTAGAGGAACTACTGTAGTTTAAAATTAACTCTCTTCCTTTCTTTTTCTTTTTTAAAGATTGTGTGTATATTGAGAGTCGGCGACCAAACACTCCGTACTTCATTTGTAGCATTCAAGACTTCAAATTGGTAAGCAACAGCAATTTTAAAAAGCATAATATTGGGAACTTTTCAAATACTACTTTTTATCACAGCCAAAACCTTCCTGGCAATTACTACTCTCCACAGTCATGATTCTTGTTTACCTATCTCTCGTTCTTTGACAGTCTTTATTTTTGCATTGTGAAGTTGAACATGGGCTGCTACTAGGTGCCACTTTATGTAATTACTACGGTTACTACAATGTTATATTCTAGTGCACTTCTGGTAATTTCTCATAAGCTATAAATGTGTGGCACCTATGGACGAGAAGGAAGAAATGCCTTACTTTTATGACTTGCACACAGTATGTGCCTTTTGCTTGCATGTTTACCATTGTGGACTTAGGTATGAAGATAGGAAGCTGCTTCATACCAGGCCAGACTTTGTCCATGCATCCTAGCTTCCATATGCAGCTGTAGGTTAAGATCTTCAGCAGACACACATGAGGCAAGAACCTTTGGCCTCCCGGATGTTGTTGAACTACAACTCCCACCATCCCTGGCTATTGGCCATGCTTGTTGAGGCTGATGGGAATTGTAGTTCAGCTATATCTGGAGGGCTGCAGGTTTCCCACACACCTTGCCTTATTCTCTTCAGCAGAGGGCTTTCTCTGGATTCTCCTGCCATCTGAGGTGGGGTGGATGGCAAGTTGGGAAGAGGGCCTTCACATTGGTGGTGGCCAAACTGTGGAAAGTTACCCTTGGCATCTACCTTACGGGGAGATGGGGGACCCTTTTTTTATTTTCTCAAGCACTTTCGGTATAATTTTAACCTTTTCTTATTGTGCTTACGTTGACCTTTGATATCTTGCTGACTCTTTTAAGTCGGTTACACTGTCCTCTGTTGTCTTTTATTTGTATTTTTTATGTAACCAACCTTGGGAACATAGCTCAGTGGTAGAGCACCCGCTCCGCGTGTAGGTGATCCCAGATTGAATCTCCAGCATCTGCAGGTAGGGCTGGGAGAGCCTCCCTTTTTTGAAATGCTGGCGAGTCTCTGCCAGTCAGTGGGCACAATACTGGGTCTTGGGCAGAGATGTGTCTTTGTCACCTGCTGCAAAGCTTAGCTGCAGGCACCACATGAGCTGTAGCCAAGGATTGTTCTATGGCATACCACTCTGGGGGAGATAAACCATAAGTCCAGGTTCAGATGTAATTGTAAACCAAACCACGGCCCAGCAGTGGAAAGTCCAGAGGAGGAACAAAGCAGCCGCCATCTTTTCTCCAGGTGCTTGCTTGGTTGCTCATTCTTGCCAACCCATGGTTTGGCTTAGCATTCTGTGCCAGCTGGGCCTAAGTGTGCTTCGGTGCATTGAGTGCAGGACCCATGTGAACATGATGCCCAGTGGGTCTGCCATCCTTTGCTGACCACACATGACTTAAGACAGTAGCATTATGTAAGAACGTCCTACCAGGTTGCTTTTGAGGTCAGAAATAGATCCGTTTTTCAAAAACTTAAATAAAATACACATATTTGGGTGGCCTGTTGCTCAGCTCTGTAAACCACTATCTGTTCCTCTCCCCAAATCTATCTTTTTTCTTTCTCCCTGCCTTCCCCCTTTTCTCTCGCCCCCCCCCTCCCCTGCTGCTTCTGGTTAATGTTGTAAAGCTGCGGTGTTAGAGAATGTGCTTCCTTTCCCTGGTTACTTTGACAGTCTGTTTCAATATTTATGTGTCTGCTATTTTTACCCCCCGGAGATCTCAATTATGTACAGTTTCTCCCCTTACAGGTAATTTTTCACATCCTTCTGATTTTTGGAGCCAGTCCAGCTTCCTTTTAAAAAAAAGAGAAAAGCCTTTTTTGATGCCACTCCCCCTTTCAATCCCTGCTCTCTAGCAGATTCAATAATACTCTGACATGAACAATACTGGGTGTTGGTTTTTTTTATTTAAGTGATGGCTTTTAAAGCTACGAGACGTTTTAAGCCCCATTTATGCAATTTTGCACATTAGCAGGTGCTTTGGTGTTCAGGAGGAATTGCTCCTGCAAAAAAAATAATGTTGGATTACAGTGTGAGTTGCCATTCTGGGCAGGAGCACCTGCTGAGCAACAGTAATTGCTTAGGGTATTAACAGCAATGAAAGCTGAAACTTCTGTTGTCAGTATTGGTCCGCTACAACACATTAAAGCTGTCTGCAAAACAGCGTGGGAAGCGGAGCGCAATATGTTTTAGTACCTTTATGTATATCTTCTTTTTAAAAAAAACAACAACAACACACACACACACACACACAACACTGCACAATCTGACAACCTTCTTGTGTTTCTTAAATCTCTTGCTTTCAGGTTTTGCATTTAGCTTAGGGTGGCAGTGATGTATAACTCTTAACCGTGATGCTGACTTTTCTTTTATGGAATAGCTATATTTACAGCCCACCTGCTTCTCTCTCTCTCTCTCTCTCAAAAATAAAATAAAATGTTTTTATTTCATTTTACAACATATAATAAGCAGCAAATGTTAGAAACATCTTGACTGTTTTTGCATTATTCACCCATAAGAGCTTTCAGGGAATCGTGAATGAAAGGAAAATACATTGTCATACCATACAAATAGCACACAGTGATATAGGTAACTTGCTCACGCTTACTTTATTTATGTGATCACAGCTTTGCACAGGTTGGGGGCGGGAATAAATATATAAATGGAGAGCGGAGAATGCAGAAAGGAGGTGCTATAGGAGTGGGTCCAATTTCTTGGTGCTAGGTTGGTGGCAACAGTTTAAAAAGCTCTGCAGTTAATACCATTTCCATTTCCACTTTCTTTGTTTCTCCTTCTTGCATCCTGGGCCGAGTGAATTGTTGTAAGAGCAAGCTACAGCCAAGCAACGTACAGTGGTACCTCGGTTTAAGAACAGTCCTGTTTACGAACTCCACAAAACTGGAAGTAGTGTCCTGGTTTGCGAACTTTACCCCGGTCTAAGAACGGAAGCTGAATGGTGGAAGGGCACCAGCGGCGGGAGAGGGAAAGCGTGCCTCGGTTTAAGAACTGTTTCAGTTTAAGAACGGACTTCCGGAACGGATTAAGTTCGTAAACTGAGGTACCGCTGTAGTTGAGATCGTAGAATGGTAGCATTGGAAGGGATCCCAAGGGTCATCTAGTCCAACCCCCTTGCGAATCAATAGACATTCCGTTGTGGTGACCGTAACCAAGGTGCCATTTGGTGCCTAGCTTATATATCTGAGTTTCTAACACTGCCAAGAGGAGGATGGCAGTTCTGAATGAGCAGCCTTCAGTCTCTGTTGGCATAAATCTCACGCTCTCACAAAGACCTCCCAGTACAGACCAAAAGCTCTCAATTGCACCTTTGCCGGCACTGCTGGCCGTGCTGCTGTTTGAAGCAGACAAGTGCCAGGTCTGGAGCTCAGCTGCTCATTGGCAGGAGAAACCTTTCAGCTCCAAAATGTAGCCTGATTCAGAATGGAAGGGAGTGAAGCCTGGGGAAAAATCTTTTCAAGGCTGTGCTGGCTTGATATCCTTATTCCTGTGACACTATGGAATCTTGGCAGGAAGGAAAGCCGTATGGATAGTGCAGTTAAATACCCTCTTTTTGAAGTTGTTCTCCTTTCTCTTTCCCCCGCCCCAAATCCCTCCCAAAATCTTCCTTGGGCTGTATTTTGGCTCCAGTCTGTTCTCCCTTTGCCATAATATTAGAGTGGTTTTACTGCCTCTTTCACCAGGTCTCTCTTGCTCATTAACTGGTGGCCCGGTTGTAAATTTTCCTCATTATTCCAGTCCTCTTTGCAAACTTTTGACTTTCCGTTAATTGCTGGCTGACTGACTTGCCTAGAATTGATCACTCGTATTTCTCCAGTGGCCTCTTGCAGTTTTGTGTGTGTGTGTGTTTTTCTTTTCTTCCCCAATGCAGATTTAAATCTAAAATTAATTGGTTGCCCTTCCACTGGCTGTCCTTGAGTGTATCTGAAAGTGGAAAGGGGTCAGTGTCTGTGTGTGTGTTTTCTCCAGGAAACCTTAACATTTCCTGGCACCCAGCACATTGCAGCATAGAGAGTAACACTATTGATTTGTTTTTAAGGGCACAGCAGACTGCCAAACTGTTTTAGTCTGATCTGAACCAGATCCGGTTGGCAAAGCTCTGCTGTGCACCATGATCTAATATATCTCCCTCACTCGCAGATCCTAATTCAGTGTAATGATAGAGTAGCTGGAGGAGGCAAAAAATTGATTACTGGCTCCCAGACAGCAACGGCAACTTTTCTTGTTATAACATGCCAGATGTCTTCACTAATACGCCATTTCCCCCCCATTAATTCGGCTTTTGCAGGATAGCTCTGATTGCATGAGAACCTCCAGTTTCCAGAGTGATGCAAGCTTTAATATAGTAATGCATACACTGGCAGAAAGATACACATACGCCTTTGTAAACATATCTTTGTTTGTGAGATATATGCCAATATCTTTCGTTCCTCCAGGAACGATCACACAAGAGCTGGTTGCTTATCAAAGGTGGGGAGTGATCCCCAACCAAGTGCTCTTCAGATATTGTTGGGCAGAATTTTTTTCCAAAATGGGACCCCCCCCCTGTTTTTATATTTCCACATCCCCCCCCCACCTCGATTCAATATGTTCATTAGGAATAATGAGCAGGTGCTGGTTCTGTTTGTTGGTCTAGTGCAGCCTGACTCAGTGGTCAGAGTTGATAGGAGTTATAGTCCTGCAACATCTGGAGGGCACTGGATAACAACAACAACAACAACAACAACAACAACAACAACAACAACAATTTATTATTTATACCCCGCCCATCTGGCTGCGTTTCCCCAGCCACTCTGGGCAGCTACCAACAGAAAAATGAAATAAAATAATCTATTAAACATTAAAAGCCTCCCTAAACAGGGCTGCCTTTGTGGGAGGCAGATTGAAACTATATTTTCAATATTTCCTAAATAGTTAACTAGGTTCTCAGTACCTATTTAAATGTCCTATTTTTAGATAAGGTATCCAAGGACCCAGGAGCTCCCAAATACTTCATGCAAATCCCTTCTTGATTGGACAAGAGTAATCTTGTTTTCCATTTGCCTGCAGCATATCGGAGTGCGTAAAGTAACAGATGATGTGGCAATTGAACAGGGCCCTCTCCAAAGAGCAAAAAGACGTGTATAGCTTTCTAAACTGGGCTTAGGGGGGCTATTTGTTTTTCTTCATAATGGAACACAGTGGCACTGCTGCTGTTGCATTGCAGTGGTTGATGGGCTTTGTTGCACCTGTGTCCATCTCTATGAAAGGAACAAGATGCCCGTGTAGTGGACTTGGGTCACTTTACACTTACTGTCTATAGACATCGTAATCAAGGCAGTGACCTTGTTTTTAAGAGACATGTTGCGGAATTGTAAGAATGCAGAACAATGCCACACAGGCTCTCCTGCTCATGGGGATTGCATTTCATTGTTAATTTTCCTTGCACACGTTTTGATGGTTGGAAGATTTGTGTAGCATACACGGAATAAAATGAAATAAATGCACAGAAGTGGAAGGCAAGCCCTGTGACCAATTGCTGCTTCCTCCTCATCCTGATGAGATCTCTCTCCCCCCTCCCCATTTAATTACCACAGCATTCAGACCTGTAAACTGGTATCAGTTTACAGATGCTCTTTGTCTAGCTGCTCTACAGAATGGTTAATGATTGTAGTAGTGCCACAACTTGTGTATTGAAAAAATAAAATAAGGACTAGCGCTGCTGATTCAGATCAAAGATTCATCTAACCCAGGGGTGCGGAACTGGACCCAGCCAGTGTATGCAAGTTTGATAGGTGGTCAGGACAGCCCACCTCTCAATGCCGGGTGACCCAGTTTTGCCTGCAAGGTTTGCAGTCAGCCCTGTGCTTTTCAAATGCTGCCAGTCTGCTGCATAGGTTCTGCTTGCAAATCCCCTTTTAACCCAGCCGTGTCTTTCCTGCCCCACAACTGATACCATATATGGCATCTCATGTAAGGTGGGTAAACATGGCTTGGTCAAAATAGCACTGCAAGCCAAACAGGGAGGCCCGGTGGGATTAATTAGCTGCCAGGCTAACTTCATGCTGCAGGTTTTGATGCATAAATCCTTACGCAGCTTGGGACCAGGATACTGGAAAAATCTTCTCACTCCTTATATACTCAATTGATCACTGCACTCCGCAGGTGAGGGCTTCTTGAAGATACCATCTTACCAAGAGGGTTGTTTTGCACAACATGGGAATCAAGCCTTTAGTGTGGTGGCCCCTGTTATTTAGAATTTCCTCTCCTTTATTATTCAACATTTCTCTTGCCTTTTTAGCTCCTATTGAAGTTGTTCCTCTTCCAACAAGACTTAAAAGTCGATATGTTTCCCAGCCTGCATCTGTATTACAATTGTTTTCAGTGTTTCATTCCTTGTGGTTTGCCGCCATGGGCTCCTTTGGGAGGAAGGGCAGGATATAAATTTAATAAATATAAATAAGCAATTAAGCCAGTGGGCCAGAGGTTTCCCCATCACTGATCTGGCCTATCCTCTTTTATCCTGCATCAGCCACCCTGCTGCCTCCAGGAAGTCCATAAAAGGCAAATGCCATCCCCGCTTTTGCATGTTATGGATTTAAAAGTTTGTTTGTTTTTTGGGGCGGTGTCGGTAGAGCTCCATGATTTGCTTCAGTTCTTTTATCTTGACTAATCTCTTGGTGTTTGCTAGCTGCCATGCCTTGCCGTTAGTGCTTTAGCTGCTCTGCTGTTCGCAATATGAAGACAATCTCCCCTCCTCCAATGTCATTCATTGGCTTATTTGATTAGATTTTGGGGGTGGTCTGTTATTGCTATTCTTCTGTGGTGGTGGTGGTACTGGCCTTTTTCTTCTTTGCCCTATACATCTGTCTTTCATTTTGGGAAAATCTGCCCATATACACATTCTTCAGAAATTGGTATTTCAGGTGCATCCACATGATAGGAGCAGTTTGTTTGTTTGTTTGTTTGTTTGTTTGTTTATATAAAAGCTTTTGAGTGCCCACCCCTTTCAGCTAAGCTGCATGAGAGAATAACTTAAAATACAAAACAACAGTGTAGAGGGACAGTGGGGAAATTCAGTGTATAACTACCATAAAGCAGATAAAACATCATACAGTAAATTGATACTGCCTGTTTAAAAGCCTGAGCAAATTTTTAACAGCAGTCTTTGTTTTCTGGTACTGGGATTACAGACATCCCCTTACGTACATGGGGGTTACGTTCCAGTCCCCTCACTTGTAGCTGAAAAGCCTCCAAATGCCCTTTTTTCCTGTTCTCCCCCACTCTTTCCTCAACCCAGACTCAAATATCTAAGAGTTGATGCTTTGGGGCCAGCTAGAGGCTGGAGGACCTGCGAGAAAGCTGCTGCTGCTGCGCTGCCCTACACATCAGCCTTTAGGCGGGGAGGCCGAGCAGCGCAAACAAAGCCCCACTATGCCTCAAGTCCTTTGGGGCTTCCTCTGCCCTCACAGATGTCCTTTTTGAGCTTTGGGAGAGTCAAGTACCCCTGGGAAAAGCATTCCATAAGCAAGGGGCTGCTACTGAAAAGGACCTTTCTCTGGTTACCACCCACCTAACTTCAGATGGTGGGGAGATCCTGAGTGGAGTGTCAGGTGATGAATTCAGTGTACGGGGCAGGCTTATGTGGTAGAATGCAGTACTTTAGGCACCCAAGTCATTCAGAGCTTTAGTTGCCCCCGAACCATGACGGGGTTGGCATAAAACGTTGAGCTGATGAGCTGATAATCTTATTGAAATGGAAAGAGATCGGCTCCTAGCCTAAATATTTAGCAAGCCTTTGAGTTTTACTTCACTGTAAATCCGGCAGTGCGTGTAGAGCACAGAAAATAAAGTGGGAACTGGCATGTCCGGTTGAGTTTTCAGGCTGATTAGCTTCTGCAGCATGGATGCTAATTAGATTGCCTCATAGCTGGTGGTGGGTCTTTTCCCTTTTGCTAGTTAGTGAATTGAAAGAGTAAAGCAGTGGAAACATCGTTGAGGACTAAGGGCTACCACTTTCGATGGTCTTGCCTGTTGTGCAGATTTATACAAAACTTAAAGTACAGATGGCAAATCTGTTGCCCACCAGATGTTGATGGTCTAGGCTACTCATTGTGCCTTTTGAATGCCGGTTGTGGGAATCACAAGTAGGGAGAGGGCTGTTGAACTCAGGTCCTGCTTGCAGGCTTCATAGTTGGCTGCTGTGAGAACAGGATGCTGGACCATGATGTGCCATTGCCTTATCAATGCTCTTCTTAAGTTCTTACTGATGGCTGTACAGGCTGATGGGAGTTGGTGTCTAAAGGTTACACAGTGCTATGCCAACCTGGAGTACCACTGGCTTCCCAGCCCTGAATTAGAAGCTAGCCAGCTTGCAGGGTTTGTTACCCGAGTGTGTCACTGAGAGGAGGAGAGGATGTGTCCTCTCGCTGATGCATTTAGGCTTTCTTCCCACTCGCTTCCTTTCAGGAAGAAATTATTGCAAGGGTGAGGGCATCAACATGAAGTCTGAATTGGGTCTGTAAGTGCAGTGGGTTGTATCCTGTTATGATACCCTAGGATTAGACTCAATTTCAATGGGTTAGGGCTAACATTGGATACAGCCTAGTGTGGCTAAGGGAGCTACCAGGGCAGAGAGGGAAGAAAGGAGGAAAAGAGGCTCAAGAAATCCAAAGTGAATGTGGCCATGCCCTACATCAGGCATAAGCAAACTCTGCCCTCCAGATGTTTTGGGACTACAACTCCCATCATCTCTAGCTAACAGGATCAGTGGTCAGGGATGATGGGAATTATAGTCCCAAAACATCTGGAGGGCAGAGTTTGCCTATGCCTGCCCTACACATAGCAGCAGACATGGTGGAGAAAAGCTCACAGCAGCCCATTCATGTGGGCAGCTACTTCTAATTTACAACTCCCTGGGCGTTACCTGCTCTGTTTTCACTGACAGCCAGTTTACTTTGTAAGTTTCTTCCTCTCTCTCTCTTGTTTCCTATAATACCGTAATAGAGTTTGGGAGTCATCCAGGGAAGCTGACTAGCAGGGTGGATTCGTGACAGACAAAAGGAAGGACCTCTTCACGCAGCATGTAATTAATTTATGGGACTTGCTGCCATAGCATTAGATGGCTTTAAAAGAGGATTAGACAAATTCATGGAGGATCAGTCTATCAATGGCTATTAGCTGTGATGGCTATATGCAACTCCTGTTTCAGAGACAGAATATTACTTCATATCAATTGCAGAAGAGGGCTGTTGCTTTCGCAGCCTGTCATGAGGGTTTCCAGAGGTCTCAGATTGGTCGCGGTTGGAGCAGAGTGCAGAAATTGAAGGTCCAACAGGGCTCTTCTTATACACTTAGGCTGCTCATACTATTTTACAGATACAAAAACCACCCTTTACACTTCTTTTTAAACAAGCATTTGATTCTGTTGTTGCTTAATTTAATTTATTGTTGGCTCTGCTTGCACTTTGCTGCAGCTTTTAGTCTTGGCTATTTTTTGGTGACATATTTTACTGATGGATTATTCTTTCTATTTTCTGTGCTTTCCCCCCTATTTCCCCCCACCACCACTTCCAGCAATTCCTGTTTGGAGTAGTAGCCTTTTCAGATTCAAGACCCAAACATGCATTGGCAACCCAATTCTTACTTTTTTTAACCACACATTTTGATGGTGGTAGAGCTGTAGTTTCCACCCACTGTGGAACAGGCCATGAGCTAGTAGTGGGTGCTGAACCACGAGTTGAAGACCAGTGTGTTGGAAGGGAAAATGAGAATATAAAAGATTTGCTTAAATGAGTAGCATTGAATTATGCACATTAGTGCAGAGATCCAGGTGCTTAAGTCATCACTAGCATCTCATAAATTGGGTCTGGCACCTGGAGTACTGAAGGTGGGCAGGGAGCAGAGAGAAGGCAATTTATCTTTGTGTATCAACAACTGAGCTGATAGAAATGTTGGCTCCCTCCACAGTGAGTAGTATTCTGTGCATTCAAAAGAAAAAGAAAAATAGAGAGTAATAAAGCCTACCAGCACTGAGTCTTTTTCTCTCTCTCTTACTTTTCTTACCTCAAGTGCAGCGTGCGCACCGGCGACTGAATATCTCCCATTTCCCCTTTGTTAGTGGTTTTCCTTTCCGAAAAGCTCTCACTGTAAGGGAATATTACAGAGGATATTTGCTTTAAGAGCAGCTTCCTGCACCGCCATCTGCTCCTTTTAACTTAATCCTGCAGTGAACTGAAGGCATATTCAATTTGTGGGCAACAGGAAACGTGATTACGGTAACGCAGAGTTGATATAAACATGGTGTTTCTAACTTGATTTCAGGGCCCAGAGCAGAGAGGAAAGAGCTTGTGCTAAGAGGGGAGCTTCAGCTCTTGAGCAGGTTGTGGTGTGTCTGTTTTTGGTGGAACTTGTAAGGAGGGAGTCTGCATGCATCAAGATTCAGTTTGCTGGCTACAGGGCTGGTACACACAAGGCAACCTTTTGCTAGTTAAGCCAACAGTGGGCTTCCTCTCTCTGAAAGGAATAGACATATACCTGGTGCTCTTTCTGAAGCTGCTGGTGCTTATGTGTTCATCTCCTGTGCATTCATTATGACAGTTGAGTTGCAGGATGACATTTGGTCTAGTGTCCACACAACTAATGCTGATCCTTTTTATTACTGAGCCTGGCACTTTTGCCAGAGTGTCATAAGGTCTGTAAATGATGTTGTACACTGTTTCGTCAAGCTAAGTGAAAAGCTGGGTATAAATCCTGAATGAATGAATGAATGACTGAATGACCGACCGACCAACCAACCAACCATGTCCACCTACCGGCTATTGTGGGGAATTATTCCTCAGCTCAAGCTTGATTTCAAGTTTTGTGAATGGACGGCAGCTTCCAAAGCCCAAATATTGGATGTCTCTCATTCTGCTGGATTTGCTCTGTCCTAACCTCTGTTGGAGTAAAATTCATGTCTTAAATCTAGGAATGGGGAACTTGTGGTCTTTCAAATGTGGTTGTCTCCCAGCTTCCACAAGCCCCATCCAACATCACCATTAGTTAGGGGGCTTACAACATCTGGATGGCCACAGGCCAGTGCTGAATTATCAAATAGGCAGAGTAGGTACTGGGCTATGGGGCCTTTTAGGGCCCCTGCGACAATGGATCAAAATAATATTGATTTGATCTTGAAAGAAAATTACATGGGGTTTAATCTGGCATTGCCACAGGCTCCCCATTTCTGACTTGAATGTTCCCTTCCAAATCACTCTCATAAATAGGATGCCTTAGGTGTGATGTTCCCCAAATTTCAGCTTTCTTGCCTTTGGTGAAGTACCGTAACTCTCTGACACCTCCCATGAGTGAAGGAGTCACCCCCGAGCATCTTATGGCTGTCTCTTTTTTAAAGCACAGAGCTGTCTGGCACCACATGATTTGATTCCTTTCAAGTGCTTTTCGATAACTGTGATGGCTAGGAACAAGCGGAGGTTTTCACATTTCAACATCTCAATTTTTCAAAGGAGAAGTGGGCTACAAACCCTACTATAAAATGAACATGTTTTATACTGTACTCCAATTCTGACCTGTCCTGTGCCAGAGCTGGGGGTCTAGAGACAGTTCCGCCTATGCAGTGCAGCACATGTGCCGTGGAGAGATTTGGCCATTTGGATTAACAAAAAAGATGGAATATGCATCCCTCCCCCCCACCCCCTCCCCCCCAAAAAAACCCAGATGAGACTGTGACGTTATTTCTTCTGTGTTAGAAATTATTAAAAGCTCTTTGGGGGCAAATGAATGCACAACACCCTATCCTTGTCACAGTTTTGTCATTTTTATGAGAGCCTGACTCTAAACATAAAATCAAATGAAACCAATGTATATCTAGTCAAAGAATTTTAACGGCACAATTTTTATTTTAGCTTGTTTTTTATATTTGGTTATATTCTGCTATTTTTCTAAAATGCAAATGAGAGCTGCTGTGCTTTGCATCCAGAACGAAACACTCTGGCATGTCCAAGGACCTGAAAAATGGCGGGTTTGCCGCATAAAACGGGGCTGGTTATTAGAGGCGGTGCGGTTGCCCTTTGTTGCTTGTGTGTTTACTTGATTGAAGCATCTTGTCTGTGATGATTTTCTTCCCTCCTAGAAGGCTGATTTGAATGGAGCATAGAGCGGGATTGCCCCAGGGCCTTGTAACAATTTATAGTCTGTGGATGGAAAGAGAGAAGTGCATAAAAAGACAGTTGTGAAATGCCTCCAGTACCCTGTAATAGAAAATCTGTGTATGATGACCTTGGCTGTGAGGGCCGGCGGGATCGTTTTGATGTGATCCAAAGGGTTATAAAGGGAAGGGAAGAATTGCTTCTCTCACCTGGAAAGGGAGCGAGACACAGGGAATAATGCCCTTGCAGAGTTTCCTTTATTTGGAGACCAATAAGAGGGCTAGGATTCTTTTATTACGCCAGGATAATGCTTCTGAATGCAAATCTCCCTGGGGGGTGCTGAGGCCCAGCACCAGCCACAAACACCTATGTGTTTTAATGGTCTCATTCTCTCTGTGAATGAATTGGCTCTGTGTTTCCCCCCAAAGCTGCAGCTTTAAATTAATTCAGGGCTAATTTTCCTCTTGCCAGTTGTGGGACTATGCTTGACCTTTTCCGGTTTTTGATACAGGGGGAAAATTGCTGATTAATATAGGCAGCAATTATTTCTCCCCATATATCCCCCTTTCCCCTTTAAGATATTTTTTCCCTTGGATTCATTTCCTTTCCCACTTCTCTCCGTGGAAAAAAAAAGAGCACAGTTCTTTGGAGCAGATGTCCTAGGACTGGTATAATAATCACCCTCTGTATCGAGGCTAAGTTGACTATTAAGCCACCAAGCGCACTTCATTAATGCAAGAGGCAGATTGGGTTGAGGCTATGTGTAGCAATGTTAAATTATTATTATTATTTTTTAAAAAAGCTGCTTTGCCTGCAAATGAGAATTGACAGCTCACATTTAATGTGAGTCGCTGGAAATCTTTTTACTGCAGGGACAAATAGGTTGTGAGAAGGTGGCAGGGATCACTGGGCAGGGATCCGGGTGCAGGATGACAAAGAATCAGAGGCGACAGTTTTAAGAACAGTGTGGCAGGGGCTTGCGCGGTGATTAAATTCGCCGATGCTGTCATTGAGCTGTAAGGCTGCAGATAACATTTTCTCCCCGCGCTGGAAACAAGAATCAATACCAACTCCTTGACAGGGGCTAAATTATTAAATAGAGCCTTTCTTTACAATGTTTCATTATCTGGGATTTACCTCAGCTGGCGATTTGTCAGTGGGGGCGGGCGGGGAGGAGGGTGAGTGAGATTTGCTGGGCGTTTTGTATTAAAATTATTCCAGCTTGCATTATGAATCCCTTTTGGATAATTCCCCCCCCCTCCTTGCCGATCTTTGATCTGCTTCTGCCAAGATGGCATTTAGCCTTTTCATACCGTTATTAAAACAGAGGGGTGGGGAAAAGATTGTGGAGAGAGAGAGGGAGCAACCTTTTATTCCTTATACTGTCGCTGATTTACAGATATGCTTCTCCCATAAGGGCCCCCCTTCCTCTTCCGTTTTGCTTGGTAAACTGACAGATTTGTGCCTCCCCCTCAGCAGATGGGTACGGAAGAGACCTTCTCTGTTCTCCCTTCCCCTCCCATGTCTGTAGGAACGCTAGCACAATCTGGGTTGCTTGTACCAAAGAGATCAGGGGGAAACCAAGGGGCCACACTTTACTGAGCATATGTTTGGGACACTGCCATGTGTGGGGCTAACCAGCAAATAGGGCAGAACACCACAGAGGGTTGGGGCTAGAGGGTCCCCATCTATATTCACAGCTGTGCTTCTGTTCTGAAAATGGCAACTTTAAATTACAAATGGCAGGCGGGTAAATAACGACTCAGCTCACCTGTGGTGAGTAACAGTAGCCTGCGAGATGGGGTGTTAGGTACTTCCCTCCAGGCTAGTAGCTTTTGTAGATTTATTTGCAAGGCTTGGGAGAGCTGACAGTTCCCTCTAGCTTTTTCTTTTTCTCCAAGCCACACGGTCAGCTTCCATCTCACCTCACCAACCCTCCCTGTTTGCTGTCCATAGATCATTTTATTTTTGTACCTTTGCAGGTAAGCACAGGTGAGGATGAATGGACTTCTGCTATTTATAACCTTCCAAAGTATGCAGCAAGGAAGCATTGTATATTTTATATCCTGACCCAATGAGGTGCTAGTGGGGAGCTGCAAAGCAAGATCCTTTCTCCGAACAACAACTAAATATCTTCTTCCTGTATTCTCTGCAGTCCCACACATGGGATTTTGCACCACCCAACCTTGGGAATGACTTGTGACTCCTTGCCCTTTGGCTACTTGCTCGTTCCTCTTCTTTGGGGAAGGGTTGTATCTCAGTGATGTAGCACCTGGTTTGCACACAGAAAACCCCAGGTTTGATCCCTGGCATCCTCAGTTAGGACTGGGAATGCCCCTGCCCGAAACCAGAGAGAGGAGCTGCTACCCCATGTTGACATTACTGAGCTAGATTGACTGCTGTGTTTTTAGCAGATGCTCAGAGAGTGCTCTCTGTAGATTATCTTTGCACTGTTGCATATTAGGACAGGGAGGCTCCTTCCCTCCTGCCTCTTTTTAAAATTCCGATTTCTTACAGAAGGGTGCATTTCAGAGCTACATCCTGTGAGAGCAGACTACATGGGCCAACATCAGGCAGCTTGATACATGCCTTTAGATTTTTCTTCTTCTTCTTCCTCTTGAGGGCAAATGTAAACTCCATCAATGTCCAGTAGTTAGTCCACTGTAGTGGTTTACCACAATAGTCTTTTAAACAGATTATGCTCTTAATGGTGGCTGCAGGTTTAATTTAATATATTTCCTGGCTCCAGTAGTAGTCAGCTTGGTATGACATTGAGCGACAGTCATTTATTTTAGAGCTCTCCTTCTAAATCCCTTCCTAAGAATTGTGTAGCGTTCTGTGTTGTCTGTGGTTCCATGTGCAAAGAGGCTTTTGGAATTCTGTTTTGAGGCTGTTTTTTTCTTTAACTTTGATTGTCTTGGCAGAAAAGTGGCAGAAAAATTTAGATCTGAAGTGTGCCTAGATGCTATAATACAGAATCCAATCCTGTAATAAAAATCTTGGTCCCTGTTTAATGTATATGCACAAACTAGTAGCCCTCATAGTTCTCAAAAGGGATCATTTGTTCCCAATGCTCAGGAGCCAGCTTCCCCCTCTTCTTTGCTCAAAACACATTTATTGCTTATGCTGGCCTTCCACCTATCCGATCCAAAGCCTAAGTCTCAGTTTCTGCAGCATTGGACAGATGCTTGTAAGGCTCTTGTTTACCGTAAGACTCGGTGGTGCTTGCCTTTAATGTCAGCCATATAGTTGCCTTTCCTTTGTCTTACTATCTTCCTGTCCTATGGTTGCATTATAACCTGGCTTTAAAGCAATTAGCTTTAAAAAGCTTCCTACTCTCCCCTTCCCTACTTCCATTGATAAGGTGTTCAGGAGACAAGGCAGGGTGGGTGGGTGCTTATGGTGGTGGATTATAATTCTGCTTGCTTTTGTCCCTGTCCCCATGTGAATGAGGAGATACATAACTACTTTTTTTTATTCATTTAAAGGAGAACATTACGGAAAGGACAGGATGCAGTAGTTGTGTGCTGACAGGAGCTGTAAAAATTGGTGTGAATTTATTTGTATCCATCCCTGTGACCTAATTGCCTGGATTCTTAATTATGCAAACCTCTTACCAGTCATGCTGCAGCACCTTGGACCTCTCGCCTGCAGCTTTCCCCCCACAGTCTCATTTCCTGGTGTTCACCCAATGTAAACACAGCCATTTCCTACACCTGGTGTTCAGATAATTGGCTGCTAAATAAAACAGAAGCTGTCTTCTTAGAAGGGAGAGAAAACACACACACACACACCCCACACGGCAGGTGATGGGCTTCTTTTTTGCATCTAAAAATAATTAAACCCTTTTTAAAAAATAGCTATTGGGAAGCAATTGGAGTTAAAATGAATTTAGCCATCTCCTTTAAGTGTGTCGAATAGCAAGAACATCTGTCTTATTTAATATTGCTCCTGACCTTTAGGATTATTGAAGTTGAGATTTTCTCTGTAGTCAACAGGGGGGTACTTGGAGCACTTTCCAGGGTTTTTTGTGTGTGTGTGAGAGAGAGAGCATGAAGATAAGTCCCCAGAGACATGTTATTACACTTCATAAGTCACTAAAGAGAATTCATTAGAGAAATTTGTTTTCTCACTTTCAGAATGGGCTTTTATTTCCAAGGGAGGTGGAATGTCATGGTGATCACTAAATTTGAATGTGGTGGTCTCTGTGACTATGCAGTATGGCTAGGAAATGATTTTCTGACTCCTTGTTTCCAAGGTAGAAAAAACATTGGTTGGGTCTCATACCTGCAGTTATAAGATCAAGGCTGCCCCTCTGTTTCATATACACATTTCCCATTTATTCTACCTCCCCATTTCCCCACCTGATTATGATTAGCATTACATCTGTACCCAAGCACTTCACAAACTATGGTTAGCTTTTAGTGAGCTCGTAAGATTGTGGTTTGAGCCAACCATGGTTAGCATGCTGTGCTAACTAATAATATTGGAATATGAAATGGAGGGGGCATGAAGTGCGATCAGTTCTGCAGAATATTTGCAGTCTTATCTATTGTTAGTTTATCAGACAGTATTTATACCTGCACTCAGCTACATTTTTTTTAATAAAACCCCTGACATGATGAAGTTAAGGAAACAAGATGGAAGCATTGCAAACCCTATCTGCTCTTACTCTGAGGCCAGCTTAAGCCAAACCATCCCCAAAAGGAGAACCAAGAGCTCCAAAACTTCCCCACTGTAAGGAAGTTACAGAGTTGTGGGTTCCTCAGCAGGCTTTTTGAAGGAAGTGTGCAGTGTTGTTTTTCTAGAAAAAGAGGTGCTGGAACTTACTGTGAACACCTCCCTTGTACAATGGCAATGGCACCCACCTGAGAGGTGCTAGAACTGAGTTCCTGTGAGTTCTGGCTGGGAAAAAAGCCCTGGAAATACTTATTTCTTTTTGGCCATGTATGTTGTTGAATTCTCAGCTCGAATCTGGAGCAAATTGCAATTTAGATGAAAGCGATCGGTTAGGTCTGTATTAGTTTGGGGCCATTTAGATGTATTTTGAGAAGATAATTCCTTAATTAAATTAGCGGTGTATAAGGATTCTCCCCCGCCCATCCCCTTTCTGCTCTCTCTGTAGCAAGTTCATTAATCCTAAACACACTTCTCTTCCCTCCCTTCAAGTGTGGAAATTGCTTATCTACATAGTTCAGAAAAAAGAAACAAAGTGGAGATTTCGAAACTGCAATAATGCTGTCTAATTTGGAAGGAGCTTCACCCTACTCCTTAAGAGCAGAATTCTTCACACCTGTTGTCTCACTACTATTTGTCACAATCCTGCAGGCTGGGTCAATATGACATGACATTCAGTGACTGAGGCAGAGAGAACAGCTCTATGTCTGAGGCCACCCAGCAGACTCCTAGCAAAAGTGTCATTTGATAATAGGATCATACATAGCATCTAGTTTGTTCTGTTGCTCAGTACACACAATAGTGTGTACTGGAAGAAACAAAGATCACCAGTGTTGAAGCAATGATTCATTGGACTGGTCATGTTGTGCGGCTGGCTGATGATCGTCTTCCAAAGCAACTACTCTATTTATTCCGAACTTAAAAATGGAAAGCGTAATGCCTCAAGGCAAATCTTTAAAAATGTAGTATAAACACTTGACAACTGGGAAACACTGGCCTGCGAGTGCTCCAGTTGGAGAACAGCCTTTACCAAAGGTGTCATGGGCTTTGAAGGAACTCGATCTCAGGATGCAAGGGAGAAACATGCTAAGAGGACGGCACGCTTGGCAATTCCACACTGTGATAAACTCCCACCTGGAAACCAATGTCCCCACTGTGGAAGGATGTGTGGATCCAGAATTGGCCTCCACAGTCACTTACGGACCCATTGTTAAAATCGTGTTTATGGAAGACAATCTTACTCTGCTACGAGTGATCGCCAAAGAAGAAGAAGAACACACAATACAAAGCCTACTCAATGGATAACTGTGTCCAGTGAGGGAAAACACATTACTTTCTTACATTTACACCCCACCTTTTCACTGCCTCCTCCTCCTCCTCCTCCTCCTCCTCCTTCTTCTTCTTCTTCTTCTTCTTCTTCTTCTTCTTCTTCTTCTTCTTCTTCTTCTTCTTCTTCTTCTTCTTCTTCTTCTTCTTCTTCTTCTTCCATATTTACATATTGTCCTTCATCAAGAGACCACAGGATGGTTTACAACATAAAACATAATATCATAGTAGAAAAGGGGGGGCAATAACCCAAGGCAGCCTCCCATCTAGTTTCCAGGCATTTTACCCATCCAGACACTGATCATCTCCAGACCTTCTTAAGCTTAGTTAATTGGTTCTAGTGTCAAACTGTTGTCACAGTCAATCAGGCTCTCTTAGGGGTGGTATTCACCTAAGGTTTACTCAGTGTTGACCCACTGAAATGAGTGGACTCCTCTTAGTTATTATGCTTTAATTTCACTGAGCAAAACTGGGTTTAATTACCACCCTTAATGTTCTACCAAAGTGTACCTAAATCTAGACCTTCCTTCTTCAGCAACAGAGAACAAGGTTTGCTCTTTTCAGTTTGACCGTCCTTCATATATTTGAAGACTGCTCTCAAGTCCCTCTCTCCGTTTCCTCTTCTCCAGATAAACAAACCAAACTCCTCCAACTTTTTCTCATAGGACCTGTCTCCTACACCAGTGAGTATCATCACTGAATTTGGGTTTTCATTTACTGTCTAGTTTCTAAGCCACTTTGTTTCCGGACAATTGGAACATTATTTTACCTATGTAGGGTGAGGGATGAAAGAGGCAGCTCTGGGACTGTGCAAACTGCAGAAATATGAGGACTCCAAATCTTGGAGCTGCAGCCATGACTCTTAGGAATGAAGGCTATTTAATAGCTTGGATAATGGGCCCAGAATGGGTTGCACATTTATTTCAGGGTTTCAACTTCCAAATCAATAAATCAGTTAGATTGTTTGTTTACTTTTTATTTTTTAATATTAATTTTATTATAACCACAACCACCACTGTTTGGCAAATACCCTCTTAGATAGCCCTCTCGGGATAGAAGATAAGGCCAAAACTCAGTAGTAGTAGCAGCTGCAATGCATGCAGACGGTTCTAGGTTCGAGGCCCGGGCATTTCCTTGTAGGGCTAGGATAGGGTCACTTTATGAAATCCTGGAGGGCTGCTGTCACTGCAAGTAGTGCTGAGTTAGATGGAACTTTGATCTGACTCTATATAACACAACTTCTGATATTCCAGAGGATACCTCTCTTCAAAGGCTCTGAGAAGAACCTTATCTCCTGCCTTTCTCTTGGTCCTGCCACCTTCACAGGCATGCTTGGTGAAGGACATGAAAGAGGGCCTTCTTGGTGGCCTCTCTGATTGTGGAACTCCTTTCCGAGGGAGGCTAGGCTGGAACCCTGTGTTTTCCTTTTTCCAGCAAGCAAAAGGAACACTTACTTGTTCCAGCACACCTTTGGCCACTAACTGGCTGCTGCGGTGGGGTGTTTTTGAGCACAAGTCTTTTAAAATGATTATAGGTTTTTCTGTGCTTTTTTTTAAAAAAAGGTTACTTAATGGTTTTTTAAAATATTTATATTTTGTGCGTGTGTTTTTTTTTTAACTGTATCTGTTTTACTTTGTGCTGTGAGCCACCTCAGGTCCTGCACTGAGAGTTATCTATAATGCACAAGTGCAGATAAATGTATACTTCCTCCTTCAGAATGATTATCGCTCTCCAGTATGGATATTTATTCAGATTTCATCAGTTGATTAAACTCACATTAAAATAATATAAAAAACTAAGATTTCTTTAGTTGAGTGAGAGCCTTAATTTATTTACTCAATGCACCAGTGATATTTTGGCACACTGAAGTTCAGAAACAATAAAAATGGATTGGCATGCTTAATGGGAGGCATTCCGTGTATCAGCCACCCTTCCTTTGAAGAGATGAAATGTTTGAGCTAAGTGCTGGGAAGCCCTCCCTCCTCCCTCTTTACCACCACCTCTCCTTCAGCTGAGTCACAGATGGTAGAATTGGAGCTGCTGACCTTCAGCTCCTTTTCCAAATATTTGTTCTTCTGCCTCAGATCTATCTTTCAACTACTGGGTAATCTGACTGTCAGGCACACAGCCACTTTAACAAAAGAAATCCTTCTTTGACTTTGTATTCTTTATTAGTTTCCCCCAGTTTCCTGCTGTCACGAAGGGTGGGTGGCCCTTTCAGTTTGTTGTGCCAGGCATGTGGGCTGTTGCTTGGATTGCCGTGCACCCAGATGTGCTGAGTGGTAATGCCAAAGACTCGCCATCAACACGTTTTTGTTACATTGGTGCCATAACTTGAAAATGTGGTGTCAGCTGAGTGGCGCTTGGGACAAGTTCCCCCTTTGCCCAATAAAACCCCACTCAGGACCCTTAGATCTGTCAATCCTCAGGTGTCCAAAAGTGTGCATGGCATCATGTATGCATTTACTTTTGTATTTCTTGAACCTTCAGGGCACTCAGCTGTACAAACTTTACACCCCTCCCTCCCTTTAATCACAGTTACAGCCATGAAGTGAACCCTGATTCCAAGCAACTTACCTTAAATAGAACAGGGAAAGTTTATGAAGCCCCTGTCTTGGAAGCTTGTACATTTCTGGCAAACTTAGACCTGTTGAATCCTTCTCTACATTACTGGAAATTGTAAACAACCCTGGAAATGTATGTTTTGAGACTCCGGGGTGGTACTTGAGGACACTCCTGTACCAACATATAACAGTTAAACAAAGAGGAAAAATTACCTGGTATTTGGTCTCCTTGGTACCCAGAAGTTGCGTGTGAATCTTTATTTTGAAGTGCAGGGAAGATGCCCCAAATCTCAGTGATGGCTCTTTAAAGCGGATGGGGGACAAAACATGGACATAGGAATAGATAGAGTATAGAGCTAGACCACTGGTCCATCTAGATCGTTATTGTTTGTATTAACCGACCGTGGTTCTTCAGGGTGTCAAGCAGGGGTCTCTACCAACCCAAATAATTGATTCCAGGGATTGAATCTGGGGCCTTATGCATGCAAAGCAGATGCTGCTTCCATAATCAATTTCTTTTATTGAAAGTTTTCAACACAGAATACAATAAAAACCAAAATAATCTAAATAGAAATAAAACAGACAGAAAAGATAGGGGAGGAGGAGGAGATATCAAGGTTGTATCTTAACCCTTATTCCACACAAAGTAGGGTGAGCCTTGGAGTTTTTCCCTCTTTCCCCAGCCTCCTACCCTGGGAGATTCTCTCTACCCCACCCCTTAAACAGGGCCCTTCATCTTCCATCCATCAGCTTTCTATGTATGTGTGTCTTCATTAAACATCAAACATCAAAAAACCAAACAAAACGTAAATATAGAGATAGTATTAGGAAAAGAAAGCAAAAATTAGAAGTCATAGAAAAGGAGAGATAAGAAGAAAAAATAAGGGCTCACGATGTAATCAGGGCTTTGATTCTTCATCTGCCAATTATGTATATAAACATTATTCAAAATACGCAAAATATACACTCCAGGATAAGATGCTGCTTCCCACCGTAAAATCAAAACATTTATGACAGTTAAAAATGTGAAATGATATCAAACTCTGGGAAAAGGCCCTCAGAGGGAAGTGCAAGTCTGATTTTCTCTTTATTCATCACGGTCATCTTGCTATAAGTTCTGTGGAGCAGACTCCCTGTACATTGCAGTTGAGAGCTAGTTCATTGTACAGTGATGCCTCGACTTACAAATTTAAACCGTTCCGAAGGCACCTTCGTAAGTCGAAAAATTTGTAAGTCGAAAAATGCCATTGGAAACGCGATTTCCCATAGGAATGCATTGGAAACGGAACAAATTCGTAAGTCGAAGCAACCCTATCTACAAATTCGTAAGTCGAAAAATCCCTATCTAAAACCGCCACGGTTTTTTCCCGGATGCCGAGACATTTGTAAGTGTGCGGCCATTACCCCCATTCGTAAGTCGAAAAATTCGGTTGTCAAGTTGTTTGTAAGTTGAGGTACCACTGTATGTTGCTTTTGGTGTTTCATTGGATGGTGATGTTTTGAAAAACCAAATCTAGGCAGATGCTGCCAATCCTCTGTAAGGCCTCTCCCTTGCTGGGCAGAGTGAGGGGGGTGGCAGCTGGGAGGTATTATAGTGCTGCATCAGTACTGGATTTCAACATACCCTCTTGATGGTGCCGAGGAAAGCAGGGTGGGTGGGGAATTCATTGCCTTCCGTTTTGGAGTTGGAGCCTTATCTAGTATAACCAAGGGAAACTGCTGCAGTAGAAGACTTTTTGCTTTACATTGTGGGTTGTTGGGTCCTTTGCCTTCTCTGCCCTCTCTTCGGTTTGGGTTAGAAGGCTGGCTAACAAGGCACACACTTAATCAGAAGTTGCTGCTAGCAGCCTTGGAGCTGCTACAGAAGTTCTGTGAGCTGGCTTTCTTTGTGCCAGGCAGAAAGAGACTCTTTTGCTCACTATTATAGAAGAGAAGCTGAAGAAAGGGCCCCTGCTCCTGGTACTTAAAAATGTGACTGTGGAGAACCTCAGAGACCAATTTGCTGGAAACCTTCCCTGTCTTAGCAGTCCTTCAGGTTTTCTTGTGGTGGGATCTAGCAGGAGAGGTAGAAGCTAAGCATCCGCTTAGTAGGGCTGGGCGATATATCAGTACATTGTCCAACACTGGTTTGAAGTTCACAGTGTGATAATTGTTTCATAATATTTGAGCTGGCAATATATCGCTAATCATAATGTGTGCAAGGGCTAGGCGATACCTGGTTTTCAACATTGCGATAACTCACCAGCTAAACATTGCAATAACTCACTAGCTAAACATTGCAATGTTATCACCAGCTAAACATTGCAATCTACCACAATATCTGAAATAAGGATGGAACTATACAGAGGCAAACCGGACAATGTCCTGGCAACTGCTACTGCTTAGGGGTCTAAAATGGATAAATGACAATATTATCAATCACCACACACTCAGTTTTATCACCAGGCATGCCAAAATGCAACCCAACAGGACTTTGGGTTTTTGGCTTGGCTACCAAATTGTGGTATTCAGGACAATCCAAAGTACGGTGAAGAGTCATAGTGAATAAAAGCAATCTGAGACTGCCAGTAGTGGCATCCTGCGAGGCCTTGCACTGGTGACGGGAGATGGCAGCAATAGTAGTGGCAGCCTGTGAGGCCTCATGGCGACACAAGCAATGGGGCTTGCGAGGCCTCGCCATGGTGGCAAGAAGTGGCAGCAGCCTGCAACTCTGCCTGCTGCCTCTTCTGTCACCTAGTAGACCTGCTGCCACTCTGGCAGTCCCAGATTATTTGTATTCACATTGACCAGGGGCAGGCAACCTAAGGCCCGTGAGCTGGATGAGAATCACCTTCTCAATCCGACCCGCTGACAGTCCGGGAATAGCATGTTTTTACATGAGTAGAATGTGTCCTTTTATTTAAAATGCACCTCTGGGTTATTAGTGGGGCCTGCCTGGTGTTTTTACATGAGTAGAATGTGTGCTTTTATTTAAAATGCATCTCTGGGTTATTTGTGGGGCATAGGAATTCATCCCCCCCCCCCCAAAAAAAAGTAGTCCGGCTCACCACATGGTTTGAGGGAAGGTAGACCAGCCCACGGCTGAAAAAGGTTGGTGGCCCCTGACATTGTCTCATCACCGTACTTTGGATTGTCCTGAATACCACCATTTGGTAGCCAAGCCTCAAACCCAAAGTTTCATTTGAATGCATTTTGGCTTGCCTGCTGCTGAAAGTGACCATGAGGTGACTGATAATATCATTAATCAGCTTCAGATCCTTAAAAAGTAGCAGTTGCCAGGACATTGTCTTGTTTGCCTTTGAATAGTTCCTTATTTCAGATACCATGATATATCAATATATCGTGATGTTTAGCTGGTGATTGAAAACCAATTATCGCCCAGCCCTACTGTTAAGCTGTTCAGAGTTGTTGGTAACTGGGCTCAAATTGAGCCTCTGTGGTGACCAGTGAGTATGGTGGTAGAAACTTAGATTCTCCCAGGGAGGACAAAGGAGAAGGGCTGTCACTCAGTGGCAAAGCATCTGTTTTGCATGCAGAAGGTCTTGGGTTCAATCCCCAGTGGCATCCCCAGATAGGGTTGGGAAAGAACCCCTGAAATTCCAGAGATCTATTGGCAATGCTGAACTTTGTGGGCACATGCTCTGACTCTGTATGAGGCACTGACTGTGTTCTGCAGCCTGTCAGAGCTCAATTTGTGGTCCTCTTTCAGTGGTGGGAAAAGGTAATTGTCATACTTGTGTTCCCTTTCTGGCAGCTGCTGCTCTTCTGATGTTGTGGCTAGGCTGCATTGCTTGATGGCAGTAAACACAACTGTTCTTGGTTTGCCATTCGCACACATGAAAAGTTGCAAAGGAAAGATGAAAGAATTCAGTTAATGGCCTGGCCTTCACCAACCAGAAGGTTGGAGCTATAACTTCCATCAGTCCCAGCTACCATGGCTCAACTCTGGATGTCCCTTTTCATTTTTGTTATAGCTTACAGCCAAACAATACAGGGTTTTTTTTTCTTTACTACTTCTGGTACATTCTCAATGATACTTTGGTTGGTTAGTTAGTAATCCAGAACAAACTTCTTTGATATGGCTGGTTCTGCCAACCTCTTTCCCAATAAGAGCCCCTGTACATCTTGGCATCTTTGAAATCATAAGTTCTGCCAGTGACCAGCCTGAGCAGGAAGTTGCAGTGATGCCATGTAGCTTTTCTCTGCCAGGGGAAGGACTAGTGTGGTGCAATGGCAGCTGAACTGCCTTCAGAGCTATCTTGGGCACCTGCCCTGACTTTATAAAGAGCTGGGGCAGGCAGTGGGCATGACTCAGAGATGGGGTGTGTGCGTGCACATGTTGTACAATGGAGGAAGGAGAATGGGAAGAATAGGTAGGTGGGCAGTAGCAACACACTAATGGTGAACCAGGTGTGCACAAAATATAATGACCCAGCACCCTCACATTTTCCATGAACAAGTTGCATGCTTGATAACAAAACTATGGACCTCCCCCCCCCCGCCATGTCCAGTTACTCTTAGCAGCCAGGTGGTGGATGGTTGACTTAAATGCCCAGAATATCTCCCTTAAGATCACATTGCAGCTGTTGACACCGCAGTGGCAGTCTCTGCAGCCCAGATGTTCAATTTATAGTGAGATCCCTTTAATTAAGACAATAAAATATACATGCTTTGGCCCTGTCAAGGATAAAGATGTTAATTTATGCTCTCTAGTTTATTGTAGTTTTTGATGAGTAACCCTTGGGCTTCTTTAACTCTGTCGTGGATTGTCAGAAGCACACTGGCCATTTTCAAGGGAGTTTTTAAAAGAGAGGCTACCTGGTTTTGTGCGGATCAATTAGATAATTTCAGCTCTCTGGTGCCTTTTTAGCTTCCAGGCTTATATATGTATATAAATTCCATCAAAAGTAGGAATGTAATTCATAATACTGTCTTCTGCTCGGGGCATCTCCCTCAGGAATGCTGCTACCCTGGTGTGTCGTCCCCCGCCCCCAATAACCTTTCTGTCAAAAAAAAAAAAATCACATTCCCCAGAAGCTTATGTTTTTTCTCCATTTGCCAAGTCCTCATATCTCCTGGCCTCTGACTAAGAGCACAGCTTTACATATTTGTATTACACAAGCACTCATAAGAAATATCATCTCCTTGTGCTGTGTAACCTGATCAAAAAATTACCACTGCGACCTAGGTGGACCAGAATGGAGTACAGCCCATCGTGTTAACGCCAGGCAATGGGCTGCCGCAAAGCCTTCTGAATACAGTGTGTATTTGTGTGTTTGCTGATTTTCAGGTTGCCGTCTGTGCATTTTTTTTTAAAGCTCAAAATATTGTTTGTTGCCTTCTAATCTAAGCTTTTTGAGTTCCAGAACAGGCTGGCCCCCTGAGCAAAAAAGATTTCACACTCTGAAGTGCAAAATTCCATTGGCGTGTGGTAAAATATCATCATAAATCTTTCATCTGGATGCTGCAGCTGTTGATTTCCTCCCTCCCTCCCTCCCTCCCTCCCTCCCTCCATCCCTGCATTTGCTTTTGTAACCTGCTACTCTGTGTAATTCTGTCTGCTGCATAATCTTCACCTCTGATTAGGCAGGGCGTGACCCCCGGGTGCTCTTTCTTCCTACACAGAGGCTTGCTGGCTTTGGTGCTGTAGCGGGAGAGTGAATAAAACAAGACATGGAAACTTGAAGTGTGGTTGTGAGCTTTTCCTTTTTAAAGTGACACACACAAGAAAACCCCAGTAATAAATCACAGCAATAAATAAACAAAGAAATAGGCACTGTGTGATTTTTTTTTAAAGTACAGCTGATTGAAACTGTGATTTTGGAAACCCTGAGATGCCTTAATTCAAATATTAGTAATCACAGGGACACAGGTAAACTGCCTGATACAAAGTCAGATCATTGGTCCATCTATCTCAGTATTGTCAACACAGACTGGCAAGTGCCTCCCACCTGTGCTCTCTAAAGTGCAACGGCAGCAAAGTGTTTTTATGTATGGGTTCTCATGGGTCTACAGTGATGCTCAATAGACCTGACCTTTACCTCTTTTCAATTGGGTATCACAACAAGACATACTTCACAATGCTTAGCAATGCATAGAGATGTTAACTCTCTTCAGGGAGACATTTCCCTGAAGATAGGGAATTCGTTAAAAAAAGGGAATTCGTTAAAAAAATAAAAATCAGTTACTGTGCCATCAACTTTCAAATTTGCAGGAATGTACATTAATCCATATTTCCATCCATCTCTTCTGAATGGTCAACATGACATTGCTTGAGGTTTTTCTCTTTTGAGAGTCAAAATGGTGTAGTGATTCATGGATTGGATTGGATTGGAGTGAAGTGATCAGGGTTCCAACCCCACCCAGTCCGAAAGCCGTACCTGACTCACTGGGTTGCAATGGAAAATTTTTTTGTATGGGGTGATCCTGTGTGCCACATTGAGTTCCTTGAAAGGAAAGATCAGATAAAAATTGTACCTAATGCTGTGCTGAACATACAAAGCAAACTGAAGATGTAGATAGAGAAACATGCACATCATCTCAATTAAGGTAATGAAATCTAATTAAAGATAGCCGGAATGTGTGTACACAGAACAATTCTGATAGCTGGAACATTGAGCATACAAATAATTCATAACAGGAATGTTTGCTTGAATAGTCAACAGTTGCTAGGGCAATAGTGAATATGGTATGCAATTGCAGTACATTATCAAATGAGAGCCAGTGACCAGGGTTTAGGCAGCTGAGCCACTAATTCTATGTGCCCCAAAAGGGTTTGGGGTTTGTGCCTCTCTGCTGCAAGACAGGTCTATCCACAAATATGAGCTTTGATAGTTAAAGAGTCTTCCGCAGCGGCATTCCTCTGAATATTGGTTGGCGCTGGTAGTCGCAGAGCAGTACAGTAGTAGGTAATTGTTATCTCCATCACGCCCATCCTGTGGCCTTTCCAGAAGTATCTGATTTGCCACTGTTTGCAAACAGGCTGTGTGAGCCTTTTTTGCTTTATCCAGCAGGGTTTGTCTTGGGTTACTCAAGCAGCAGATCCCTTGTATTATGTGGCAAACCACTTTTCAGTCTGCAGGGGGCTTTTAGAAGCTGTGCGTGCATGCAAGTGTTTATGTACATTTACCCACCCGCCCACCCACAATCTTTTATTTAAAAATGACAAAAGATCTGCTTTTGGTTATGGAGCTTATGAAAAAGTTCCAACAAGAAGGAATTTCACTGAATGGGAAAACCTGATGATATGAAAATTTTGACACCCTTTCGCATTCACGCAGTGTGGGGGATGACAATCCCTTGAATGCTGGCACAGTGAGGAGGTGCTGTCAGGTCCCTCAAATAACTCGGCAAGAGGGAATGAATTTGTGCAGAATCCCTTCTCCATTCCCAAGTGTCCTGTCCTTGGTGTGACGCTTCTGCTTGCCGTGGGATGCCAACATGGCAAGTCTGACCCCACCCCGCTTTTGTTTCTGTTTTAGCTGAAAGTGCAAGAGAATTGCTGTTGGTTGTGTGGGTTGGTTGGTTGTCTCCTGCTGTTGAGGTTTGTCACAACCACATCCTGCTGAACTGTTTCAGTTTCCTCTCCCTCCATGAACTACTTTAAACTATATTTTTAACCACTTTTTTAAAAAAGCAGTTCGGTCCTTTTGGTGATTTAGGCTTTTCAACCCCTACCCTATCAGAACTCTGTTGTTAAAAGGCCATTTTCTTTGGTAAGCTTCTGTGGGATATTTGTCCCTCCTCTACATATTTGAAAAGGTGAGGAATCTATTGGAGCTGCCTGTGCTGACTTGTTTTTAATGTTAGCGACAGATGCTGCAGGTGCTGCTGCTCAGCAATTAGATTTGAACTCAGTGCCAGAAAGGGCATTTTAGTGGCAAATGCCAGGCGCCCTCTGGAAGGGCATCTTCACTTGGGCCTCACCTTCCTCCAGGTTTAAAGTCTCAGAAACCGTAATGGAATTTAATTGCCAGGGCACTTATTCGATGCTTAGTTAAACGCATTCACAGTACTGTTAGTTGTTTAGGTAACTGTTTTGGTTATTGTGCTTGACACTGAGTGTGTTTGATTTACAGCGTCCTCTGTGCCCTGTGCAGCAATAGAAATGCTAATCAGGCAAAGTGCGGAAGGAGGAGGGTTGTGCTATCAATACTCCCTTCAGCAGCCCTGCTGCCAAATTTGCTTTGGTGGGAGAGCCCTAATCTGTAATCAGAGTGGAGTGGAGCAGGAAAGAGGTTGAGTGGGGAGAGGAAAAGCTGGGATCAGAAGTGTTTATGGCCTTCTTTCGAATTGTTCTAATAAGATCCGTCCCTTTCGTATTGTTTCAACACTTCCTTGCCTTACTAAGCAACCAGGAGGTTCCAGGTCAGCTGCTGCTGGGTCAGTTTCCCTGCAAATAAAGAAAGTGAGCACTGCAAGCATTGGGTGTATGTTGTGATACCTATTTGTTAATAAATATATAGGTTGAGCTGGGAAGAGAGCAGGCAAGCAATCAGATGCAGTTCTTTGTCTTTTCATGCAGTGTCAGTCTCCCCCCTCACCTCCAAAGCAGTTGCATGACCTTGGAGCCTCCTCCTTCAAGTCCCTTTCACCCAACCAAACTGCAAAACTCAGACCTCTTTCTTCCATGGCTTCATCCCAACCACCAAGCTGTTTCTCTCTGCCCCCAACCAAGTTGTTCAGTAGTGAGTCGCCACCAGGCCTCAAAAGCCACTGTGGCTCATTTCAGTGAGTATATTCTATCCATCAGTGCCCGTTCAGGAAACTCCTGTAGAGATTTGTTAAGAGAGAAGGCAGAATCTGTGCGGTCTTGTGGCCTTTAGATTTTATACTTGGAAAGACTACAGGATTTTAGAGGAAGAGAGATGATGGGGGCCATGTTCTCATAACGTCTGTTCCTCTAAGTGGAACAATTCACTGTAGAACACCCTGGCTTGGTTCAGATGTCAAGCTAAACCATAGTTAAAATTACACTGTGTTTTAACCCACTGTTCAGACTATCCCCTGAGATCCTGCTCCAATCCTACCTTTGGCAGGCCAAGGAGGAAACAGTCTAGAGCAGGCACCCCCAAACTTCAGCCCTCCAGATGTTTTGGACTACATTTCCCATCATCCCTGACCACTGGTCCTGTTAGCTAGGGATCATGGGAGTTGTAGGCCAAAACATCTGGAGGGCCGCAGTTTGGGGATGCCTGGTCTAGAGGCTGGCTTCATGTTAATGTGATAAATAGAGCTTGTGTTTTGTTTGGACAGAAACATGTAGCATGTAGCCAGCCTCTGTCTGTTTCCTTCCTGGTTGCCTACAAAGAGGAGCAGAGCATGCTAATGCCAAGCCTGCAGGTTCGATCTCCGTACGGGACAGCTATTGCAGGGGGCTGAGCTAGATGATCCTCAGGGTTCCAACTCTACAATTATATGAAAGCGCAAAAACACCCGAAAAAGTAGAAAAACAGTTTCATTTGTATTTTTTGTAAAAATGCAGCTTTTCACCCAGTTGTTTCTGGAAAGGACAGAGAGTGGGTGCCTGTCATATCTGTTCCACAGTACAGAGGCAGATGCTCTCCCACAATATAGGGGCAGCTCCACTGAAAGAGTGAGCTTCTGATATTTTAGGGACTTTGAGAAACTGCTGAAGAACACAGTGACCTACTCGGTCTGTAAGGGATAAGGCAGCCTCTCAAGTAACCCAGTACTGAGGTGTATAGGGCCTTTTAAGTTAGTATCATAACCTTGAATGTGGCAGGTTAGCATCCAGCACAAATTCCTCAAACAAGGTGGGCTGTATCCAATGCTACTCCTTTTAAGAACAGACCTATTAAAATTAACGGACCTAAGTTAGGCACGTCCATTAATTTAAAAGAGCCTACCCAGAGTAGGATTAGCCTAGACTACAGCCTGATATTGATGAAGGAACACAGGTAATAGCCTTAATCTGGGTCAGTTTGTTAGTCTATCTTGCTCAGTACTACACTGACTGGCAGCAGCCTTGCCTAGAGTTGCCATCAATTGAAACTTGGACTGTCTGCAAACTTGAGCTCTACTGCTGAGCTGCAGTCCTTTGCCCTTTGCCCTTTAGGTTGTTAGGGGCTTCCTGCCACCCCCAACCGCACCATCTCAATTCTTGATAAACCTTTACTCTGTATGGTTTCTTCCTCTGGAGCACTTGGCTCAGAACATGGAAATCGACAAGTTGCTAGGAACCCACCTGGAGGTTTGTTGCTGCTGGCTGAGTAATGATCTGCCAGGTGGGCTTTTGCTATTGCAAACCCCATTTCCTCACTGCAGGTGGGTGAACAAGGTTGGCTTTGCCTTCCAGTTTTGATCCTGTTGGGCTGGATGATCTGGTGCAGGGATTTCTTTCTCTGTATGTGTCTACAGTACACAAAGTATGTTTACATAAGCATACGTTTTGCAAGTGCCAGTACCTGAAATGCCAGGTGGCTGGAAAACCATTTCTCGGGAGTTTCTCGTTAATTGTGCATGAAGAGCAAATTATGAAGTTAGCAGTGAAACTTAAAGGGGTTTAAAGCAACGGAAAGTCGTGTGTGTGTGTGTGTGTGTATCGATCAAAGGGGGGGAAGTTTTTCTCTCATCATACTAGAACTGGGCTGGGTGGGTGTCGGGCATCATCTAGTTCAACTGTTGGTCAAAGGATTCCTAACAGACAAGGGAAATCCCTTCTTCATATAAAGCAGGTGTGAGAAAACTTTTTTGCCCAACAGGCCAGATCTTTATCTGCCCCCCCCCCTTGCAGGGTCAACATTGACAGTTGTTTGGATGCAGCCACCTGTCAGTCATCTGACATCAGGTGATAGATACCTGTCATAGTTGGCCCACAGGGATGGGGCAATAGTTCAAAAGACTTACTCGGCCCTGTGGGTGCTTCCCAAACTTCTGACTACCATCTGATTGCTGAGTGTTAGGGAAGCTTTGAGCAAGCTTTGTGAATGCTGTGCTTAGCTCTTGGGAGGCTCTGAGCACCAGAACTTGCAAAATGCTTTGTGTGGTGCTTCCAAAGCACCCGACAACCACCAGCCTGTTGTTGGGCACTGGGGAAGTGCTGTTCAAATGTAAGCACTGCCCAATTGGCCAAGCCTCTTTCATCCAAGCTCTGCCCTTACCAGTCCCACCCTTGACAGCATTTATAATACCAAGTTTTAAGGCAGGTGGGTGTGGATTGGCAGAAACAGCCTCACAGTCCAAAATGCAGCCTATGGGTCTGATGTTACCCTCTCCTGGTTTGAAGTATAATTTAATTTATGGAATTTATGGTAAGGAAGATGCTGTCGCCACTAGCTTGGGTGGCCTCGGAAGGAGTTGGGGAGAATTCATGGAGCAGCAGAAGGTCCATTGATAGCTGGATGGGACCTCAGTGTCCAGAGGATCAGCGTACCAGTTGCTAGAGTGTGACCCTGGGAGAGACCTCTTGCTTTTATGACCTACTTTTGAGCTTCCCAGAGGCAGCTCGTTTACCAGTGTCGGAAACAGGATGTTTGAACTGGTGGACATTTTGGTCTGTTCCAAAGGAGCCCTGGCAATGTATTTGAAAGGTGGAGTATAAATTTAAATTATGAACAAGCTGTGTTCTTAATTAATTGGAAAACACACTTCATTCTTTATGCCTGAAATACAGTATATTCCTGCGTATAAGACTACTTTTGAACCCATGAAAATCTTCTCAAAAGTCAGGGGTCGTCTTATACACTGGGTCGTATTTCTTATACAGTGAGTATATCCCAAACTCTATATTTTAACTGGAAAAGTTGGGGGTCGTCTTATACGCCCAGTCGTCTTATACGCCGGAATATACGGGTACTTCCTTTTAGAGAGTCTTAAGTGTGAAGGTGTCCCACCGTCTGTGTCTGGAGTCTTTCCCTTGTGCTTCTTGGTGTGAACTTTTGGATTGCAATCGATCAGTCCCAGAGCAGTTACTCATGGAGGTGCTGAGCACCTGGCAGCTTCCAAAGTCTGGTAACTCCATTATGTGTCCATACGGGAAGTGAATGTATAGTCTAGTTGCAGAGCCAGCTCAGCCGCTTGGTAGAAAAGCAGCAGTGCCAGTAGTGCCAATTTCAAGCAAGATCCTGGCCATTTGGGGGTGAGATCTTGTGGAGCACGCAAGATCTCACGTGATTTTGGGCAAGATCCCACTCAAAATTGGTGTGATCTTACCTGAAATCAGTGCCTCCTGGCAGGGCAGAGTGGCAGAGTGGGCGGCAGCGGCAGGTAGTGGTGATGGGAGTGGTGGCAGCCACAGCAAAGCAGCACTTCCTGTTTCGCCTCAAGCAGTGAAATGGGATGCACCACCCCTCTTTAGTTGCCCCTAGTGCATAGATCAAATAGTTATCTATTCTCCAAAGTAAGCTGACTGGAAGGAGACAAGAACAGAGCAGTAAACTGGCCAGAAGTACAGTGGGCAGCAGCCTCTGTTGAGTATATTTGAACTCATAAGAAACAGCCTTAGAGCTGGCAGACCATTGGTCCATCTAGCTCAGGTTTGTCCGACTGGGCTCAGCTCTCCAGGTTTTCAGAGGGGGAATATTCCCAGCCCTACATGGAGATGCTGTGAATTGAACCTAGGTCCTTTAGCATGCAAAGCAGATGCTCTTGCCATTGAACTGCCCTTTCCAACAGGGATAATTCATTTATGTCAAGGATATATTCTCAGTCCCGTGTCACAGTTTGGGAACTACTGGTCTGCACTGAGACAAGCAGTGGTCTAGCACCAAAACAAAGATGTGTAAGACTGAAATATGGTTTAAGGAACACAATCTGTGCCCCTTACCCTTGTAGCATGCCACCTATAAGCAAAAAAGAGAGGCTGCTAGCAATGAGTGCTTCTGTTTGGCTTATCTGACATCAGGTGCTACAGAGCAAAATTCAAAGAACATAAAGAAAGAAACAGAGCGGAAAGATGCCTCAGTGGGATTAATTGAGAGATAGTAAGCAGTGGCCTGTGACCTTTTGTGAAATGGTTTATGATAGTGTTTATCATTTTTTTCTGTGAACGTCCGTGCCAGACACACACACACACACACACACACGCTTTCCCGTGATGAAGGTAAAATACTTTGCAATATAAAAATAACAGTGCACTTTAGAAAGAAGTATATATCCCCACCCCATTTCTCTGAGCACAGAGGTGTTCTGAATTTTCAGTTCAGCGAAGCCGAAAAGGAACATATAGGGAAATAAATTGCTCTTGTTTTAAGCAAACTGGAAGACTGCTTCTGTTTGCTTTTGGCATCGCGCTTTCTGCCCTTGCAGGTCTGAGCTTTGTTGCATGCAACATTGTGTGGCTCTGAATTCATTTCTAAAAACATTTCTTAGTTTCTGAAAAGAGCCCCTGTATACCCCCCCCCATCCTTTCATGCACAGTCATATATCTGGCAGGCTTGGATAATAGTTTAGAGTTGACTGTTTCCATTTAGTGTCTTTACTCTCTGTCTTACCAGATTGTCCCAGAGTGAGCCGGGGATAGCTGGTGGTGAGAAGATAACTTTATCCTTTCCTGTGTATTGAATAAACATGTTATTTCAAAATCATTTTGAAATAGTGCTCTAAGATGCTTTGTTAGTTTCTCCAAAAGAGCTATCTTCTACAGTCTACCCCACCAGGCCTCCAGAGTTAAATTAGTGGCTGTTTTCCAATTTTATCTTAATAGATTTCTAGCTGCAGACATGAAAAGGATTACCATAGTAGGCCCTTAAACAATACTTTTTTATGGCCATCTATAAACAGATTTGGTAGTGGCTCTGAATTCTTACCTTAGGACGGGGACTCTTGTTCAGTGGAGGCTGGTCCATTAGAGCAAATGGGACACTGCCCTACCAGCCTCATTCTGCTCTTAGCTTGCCCCCCCTCCCCGGCCTGACTTCTTACTTACAGTTAGTCTAATGAGTGGCTCTGGCTGTCAGCTTCCTCCTCCTCCTAATTCTTTTGTGTTGCCTCTGAGGAAATAAACAAGGAGTGGGATGATGTCAAACTGGAATGAGTAGGTTTTGCCTCCCTGTTGGCCTCCCTGTTTTCCAACCCACCAGTCCCAATAGGTGCCAGCTACCACTATCTTACATTGATGCATCTTTCTAATGCTTCCTGTGTAAATATATATATATATATATATATATATATATATATATATATATATATATGCCCAAAATGTAAAATAAACCAAACTACTTCTTCCTGGGCCTTCTTCCAACACTAGGTTTTTGTGCATAGGATGTCTTCTTAATGAGCATCTTTCGAAAGGAGCAGATCCTAGAGGTCTCATTTTGATCTGGCTCCTTCTTTACTGTCACAGCATATAGCTTCTTCTCATCTGGGTTCCTTGCGATGGCCAAGGTTATCCTTGACCCATTCCTGAGTAGAAATGTGAAGGCCTGGCGGAAAAACTGGAGATACTCAGGGAGATACAGGTTCCTTCCTTACCCCTATTGTAAAAATAAAAATGGGAGAAAATATTTCTCCCCCTCTAAGCTGAGCCTTGCCTTTCTGTCTTCTCCAGTGGTGAGTTGCTTGTCCTTCAAATTATAACAAGTTGAGACAACCCCCCCCCCCGCCTCCCGGGTCTCCAGATTGTTTACTTTGCCAGCATGTATAAATTGGCAATAGCTTAAAACCTCATGATTGAATATGAGATTTCACCTGTTTTATTCCAGCTGTCAACAGGAGAATCGCAGTTGCACACATAGAAAGTGGGACACTCCACATACACAGGGCAAAAATACTGGACTTTAGAAGGCAAATAGAACATTTTCCTTAGTTTTGAAAGAATTGACAAATGCGGCTGTGAATTAATTTCCAGGTTCATGAGTTGTTCAGAACAACACAAGCCACTACCCAGCTTTGTCATTCAGCATGCAGAGGATGGGAAGCGTGAAAGATTTTTCTTTCTGCACTGTAAAGAATAACAAATGTGAAAAGCAAGATGTTTTTGGCATATGTACAGTATGTTGGAGGAGGTGAGGAGGGGGGAATCCTATATTGTTGTGTCAATAAATTATTCTTTCTCCTGCATAGATCACAGAAATGGGACTTTTCTGTACTGGAAGGCACAGTATTGGATACCCCGAGCCCCTTATTCCCTGGCTCAGCTCACACTCCGCTGAATACACTGATCGATTATCCGCGGCTTAACCAAGCCTTCTCATTTCCTGCCTTCCATTACTGCGCTCAATCAAGCTGGCGGTTCTTTGAGGGCTGGCTTGTGCACAGAGATAAGCCATCATGGCCTGTTTCTATTAGAAAAGCTCTTGTAGATGGAACAGTCATTAGATAACACTAACAGGTTTAAAGGTTGCAGTCTTTGTGTTGGTTTAGGTTAAGAGGACAGGAGCCGAAAGAGGCAGCTTGGCTGCCTTTGAGAGTTGTTCTGTTGGAGGTGCTGCGCAGAGCATGTCACAATGACACAAGCCTGTTGGGTGCAGGGAAATTTAGAGTTCTGGGGTGCAGTAAGAGTCCATGCTTTCTAGCAGGAATCTGAGGGAGGGATGATTGCTATACCTGTTCCCATGGGGGCACCCCACCCCACACCTCAGGCTTTAAGATAAGTCATCAAGGCTTTGATCCAGATGCCATCTTTTTTTAAAAAAAAATAAAGAAGTGTGATTCAGTCTCCCACCAGGAGCTAAGGCCCATTAGTTGTGGCCAGGTCCATATCTCAGTGTTTCAGCCCCTTCCCTTGCATGTAAAAGGTCCCACTTCAAACCCTAGCATCTCCAGTTCAAAGGCTCAAGTACCTGATGATCAGAAGGACCCTCAGCCCAAGATCCCTGAGAACCACCAGCCGGCCACTCCAAGTAGTGCAGAAGTCAAAGCAAATATTAAGGCAGCTTCCTTTGTTCCTGTGCTGGGGAGCCAGCCGTACAATGCAGCAAGTTTGGGGAACCTTTGACTCTCCCATTGTTGGTGAACTACAGTTCCCATCACCCCAGACTATTGGCCGTGCTTGCTGGGGGCGATGGGATTTGCAGATTAGCAATATCGGGAGGACCAAAGGTTCCTCACACCTTTTGTGTGTGGAAGCTGGTGCCCATATTCTCTGACTTCCATAGCCCCATGGAAGCCCACTTGCTGGAGTAAGAAAGAGCTACAGGTGACAGTCTGGTTCCACATACAACAGCATTGATGGGGTGAAATGAAGCCATCATCCCCCTTTTCAGCAACCAGTGGCATCTGGGAAATCTTGGCTGATGTGTGTGGTGGGGGGAAGGTGTGTGGTGGGGGGAAAGTAGGGGGAGAGTTGCCTTGCAGTGAGATTGGAGTCCGTGACCTTATTTATTTGCAGTATTTACA
Organism: Zootoca vivipara; assembly: GCF_965207765.1. Lineage (NCBI taxonomy): Eukaryota > Metazoa > Chordata > Lepidosauria > Squamata > Lacertidae > Zootoca > Zootoca vivipara. The sequence continues at coordinate 14,008,382 of NC_142589.1, forward strand.
GCCTGCTCTTCATTGAATATTTTCAATGAGTGGGGAACAAAAACAGAGAAAACTATAATAATAATAAAAAAATTACAGAATCCTATAAACAGGTCCAGTAAGCCACAACATTAACAATTCTCTTATAGAGTAAGAGAGAATAGCAGTATTGTAAAGCATAACATAGTGTAAGATGCCGCTATTTTTAGTAAGATTTGGTTTCTACAAACAGAGAGAGAGAGTACTGTTGCTGTGCTAGAGGAACATTCTCAGCCTGATTTCCATGGTTAAGCCTTTTAAATTAATTGGACACAAAAGAAGCAATCACCAGGACATGATACCTTAAAGGGGCGCTGTGATTTGCAAGAGAAATGCTTCTCTGATATCAGCCGGAGAGCAGATTGTGGCAAATTTAGCGCGTCAGCACATTTTTCAGTTGCATCATCTGTCGGGGGATTTAAATGTAACTGGTTATTTTGCGCTTCTGTTGTAAACAGCGAAGGAGGTTTTTATTTGCTGCCTTTCTAAGTGTGGGTGTAAAAAAAACAACAACGCAAAAGCACAACCTCCTGCCATGTTGGCGCGGAGGATGATGTAAAGCGCCAAAGGCAGCGAGTCAGCACAGTGGAACAAACGCTGACCCCTCTGTTTTTTGAGGCTTGGGGTCTATAAATTTGAAGCTGCTATAAATGGTAGATTGTTAGGTCAAATGCTTTCCCTCTGTGCTTGTTCTGCAGAGAGGCTGGGTTCGAACATCCTGCAGGATGAAATGTTGGAGGAAACGGAACTACTTTGCTTGTTGTTGTTGTTGTTGCTGCTGCTGCTGTTGCACAGCCAGGGAAACTCTGCCCAGCACTTCCTATAACTTTGAGAGGTCCCTCTCTTCCACTTACCCTGTTGGTTTTTCAAGGAGAGGAGCCCTGATGAAGCCATAATGGGCTATATGTCCCCCAAAGTGACCTCTAAATAATGTTTATTTTAAAAAATTCACATCAAATTATTCATTTTCTAAAGCTGTCAGAGCAGTGTTTACCCTTAATAATACACAGTAAGGAGGAAAAGTTAATAGGGGAGACAAGGCAGTATTTAAGGCAGTGTGAGTGCTGGGATTCAACAGCAGTGCAGAAAAGGCACAGGATATTATTAAGGGACACAGAATGCAAATTCCCTAAAATCCTGGCTTTCATTTTGAAAAGAAAAAGTCCCTTCCTAGACCTTATGGCTTCGAAAAGATGCTTGAAAGTGTGTGAATGTGATGCCTTCTGTAATCTCCAGAAAGCAGAGAGGATGCTAAGTAAGACAGTGTTCCTCATTTAAATTGCAGCTGTTTATGGTAATCATTTGTTATTTCTCTGTATTTGGTACCCTAAAAATGTCCTAGTTCAGCTCACCATGGCTAAAGTGTGTGTCTTCAAATGACAGGTGGTGGTAGATTTTGGAGGTTGCAGTTTGTTCGTGTCTTTCTGCAACAGTACATTCTGTCACCCATCTTTCCATCTTGATATGGATGAGCTGAGATAAACGGAAAGCGCAAGTTGCAGGCCCACTAAATGCAGAGGCTGGGATGCTACAAATGAACAAAAAGCCCCAGCAGAAGGAGAGCAAGCAGTGAGCCTGTGGTATAAAGCCCTGCAGGTAGATGAGCATCAGTAGGTATTGTCCAGGGCACACAGAGATTCAGCCGGCTCTGCCGCAGGCGCTCAGAGGGAAGCCAAATATTCTGGCTTCTGATTTGATAAAAGCACAGCCAAAATGAATATTGTGTGGGTTATACGTGCTTGAAAGAAAAGGGCACCCTCCTTCCCCTTCTCCCCAGGCTGTAGTTCCAATCATATTCCAGAACCCTGAACTCCAGCTGTTCTTGTCTTGATTCGGCTGCCAGCCTCTCTTTTGTTTCAGGTAATGATGTAAGGAAATGAGATGGGCACACTGAGAGGAGGCAGGTGGGCAAGCAGTCAGAAATGGGCCTTACATCAAAGAAGGGTTTTGCTTGGAGAGGGGTAACAGCACTTTCCTTTTTCATCTCCCCCAAAATTGCCAGCAAGAGCCCATGTGTTTTGAAGTCTATTGTATCCATGTTCATAGATGTTTGCATACAAACATTTTAAGTAGAGATTCGCAAATACTGAAACTGCAACCCAGGGATATTGCTAGGGGATAACTTGTGGGTGTGGGGTCCCAGGTATTTCATGCTGGGCCCTGAATCACCTGCCCATCCACCTCTTTTAATGTTTTCCTTTGTTTACAGCGGGCGTGGGAAACCTTTGGCTCTCCAGATGTTGCTGAATTACAACTCGCATAATTCCTGGCCATGGGCTATGCTTGATAGAACTCATAGGAATTTTTGTTCAGCAACGTCTGGAGGGCCAAAAGTTTCTTATATCTGGTTTACATAACTCCTGGGCATGTTGCAGAACATGGTGTCCAAGGCACCTGCCACCTTCATTTCTTCAGCAACCTAAATTTGGATCTATACATATAAATGAGCATACACAATTTTTGTGTCATGACCCTTTGTGGGTCCTGAGTCTGTGTGTGTTCTGGCTGCAACATTTCACTGATCAGTCAGTTACAACAGTCAACTGAAAGTCTTTTTGACCAATGTTGTACCTATCTAGCTCAGTATTGTCTACACTGAATTTCAGATGGGGTCCTCCTCCCCCAGCTGTACCCAGAGATTCTGAGGGCCTTCTGCATACAAAGCCAGATGCTCTACCATTCTCCTGTGACCCTTCTCACTTTAGGCTCTCTTGTAATATCCAGTGTAGTGCAATAGCCTATTCTGGACAGGTTTGCACTCCCCCTGAAGGCACTGTTATGTAGTTTAAAGCCTCTCCTTGAATCATGGTTGTCACTAGAGGCCAAGTGGCTTTGGTGGCAGGAGCACCCATGAGTTGGCAATTGCCAGGTCATACTATTGAAGTATTGCCAGCTGCCCTTGGTTGTAGATTGTGTTCAGGGTGCTTAAGTCTAAAGTGCTTAACAGCTTGGGCACCTGCAAAAGACTACTTGTCTCCTATACAGCTGCCTATGCCTTGAGATCTGCAAATGAGTCTCTGTGCAGAGGCTCCAGGAAGGGGCTAAGGGTTGGATTCTGGGGACTCAGGTTTGCAACTGAATACAGGGACGTAAGTGGCGCTGTGGGCTTGCCGATCAGAAGGTCGGCAGTTCGAATCCCCGCGACAGGGTGAGCTCCCGTTGCTCGGTCCCAGCTCCTGCCAACCTAGCAGTTTGAAAGCACGTCAAAGTGCAAGTAGATAAATAGGTACTGCTCTGGTGGGAAGGTAAATGGTGTTTCCGTGCACTGCTCTGATTCACCAGAAGTGGCTTAGTCATGCTGGCCACATGACCCAGAAGCTGTACGCCGGCTCCCTTGGCCAATAACGCGAGATGAGCGCCGCAACCCCAGAGTCGGTCACAACTGGACCTAATGGTCAGGGGTCCCTTTACCTTTACCTTTACAGTGGAACCTCAGTTTTCAAACATAATCTGTTCCAGAAGACGGTTAGACTTCCAAAATGTTCAAAAACTGAGGAGCAATGGACGGTCAGCAAAATCCTTTGAGAAAAAAAGAACTTCTGAGGCACGTTTGAAAATGGAAGCAATTACCTCCGGGTTTTCGGTGTTTGGCTTCCAAAACGTTCAACTTCAGAGACCTTCGAAAACCAAGGTTCCACTGTACAAGGTTGCATTTGCTTGGCCCCGCCCATTTATTTCAACTCCCAAATTGGACTATGATTGGAGGCAACCCTGAAATTGGGAACTTTCTGTATACAGAACACATGCTCAGCGGTGGCTGGTCCATTTGGGCGAAAGTGGCGCTGCCCCACCAACCTCCGTCTGCTTCTAGCAAGCCCTCACCTGCCTGTCTTCTTATTTGCATGGCTGCCTGTCAGTTTCCTTCTCTGGAGTCTCTGGTGTTTCCCTCCTCCAGCAGGAAGGAGGTTGGAGACAAAAGCAGAACTAGCTGCCCCCACCTGTCCTTGCCTCTGGCTCCACCTGTCATTGGGCTCCCTGTCTTGCACCCCGCCATTTCCAGGAAGCACAAGCCACCACTGCACTGATCTATAGTCCCTCCCACTTAATGTGATTATTGGTCCATCCACTCCCAGCCTATTTTCATTGACGCTGGCTCTGCAGCCTATCAGGCAAAGGTTTTCTCCAGCAGGGCTAGTTGAGATCCCTTTAAACAGAGGGATTGAAGCCTTCTGCTTGCAGAGCAGGTGTTCTGCCACTGAGCTACAGTCCCTCCCAAGCGCTCTGCTTTGACTGCTGTTATCTTCATGTTTGCTTAAACCTTTGAAGTGCTGATTTATTTCTCAAGCTTGTGCAGCAAACGTTTTTTTTCTTTTTTTTGCGGTTTGAACTGCTTTTAAAGGACAGGATACCAGGTACATGTGCTTCAGGCACGCTTTAGGAGTCTTACTTGACACAATGCTGCCACTGGCTGGATGTTTTCTGGTATTGCACATGGAATTTTATCTAAGTCAGTGGTTCTCAAAATCAGCCCCCCCCCCCCAAAGGATCACTTGAAAATTGGCTGAGTGTCTTGGCAAACTACTTAATTATCTTTCTACCTGTTGTACTAATTGTAACATGCTGTGCTAGATGCTGTTTGATTTTTATTTCTTATATACTGTATTTTACTAAATTTACATTGAAACACAATAAAATAGAATAGAAGAAATAGAGGAAGCAATAAAAATACAATAAAAAATCTACACAAATATTTAAAGTGATGGATTTTCCGTTACCTAACTTCAACCACAAATCCAGAGAAATGCCACAGACTATCTGAATGCAAGTTGCAGACCATTGTCCGTGGACAACAGTTTAAGGCTTGATCTAAGGCTTGAGCAACAAAAATGAATGTTACTTTTGTACACTGGGCAGTTTCTATGCATAGACTCTATTGTCCATCTGGGGAAATTGCAAAGGGCAGCAGGAGGTTCCCCATCCCTACTTCACTACAGTGCTTTCTGTTTCCTTTTACATATTCTAGAACAGTAGAAAGGTGTGATTTAATTTGTTAAATCTCAGGATGCCCCAAGACACTCTTGATTTGGTTTGGCTTTGTAGGCGGGGAATAGTCCTCAGTGTTAACTCAATGAAGAATCTTAAGCATAAAACTCTCCAAGATGATAATTGAAGCCAGTGATAGCAACAAGGCACCTCTGCACAGAGCTAGAAAATGTTTGGAGTGAAATGGTTACTTTTTATTTTGATGCTGGGTTTTAAAACATTCATGCAGAAATATCTGAATTTGGAATGTTTTTCACATCCTTCTTTGCAGCTTGTTTCTGCTTCTTTGTGCATCTGTCTTTGTCCATAACTTTGTTCTGTGTTGCTCCCTTTCAGAGCAAACGGGACCACCTTCTCATGAACGTCAAATGGTACTACCGCCAGTCTGAAGTTCCAGATTCTGTGTACCAGCATTTAGTTCAGGACCGACATAATGAAAATGGTAAGCTGAGCTCCAGATGTGGTTAGCATCCCTTGCTGCCAGTGAAGCTTTTTTTCTGTCTGTCTGTCTGTTCATTATAGCAGCATTCTGCCGTTCCTTTAGAAAGCCCAGACCAGCTTATATTGGGCTTCTCAGACTGTCTTCCGCAATCTAGGAGAATCGCTGTGCTTTCGGACCATTGTCTGAGACATGAGGAGGCAGGCAGGCAAGAGGAGAGGCCTTGGATTGAGACAGATGTCCTTATTGACTCCAAAAACTCTCCCTCTACCCTGCTGACCTATTCCCTTCATGCTCTTTCTCACCACATGAGGACTAGAAATGTGTACTTTCAGAAGAAAAGGAATTGCCAGTGTAGTGCCCTATGGCACAATAGCACCCGTGCGGGTTTTTTTCTGGTTTCCACAAAGTCTCTAAGCCCCCCCCCCCTCCTAGACATTGGTCACCAGGAGGTGAGGGTGGCTATTTTCTTTTCACTTAAGAAGTAAATGGAGATAAAGGCGGAAGTTGGAAGAATGACACTCGTTCCCACTTCCTCTTTCAGCTCTATGTGCTTTTCAAGGCTCGGACTAATTCTGTTGGATCCGATTTCCCCACCAGATTCCTTGGAAGAGTGAAATATGCATGCATGTGGTTCCCCCCCCCCCCGGGCCTTGTGGATGGAGTGTCCATAGCACTTGCTCAGAAATCCAGTTGTGCCTATGGGCTTAAAAGGGTGAGCAACCTCATTTGGGGAGACTCATTTGCAGATGGGGGATGCTGGGGAAATTCTTGACTCCTGAGCTATGCCACCCCCCCCCACTTAAAATGTGTGCTTTACATCTCAATATCTTTCTGTGTCTCTAAACTTCTGCTTTGGTTGTCCTTGCCCCTGGGAGTGAGTGGCTGATGTCGATATTTTTGAGGCATCACAGTTGAACTTGTGTGATTTTCTTTCCACAGATTCTGGGCGTGAGCTGGTAATTACCGACCCAGTGATCAAGAACAGAGAGCTTTTCATTTCGGACTATGTCGACACCTATCATGCTGTTGCCCTTAGGTAAGCTGTCAAGAGTCCATTGCAGAGAAGACTTTGTAACAAGCTCTAGAAAGTGCAAGAATGCTAACCAGGAGAATGTTCTGTATCTCTTTCCATCTATTTATTTTTTAAAAATGTTTTCATTGCGGATATTGCTAGTCTCCTGATGAAATCTCCCCCCCCCTTTTACCCACATCTAATGATTTTGTTATCTGTGGTAGTTTGGACAGTGACTTAAAGATTTTGCATTGGAGTCTGACTAAGAGTGCAGTCCTATTCAAGTACTGTAAGTCCTATTGAATTCAAGTGAGCTTACTCCCTCGTAAGTGTGGTTCGGATTGCAGCCAAAGTGAAATAAATGGATCAAGTTAGTCATGACTTGGTTACTATTGCAGTCGGTGAGATCTGGGTCACTATTAACTTGATCCATTTATTTCAGTGGATTTAGCCCTCTAATTTTTGTTCTCTCCTCTCATTGCATGTTCTTGCTTATGTCCTTTGGTTTTATTTCTGAGTTCTGTTGTTTTTCTTATTTTGATATTTTTTTTTATTGTTTTGACTGTGTACTGCTTGGGTTGCATGGTGTTGAAAAACAATTTGCTATATTTGGATAGGCCCACAGCACCGGTTCCTCTTTGCTTTTCTGTATTCTACTGAGGTGTGAAGGGAAACTAAGAGAAGTTAGCTGTGCATCTGGCACGTGTATAGGTCAGTTTCATGGATATTTGCCAACTTTATGTGTCTGATCCTTCAAACCTTTTTCCCACATGCTTACATGCATGTTGATGATTTGTGTTGGGAATACTCACATCTGACATATGTTGAGAGTTACATGGAAAACTACTGCAATATCCTGGCCAATGCCAAAAGCGCACTTCCTTTATTTGCAGTATTTTTATTTGGAATTTGATTGTGTCCCATGCCCCACGATTCATAGCTGTGTGGGCCTGATCTGTATTATTGAATCTTGTAGAGTAAACTTGGAAAGAAGCTAAAGTGAAGTAATTGCAGGACCAGAGTTTTGTTCTTTTTCTATCAGGAATGATCTTGCATAGGAGATTTTAAAACTTGAACAGCTCCTGACCTGGAGAAGAAGCTGGAGCCAAATTTATACCTGTCCATATAACTGTCCTATGGGGCAAGTAGTCCTTGGGAGTAATTCCCAATCAAAGGAAGTACTATAGAAAATTGTGGGTCTAGAAAACTCACTTGTTAGGTGGAGATGATCATATAAAGCATGATGTAGCAAAAGGTTTATAATTTGCCCCAAGAGCCATGAAGACTTGGATCTCACTTTTTTCTTTTTCTTTTTCAAGAGAGAGAGAGAGAAAGAGAGAGAGAGAAAGAAAGAAAGAAAGAAAGAAAGAAAGAAAGAAAGAAAGAAAGAAAGAAAGAAAGAAAGAAAGATGAGAGTTCCTTGAGCTTTCAACAATAGCCAGACAGCCACACTGATGCTGCTGACCCATGCCTTGTGTGGTCTTTCTTTCCCTTCATCCCTGCCCTGGTCTCTCTCCCCCCCCCCCTTTGTTGGTTTAAATAGTAAAGACCTAACTATTCATCTTTGGGGAATAAGTCACTGCTTGTGGTGAATTCAAATGAAAATGCTGTTGGCATCATGCATCTCATTTTCAGGCATGCAGGAAGAGCACATGGATATTGTCAAAACGTGAACTGAATGATCTCCCTGCCGATAATGCTCAGATGGTGTTTTAAGTAAAGCCATCTGGGAGACATTTTCCCTGTTCAAAGCCACTTTGCTGAAGCTGCTTCCTTCAAGTCAAGTCAGCTGTAACCTCTGCTGTAGGGGAGGGAAACAGACCTTTTGATTTGACTTATTACAGAGCTGTTGTTTTCTAAGATGAAACTGGCAAATTCCGCTCACTCGCTATAATCTTCTCCAGAATACCAGAGTGCTTTTTATATCTCAAGGAAGCTGACTTTTTAGTCTGAAATTGGCATGCTGAGAGGAGAGCACGAGCTAATGTGAGCTGAGCTGGATTGATGGTGCCGGGCTTGAAAATTTAATTGTTGGCTCATATGCTCAGGAAGGGGTTTGTATGTGTGTAATTTTCCCTGAGGATCTTTCACAGCAGTCCTCTTGTGTTGTCATTGGCTCTTATTCTTGCAAAGTTACAGGGAAGATTATCAGGAGGGTGATAACAGTGGGAGGAAAATCTTTTTCATTTATTTGCACTGTTCCTTCTGCAAAGGTGATGATCTTCAGTCAACACCTGTGACCCTCCTCTGGGACATCTAACCACATCATCTGATTTTAGCCACATGGTGACTAGGGAAAGAGCATTTTGGTTTGTGGTGCCCTCCTCAGTCAGGCTCACCTGGTACCAACATGGTTGCCATATGGGTGCCAGGCCTTTTTATTTACTTGGGCATTTCAGTGTGTAATATAAGTTGCCTTGATGATGCTGTAATCCATTCTGCTGCATTTAATGGCTTTGTTTTAATAGCTGCTGCTTTTGTTTTATGGGTATTTCTGTTGGGTTTGTGTATTTACTGTTGTTTGTTGTTTATGTTGCTTTGTGAATTTTAACTGAAAGGTAGCAGAAACATTTTCTAAATAAATGAATGCTGTAAGTAGAGATTTAACCTGCCTTTCTTTATTGAAAAATTTTGGGAGCCCCATTTTAAAAAAGAAAAGTCTTGTTGGATCTGATGAAAGGTCCATGAATTCCAGTATCTTCTTTCCCACAATGGCCAGTGAGGTGCCTCCTGGGAAGCCCTCAAGCAGGGCATCTGGCATTCAGTGTCACACCACTCCCGAACCTAGAAGTCACTTTTGCCATCATGGCTCATGGCTCCACTGAAATGAATGGAGACTTAATGTGGCCTTCCAGAGCAAAGCCCTATTGAAATGAATTGGTATTACGCAGCTGCAGTACTTGGGTGTGACTGCACTCATTTGCCATAGGTACAGTTGTATGGTCAGTCTTCAAGAAAAAGGAGTCATAATACATAATCTGTATGTGTGGTGCTTTATCAAGAAGAATGTGTCTGCCTTTGCAGCCTCTCTTATTCTGTCCCCCTGGTCCCTGCATGGCAGGGCAGGGGAGGGGAGCTTCTTAGCTTGCCAGAGGTTTCATTTCAGCCCACAAGGCCATTTTTCCTAAATCATGCCTACATGTCAATCAGGTGATGTTACTTCAGTAGGCAATCTTGCTTGGTTTGTCTGAGCTAGGGGAACTGGCGGGGCCTGCCAAACACTGCAGAGAACAGGACTGTACCCCCGTTCATCATCATGATGCCAGATGATTGGCAGGTGGGTGGCTATGCTCTTCCTCAGTCTTTTTTGCCTGATGCTGATGGAAGAAACCCCAATTCAAGAACTTGGAGGCAGCTGTTTTTATGGGACAAAAGAATGTAGCTTAGGTTACACCATTACCCACCCATTCATCTTCCTGATATCCTGCTGAGAGGAGCTTATCATCTAAATCTAAATTTAGCTGGGGCAAGAGAAATGAGAGGCATGAATAGTAAGGGATTAATGTGAGCAAATGTGGTTAATGTTCTTTGGTTAGGGTGTGTCTGAGAAAGAGAGCACTTAAGGGCTTTTAAGCCAATAGCTGAAAGTGAGCTGGGATTTACTGGTAGTGTCCTTAGTGAAAAGTGCAAGGAAGGAGAATGGGCAGAATCTTCTCCCTCGGGGACACTGCTTTCCCAGGCATGAGGCTGAATAAATAACAAACCTGATAAGAATAAAAGATGAGCCTGCTGGATCAGGCCAGTGTTCTCACAGTGACCAATCAGAGGTCTTTGAGAAACCTTCTAGCAGGACCTGAGCTCAATCGCTGATCTCCACTCTCCCTGTGGTTTTCAGCAGCTGTATCCAGAAGCACCACTGCCTCTGACAGTGGAGGCAGAACATACTGTAGTCTAGGAGACATTGATAGCTGGAACTAAGCTCATTGATAATTTGACAGTATCTGATATTGGTACAATAGCCTATATTCCTGTATAGAGTTTCAATGGTTTCAGCCACATTTTTTATTTTTTTATTTTTAGAGTTCTGTATTTGGTGTACCCATTTAATGTGCAGATTCCAAGTTCTGCTCTCACTTTGTTTTTTAATACTTTCCCACATCCTTGGACATAAAGGACCATTAGGAGCTGATCTCCAGTTGGGGAGGCTTAAATAGCTCCTCTTGAGTTTGGAAGGCTCACACTGACCCATGTTTGAGAACTGTTGCTATAGGGCTGGAAAGGGGAATTTGTGGCCCTCCACTTCTTGCTGGACTACAACTCCATCCCTGACCATTGACCATGATGACTGGGATTGATGGGAGTTGTAGTCCAACAACATTTAGAGAAGGACCACATGTTCCCCACTCCTGTTGTAGAGTCCTACCATGAGGACTAGAAACCTAATAAAATATATCATGATATTCTTTTATTTTAAGCATCTCTGAGAATCAAGGCAAATGGTCTCAGTAACTGCAGACAAACCTCCCCAGTATCATACTTGCTAAGATAAAGTATTTTAAGAAGGAAAGTATGTTCAGTCCTGATTTCCCACAATTGTTTTCACTTGATATGGGATTATATTCAGCTTGTTCCAATATGTCAGAAGACACATGTGGTCCTGCATTTCTTTAACCATGTTCAGTCATAACTGCACCAGAGGAGGAAAAAGCAGGCCAGTTGCATTGATCAATACCAACAAGAAGTTTTGGGTTTTCCTTGATTTATATAAGCCGTCATCCATGTAGAGAACCTGGTCTAATGCCCCTTTTTCTCTTTCTGTCTTGCAGAGGAAAGTGTAATATATCCCATTTCTCTGACATATTTGCTGCTAGAGAATTTAAAGCCCGGGTGGATTCCTTTTTCTACATTCTGGGCTACAATCCAGAGACAAGGTGAGTCGTTTGCCTTCCATCTACTAAGAATTTGTAGCATATGCTTTTCTGTAGGGCTACGCAAGGTCTCTTACTGAGGTGGAGGATACAGGAGAGGCTGTGCTCTCCTGTTTAGTTCTTTGCTACCCTCATAGAGGCATGGTGAGCGCTCTGCTTTTTACCTTTATAGGTTTAATTCTGCATATTTTTAAAATGTTGTGCTTTACTGATACTTAGCCTGGTCATGCACATGTTCTGGGTTTAGTTTTCCCATTATAAAGAGACATTTGTTCACCAGGGGCTTCCAGCTAATACTGGAATCACATTTGGCCTTGGCTTATAAGGCACTTGCCCAGTGGTGACTACTCTGGTAGCAGGTTTTTTGCTATCCTGATGCCCATGGCATGCAAGCCATGTGCCCTCTTATTGGCCAGTGGCCACCCACCCACATTCAGGTTCCATTATTGATCTTGTGGGTCTCTCTCCCCTACCCCATTCCATTGATCCAGCTATGGATCCAAAACTGCAGTGAGTTGTCTGGATGCCAATCCAGTCTCTTGAGCTTCTTAACTGGGTGAGGATCTGCTAATTGCTGCTCAGTAGTATATTTCTGAATATTTCTAACAGAGCCTTCTCAGTCTTCAAGGCATTGATATGTGTGTGTTTGTGATCCTGCAACGTAAACTCAGAATTGATTCAGGTGTTTGTTTCGACAGTGCTGGTGTTGCCAAGTCCCACCCTGGGTGGCTGCAATAATGGCTAGGATTGGGTCAGCAGAACTGTGTGGTTTATGTATTGGTGCCATCAATCTTTTTAAAGGTGCCACATTGACGATCCAGCCAGTTGAATCTGTATATTCTGTAAAAAAAAATCCTGTATATTCTTGGGAGGCTCAACTGTTCAAATGGCCTGTGGCGGGAGTTGTGATACAGAGTGACCTTTTATATCAGCCCCTCAGTGGGCGTCCTTTAGTGCAGAGCTCTCCTTTGACCTCCATTCCACATTTGTAAAGTGGAAACTTGCACATTGAATTATTGAGCTGATACAAAGTGATTGATTCTTGTGGCTGATACATTTGCTTGCATGCAGAAGGAGATTGTCTTCAAGCTTCTCTCCAGACAGAGCTTCTGAAGTGGAGCTTCTGTAGTTGTGAAGTCTCATGTGAATGCTTTGTGATAATGTGTGTAGTGCTAAGTTTGTGTACTGAAGGCTGAATGTGGGTTTTCTTTGGTGTTTTGCTAGAACATCACGAGAGATAACTCAGCATGTTGCAAATCTTGCTGTCTCTTCCTTTCCCCAAAGCAGCCAGATTCTTGTTTCTTCTTTATGTTTTACTAAAATTCCTGCCAGGGTGCAGACAGGAAGCCTGTGCTATAATAATGGACTATATTTTTTTGCTAAAAAGGAAAGTGCCCGCACACACACACACATCTGAAAATCCCTCCTTGCCTGAGTAGAGGTGTTATTGATGAGCTCGCTCCTCTCCCAAGAGACCCCACAACATAAAAATGGAAGCAAGTTTGAGTCTTGTATGTATCTTTGCTTTAACAAAAAACCCGCTGAGCAGAGTTTGTTAAGGGATGGGGAACACCATGGCTGCTGTATTACTCACCCTCTCACTCTTGGTGATTTGTGCCTTTTGGAAGACTTGGTGGTGGTTGTGCCATTTCTGAGACAAAAATCTGTGCAACAGATGATGGCAAATGGCTCCTTTTCATAGAGCAAGAGCGCATGTCTCCTGTTGGAGGAGGAGTCACAGAGTCAACTTTCCACTCTCTGTGTGTGGGGGGGGAGGGGGAGGGAGAGCACAATTCTAAATCTAAAAACAACTTAAAACAATAGTAACAGTACAAAAACCAACTGGGCTAAAGCATTTAGGAGGTGTGATGAAAGAGGAGTGTCCTTAGCAGACACTGAAAAAACATTAGAGATGACTTCTGTCTGATATGCAATGGAAGGGAGTTTGAAAGGATAGGTGCCACCACACAAAAGGCCCGACTCCAGTGTCATGCAGGATGGACCTCCTGATAGTATGGTATCTACAATGTGATGATATTAACAAGCTGCCCATTAAGAGTCTCATGCTCTACCAACTGAGGTGTGTTGTACTAATCTAGTCATGCTCTTACCGTAAGAAGCAAGACTTTGGGCGGGGTGCAGAAAGGCATAACAAGGAGCACTTCTTTTTGTGAGAGGCACTACTTGGAGTAGACCCACTGAAATTAATGTGCCTAATTTAGTCATGCCCATTCCTTCCTATGGGTCTACTCTGATTAACATTGGATATCACCTGGAGCAACAAATGGTATTATTTTATTGTTTTCTACTGAATTATTACAGCATTTATTACTTTAATATTGCATGTGTTTTAAAACTTGATTTCATTGGATGCTGCATGCCATCTTGGGGAAAATGCAGTACTTTTTAAAGCCCGCTAACAAATTGATTGATTGATTGATTGATCGATCAACAAACAAACAAATAAATGGGAGGAGGCTGGCCCTTTCTCCCTCCCTCCCACCGCGCCTTCTGCTTCCTCAGATTTTGGCTCTGGCTTAAACTAGCACAGCTCACCTCTGGAATTTGCACTTCTAGGCTGGATCTGTGCACAACCACCCACACTCCTATCCTGGCCCTGACCTAGCCCAGGCTCACTTGACTGTGGGGGTGTCAACAGGCTCGTCTTATGATCAGAGCAAATGTTTTAGCTGCTAGCAGCTGCACCATCCAGAAACTGAGATGGCTTGGAAGAGGCTGCCTACCTTGAAAGAGAGCAAATCAGTATCACTTTTTAGACCAGCTGACGCATGGAGCTCCAAGGATTTGTGTATGGGTGGTGTGATTAATCAGGGACCTAATTTTGAACAAGGCAGAGTATTTTCATCAGTCATTTGCTGCTGCAGCCCACATTCTGTAACATTTCATTGCGACCAAGAAACTTGAATCAAGGCCCTTTGAAAAAATTGATGGGGATAGTGGCTTGAACATAGAAATAATGGCTGAGGACTGTGTGTGTGTGCGTGCACACACACACACACACACACACACAAATGCCATAAAAATGCTTTGGAAAAATGCACGTAATTAAATGTCAGCTTCTTCTGAGGGTTCTGTGTATTGTTATTCGTGTTGTAGAATATTGCAAAAGTGGCTTTGTCTCCAAGGGGTTACACACGGATGCCACAGTTTTACTTTAAAATGACCCTTTTGTTTTAATTCTATTAGGCAGTCTCTTTTTTAAAAAAATGCTGCTGTAGAAATTGGACCCAAAGCCCCCTGTTAGCCCCCACCCCCCACCCCTCTCGGCAGTCATTCCAACTTATAGATGCAGCAGCATAGAGGCAAACAGCAAATGGAAAAAATGCTGGCATTGGAACTGCCTGGTTTCTCCTGCATGTTGCTAGTCTCAGATTCCCTCGCGGAGGCCCCTCTTCCCTGCACACTAGCTTGCTAGGGCGAAGCTGAAGCTGCTGTGGAGACGGCAGCCCGCCATGCCTGTTGGCTGGGCTTTATTTACGGAAACGGCAGGGTCTGAGATTGATTGCGTCATGTGGACGAGGGGGGGGGTCACAGCACATGCTCAGTGCTGTCAGTCTGAGGGCGAAGTTTCTGCGTTCTGCGTGCAGGCTTAGGTCATAGCACAAGCTCAGTGGAAGCTCGCTCAGGTCTATCTGAGACTGCATGGGCCTCCATTTTGAGGAGTTAGAGTAGGGAAAGCCAGGCAGACTTTTCTGTTCTTTTTTCCTTTCCTTTTTTTGGAGTGGCAAGGTCAGGGGAAACAGCTGCACCCACCAGAGCCATGGATGATCTTCTCGGCCCCTTCAGGTAGGCTGACAGCACTTCTGGCCTTGCCTCCTCCTCGGGAGTGATGCAGGGTTTTTTCTTTTTCTTTTTTGCCTGCTGTCACAGTGCTTTCGGCAATTTCCCCCCCTTTGGCGGAGTCCTTACTTGCCTGAATTATTGCATGATCTCTTGTAGACGCAGCTGTCTCCCGTTCATTGAAATGCATGGAAATCGGTGCTCAGGATTGCATGTGCTGGGGGGTGGGGAGAGAAGATCAAATGTAGAAGCCATGCAAACCTGTCTTCTTTACCCCATCTCTCTCCTTCTCCTCCTGCAGTTGCAAATTGCACTTGTAATCTCTCTCTCTCTCTCTCTCTCTCTCTCTCTCTCTCTCTCTCTCTCTCTCTCTCTCTCTCCTAGTTGCGGTATCCCTGCTTTTCCCTGTGGTGCCTGCAGGGAAATATTTGGGCCTCTCAGAGGCAGTGCTGGGGAAGGGTTCAGGGAGGAGGAGGGGTCATAGATCCATAGCCATTGGCTGCTTTGGAGGAGGGACGGGACTTGCTTTGACAGCCAGTCTTGCTTGTTTTGGCAGGCAGGTGACGAGAGAAAGAGACCCTCCTCCTTTCCTGCAAAGCCCCATCAGCAAGCAGAGCTGCCCATGAGCAACTTGGCTTACTAAAAACAAACAAACCCAAACATGGTGGCTTTGCTGTTAAGGCAGTGGAAAGGCTGGGTGACTGAGGAATGTCTGCTCAGGGTGGGCATTTGGGGGAATTAAGGCCACATAACCATGAACTAGGGACGCGGGTGACGCTGTGGTCTAAACCACTGAGCCTAGGGCTTTCCGATCAGAGGGTTGGCGGTTCGAATCCCTGCAATGGGGTGAGCTCCTGTTGTTCGGTCCCAGCTCCTGCCCAGCTAGCAGTTTGAAAGCACATCAAAGTTCAAGTAGATAAATAGGTCTGGCGGGAAGGTAAATGGCGTTTCTGTGTGCTGTTCTGGTTCGCCAGAAGCGGCTTAGTTATGCTGGTCACATGACCTGGAAGCTGTCTGCGGACAAATGCCGGCTCCCTCAGCCAGTAAAGCAAGATGAGCACCGTAACCCCAGAGTCGTCCGCGACTGGACCTAATCCTCAGGGGCACCTTTACCTTTAACCATGAACTTGGGCAGGGCAGCGGTGGGCCACCACGGCAGTTGCGTTTTCAGTCCTTCAAGAGCTGTTTCCGTTTTGACTTTCCGGATGATGTTTTGACTTGCAGAGGATTCCAAAACAACACTATGGCGGTGTGTGCATATAACAGATTTGTGGGGGCTTTGGACACTCCTGCCCTCCCTCAGCTGAGACTGGGCCCTAGAAAGCCCCCCCCCCGTGTGTGTGTGTGTGCGCGCACACACACACACACACACACACACACACACACACACACACACTGCAGGCAAAGTTGGAAGTGGATGACGCTTGTTTCCCATTCCTGACTGTATCATTTGGAGGAAGACATGGCAGGCTTTTAAAGAACCCAGGGGGCTATGCAGGCCACAAACTGAAAACCACTGAAGTGGCCCATTGAAATGAATATTGTAAATAAAGGGATCTGTGCCACATCCCTGCACTGCCGTACATGTGATGCTAAAGGGTTAAAAGGGTCCTGTCTGTTATTGAATAACTACAACTAAGGATTTATGTTCCGGTGGGTCTTTGGCAAGGGCCTCCTCTGATCTCAGTGAAGTATGCATTTTGTTAATTTATGTGCTGGGAGCAGGCCAGGAGGATTCAGTGGGAAGTTGACAGTTGGCTTTGATGGCTGTTCATTTTCCTCCTGCTGACTAGTCAGGAGTGCCTTCTTTGAAGGGGCAGACTTGGCCTGTTATGGGCAGAACTGTATTTTTTCTGGGTAAGTATGGGAGCTGGGCACTGAAAAAACCATACAAGTTGGTAGGTCTCTCAAGAACTTGCCAAGGCAATATATGTATAGGAGCAGCACCCACTGAAAGTTGGTAAGGAAAACTAGTGGACCTTCAGCTTGTCTCGACTTGGGCTTTGGGTTGAGCAGTCTCTTGCTTGATCATCTCCAGTCGAAACTTCTCCTTACTGTTGCAACTTCTCTGTACTGTTGCAACTCTGCATTCCCACCTACTTTTCCTCAATGCTCCTCTGTCACCACTTTATTCCACATACTGCAAATTATTTTAATACAGTTTTGAACCACAGTAGCAGAATAAAGTGTGCAATTTACTCAAATACCTGCTTAGCATTGCTGGGGGTACTAATTTGGCTTTCCTTAGCTCAGAATATTGAATTTTGTTTAGCAGGGCACATGCAGACTATTACAGACTGTGCAGGAGATCATACTAAGAATTCCCACTTTCCGATGCCCCTGTTACCCCCAATGCATGTTGTGTTTTGATATGGCTCCATGGCAGCGTAATCTTAAAATTGTCCTTCCACTGAGTCATTCTATCAGGTCACGCTGCACCTTCCCACTGTCATTCCTGTCCTGTTCTGGACAATTTCTGGCATTAGTAAAGCAGAATGTTGGAGTGATTTGGTACCTGGGCATAATCTGTAGGCACCCTTGTTGAAATTAGGTGGGAGCAGGAACCTTGTTTGTGCCGTTTTGAATTCCACAGAGAAAGGTGGCATGGCAGTTTTGCAATCTGCACATTAAACCATGGTCAGAGCAAGGGCTCCTGTTGACAGTCGGTGATGGTTGGGACCATAATGGTAAAGTGAGCCTGTTGGATAGCTTGGATGAACCCAATGGGCATCCTTTTCATTAATCTTTTTTGAGATTCTGAATATCTGATGGTAAAGTGATGCTGGCTGTTCCTTGTGGCAAACCTGTCTTAAGGCAAGGTTAAAATGGCTCAAGCCCAATTAGGGATGACTTTAATACACCATGTATCTTCAAAGAGTGATTCTTGGATTTCACCCAGGATTGAAATAGATTCAGGGTAAACGTGGGTCCAGATCAGCCCAATATTGCACTGGATCAGTTGCTGTTTCTCAGCGGAGACAGGGCAGTTTGGGGCGGCTTGTTCCAAATTCACAAGGACTAGAATTTTTCATAGCTAGTGGGTTGTACCCAGTGTTGACCCATGGGAATGAATGGACATGACTATGTTATGTCCATTAATTTCATTGGTTCTTCTTTGAGTAGGACTTAGTTTTATACAACATAATTTCCCTTCTGTAATTTAGGTTTTTTGCAATTGTTATTTGGATTTGGTTCAGAAGTACCGTGAGTGAAAATATTTCATTTTGGAACATTGAATATTCATATTTTTTCCTGTTCACATGGTTATTGTGTTACTAGACCAAAACAATCTATTCCAGCATGTTTTGATGTGCCACCCAGCTGACTTTGCATAGCATGACAATCACCTCCTTCTTTTGTTGTGTTTGAGCTCAGTCAGCTCCTGGTATTCAAAGGTAGACTGTCTCTGTCCATGAGAGTTCCATTCAGCTTTTGTGGCTCAAAGCCATTTTATTTTCATTCTATTCTGTATGTAAATAATGGGTCTATCCTCTATGCCAGGGGTCGTCAACATGGTGCCCTCCGGCTGCTGCAGCTACCATCATCCCTGACCGTGGTCGCACTGGCTGAGGCTGATGGGAGTTTGAATCCAACAACAGCTGAAGGGCACTGCATTGGCTGACCCTGCTCTGTGCAATTGTATCATCCGTTTAAGAGTCCCATTTCAATTAGCGGCCATCACCTCATCCTCTGGTGTGAACATTTAGGGTTCCTCCAGAACTACCGCAGTGGTTGTGGGGCATATTAACCTTTATAAGTAAAGTCATATTTGCAATTGCCACAGAGTGGGAGGTGAAACCAGTCATGTTTGTGTATGTTGCATCCTTGTGAACCTTTGACATACTTCAGCATTATACCTGGTGTTCCTCAGAATCTCAAGCCTTTTTAATAGAAACTGATAAATATTTTCCTTGCCTCAACTCAGGGAATATTGTCTCCTGTTCCTTCTAATTCTAAGCCAGATGTTCCACCCTTTGAGACATGGCTTCTCTGGATAGGGCCTTTGCAGTGGTGGCAGCATCCAAAATATCAAATGCCTTTCTGCCATGTTTGCTTGGTGCCTGCTTTGTTAGCTTTTTTGGCACCAGTTTAAAACATATTGTCCAAGCATTTGGAAACGATAATTAAAAAACAAAAGATAAAACAAATTGTTATCAAAGTTTTCCAAGAATGATAGCATGATCGGTAATAGGAGGGTTTATATACAGCTAAGTGTTATTCAGAGTAGACCTATTAACATTAATGGACTCATGTTAGATGTGTTTATTAATTTCAGTGGCTCTGCTCCTTCGTAACACTTAACATTGGATACAAGTTGTACAAGTAAAGGATGATGTGTGTAAAAGAGAGACTGTTTCTGGTTCATGGAAGCATACAAAGTTTATAACTTTGTAATTATGACACAGGTAAAGGTAAAGGGACACCTGACCATTAGGTCTAGTCGTGTCCGACTCTGGGGTTGCGGTGCTCATCTTGTGTTATTGGCTGAGGGAGCTGGCGTACAGCTTCCAGGTCATGTGGCCAGCATGACAAAGCTGCTTCTGGCAAACCAGAGCAGCACATGGAAATGCCGTTTACCTTCCCGCTGTAGCTTACCTATTTATCTACTTGCATTTTGACGTGCTTTCGAACTGCTAGGTTGGCAGGAGCTGGGACCAAGCAACGGGAGCTCACCCCGTCGCAGGGATTCGAACCGCCGACCTTCTGATCGACAAGCCCTAGGCCAGGGGTTAGCAATATTTTTCAGCAGGGGGCCGGTCCACTGTCCCTCAGACCTTGTGGGGGGCCGGACTATATTTTGGGGGGGAAATATGAACGGATTCCTATGCCCCACAAATAACCCAGAGATGCATTTTAAATAAAAGGACACATTCTACTCATGTAAAAACATGCTGATTCTCAGACCGTCCACGGGCTGGATTTAGAAGGCAATTGGGCTGTATCCGGCCCCCAGGCCTTAGTTTGGGGACCCCTGCCCTAGGCTCTGTGGTTTAACCCACAGCGCCAACTGCACCCCATTTTCTGACATAGGTAGAAAATAATTTTCAGTTTTAGAACTAGTAGACTTTGTATTTGTCTCCTTTGGATGTAGCACTCAAGTTCATGCGTATAAGAAACAATAGCAAGCTAGGATCCTAAAATGGAGGGGTTCCTCTCCCTTTGAGTCATTTAAAAAACTTCACATGGATTATTTGACATGCTGTTGCTGGATAGTTGTTGCCTTCTTGCTATGTTAACATTTTATTGCTTTGGTTTGTATGACACATTAAGCCAAACCAATGCTTAGTGCGAACATGTGGCCAAAAAATGGCTTAGTGCAGCCACTCTTCTTCTTCCTGATCATTTTGCCTCCACACTGAGCTAAACCATGGCCTGGCTTAGTGTAACACTTGAACCCAGGCTTGTGATTTAGCTCTCTCATAGTGACATAGAGAGCTGCCTCATACTGACGCCATTGTTTTGTCTAGCTCAGTGCACTGACAGGCAGAGACTCTACATCGTTTCAGACAGGGGTCTCTCCCATCCCAACCTGGAAATGCTGGGGATTGAACTTGGGACCTTCTGTCCTCAAAGCAAGATATTCTGCCAATGAGATACAACCTTTCCCCAAATATAGGGTTAACCACAAGCTGTAGCCAAGGCAAGGAGGGCTCACGTAGTTATCCTCTCCTGTTTTATCTTCACCTTGTGAGGCTGAGAGATAGTGACTTGCCCAAAGTCAGCCAGTAAGCTTTATAGCTGATCGGGGATTTGAACTGACTTCTTCCTGGTCCTAGTTTTGACTCTTTAACCTCTATACCACACCAGCATATTCTAAGACAGGATTTGGGTCAGGATCCTTTTAAACTGTTGTGTCTATTTATGCTTCATTTTTACTTGGAAGAATCGAATGCTGCATACATCAGTTTCAATTCAGTGTCAGGAAGCGAAAAGGGGATATTTGAAAGGCCCAATGTAATGGATTCTGTAAATGGCAGTAGGTTAGTTATTAGAAAAGTTGAGCAATTGGGCTGAAATGTGGCCAGATAGAAAGCATTTTTGGCCCTGATTCCATAGTCGTATTTCAAATGCTCAGTTTTGTGCATACAGGCATTCCTCTGGGCATGTTGCTCATTCTCAGCCTCTGTTCAGCCATCTGTAAAATGGGAAATTATTGGAATCCATTGCAGGTTAAGAAGAACCAGAAGCTAAGGGAATAGGATTGAGCACCTAATGCTAAAACAAACAAAAACCCAAATGAAAGAATGTTATGTGAACATAGAAAGGGATAGGGATAGGAGCATAGAAAGCTGCCAGGCCAGATCATTAGTCCAGATCATTAGTCCAATCTAGCTCAGTACTGTCAACACTGACTGGCAGCAGCCCTGAAGGGTTTCATGCACAAGTACTTCACAACCTTTTCTGGAGACACCAGGGGCTGAACTTGCAGCCCTTTGCCTGCAAAACATGTACTCCACTACACCCTTAAAAGATAAAACCACCTTTCAGATGCTCGGACCCCACTCCCTGCTCCTGACCTAGCTGGTTGGAAGTACAAACTCCTTGGACACCAGTAGTTCACTCAAACCACTGCCAGGTGGTGTCTGTTAGCTTTGCTAGTGGTCCCAAGCTAAAAAATACGGATCGGGCCAAAGATCTCATCTACTGCTCTGCCTCCGTGATTGGCCAGCCAGATACTCCAGGGGATGCTCATGAGCAGAGCAAGATGGAGGTGGCAGCTTCCTGTTCTTTGCCCTCAGCACCCCATAATCAGCAGTATATGCCTGGAACAGAGAGCCTTGAGGAGCAATGCTGATGGCTTCACTCATTCCTCTCCATATCACCACACACCTTTGAGGCAGTTGCTCGCTGTCTAAATTGCAAAGGAAAGGTGGTGGGTATTTTTGCATTTAAATAAGAAAATAATTGTGATGCATCCAAGAGACAGGAAATGCAGGCTCCATCAGAGAGACATGGGTTTGGTCCTCAATCAGGATGCCCTTTGGCAAGTCCCCCCCCCCCCAATCTGTGAAACGGAAGTACTGTATGAGTTTACTTATATTCCTATCCTCCCATGCCTTCAGAGCCAAAGAACAATATCCAAAGAGCCTACATCGCAAGGTTGCTATGAAGGTGACATTTAGCTGTTTTAAAAAAATGCACATACAGAATTTGGTGCTGATCTTTGAAAGTGAAATCCATTTAGCAATATCCACAGTAGGAAGTGTGAAAGAATTAAGGAGAGGAGGAAGACAATTCAGGCAGGCTTCCACAACTTGGTCGCATTCACACCCTACATTCAAAGCACACCCTACATTAAGCAGTCATGGCTTCCCCCCAAGCTGTCCCCTGGGAGCTGTAGTTTGTTAAGGTTGCTGAGAGTTGTTAGGAGACCCCTATTCCTCTTCCAGAGCTGTAATTCCCAGAGTTCCCTGGAAAAGGGATTGATGGTTAAACCGCTGCGAGAGGGGAACAGTGGTCTCCGAACAATTCTCAGCACCCTTAATGAACTGCAGCTCGTTCTTTGAGGGAAACCAAGACTGCTTAAAGTGGTATCATAGTGCTTAAAAATGTAGAGTGTGAATGTGTCGTATGTTTTTGGTCTACAACTCCTATGAGCTCCAGCCTTCATGGGTGCTGTTGTACAAAACGTCTGGAAGACATGAGCTTGGGGCAGCTGCCTTGTACTGAGCCAACCTTTTAGTCCATCTTTTCCAGGAACCACAGGCAGGTTGAGGCCTCCATAGCTCTGCTTGAGCAGGAGATGCCATAGGCAGAATCCAGAAACCCTCCATATATAGAACATGTGCTCTAACACTGACCAGCTGAGCCTAACGGCTTAGTCCCAAGGCTTTGGGGGAAGCCCTTTGGTTATTTCTGTAGCTTCTGTTACACAAAGAGTTTTATCCACTTGCCAACCTTGTTGAGTAGGCTGGAGGTGATCACTTGCTCATGAGTCATGACCCTGGAGATGAGTCAGTCTCCAGCAGCATACAGGAGTAGGCTGCTCCATGGTCATAAAACTGCTTAAAGGTTTGCCAAAGCTCTACAAACTGGGAAGGGTTTTAGGAACTCTGTACATTATTCAGGTGGTGGTGGTGGGATTTAGTGGATAGGATTGCTGAAGTCAGAGGTGCAGGAGGCTCTTTTCTTTCTCCTTTAAAACTTGAAGTTGCTTGAAGTTGCCCCTTTTACTAATGCATTGGGCGCCTGTCCCAATGTCCCCATACAAGGTGGGGATCTGGAGGTAGTTCAGTGGCAGAGCAACTGCTTTGCATGCAGAAGGTTCAATCCCCAATGTCTCCATTTCAGGCTGTTGAAGAGCTCTGCCTGAAACCCCGGAGAGCTGCTGCTGGCCAGTGTAGACAGTGCTGAGCTAGATGGAACATTGGTCTGACTCAGTATAGGGCACCTTCCTACATTCCTATTTGAGCTCCTGCAAGGGAAATATAAACTGATGGTCCAGCCTCCCATCAGTCTTACTTTCTTCACTCTCCCACTTGCCGGGACCCCCACGTTGATTCCCGCCTTGCTTTGAAGCCAGAAAGGGCAGTTCTCTTGTCTCGTAGCCAACCCCCCCCCTATCTGCCTGAGGATTAGAGGGCTCCGGTGCACCCTGGGGTGGGGTGGATGTGGGTGGCGGTGGGGGGGAAGAGTCCCTTCCTTTTTTATATTCATTTGCAGGCCTCCAGTTCCTTTCTGTCCAGTCCCTGTTTATTCAAGAGACTACAGCGTTTCCATGGCAACAGGTTACTTTTCAAAGGGGGAACATCTTGTCATTATATTTAATCCTCTGCAGCTGAAGAGGGACTGAAATATTAAGTTGTTGTTGCTATGGATACCACTTTTGTTACATTGCTTTCCTTTGGTGTCAGATTTCATACACTGCGCTGGCTCCTTTGCTCATCTCATCATCCTCCCCCCTCCTTCTCCGCTTCCAACCTTATCCCTTCCCCATCCCTCCATCCCCCATTTTCATGGAATAAACAGCCCAACACTTCTCTCCATTATTGTTGTGTTTACTCATTGACCTTAACATAATTATTTTTTTAATCAACTGTGTCTTTTAATCCTGTGCGTGTGTGTGTATGTGTGCGCGCACACACGCACATGTGCGTGCATGCAAGGGTAAATGCATACTTCTTTCAAAGTTTCAAGTACCCCAGAAGCTTCCCTCCACAAAAAAACCCTATGCTGCTTAACTGCATTCTTCCTTTTCTCATATTTAAACAGAGCTAGGAGGGAGGGATGTGCAGAGTAAAGGAGGGCAAAATCCGAAGTGATCCAGGCAATATCTGGAGGCAGCAGTGTTGGAGATTTGTAGGTTGAGATGTGTGGTGTGTTTTTGTTTTTGTTTTTTAAATGCCTGTGGCAATTAGCTGATCCTCCTGCTCCTTCTCCATACTTGTATGTGTGTGCCTAGAGATAGTAAAATAGAAACCTCTGCAAAGTGACAGTCTGCACTTGTCCAGAGAAGCAGTATATGGAACGAGGACCACTCCACAGTAGCCAAGCAGGGGATGACACAGCCTTTGAAAACCTTGGGGAAAGCGGGTGGAGATGCTGATCCACTGAAGCTATTCTAATAAGTGTTTCAGCCTTTGCCAACCCTGGTGTCCTCCAGAGGTTTTGGACTGCAACTCCCATCACCCCCTAGCCCAGCACAGGCTGGTGGCAGTTGGAGTCCAGGAAAAGATTCTGAGGGCACCAGATTCACATAGAATGATGGCTCTGTGATGATGGAATTTATGCATCTGAGCATGCATGGGCTGCATCGTATCAAAGGTCCATCTGGTCTAGTCGCCTGCTCCTTACAGTGGTCTACCCAGATGCCACTGGCAAACCACAGGCTATGAAGGCAAGAGCTCTCTTGCACAGTTGATTCCCAGCAATTTTCATTCAGTAGCATGCAGAACCAGGACGACTAGGAAGCACTGCTTGACTTGACTTCTGTGAATTTGTCCTGCTTGACTTGACTTCTGTGAATTTGTCTTCAATCCTATTTAAAGCTGGCCAAGCCGGCAACCCATTGCTAGATCTCACAGCATAGAATGCCATCACTAACCCATGCACTCCGAGAGGGAGTGCAATCTTTTAAGCCTGTCCCGGATCTTAAGTCTTTTCCCCAGGGATGGGATGCCTAGGTACACCCCCCCCCCCCGGTGTTTGTTGGATTCCAGCTCCCATTATCCCTGGGCAGCATGCCCAATGGTCAGGGACGATGGGAGTTGTAGTCCTGCAATATCTGTTTAGGGCCATAGTTTCCCCATCTCTCTCCATCATGTCTCCCCCATCCTCACCTCAGTCTCTCCTCATCCCCACTGAAAAGCCTCTGTCTGTCATTTATAACCTTCCCTCTTGGGGAGCCACAAGGCTGGGCAGAAATACACACAGAAATACCCTTAAGGACTGGGTGGTCCAACACGCTGCCCCAGGACTGGATGTGGCAACTTTTGACGCCCCCCACCCTGCCACACTCCTTGCACACATGCAACAAGGCAATGTGCAGCCCACTTGGTATGAGAAGTTGGCCCACCTTGCTATAAAGTCTCCTTGTGCATGTGGAGGGTTCGCTCCAGAGATGCGCAGGAGCCGTCTCTGTATTGGGATATAGCCTCTTATACCAGGGCAGGGTTCTGAGTTCATTGATACCCCCTTCATAAGTTGTCAAGACCCCAGCCCAAATTCTTAGGTGTATAAATGAAATCAAGTCAAGGAATATCAAAATATGTGTCAGCATTTAATAATCACCAATCAGTTGTGATTGCTAGGAATTGCAAAACATAAAAAGAGCGGGGGAGGATACTCTTGTATCATGGAATCATCTTATTAACTACAAAACCTCCTCATTGACAAGGGAGGTGCACCCTGTGCATGCCCACACTTTTTATTTCCGAGGCCTATTGTTTTGTAATTATTATTATTTTTTGCAGCATACCTTGTAAATGTCTCTTCTACCTCAGGACCCCACCCCCTGCCGTTAACCCCCTTTCAACCCCCTTTGGGGTCTTTTTTCACCCCACGCACAGTCCCCTCGACCTGGGCTGTGTGTGTGTCAATATCAACCCTGTGGTAGGGGTTTGGATGCATCTTTTGAAAAAGAGTTGAGCAGCAGCAGAGCTTCTGTCTGAATTTGCTGAGCCTGGGGGCCAGGACGCAGCCCCGGCTGCCTGCCTGCCTCTTTCTGTTCAGAGTGTTCTTATGAAGACCACACAGCGTCCTTTTTTGCTATACCTCTTTCTGGGCAGGGAGCCATTGTACAGAAAGGTGTTGGAATAAAGGGATGGGTTTAGCGGCTTATTTTTCTCACTATAAACCCAACTGTGGGAATAAAAAGAGCTGGGATTGCAGAAAAGATTACACAGAGCCGCCTGTATTTTGCAACTTGGCGAGCATTGATTCCTATTCATGCATTTCCCCTCCCTTTACATAATAAAAGTGCTCTTCATCTTTCCTTGTCTCGCTGTGAACTCCATAGAGGGAGAAGACAATACAGTGGCATATTCCAGCTGCAGGATGTTACCGGTTTGAAATAGATTCTGTCTATGCAGTGAGCATCTAGGTATGTTGTAACATGCATACACATCCTTAAGAAGGAAAATTAGGTCAGGTAAATTCAGGTTGACCTTCAAAGTGCATATGATTATGTATGGTTGACTAGGGTTTCTTCAGGCTGGTATTTAACCACTAGCCTGGTGGCCGCTGGCAACCGGGAATTGCATGTAGGCGAATAAAGGTGATGTTGCAGGTAGGACAGAGCGCTCCATCTTTCCTAGCATCGAAACCAAGCACTCTGTTCCTCCACTGCCAGCCCACAACACTCTAGGGAATCTTTTCTTTTGTAGGTAGCTAACTTTTATTCACCTGCCTGAATGTCATCTCCTCCTCCTATTATAGTTAATTATTATTACATCACCTTCCACATATAGGTATTAAGACAATGTATGCAAAATAATAATAAAAAGCTTTAAAAAGTTAGAAACAGGAGAGAAAATAATAGCAAATGAATTAAAAGAAAATAAAAGGAGACATCCATGGCAGAAACCTGTTCATTCAGCTGGGGAAGCCTCATAGAATAAAAATGCCTCCAGTTGTTCCGGAAAATATCTCGACGGAGATGCTGTTCCACAGAACAGGGCAGCCACGCTAAAAGCCCTACTCTGAGTTATTGCAGAGCAGGCTTTTGAAACCTTTGGAACACACAGAAGAAGCTTGACCACAGTGCCCTACTGGGTGTATAAGGGACAAAGCTGTCCCTCAGGTAACCTGCTCTTGGCCTGTATAGCTCTTGGCTATAAGTTTTCCCCAGCTGATTCCAGGGACCTGTTTTAGGGAATGTTGGTTTGTGGCTGATCTTTTCGATCAGCAAAGCATTGATTGAAAGCAATTATTTTCCTCAGCTGGAGAGGTCCTCAGAGTGACTGACATATCAGCTGAAAGCAACGTGGTTCCTGCTCTCAGGCTTTGCAGTGTAAAAAGACATGGTACAAAAGGAAAAAGGGATTTGGGGGGGAGAGTAGAGTAAAACAAGCAAACTTGGGCAGCAAATTCTTAATGTTACAAGGTTCTTAAAATAAGCAGCTGGGATGGAAGCAGGCTGCTCAGAGATCAGTAACAGTTCTTTGTGGGCCCCTGAGAAATAGCTTGCAATCCCAACCTACCTAGAAGTAGCTGTAATAAACCTGGAAGTTGCTGACCTTTCATGTTGGGCCTCCAGTCTTCTCGGGGAAGCAACCCTTCTTGGCATAAGTAGCAATGTATGTAAGCCCTGAGGTGTGGAAAATGCTTTCTTTAAAACCTCCTTTGACCCAGAGCTGGTGTTATAGAAGATGTGTCCAATATGTGGCAGGGAGACCTGTGTTCATAACAGTACTCAGCCATGGAGCCCACTATGTATGGCTTGAGTCCGTTCCATGGTTTTCCGTTGACGTACTGGGTTGTTGCATGCTATCCTGAGCTTTGGATGAAAAGTGTGGGATAAATTCACGCTAAGTAAATAAAACCTTAGCTTTCATTTAATTAAAAAAGAAATGTAATTGTACTTGTTTTGGAAAAGAAAATGTAAAGGAAAACACTTACTGTCAAAGATGCTGCCTCCCTACCATAAGAGCATAAATGTTTGTAGCTGATACCCACGCTGTTGGCATTTCCCCCAAAATAAAGGTTGACAGCTTAGCACTGAGCTTAGTTAGCAAAGGTCCAACCCACAGGAATTTTATTTTAGGGCCACAGAGTTAGAAAAGAAAAGTGAAATGAAAAGAAAAGAAAAAAGAAAAGAAGCAGGCCTTGCAGTGCCAAAGCTGAGAGCAAAACCCAAAAATACCTAGTCTTGCAAGTTAAGGTGTCCAATAAATCTGCAGCCCAAGACTATCCTAGGTGTGTCTGTTAGATGTTAGTGGTGAGTCCCATGCTGAGCAAAGGAGCCAGGAGGGCCCAATGGGCTAAGAACTGCTGCTGGAGGCCAGAATTGGAGTTAAAATAGAGTGGCATCCTCTGCATGCAGCTAGATGGCAGCCTCTTGCTGGAGACGTCCTTTGGATGAAACATTAAACAAACAAAGGTGGGGGCAGAATCAGATCCGTTTTGCCACCACAATTTCCGCCCCCGTGCTTTTTGGGCACTGACATTTCAGATTGGGAACGCACGTTCTCTGCCTTCACCCTAGGGTGTCTTTCTGAAATGAACAGCACAACCAGGATTGGTGTGTGTGTGTGTGTGTGTGTGTGTGTGTCTGTCTGTCTGTGTGTCTGTGTGTCTGTGTGTCTGTCTGGGGTGCTGGGGAAGGGTCTTGATTCATGCAAGTTGTAAGCAGGCACAGCCTTGGTTTCTTTTTAAAAGGCTTTCCCTGTTTGGCGAAGGCTGAGCAGGGAGCAGCTGAGGTACCATGTCACCGTGTGTCATTCCTCACATTTTGCAAAGGGCTGCTTCACATGCTGTTGCTGATCAAATGACTTGCTTTTAACATTCTTTTTGATTTTGGGGTTCACTTTTGAGAAGTGCTGCCCAAATTTCCATCTTAAAATTCCATTCTTAGTGGATGGGGAAAATAGCCTCCAGAGCCGACTTCATGAACCTGCTGCCCTCCAGATGTCCTGAACTTAAAACTCTTCTCCCCACCCCACTTCACCCCATTCTGGTCTGGGATGGTGGGAGTTATAGTCCAAAACAGCAAAGACTGCTTTGGAGTCTTGCTGGAGGCTGTCTTGTGAATCAGGGATTTTTCCCTGTACCATTTTGAAATGGCTTTAAAGACTAACCAGAAATTCTGTGGTTTTATTCCCAGTTGTGCTCTCAAAGCGGTGGCTGTCCATGCTCACCCAGTACAGGGAGGGTGTGCGTTGCACCAATCGGTTCTCCTTACTCACTGGTGGTTCTGTATCTTTCCATTGCAGGCGGTTGAACAGCACACAGGGTGAAATCCGGGTTGGGCCTAGTCATCAGGTAAGACCTCCTTACATAATGCGAACATCAAGTGACTGAACTGTCTCTTTCTGGCCACCTCTGATCTGCAAATCTCAAGGTGTCATCCACGTCCCCCTAAGCATGCTGCAGTCAAAGAGGGTGGTTGACGCCACGTCAGGATGCTCACAGATCTTTGTGTTTGAAGTGTATCTTGAGCCAGGGCTGTCCAGGTGTTCTGTGACACTGCATCAGTGTCCATCAGTGTCCACTGCTCATACAGACAAACAGTGACCATTGGTCCACAAACATTTATTTATTTGAAAATATTTCTATATCATCCGCACACACAAACACACTATCAAGGCAGTGAACATTGTAAGAGCCATTACTCAGCCTAGCTGTCTGTGCCTTGAGACCACTAGAAAGCTCAGAGTGGTATTGGGTCTTGCCTCACTTGTGTTGAAAGCAGTTGCTCAGTCACTGAGAGGACCATGTGTGGCGTGGTGACTAAGAGAATGGGTTCTGGACCCGGAGGTCCCTGGCTCAAATGTCACCTCTGCTATGAATTCACTAGGCTCCCATCTGCACATCATTCCATCCCACTTAGTGAACCATAGGAACTGTAGCTCTCAGAGAAGTACAATTTCCAGCACCCTTAAAAAAAACCTACAGTTCCCAGGATTCTTTGTGGAAAGTCATGTGCTTTAAATGTGTGGTGTGATAGCATCTAGTTGTCCTTAAGCAAATCACAAAGGTTCAGACGTACCCTCTGTTGCCATGTGGTGATAATATTACTGACCCACCCTGCAAGGTTATTGTATGAACACCCAAAAGGATTATATAAGTTCCAAGTGATATTTATCATGTCACCGTTTCCCCTCTTTTACCACTCTTCAAATCCTGTAGCATCCCCTGGAGGAAAGCGGCCTCTCCCCCCTCCCTTCCTTTCTTCAGAAAAGCAGCCCTGCAGGGCTTAGGTTGTTGCGTGCTCTGCACAGTAAGCCTCCTGGGACTCGCTCCCTTGAGTGCCTTATTTGAAAGCTTCCTTGCCAAGCAGAATAATCCCTTCTCTCAGTGTAAAACGGCTTAATTTTTTATTAAATAGCATTTTGAATGAGGGCCTCAAGGGTGCATGCCAAGGTACACTTTTCACATCTGTATATGCTGCTGTACTACTTTGGACACCTCTCAGGTTGGAATCTTGCCTTTCCCACACTTTGCTTTTCAGTTCCATTAAGGGCAGGATTGGAGAAACCACTTTGGTGCATCTTTCTTTCTTTCTTTCTTTCTTTCTTTCTTTCTTTCTTTCTTTCTTTCTTTCTTTCTTTCTTTCTTTCTTTTCTCTCCCTCTCTCCCTCCCTCCCTCCCCCCTCCCTCTCCTGTGTTTTATGTGTGTGGGAGAGTTTCAAATGCTCATAATGCCACAGACTATGCTGCAGAATGATCAAGTACCGTATATCCCTGAGGTGTTGCTGAAATTTGTAGGAAAATACCTGCCCAAATAAGGTTTAAAATTGTAATCTCTTCCATTTTGCTAATGGGCAGTAAAGTGTGATGAAGTGTACTGGGGACTGCCAGAGCTCTCCAGCTACGGATGTGCAGGTGTGTCCATGCAAGAAGAAAATACAGGTTTAACTACCTTTAACCACCTGTTAGCCAGATGTTAGGAAGGTGCCTTACAAGCAGATCAGGGATAGCTTACTGTGACAGTTGGTGACTTTCTGGGGCAAGGAGAGGTATTGCCTGTCATGCCTGTCACCTGGCCCTTTATACAGTAACTAGAGATTGAACAAGGTACCTTCTGCATGCAGTCACCCCACCACTCAGCTGTGGTCCCTCCCAAATTCCAGCATAATTGTACATAAAAAGAGACCTGGTGTGGTGTAGTGGTTAGAGTGTTGGACTAAGACCTGGGAGGCCAGAGTTATAGTCCCTGCTCAGCCATAAAGCTCACTGGGTGGCCTTGGGTCAGTCACTGTCTCTTGGCCTAACCCACCTCACAGGGTTGTTATGAGGGTAAAATGGAAAAGTGGGAGAACTGTTTACACCTTCTTGAGCTCCTTGGAGGAAAGGTTGGGTATAAATGTAATAAATAGGGCAAAACTGATACATTGGGGCTCTTTGGGTGGTATTCAACTAATCTGTCCCATCAATGCAAGGATTTCTCCTTGTACAATGGGATTCCCTCCCCCTCCCCAAATCTGCTCCAGAGAACTGGGAAAACGGGAACAGATTTTGGATAATACAGAGGGGAGGAAGGAGACTGTTGCAGAAGCAGAAATTCTTGTGCTGACAGAAAATTCACTTAGCCCAACATTGGGTTCCACCCTGTTTATAACAGCCAAACAAAACCAGCAGTCTAGCAGAAATTGCCTTATTTCTGAATATACATACCTCTACAGCAGGCATCCCCAAACTGCGGCCCTCCAGATGTTTTGGCCTACAACTCCCATGATCCCTAGCTAACAGGACCAGTGGTCAGGGAAGATGGGAATTGTAGTCCAAAACATCTGGAGGGCCGAAGTTTGGGGATGCCTGCTCTACAGGATGATTTCACCTGGGGAGGTGGCATATCAGACACATTCACGTAGGATGGGGTCTGTCAGCATCCATTAGCCACGATAGCTACATGGAGACTCCATATTCAGAAGCAGTATATCTTTTAATCCTAGTTGCTGGGGGGAAGCAAAAATAAGAGCACAGGAGGGCTGCTGCCTTCATTCCTTGCTTGGGGTCCTCTCAGAGGCATCTGGTTGGCCACTGTTTTAAACAAATGCTGGATTAGACGGACATTTGGCCTGATCCAGGTGGGCTACTTTTATATTTGTGTGATGAGGAACTTGAACCCAACCCCTAGATTTAAACAGAGTTGGTTGCATTTTTGGACTGTCCCAAGCTGTTGCATTATAAAGCTGGCTTGGAAATATTCACTCACCTATGGCAAGTTAATTATCAACTCCAGATGACTAGGCAGGGAAGTTTTTCAAACATTAGCTTCCTGCTTTCAGGCTACAGTTTGCTAACGATAATTTTTATAGAAAGGTAAGCTAGTATTTTGTGTGTATTTGTGTGTTGAGGCAGGGGAGGCTAATAACTTTTGGTAGACTGACTTGGAAGACTGCTCTAAAGGGATACTTCCATTGTGATAGTGTTGCTTTTACACATTGACCACTACAGATGAAGGAGAACTGGTTTTCTGTGCTTCACCTCCTCCTTTTACTGGGTACTCTAGGGGTGCCTTCACTGCTTCTTGTTCTGCTGGCACAATTTCAGAAAGGTAGATAAATGTGTCAATGTTCAGGTCCATTTTTGGCCTTTGCAGGCATACATTAAAGCGTCGGAGCGTGCCCATTTGCTTCCAGTCCCTCTTGATGCAAGTTACAGCCACTTTATAACATACCAGTGGTGGCGTTTGATGCATCAGTTTCTTCCCTCTGGAGAGAAAGACCAGAGGAAAATACAAGTGGAGTGCTAGAATGTCTTCCGAACCTGTGGCATGTAATTGCTGGTTAGATGTATCTATATGTATCTATATCTATATAAAATACAGCCTTTCAGATGTGCTTTGCATTGTAACCGTGAGAGGTAATTACAGGCTTGGAAAGCTTTTTACTGTCTTGCAACCGTTGCTGTCAATGATCAAGGCTGCTAATTGAATCCTGCAGCAAGCGCACAGTGTGCCTTATGCCACAGCACATTCTCACACTCTGGATTTGCCTGTGGGGGTCAGTTTTTGGGGGGGGGATCCTGTTATCTCCAGCTCCAAGATGCAGTGAATGTAGGGATATGAGCAGGGCCAGATTTAGGTTTGAGGAGGCCCTAAGCTACTGAAGGTAATGGGGCCCTTTATATGTCCAGCTGTCCTTGGTCAACAAAACAAATTGTCACTGTTTTTTTGTGTTGAATATATGCTGTGTACATGTACATCCAGATTTTCCCCCTTTATATTTTTTGGGGGGACCCCCAAGAGAGTGGGGCCTTAAACTATAGCTTGTTTAGCTTATATGTAAATCGGGCACTGGATATGGGACTGCAAGGGTCAAGACAGAGGAAGAGGATATTTTTGGCAAAGCACTATATGTCTCCAAGGAGGCTATGTAATTCAGCTTCACCTCTGCTATAGGAGATGGCGATCAAGCAAATGACCTGCCCTCTTCCTCAGCTGTGAAATGGGCATGGTGGAAATGGTGGGAAACAAGCACAATGCCCCATTCCAAAAGCACACACACACACACCACCTTCATTTGGTCACCTAGAGGCTGTTTTTCACACTAGGGGCGAGTATTTTACATGTCCATTTCTGCTTGCTTTATAAAATGTTTGGTAGAGCTTGGAAATACAATCCAGTGTTTCTGCATGCATGCTAACAAACATCCTCTTGCTTCTGCCTCTTTAATTTCCCCCCCCTCAAGGCCAAACTCCCAGAGCTGCAGCCATTCCCTTCCGGAGACAGCGACACAGTGACGCAGCACGAGGAGCTTGTGTGGATGCCTGGGGTCAATGACTGCGACCTGCTCATGTACCTGAGGGCAGCACGGTAACGTGAAGCAAACACATCTCCCTCGTCCCTGCAGTGGGGAGTTGCTGCTTCAGGTGGCAACATCCTGCTCAGAGATTGAGGTCTAAATCCCTGCATGCACAAAGGATTCCACATCTTGCGCTCGGGATAAATCTCCCAATCTTGTGGTGTAGTATAAATTTTAATTTGCTCTGCTGCAACTCCTGCAAAAACTGAGCGCTGTTGTCAGCAGACTTTTAGGAGCATAGGGAAGTGCCTTTTTCTGAGTCAGGCCATCGGTCCATCTAGCTCAGAATTATCCACACTTGCTGTCGGGGAGTCTCTCACAGCCCTTCCTGGAGATGATAGGGATTGCAGCTTCTCCATGCCAAGGCAGTTGCTCTCCCAATGAGTTACAACTTTTCTTTTCTTTTCTGAATTCTTGTGTTTTTTAGGCAAACGTAATAATACTTCTTTCTCTTTCCTTTCAAGGAGCATGGCAGCTTTTGCTGGGATGTGTGACGGAGGATCCACGGAAGACGGGTGTGTCGCAGCCTCCCGCGATGACACTACTCTCAACGCACTCAACACAGTAAGTCTCCCACTGTTGTGCCATTAACTTTGCACTAATTTGAAATAGTTTGCTCTCCCCCCCCCCAATTAACTTTTGGGTTACTCCATGGGTCTTTGGTCATCTTAAGGCCCTCCCTCCTTGCCCCGGTGCCTTCCAAAACGTGAGAAACATCTTTCTGGTTTTTCAGAATTGGGAAAAAGTGGGACTTGAACCCAAATCCACAAGCTAAAGGTGCTTCTTATGACTAAACATTGTGCCCCTGCAGTTTTGGACTTTTATTGGACTTTTTGTGGTTGTTCCTTTTTAGGCACAGCACAATACATTGACCTCAGATTCCCTGTGATTTTGCACTTACGTTTCCTTACCTCTCACTTGGGATAGGATGCCATCTGCTTCTGTGAGTTTTCCAGCTTTTAGCTTGCTCCATCACTTCTCACATAGAAGCTGTGATTTCTGCAGGAAGACCCACTAATCACCAAAGAGCTTTGTGAATTCAACTTTTACCAAGGCCTCAACTACAGTGCCGCAGAGATTGGGTGTTCATATCCTAACTCCCCCCCCCCACTTGCTACCCGCTCCTTTTCTAATTACATTTCTAATCACATTTCAGTCTGGAAGCTTGATGTTGCTTGTGCAGGAATCGTCTATTACTTCCATTGGTGGGCCATTTAGTATGGTAGGTGGGTAGGGAAAATACAAATACAAAAATATGTGGACTCACCTGTGCAACTAACATGGTGCAGTAGTGCAAGCCAGTGCAAGGGCTCCCACTTTTGGAACAGGGCTTCCCCCCCCCCAAGCTTACTTTTAATAGCATTCACTTAATGCATTTCCTTTCCTCCTGACCTCACTGTTGACAATTCCACCACCACACTCTGTATACAACTTATGCACTCTGTGATGACTCAGGATAAGATTAAATTCACCTGATAAAGTGGACTCCAGTCCATAAAAGCTCATTACATTTGTCTGTCTTTAAAATCCTCAATGCTGTTCAATAACATAGCTACCTTCCTGGAAACAGAACGACTGCAGAATTAAACATGTTTTGTTTTTGTTTTAAAGAAACAATTATAAATATAAAAACACTTTAAAAGAACAACAGTGCATGCATAAAATCACTTCAAGTCCAATAGCGGTACTGACTGGGTAAAGATTTTAGAAGGCTTATTGAATTTAATTATTTATTTTTATTTGGAGCATTAGAACCTTGCCTTTCAGCCAAAAAGGCTCCCAGAGTGACTTACATGCAATCAGTTAAAACAAAACAGTCTGTACGGACAGGAATGCAATCTTGAGGAGAAAAACAGGACACACAAGGGAAAAGCAAACACAGACCCCCAATTCTGAAATCGCTGTTCTTATAATGACCAGGTGGCACAGTTCAGGGGGCAGGAGGTGAGTGATGAAGCTGGGCCTCTAGCAGAGCTGATGAAATGAGCCCTGCTGCCTATCTCACCTGCTGTGAAGGTGCCTACAAGACTGTAGGGAAGGCTCCAGCTTGACAACGCAACTGAAGGGAGTTCCAAATAAAAAAATAAAAAATATATATCACCATATTGCAGATGGGGTAGCTGAGATTGAGAAGAGCCAGCAAAAGGACCCTGCCATATGGCAGGGTAAAGCAACTTGATTGAGGTGGTACTGTAGTTTGGGAGGGCGGGGAATATGTCCAGACCTGAAGTGTTCAGCAGGGAGGGGCGCAGCTTGGACTCTTCTCCAGGCAGCCAAGTGTCTTGTGCAGGCACCCCCAAACTTCGGCCCTCCAGATGTTTTGGGCTACAATTCCCATCATCCCTGACCACTGGTCCTGTTAGCTAGGGATCATGGGAGTTGTAGGGCAAAACATCTGGAGGGCCGCAGTTTGGGGGTGCCTGGTCTTGTGCCAATATGGATGCGGAGAGGGGAGCACATTCCCTGAAGCTCATTTTAGTGACTTAGACAAGAGAGTTGACTTGGAGGTTTTGTGACTCACAAGCCAGACACTCTACCTCTGTGCTGACGTTTTCAACAATAGGTAGCCACAGTGCATAATTCTCTTCCACATAAATAATATATAGAGCACCACTTTCTTGCCTACTTGATGGATTTGTCTGCTGTAGATTTGTGAGAAGCACAGCAGGGCCCAGCAGTGTTGGGCATCACAATGGTAGTTACTGAATATCACCAGAGCTGAGCAGGTATTGAGATCTGAGTGGTAATCTGTATGGTGGCCCCTGCAAGGCCCAAATAAGAGCAGGGGATTTGTGGGATACCTTTGGGGTTTGTTTTTTAAGAGAAGATGGCAGCACGGCAAGTTTTGGTAACGCTGGCGGGATTTTTAGAGCTGTTTTTTGCAGCTGAATTCAGCCTGAATTTTGCTTTTGATTAATTTCTGCAGCAGTATCAAGTTTACCTTTCCCACTGGAGGCTGAACTCCTTTTTTATTATTATTGTGTGCATGTGCTATAAAAACAAAATAGAAAAGTCATCTGTAAAAGGATTATGAAAAATGAAAGGTGGGTGCAGATAGATAGTAATGAAAACAACAACCAGTACTTCAAATAAGTTTGTTCTGGATCCTGATATGATCACTAAAACAGTACATTTACTATCGTGTCTAAGGAAACAGAAAGTTGTTTTTTTTCTAACAGAATTTAAAATTTCTGTTTTCTTAGTCACTGAATACTATTTATCATCTATCTAATCGATCTATCTTCATTATACATGGATAATTCTTAGATTCTCTTAAAATTAAAAACATATACCGGTATATCCATAGCTTAACCATATAAAACATAATTAAAAATTCCTTCCAGTAGCACCTTAGAGACCAACTAAGTTTGTCATTGGTATGAGCTTTCGTGTGCACGAACATAGTTTATCAAATAAATGAAAACAATGAATATAGCATAATATCTCCATATATATCAGTCCAAAACATTTCAAATGTTACCCATTTCTCTCTAAATTGATTGCTCTTTGTTGAAGTCTCACAAGCCTCTGTGTGATAGATAACCTTCTACATGTTTGCTAATAAGCTCTTTAAGGATGTGTTGCAGCTCAGGGGCAGAGCATTTGCTTTGCATGCAGAAGATTCTGGGTTCAGTCCCCATCATCTCCAGGAAGGACTGAGAAAGGACCCCCTGTCTGAAACCCTAGAGAAGCACTTCCTTATGCATACTCCTGGACCGATTTGGTATAAGGCAGCTTTACAACAAAATCCTTTATGAAGGAGCTGTAGATACTTTTTCCAGTGTGGAGCTACTGAAACCTTGGTTGCCACTAACAGACCATTTCTAAATCAATATTTAGTCCTATTTCACAGGGTTTTTTTTATACCTGTTTTAAATATTTCTATACCACCCTCTTGCAAAACAGCAAGGCGGCATATTAAAACATTTACAGTGTTTGTTTTCATTTACAAAGTTTCTTGGCTGTGAGTCCCGGAAGACGTGCTGTCTCTCCCTTGCAGGCTTTCCCCCTCCTGGCCTGGGAGGGCAGGCCCCTGACTGACGCCAGCTACAAAAGCTGAGGCTGCCAAACGGAATATTGGGCCGGGGTATTGTTTAGGGATTTTTATTGGGGGAATTGTTGCTGTTAATTTTTTTTTGTATCTTTATGATTTATGCGGAAATTGTTCAATTCAGTTGTGTACTTTTTGATTTCGTGTTTACTGTTTATGACTACTTTTGCTATGTTTGCAGCAATGTAATTTTTTAATATGTTGTGAGTCTCCTTTGAGGATGGCTTTAACTTTAGAAAGGCAGCATAGAAATAGAATGGTTGAAAGCAATATTTGAAATGCCTACTTAAGCGGCATTTTAAACTGCTCCATGGGCTTTTTGGCATAAATGATTGTTCAAAAGTGATTGGAAGTCAAAAGTGAGGGTACCTGCCAAATCACTGCTTGGAAGAGTGTCCCACGGCAAAGGGTCAGTGGTTAGGCCTCTCTGTCATTGGGGGGGGGGGGCAACAAACAGTGAATGAGCTGGACTATAAGGGTTCAGTTGGTCCTTGGCCCAGCAGGATATGGGCAGCCAGGGCAGATGTTTTAGCAGGTGTCACATACCATCAGCCCCTACCAGCGTTCACGCGATTCTTCACCTGCTTATATGCAGTCTTGGTCCCTTTTCTATTTCACGGAATAGCTGTAAGGGACAGAAGATGACATCGCTTGCTAGGAGGTGCTCCAGGCCACAGGGCTACAATTAGTACTAACACTAGCCATGATTCAAGGGGACTATGTGTGTTACTTGCCCCTACATTGCTTGGCTTTCCTGGGCTCGGAGCTGAGCAGGTCTGGGGTGGCGCTTGGCAAAGCCCGACAGCAGCGAGGCAACCCTTTGCTGACATGGCCCGCCTTCCTCCTTCCTTTCCTCTTTGTAGGTTGAGGATCAGTCCTCTGAGTCACTGGCAAACGGCTCATGTTGTACCAAGGGGGTGTGCTCCTGTGCTTTCAGCAATGATAATATGCAGCCCCAAAGATTAATGGTAAAAAATTGATATGCTCTATGATTTCTTATTATGGAAATGCAATAAACTTCAGAGCAGCACTTCACATAAATCAGTCCTGACAAGCTTCTTTGCTAGTGTTTTATTTATGTAATAACAGGGTGCTGTAACCCTCAGTATGATTTATTGTTAATTACACCCGATAGAAATGAAGAGCAGGGGAAGTTTTTGCTGTGCAGCATTTATATTATCTAGTCAAACAACTCCTTCCAGTGATTATTTGCTTAATAGCATGGGTAAATTTTTCCAGCTTTTTAAAAATTTTATTCCTTCTGTGGCTCAGGCTTTGATGGGAGGTCTCCCCCCCCCAAAAAAAACCCGGTTTCATTTTAATGCTTTTTGCAGCAAATCAAGTGGGACAGAAATTGTTTGTTCTGGTAATTATCAGCCCCCTTTTGTGCCCAGTGCTTCCCATACAAGGTGGAAAGCAGGTTAATGAATGAGGTTGTGTGGCTGACTGGGGGCCAAACAAGACACAACACTGCAATTAGCAATTGTATGAATGGCTTCTTCTTTTTTTAAAGTGTAAATAGTGAGCAAGAGGGACCTCAATCAGCACTGTGGTGTTGGGGGGCAGAACAACAGGGATGCTGAATTAAAGCCCCCACCCCCAGCCAAGGTCCCAATCTGGATCTCCCACCCCCATTTACTCTGTTATTTATTTTATGAAATGGGAGTGGGGAATTTCTGGCCTGTGCACTGATCTTGGCACACCAAGGAGTCAAATTGGCCCACACCTACTAATCAGATTCTGCATTGGCTGTGTGCATCAGGTCCCTACAGTGGAATGGTGCACACAGGCAAAGCCGCAGGATTTTACTCTCACTTACCAGCTGATGAGCAGCAGAGGGGGGGGGTGTTAAATCCTGCTCATTATGGCTGCATCTGCTGGGAGATGTATAATTTCCTTTCCCCTTCTACAAAGGCAGCTTAAAATTTTAAAAGCAGACCTATAAACAGTGAGCCCACCATACAAGAACATAAAAGTTCAGCATCATTAAAGTAATCAATCAACACATTAAGCAGAAACACTTGTTGAAAAAGGACAGGGGAGCCAAGTTGTGCCGCAGGATATGGGTGCCCAGCGTGCGTGATGTAATGACATCACGTTGTAATGTGACGGCATGACATCATGCATGCCCCCCACCCTTGGAACCTGGCTTCCGGAGGCACTGGAAGTCTGGTTTGGAGGTCTCGGAAGGCCTTGGACACTATCTCCAAGGCCTTGTAGATGCTTTCTGAGGTCTCTCGAGGTCTTGGAAAGCATCTTCGAGGCCTCAGAGACCTTGGAAGTTGCTTGGGGTCCCTGCGTTGTGGGTGCTCAGGCATTCTGAGCCCCCCCCCAAAATACTTGGCGTTCCTGGCAGGAGATAAAGTAGTCTCTTGGGGCAAGGAGTTCCACCTATGGGGCACCATCTCTCTTCCACTCCTATATCCTGATGGGGGTGGGTTGGGGCAGGAAACACACCCTTCATGTATGCCCATGGCTTTCTTACTGGGGGGTTATACTGGGGGGTTCCTTACTGGGGGATTTAGGAATTGTATACCAGGTTAGAATATGAGTCCATCAAGCTCAGTATTGTCTAGAACCCTGAAAGGCATTGGCCCCAGAGCAGTGTTAGAAACTGAGATATGAAAGCTAGGAGCTAAATGGCACCTTAATCCTAGGTTATGGGCACCGCAATGGAGTGTCATCTTATATCCTTAAAAAGAGAGAGAGCCTGTGTGTTGCACACATCTTTTAAAAAGTAGTCTGAACAGGCAGAAAGAGAGCATTAAGATTCCCATCAAAGAGCATCAAAGGCAGAATTGACATTGAGTCTGTCCTTAATAGCTCACAGATCAGCAGACATAAAAGAACAGATTAACGAGAACACCAGAAAACATGCAGACATCTTGGTAAGAGCAGGGTTTCTCTCTCTCTCTCTTTTGAATTATTCCTCAGTGCTTGGAGGGTTAATCTCAAATGCACGTGGATTCATTTCTCCCACCTCACCCCTCTCGCCCATCTAAATCTTGAAAAAGTCTTTCCTTCTAACCCCTTTCTCCTTAATATATGGGAGCCTTGTACAACACTTCCTTAATTAAAATTCAGAAGCTTAAAGCTCGCATTTTATAGCCGCGTCTCTGTAATTCTACTTCGTAATTTTAATTCATATTGTTGCTTCAGATGTCCTTTTGCCCCCTCTCCCTCCCTCCAATGTGTGTGCTTCTAAATTCAATACAGCTTTACCCCAAATTATAGTACAAGCATTTTGAATGGATTACTCAAGGAGCAGGTGCTGGTGGTGCCATCTTAACTCGGGTTACAAACTCCGCTAACCCGGAAGTAGTTGCGAACTTTGCCCCAGGATGAGAACGGAAATTGCGTGCTGGCGGCACGGCAGCACTGGGAGGCCCCATTAGCAGAAGTGCTCCTCGGGTTAAGAATGGTTTTGGGTTAAGAACGGACCTCCAGAATGAATTAAGTTTGTAACCCAAGGTACCACTGCAATACACCCGGTGGGGGGGGGCGGTACTGAGCTTCATCCCATGTTTATTTTTGGAACTGCGGTAGCCGGGCCCATGGCTATATTGGAACCTCTACTTACAGATGTATTCAGTTCTGGAGGTCTGTCTGTAAGTCGATCCGGGTCACTGGTAGGAGCACCGTTGTGTGCAGGTGCATTTGGCGGCAGCCGCTTCTGCGCATGCGCAAAAAGCAGAAGCTGCTTCTGCATGTGCGCGAATTGCGTCAAACCCAGTATTTACTTCCAGGTTTGCCACGGTCGCAACTTGGACCGGGCCCAAGTAGAGGCGGTCGTAAGTAGAGGTTCTACTGTATGTTCCTTGAGCTGTGTGTTGCGGGGAGCGGATTCACAATGACAACAGTTTTGATTTTTTAAAATCCCTGAATAAATTCTCAGGCCAATAAGATTTTTTTAAAGCACCAGTGTCATGGCGCTATGAAAATATCTGTCTCAGGACCGATAAATGAAAGTACTTTTCATCATGCAACACATAGTTGAACCATGGAACTCGCTCCCATGGGAAGCACTAATGGCTACCAACTCAGATGGCTTAAAAGAGGATGAAACAAAATCAAAAAGGAGGTGGCTGTCATGGTTATGCTCTGCCTTGACAGTTGGAGGTAGTAAATGCTTCTGAACACCAGTTGATGAAAACTGCAGTGCTCTTGTGACCAGGTTCCATTGAGGCACCTGGTCAGTCACTGGAAGAACAGGATGCTGGACTAGACGGGCCACCGGTCTGATGTAGCGGGCTCTTCATATGCTCTTAACTTCCACGTTTAGAGCAGTCTGGCTTGGTCCTATCATAAGAACATAGAAGAAGCGTGCTGGATCAAGCCAAAGGCCCATCTCGCTCACTATCCTGTTCTCAGAGTGGACAGTCAGATGCCTGGTGGAAGCCCAGAAGTCAGATATGAGTGCAACAGTAACTCTCCCCTCCTGCAGTTTCCAGCAAACTGGTATTCTAAAGAATCCTGCTTCTGACAGTGGAGCTTGAACATTGGCTGTAGTAGTTAGTTAGTAGTCTCCGCTTTTCAGAAAGATACCATTAGTTTGGGGATTGGTCAGGGCTCCCATCTTAAGGAGCTTCATTTCCTGGGCGCAGTCTCAAAGAAGGCCCCTTCCTAGGTACCCACCATTTGTGGTCTTACCTCTTACAAATATAGGAAACTGCCCTGTACTGGCTCAGACCATTGTTCCGTGTAGTTTAGTATTGTCTATACAGGCTGGCAGAGGCTTTCCAGGGTTTCAAGACTGGATTTTTAGCCTTCTGGCATTTTGGATGGATGGACCACTATTGTTCATAAGTAGCAGGCTCACAGTTGTGGCCTGAGAGGTGTGATAATAGGCAAAACTGATTATTATTATTTTTTAAGGATCCCAGGCAAAGGTGTGTGTGTGTTTGTTTATCCCCAAGCAGAGAGTTCGTTAATGCTCTTGCATTATTTCTTTTGAGTGCTCAAAAGCTCCTGAGCAAGAAATATTTTAAAACGTTGACTTGGAAATCCTTTCCTGCTGCCTGGTGGCAAACTGGTGTCCCAGATCTGCCAATCTGGAGAGGGAAGGTCTCTACATGGTGAATTGCAAGCCTAACTCTGGTTTCTGCACCAGACTTCTTCAGATACACGAAAGCTCATACCAATGACAAACTTAGTTGGTCTCTAAGGTGCTGCTGGAAGGATTTTTTTTCATTTTGTTTTGACTACGTCAGACCAACACGGCTACCTACATGTAACTGGAACTATGGAAGGCACCACATTGAGCCGCGTGAAATGGAAGTAGTAATATTGGTGCTGGTAGCAGTACTTGCAGCCCAGCGGCCTTGCATTTTGCCTCCCTGTTTTTTAAGTCTGCTCTTTAACAAACATAACTTTTACTTCATTCCCCTTTGTATGCAGGAGATTCATGTTCATATTGCTGATTGCTCCTCTT
Source organism: Zootoca vivipara (assembly GCF_965207765.1). Classification (NCBI taxonomy): domain Eukaryota; kingdom Metazoa; phylum Chordata; class Lepidosauria; order Squamata; family Lacertidae; genus Zootoca; species Zootoca vivipara. The sequence goes on from NC_142589.1 coordinate 14,051,896, forward strand.
TATTAATAACAACAAGTAGTGGGGCATTTCCATAAACCGCGATATTACATGGCAGCCAGCTTAATGCCCGTGGAGGGATATTCAGTTACAAGCAAGATGTCACCCAGACAAATTACTTCCTGCTTTGGTTTGCTTAACTTGCCCTCCGACTAGATCTTGTACATTAACTTCACAGACAACCACATTGAAAGCATAGGGAAACTATTTAAAGGTATGTTAGCATAGGTTATAGTAATGATTTCCCTTCCTGTCTTTTGGCCAGTTGTCAGCATTTAATGCTCAAGGAAGCCCTGATGCTTCAGATTAGGGGCTGGTTGGCCAACGGTGCAGTCAAAAGTCTCACATAGAATGGTGGAGTCTGTCTCTCTCCCTTTGAGAGGCTTGCAGCTTGACAAGCAAGTTTTGTCCTCTTACTTGCAAAGAAGGTACGCCTGGCTTCTTAAAAGACAGGCTTCGATCCCAGATGGAATCCAATGTGAACCGGCTATGGGCACAATGCTTACTTAACCATGGCCTTTTTGCAGGTTAAGATCCCAAACATACAGTGGCAGTGTGATTTAGCTTGCTTTGCTAGGCTCTGACCTCATACAGTGCCGTCAGGGAGATATCAGCAGGTCTTGTCACTTGTTAAGTGGAGAAGTTGAAGAGGCTGGGAAATGACCTTCAGCGTGGCTTGCCCATTGCAATTGTAATGCTTGTTAATAGTTCATCCAAGCCATCATTTGCAATCAATTCCAAACCATGGTTTCACATCCCGGTTGTGGACAATCCTTAGCCATGTTCCAGTCATTCATATATAATGCTTACAGTTATAACCTTCCACCTGACTGGTAAACTAGTCAAATCGTAAGAGTTTTGGGATGTACACGATGCAACCTACATGCAGAATATTATGCTGTTGCCTCTGCTTAATGCATCACATCACAGAGGATGCTCCTTGATCGTAGATAAATGTTCTCCTAGTGCTGTTTAAAATGTGGAATCTGTTGCATACGACAGGAAAACATCTCCGGTTGCTCCATCCAAGGCTACGTAAATTAGCTTTCCTGTTGGTGGTGCATAGTTGCCCCATGGGCTGTGATGAGTTGATGGTACCTGCTGCAAGCTACAACTCTTAGCCATAGTCTCATTGCCCTCAATATAATTTGTAGGTCACAATTTCGTGCAGATTGCAGAATTCAAACTTTTGCAGGATTTTAATCGTTTGGATGCAGAGATTTTTTTAAAACAAACAAACAAACCCATGCGCTCACTTAAAATATATTCACTCTGCTTTTCAACAGCAGATCTTAAAATGGTTTAAATATACCAGGCCCTTTTGCAATGATTCCAGTTCAGTTCCAGAAGCAGGATTCTTTAGAATACCAGTTTCAGGTAACCCCTGAAAATGCCACCTGTTTAAAGGATACTTGGCCAGTTCTGCCTTTTTTTAATGGATAGGTTTTAAGTTAGCCTGGCAATGCTGTTCAGGTTCCTCCTGCCCCCTCCCTCCTGTGAACATCAGTCTGAAATTTAGCTGTGTTCTTAATGGACTCCAATTATTTAATATTGTAGCAGGAACTGAGGCCCTGGCGCCTGCGATGGCTTTCAGGCAGCGCTCATAATGACTGTAATTGCAGAAGAGTGCCTTGCTGAAGCCGGAGCTGCCAGATGTGATGCTCTTCTGATGTAGGGAAAGGTCATGGGGAAAGGGACGTTTAAATTAAGTTATAAATTACAACTGAAGAACAATATTTTGATGTGCAAGACCCGGGGATGTCAGAGCGGCAAGACATAATTCATGGATTCATTACCGAACAGAGGTGCTTGACAGCTGAGCCATGCCAAGAGGAGAATTTATTTGCGGTATCACGCAGCCAGAAAATGGCAGCTCTGTTGCAAAGCGGGTGTCAAAATGCAACACCCCACCCCCAATGCAGAAGAAAGCCACCCCAGCCCTTGTACTAATGTGGTGGAGTTTATGCTAATAAGCTCTTGCCCTGAGATCCATAGCTGCTTAATGTCTGTTGTCGTAGCTGAGGGATGTGGGCAGGGAGGCAGGGAAGAAGTGCTATGATTTAAAAGGCACATATTTATATATATTAGGCATCAATGAATATTTGGAATTTTCCAAATTGCAGGGTATGAATTCCCTTATTCTTTTATCTTACTTTTTACATTTTGTTTCTACATGTGTTATCTCTATGTAACACTCCTTTGTGTTGGGAGGGGGGCACAACTATATAAATGGCTTGCATCTTGTGTGTATGTGTGTCCTACCCACTTCCATTTGGTGGGTGGTACTCAGTGTAGACCCTGGGCAGGCAAACTAAGGCCCGGGGGCCGGATCCGGCCCAATCACCTAAATCTGGCCCGCGGACAGTCCAGGAATCAGCATGTTTTTACATGAGTAGAATGTGTCCTTTTATTTAAAATGCATCTCTGGGTTATTTGTGGGGCATAGAATTCGTTCACCACCACCCCAATATAGTCCAACCCCCCACAAGGTCTGAGGGACAGGGGACTGGCCCCCTGCTGACCCACTGCAATGAATGAATGAATGAATGGATGAGGCTAAGGTAGGTTTATTGATTTTAGTAGGTCTACTCTTGAGTAAAAGTTGAATACCACCCTGAGGATTGTGTTGCATAAGCAGTGCATGGATAAAGGACTTTGTTTAGTCAGTCGCACTTCACTTCCGTGTAAATTAGTTTTCTATTTAATGCCTCTGAGAGAGCTCTTTTGTCATAAGAAATGGGATTCTTGATTAATTTACTTTGTAGAGCAACACTGCTGAGCTTATACCCTTACCAGCCCTAGGAAGAATGGCCAATGGCCAGGGCAGACAGGAGTTGTAGTTCAGCAACATCTAGAGCAGGCACCCCCAACCTGCAGCTCTCCAGATGTTTTGGCCTACACCTCCCATGATTCCTAGCTAACAGGACCAGTGGTCAGGGATGATGGGAATTGTAGTCCAAAACATCTGGAGGGCCGAAGAGTGGGGGTGCCTGATCTAGGGGACCACACTTTCCCCAGAACTGCTGCAGTGTGGACTAATGTGGCTCCTTAATTAAGGCTTTAAGCACTAGAACCAGAGAGAGAACTAGGATTGGCCGATAACTGGTTTTCAACATTGCAATATTTCACCAGCCAAACATCACAATATACTGATATATCACAATGTCTGAAATAAGGACGGAGCTGGTTTTCAACTGTGTGATATACCAGCAGCTAAACATCACAATACTCGGGTGGCAGTTTTCAGAGCTGGGAGGAGTTCAGGAATGCTGATCTCTGCAGAGAAGTTGCTAAACATAAAACAATGAAAGACACAAATATCCTATTCTGTATTAGAAATCAAAATGTCTGAAAACCCTGGAAAGCTGCTGCTCATCAGTATCAGCTACATGGACCCCAATCGTCTGACCTTGGTCAGGGACGAGCAACACCAATGCCACTCATACAATTGGGCTGTTCTTGACATGCTTGAGCGTGTGTAGGTGTGGGATTTGACAGCACTAAAGATGTGTGTGTTGGCGGGACTACGACAGGCCTGTGTGTGTACATGTATACCAGCATGCTGTGGACATGCTCAGGAGCAAGAGTTCCAAGTGGGTGGAGCCACACTGTGCACCTATACTGAACAGCTGGAGAGCAACTGAAAACATGTAAAACTGGCTCCAGACTGACAGTGTGGGGCCTGATCTTATGAGTCCCACAAACGCCTCAGAACCAGCCTTTCCCAACCTGGTGCCTTCCTTTGGGCTACAATACCTATCAGCCCCAGCCAGTGTGTGCTGAATCGTAGTCCAAAGTATATGGAGGGCACCAGGTTGGGAAAGCCTGTCCCAGAGCATCCTCCAGCTTCTCCAACCTGGAGCAGTCGGCCATCCGCCCATTGTTCGTGGCCTCCTTCTCCTTCCAGTTTGTTAAGCTTGTTCAGTAAAAGGAAAGGAAGGAAATTAATTTGTTCCGTTCCTCCGGGCAAAAATAGATTCCTTCCATGAGTCATGAATAGGGAGGCAGGGAGTGGAGTACCTCGCCAAGCAAAAAATCCTGCTTTCGGACAGGGCTTAGTTTTCTTTCTCCTCCTCCTCCTCCTCCTTCTCAAAATAGACCTGACTGGGATTCATCTCTTCTGCCTCAGATGTTCTTCAGCCTAATCACAGATATAAGGTGGGGCAGTCTGGAGTTGCTTGTGGCTAATGTCCACAGCACCCCTGACCACCCATATGGAGGTTGACAAAACTCTCACATTAGATGGGCGGTGGCAACTTTTTTATGGTGGGGTAGGGTCTTGTGGCACCTGTAAGCTGTTTATATCATGCAGTAGCCCAAGTGTGTGGGAAGTGTCCACATCAGCAGGGACCAGAAGTGCCTTTCTTTGGCTTCTACTTGCATCTCGCAGAGCTCAGCCTTGATTCAGTTTTAAGCTTCCTGGAAAGCAGAGGGTGCAGTCACCCATATGTTTGTGAGGACTACTGGGGCACCCACAGCCGAAATTGGGAACAGATGGGTGGGCATGGTGTTTGTGGGTTTCATTTAAGGCAGGCATGGCCCTCCAGGTGTTTCTGGCATCCATCTCCCATGGCACTGCCATTGGTCAAGGACAACAAGAACTGATAAATGGGGTCTCCTTACTTTTCCTCATATAAATCGGCACATTGGTCGTGTTTGATAAGTAGAAATATAAGCAGGAGTCTTTTCTGGCTTTTGGACATGGTAATGCTGCAGGTTGGAGAGTGGAAGCCTGAAAAAAGAGAGACCCCAAGCCAGGCGCCCAGGCCCATACACTGAGCATTAAAAGCATTTTGAGCCATGCCAGTTTCCTTTGCCTGTCAGAATTCAGGCTCAGCAGGATCTGGTATCTTAGCTGTATATTTCAGCTTGTGGTCTAGGAGAGGGGGGAAGTAATCATTGTTTCACTCTCTTGCCAGTATAGTCATGGGCCTGACATAGAAGTTGGTGGTGGCGGCGGCAGCAGCAGGTTTACAAACAAAAGCTTCTATTTACTGACAATACCTCCCATGCCTGCAGTGATCCTTTTGAGAGGCAGAAGGTTCACCTAAGCAGCTCCTGCTGGGCTCTCTGTCTCCCTGACTCTCAGCAGCGTGACACAGCGTTGATGGCTTTCTGTGGCACCAGTGCCTTGTTTAAGCTCAAGGCTTGTTGCTTGCAGGAGTTGGGTTGTTCTTGAAGGGAGTTGCCCACAGTGACTCAACCTGTTTCCCGTGACCCCTTTGTGGCACCGGGTAGACTCGCCTGGTGTGGCGCCCCATTCCTCCCCGCCCACCCCCACTAGGTGGCTCAAAATCCTGCTTTGACAGGGAGGTAAAGGAACTGTCTGGCAAGGCAGGCAGATGCTCTGGAGTCTGACAGTATGGGAGCTTTCTAGTAAAAAGTCCCAGGGAGCACAAGAGGAAAAGGTGCCGTTTTGGCAAGAGCCAGGCTTCAAGTGAGCAGCTTTATAGCTGGCTCTGCTGCCCCATGTCTTCCTGAACACACCAGTAGAGCTGAGGGGTAGTCAACCTCACATGCCATATGGCTCTGGCCTTGGGCTTCCACTTGGACATGCTGTTTCCTCTGCCCCGGGGGTCCTAGGCATGATTTCAGCTGGTTGGGAGCAGTGGGTGAGATCAGCTTGGGAACTGCAAATTTGAATGAGAGATCTCCTGGTGTCGTGGGTTCTAGAGAGTTAATGATATCAGCTGACTTATTTTGAATCCAGTGCACGCTAGAGTGCTCGTCTTGGTGGCCATCCCTGCCTCCTGTGGGAGCGTGTTCCATAGTTTACGCACTGTGTGATGAAGTCCTGTCTTTTATCCATCCCGAGTCTTCCAACAAATTTAGGCCCAATGTGTTGTTGCAGCGCCTGCCACATTTTTAAATGTGTCACCAGATGGTGGGCATGATGGGCTTTAATCCTGCCTTGTTTTTCTTCCTAAATTCCTGGTGTCACTTATGGACAATCTTCAAGGTGGAGCCCTTGCGAAGCTTGTGGGAACCTAATACGAAAAGTGTAATTGCCATGTGAACCAGCTTCTCCCTCCTCTGCCCCCCAAATATCATGGGTTAATTTTAGTGGCCTGGTAATTTTAGTGGCCCTGCACTGAGTAGGACTAATATCTGATTCAACCCAATGGCACACAGGCTTCCAGACACACACCCCTCCCCAATATATGGAACAGCCAGCACCTGTGGAGGGCTTGGTGTGAATTTCAAACACACACAGAATTCCTTTCCTCAGTTCCTCAAGAAATACTAACCTCTGGAATGGTAATTTTTTCCATCCAGCTGGCTAAATATGAACCAGGGAGGGCTGTGCAAGAACTGGTTTCTTTTTAAAAGTCTGTTGGTTTTGGCATATTTTTGTTTCCAGTGTAATAAGTGGGTGGGTGGTGTACACACCCACCCACCCTAAATATCTGCCTTGGCTGTGGATCTGGGGGGGGGGGTTCCCTAAAATGAAGTGGAGAGCATCTTTTTCTTCTGACTCCAGCTGTCTTTTCTCTTGGGTTATGTAGCTGATCTGGTTTACATTTTCTCTCTCTTTCTCTTTTTTTAGCTACATGAAAGCAACTACGATGCCGGCAAAGCCCTCCAGCGCCTGGTGAAGAAGCCTGTGCCCAAACTCATTGAGAAGTGCTGGACGGAAGATGAAGTGGTGAGGGGACCTGCTGCTGCTCCTGTTCTGCTTAACCTCTTCCAATCTCTTCCTTATGATCTCATCGGTTTGGGGGGGTTGTAGGAAGAGGCAGAAGTTTCCCACACCCCACAGATCGGCAGCCGCTGCATCAGTCTGTTAGCAGCCAGTGTCTAATTAGCCAAAGCGGGGCGGGGAATGTATTCTTTCTTCCTTAATGCCTCAGCTGTAGAATAAGCGGAGTTGGATTCTTTCCTTCCCTGTGTCGGCTTTTCAGCGGCAAAGCCCTTGGGCGCAAGAGAGTTCTGTGGATTTGCCTTGGGCTGCCCCCTGGCCTGTCTCGCTCGGGTTGTCCCAACCCGGCTGCCAGGAAAACGAGCTTCTTAGCTGCTTCAGTGTCAGATGTGCTTGTTGTTGTTTTTCCCCCCTCGGGTGGCTTCGGCAGAGATTCTGAGAGCTTTGTCAATCAAGATAAAGCAGGCAGGCAGTTTCCTGGTGCCATTCCTCTGTTGTTTGAACTCAGCACCAGCTGCATGCTAGGCCCGTACGTTGCATAGTGGCACTGTAACCCCTGTCCAGAATATTTTATTATTATTATTATACCCCGCCCATCTGGCTGGGTTTTCCCCCACCACTCTGGGCAGCTTCCAACAAATACCAAAATACATTAAAATATCACAGATTAAAAACTTACCTAAATAGGGCTGCCTTTAGGTGTTTTCTAAATGTCAGGTAGTTGTTTATCTCCTTGACCTCCGATGGAAGGGTGTTCTACAGGGCGGGCGCCACTACCGAGAAGGCCCTCTGCCTGGTTCCCTGTAGCTTTGCTTCTTGCAACGAGGGAACCGCCAGAAGGCCCTCGGCTCTGGATCTCAGTGTCCGGGCTGAACAATGGGGGTGGAGACGCTCCTTCATGTATATAGGACCGAGGCCGTTTTGGGCTTTAAAGGTCAGCACCAACACTTTGATTTGTGTGTTAATAGACAGCTGCAGGGAATGTGGCTTTAATGGGGCACAAGTTAGGCAGGGGGTAGTGGTAGTAAAAGTACCAGCCTGAATGTGCTCCCCATTATAGTCCAAAGAGCAAGGTGAAGAGCTGCTGCTTTGAGGTTCCAGACAGGATATCTAGGGCCTGGAAGCTTTATAGGGCAGCCCCAGAACAAAGGGGGAAACTTGTGTCAGCCAAAGTCTTGCCATTCTGAGGTTGGGAGCTGGGCCAGTAAAAATGGCTACTGTGAGCCCGTTTACTTCTCTTCTGGGGTTGCAAAAAGCTCAGGAATAAACGGGCACAAGCTCCAAGCGTCAGAATCACCTTTATTTACCTATGAAGACCTCTTAACTGTGGCAATGGGCTGCAGCAGTATAACTAAGGGGCTGTGTCAGCAAATGGGTCTTGTCTCAGTCCCAAATGGGTGGCACCATTTCTTAGTGTGCTTCAAGCAGGGCAGGAGTTCTGCATCACCTGGCTGCTTCCAGACCTCAATATTTTCAATCAGTTAGGCCCATGCAATCTTGCCATGAAGGAGGGCTGGATTAAGGTAAACAAACAGTGGTTTCTTTTATGGTGTAAGGGCCACTGAGTATCCAGGAGTATCTGAAAGCAGGGAGCATTCAAGAGAAGATCTGGAAGAGAGGGGGTGCAGTAACAGTGTTACTTAAGCAAATTGTAGTGCAGGCCAACTGACCCCCAGGTTTATTGATTTATCTCCTGCTCTTTTTGCTATCATCACAGAGCTAAGGAAAGTCTAGAGTGACGCTTCCTAGTCTCAGTTGGAAGCTGACCTTTGTGTAGTGTGACCAGGATGTAGATAAGAGAGTGTTGCTCTACCTAACTCCCACATGCCTAGGGGTTAAGCCCTACCTGTTAATTTTTTTCTAAAGCATTTTTGCCACACACTTCAGCACCCCCCTCCAAGTTTCCCAGGGTGGCTTATAGGCAAGTGATGCTCAAGAGGTTGCCCAGAAGGGAATGAGGCCCTCATGATGAAAAAAGATGCTTTCCCCACAGACTTAGAAATTCACGCCGTGCTTAAGAGTCTGCCATCCTATTTCTGAAGACTCTTTCCCTCCCTCCCTCCCTCCCTCCCCTTCCCTTGCCCCCTGCAATTTGCTTTTATATGCTGAAAGTGCTGCTGATATTTCAGCTCCCGGCTTTGATCAACAGTCAGCCTTAAAAGACAGAGAATGGAGGCTTACAAATCAAAAAGGAAGGCAAAGCACTCTTAATGAAGAATGAAACCTCACTCCCTAAAAAGTGAGCTCTGTGGGCGCGCAGAATGGCGATCATTAGCTCGGCATTGCTGCTGTCAGTCTCTGCTTATCATCTCATCTTTCCCCCTCCCCGGCTTCCCAGCTCCATTTGGCAGGCCTCCATGGTCGGCAAAAGCCAGACCTCAAGCTGTTCTCTTATTTGTAAGGAGTTCTTAAAGCTCCGCCCTCAGAACTTCATGATCTTATTTATTTATTTATTTATTTAGACCCCTGATTGTTCGCTCCGGACCAGACCTATTCTGTAAAGAGAAAGAGGGACCCTGCAGGGGTGTCATGAAATTCGATCATGTCCCCACCTCCAATGCTGTGTAGGCTGTGGATTTCTTAAGGGACTCAGAGAATAATCCAGGTCCAAACAGCATCTCTATTTCACTCATCCTGGGTTTAAAATAACCTCATGCAGCTTTTAGGATGCTATGGACATACTAGGCCTGGGTGGTCTCTCTGATCAGCTTGACAGCAAAATTGGGACCACCACATAGTGGCTTTTACAAAAATAATGAAAACTGTCACAATGGCAGTTTGTTTAAAATAGCAGCAGATAAAAACCAAATCCAAAATGGCACAAGTTGTGCAAAATTGCTAACACAGTAAGTGTGTGTGTGTGTGTGGGGATTTCCAAAGGGAAATCTGAAAAGGCCTTCTCAATTTCCAAACTCTGTCCGGGGGGGGGGGGCAACTGAGGACCAACCATCTGAATCTACTATGAGCAGATTAGCAAGATTCATACAGGATCCAAGTTACCCGGTTTCAATTCATCTTGCACTGTTTTGCTTTTGCTGCTTTTGGATAAATTCATGAGAACATAAGGAGCACCCTGCTGGATCTGGCTAGTGGCTCATCCACTCCTGCCTCCTCACAGCGGACGACCAGATGCCTTGGGGTGGGGGTGGGGGAGCCCACATAGAACCATTACCTCCCTTGAACCCCTCCCTTAGCCACCAACAGAGCCTGCCTCTGCCTTCCAAGATGACACCAGACACTGTCCGCATATTTCCCACGCTATCTTCTCAGCCACGAGACTAGCAAAAGCATTTTATCTGTTGAAAAATTAACACTGAATGCCAAAATGGAATACTTATTTTGGCGTTAAATGGTATCTAAGTAAAATAATGATGATGTTGTTGATGATAATCCAGCTAATACAGGGATAGGGACCCTGTTACCTCCCAGATGTTCCCATTATCTTTGATCATTGGCCCTGCTGGCTGGGGATGATGGGAGGCAGGGCTCCCAATGTTGCCCAAAGGGTCACAGTTTCAACGCCCCTGTGGTGACAGTTTCTGAACTTGCAGAGCATCATTGAAGGGGCTTACCTGCTTGCCTAGGCATGGAGGGCCCAGGCTCCTTTTATCTGAAGCATGTGCACCTCTGCACACACGTTGAATCAGTAGAAACGATAACAAAAGCAGGAGAAATATAGATAGGGACGAGTAGCCCACCCCCAGTTTGTTAGGCTTTTTAATTAAACACTGTGAATATATTTAAATAATAGAGGCTCCAGGCTGAGCTGCATCTAATCGAAACCGATTAAGTCACCCGTCCACACTCGGATAGTTATTAATTCTGTTTGTTTATGCATGCTAGCTGAAGGCAGAGTTCCCGGCTGTCGTGGAGCCCCGTAATGCGCGAGGATGTTTGTGCAGCATGACGCTGGGGCCTTAATTAGCATCCTGATGTTGATTATGAAGAACAGCAGGCTTGCTAATTGAATTCACTTTACGACCCAGGACCCGGGGTCGCCTTTGCAAAAATCAAGGGGAACTGGCTTGCGCTGTAGTTTGGGTTTGTGTGTGTGATACCAACAACCAGCTGGGAAGAGGGTAGAAAGCATTATCCTTCACTCCCAAAGCACCCTGAAATACACTTTTAAAGGATTTGGTCTTTATCATTACATCATGAATAGGAATCAGTATATTAATGCTTGTATTCTTCAGCCACGTCAGCATATAGATAGAAATAAAAGCCATAAAGTACATGTGTCCATGCTGTTAGCCTCAGATTCTGGAATAATTGATAGAAGGGGCACCTCATAAATGTATACATTTACTAATACTCAATACTCTAAAAAGTGGAAGGCGGGGGGAGATTCTCTTTCTGTAGGGGTAGTCAACCAGACACCCTGCAGATTTTTTTTTTAACCAAAGGCAAAGCAAATTTGGAATAAGAGTTCTGGATGCATAGGAAGCTGCCATATAGAGTCCGACTCCTGGTCAATCAAGCTTAGTAGTGCCTTCACTGACTGGCAGCAGCTGTCCATGGTTTCAGACAAGCTCTTTCAAGTGCAGACATATTCTACATATCCTAGCATTCAAATTCTCTGCTACCTGATGTCCATTGTAGCTGAATTTTAAAGTGTCCCAATGTTAGATACCTTATAGGGGAAAATAGGATACTGAGTGATGCACAATCCTACTGTAGATTTGTCTCTCTGGAAATCTCACACTATAACCTTAACTGTAACTTTCATCTTTAAGTATACCACCTTTTAAATATTTTAGGTAGCTTTGTTGGGTGTGTGTGATTCAAATAACCTCTTAACTTTATATCCAAGGATGGTTAATCCTTGATGGTGATAAACCTTAATTGGCCATGTTCGTGGATTTACAAGTTCATAAATTTTAAAGCACCATTAAACACCTGGTTTCACGTTTAAAGCTCCATTTGTCACAAATACGAATTAAAATCCCCCTTCCTGCCTACCCCCTCCAAAAAATAGCAAGATGCGGCAAACTAAATTTTCCCCAATGCACTTGTAGATGTTTGTAATGCAACGAACTGAGATTGCCGGGACAAGACATTAGTTGTGTGGCTTTCATCATCTCAAAATGCTTCCTGGTATATCTGTTCTCAGGGAGAGGAACAAAACATCTTTTCATCCTTGGTTCATTTTAAACCAGACATCGTAGAGTGCCTAAAAGGGCAGAGCTGCTTACTGGGGCAAAAAGACCATGAATTTAAAGTGCAATTAACAGAACATAAGACGGGCCAGGCTGCTGGATCAGGTCAATGACCCTTATAGTCCAGCATCCTGTTCTCACAACAACTCAACCAGATGCCTGTGGGAAGTCCAGTAGCCAGGCTTGAGCCCAGTAGCACTTCCTACCTGCAACTGCCAGCAACTGGTACCCAGAGGCATAATGCATAATGGAAGAACATCCCCTTTTAACAGCATGGCAATGGGCTGGGGGCGTGGGGTGTGAGGATGAACCAGTTCAACAGGGCATGGTGGCACCAGAGTGTGCAATTATAAAGTGGGCATAGCAAGAAGAATTCTAGCATTAGATGAACACATGGATTTGTATGCACAAATTCCTGAGCCCACAGCAAAAGGATCTCTGGTAGCAGGATTATTATTAATGGGTTTTGTCCAATTTAAGTTTATTAAGAGCCGATGCACAAATAAATCGGGAGTTGTATAATTTGTGGGGCCACCACCAAGAAGGCACTTTCCCTTGCACATGGCAGCCTAATCAATCTTAACTGCAGGCATGCAAAAAGGACCTCTGCAGCAGACCTTAGTGCCTAGGTAGGGTTATGTGGATGAAGTTGCTCCTTCAGATAACCTGTTCCCAACCTGTTTAGAGTGGTAACCAAAGTAACAGGTGCAAAAAATGGGTGTTTATGTGTTCAGGCTTCCTATACCTCAAAGAGTTGTTGCAAAAATAAAATAGGAGAAGGGAGAACAGTGGATGTCCCTTTGATCAACGTGGAGGAAAGGCAGGAGATAAACTTCATTAATAACCACCCCCACCACCCCAGCTTCAGATTGCTAACTCTAAAACCCACCTATTAGGGATATTGGAGTTGTCCCAACTTTGATAGTGGGGTGCTTGGATGTGCAAGGTAGAATCAATTTTGGTCCACCCAAGCAAGTTTTCTCACCCTGCATTGCAGCTTCATTCACAATTCGTTCTATTGGAGAAGGGTTGTAGCTTAGTGGAATAGCATCTACTTTGCTTGCAGAAGGTCCCAGGTTCAGTCGCCACCCTTTCCTGTTGAGCCTGAGAATGTTCCCTTTTATTTTATTTTACTGTACAGTGGTGCCTCGCTAGACGAATTTAATTGTTCCACGGGTCTTTTCTTATAACGAAAAATTCGTCTAGCGAATCCCATAGGAATGCATTGATTTTTTTTGGATTTTTTTTTTGCCCATAGGAACACATTAATTGAATTTCAATGCATTCCTATGGGAAACCACGATTCGCTAGACGAATTTTTCATAAAACTCTTAAGTGGTTTACAAAGATATGAAATGTAACATTAACATTATTGATATACAGTTAAAAATAGGTATTTAAAAATACTAACATGACGATTGCAACAAACAGCAGCTAAAAATAAATAATACACACTTAACTTCCAACGTGTCTTGGGAGGCTTGCCTAAACAAAAGCATTTTAAGCCTGTGTCAGAAAGACTACAGTGAAGGGTCCATTGCCAGATGTAAATAGGCAGGGAGTTCCAAAGTGTGGGATCTGCCACACTAATTGATTGATTCTCTACAAATGTCTGAAAACCCAGGAGAACTATTCCCAGTGAGTGTAGACAATGCTGAGCTAGATGGACCCAGGGGTCTGACTCAGTATAAGGCAGTTTCCGATGTTCCTGTTGAATCCACCCAGGGCCTTGACTTCTAAACAGGGCGACTCTGTTGCCTTCTGCTCATTCATGTTGGTTCCTGAACTGCTGCCAATAATTGTTAGCTTTCTCCTAGCTTCCTTTATATCTTTGCTTGCTTTAACCTGCCATATGCTTGATCCGATGTTTCTCTGCCTCGTGGAATATTTTTAGATATTATGCCCTTGCCATATTGACAATCTTCACCCCTCTCGCCCACATCTCACAGATATTTACATTGGTGAGTTGCCCTTGTTAAAAGGTCTAGCTTTTTTTATTGGAGACCAGAAGCTAAATATCCAACAAATTTGTAATGACAACAGTTTTTTTTTTAATGTGGCATAGACATCCTTAATCAAGGAGGCTTTCCAGAAAATATTGTTGTCTCATATGTCCTTTGCTTCATGCAGAAAAAAGAGTGAGGGGGCATTTTTCATTCTTGCTGGGGGGCTTTGGAGGCGGTGAGGGGGAGGGTAAGAAGGAAGAAATCTACTGCTCAAAAGATTAATAAATGCTGGCTGTTGAAACTGCATATTTCATCTCATTTTCAAGGGTGCCTTTTTTCCTTTAAGAAAAAATGGTGATTGCTTACGCTCTCAGCTGTTCGCAGACATTTTCCAGTGTTCATTTAAAAAAGGAGAACAAGACACAAGGTGGCTCAAAGGGCTGCGTTTGTTCTCTCCCAAAGCAATTTATTTCATAAACAAAAGAGGGCCAATACCATTATCCTTTGTAGTTCCTTAGCAACAGAACTCGAGTCATTTTAGCTGGTGCGCTCTCTCGCTCTGTGTGTGTGTTTGTAAAATCCACATCTTGTTCCTTCTGTGTATAGAAACATTTAACGGCACAGCTTTGTAACTTAAACAAAGACCCATTTCTTGGAAGATGCTGTAAAACCTGAAATCTCTCTATGTTTCTCTCCCTCTCATCCACAAGCAGGATTCAGCCTCGTTCCTTTCTTTTGCCTTCCTCTTCACAAATGATATGCGGCCAAGAGATCCAAAGAAAGGGACATAAGCATGTTGGGGTGGGAAGGATTCCTCCACAGAGGCTCAAGTATAGTTTGCATTCAGCTGAAAGCACATTAGCTCTCATTGCTTATTCATCACCTCCTCTCTGCACATAGGTGAGGGTGCAGGCTTAAGGCTTGCTCCCAAACTCTCCCACCCTGTTGGATTATACCAGGCATAGGCAAACTCGGCCCTCCAGGTGTTTTAGGACTACAACTCCCATCATCCCTAGCTAACAGGACCAGTGGTCTGGGATGATGGGAGTTGTAGTCTCAAAACATCTGGAGGGCCGAGTTTGCCTATGCCTGGGTTAGACGAATTCATGAAGGCTATCGATGGCTACTGGCTGTGATGGGAGTGCTCTCCAAGAATGCTTCTGAATACCACTTCTTGGAAACTGCAAGAGGGGAGAGTCCTCTTGTGCTCGGATCCTGTTTGAGGGTTCCCCTCTGGTATCTGGTTGGCCGCTGCAAGAACGGGATACTGGACTCGATGGGCCATTAGCCTGATCCAGCAGATACTTCTTATGTTCTTAAACCTGGTGCCGCACTCTTCTCCAAGCGGAGAGAAGACGAGGATTTTCTGGTGTGGTTCTATGCTGGGATTTCCTTTCTTTTCTTTTATGAGAGAGCACTGGAAACCTGGACACTTGTTAGTTTTTGTTTGGTATCCCAATATTCCAGCTAAGCCTAAATAGAAGCAAAAAGCAGGCACTCCCTTGAAAGCAGCAGATCCTACTACCCTGCATTGGATTCCCGGGGCACACTCTATGGCCCAGTTTGCATGTAACACTAAACTATGGTTTAGCACGGCATAGAAGAGCCTACCCAAGCATAAGCAAAGCATTAGACATGGGCATTCCCCACCACTGGCCCCACACATGTAAGGAGGGCTTGGTCCCACTTTTATGGAACCTTGCCTTAACATCACAGTTCAGACCAGGGATCTCAGTCTAAAACAAACTCTGGCTATTTTAGTAAGCCAGCTATTGTAGCCACGGTTTAACATTAGCTTATGAAAAAACGGATCCAGGTTGGTTTTAAACCAAGGTTTCAAGCAGAATATCAAACCAAGGTTCCTTAAAGGCGGCACTAGACTCTAGCTGAAGCCCTGGACATAGGGAAGGTGTACACGAGTCCAGTGCTGTGCTTGGGCTTATTCAGACTTCTCTTTGGTTTACCGTGATGTGCAAACACAGCCTGTGTGCCTCCAGTCAAATGGCAGTCCTGCCCAATGGGAGCAGTCCTGCCCACCTGTTCCTGTTGCTTGTTTTCTCTCTCTCACACACACACACACAGAGAGAGAGAGAGACAGAGAGAGAGAGAGACAGAGAGAGAGAGAGACAGAGACTGCTATTCAATGTGGGGTTCCCCATGTGTCCGAGGACAGGCCTTACGAAGAGGGCTGTGGTGAGCATAATGTTCAGCATGGGCTTAAGAGAAAATCCGTGAGGGGGTTTTTAAACTAAAGAAATTGTTCATGTGAACATGGCCTCTGAATCCGCACGGTGGCAGTGGCATTAAATCAGTTTGATCTATACGAGGATGAGATTTTCCCGTTTATAAACGAGGTCCAGTAGAGCACTGCTGGTGACGGGTATAGAGACTGACAGCTCGGATTATATAAGGAGAAGTCCTTGAGGGTGAATCTCTAGTTTTGAGGGAGCTAATGTCAGCCAGCTTCACAACGCTCAAAGCAATGACTGGCTACTGGCTGCCAGTGGTTGTGCCAAAACTGGAAAGCCAAATTAGAATAATCTGTCATGAGGCACTGTATTGAGAAGACATGGGACAGAGAGATGGGGATAGAAATGGATTGGTTGATGTCTGAGTTTTCACTCCCTCATTTTTCCCTTCCTCGTTTCACTTTTCTTTTTTCCTCTTTTTAATTGAGAGAAGGTTTGCAAATAATGGTGTGTGGGCTCTTCTCTAAAGCTAGCCACCTAGTGGCATTAGCTGGGCTCTGCAGGGGAGCTGATCATGCCACCATCACCGTTCTTAGGAAATTGTTCCCAAGTATTGTTAGTATTTCTAATGCTTTCATTCCCTTTCTAGAAATAACTCCGTAGGGCATCCTACAAAGCAAAATACAAAACACAGCAACCAGATAATCTAAAACAGAATTCACAAGCATTCACAAGCAGCAAAAGTTGTATCTCAATTAAATAAAGAAAAAGAAACAAACCCAAGAAAGCCTGCTGTAACAAAACTACCCCAAAATGAAGCTTGACTGCGGCAGGTGCACCTCCCCGAGGATTCCCTTCCTAATTCTGCTACCCGAAGAAAATCCAAAACACCACAACTTTATCTGCATTTGAATCTAGAACAACCTGGTGCCTCCCTGATGGTTTGACCCACCAGCACTGGGGCTGATGGGAGTGAGAGTCCAACACATCTGGAGTCCATACATTTCCCTCCCCCTTTCTGAATCCTAAAATGGTAGCACTGAGCCCCACAGCACATGCGATAGCCAGAAAATGGCCATATGGGCCTGCTTTGGTGCAGTTCAACTACTGCTCCTTTCATGGCTGTCAAATCTTCTGGGGTAATCTGGTTTGTGGGGAAGTGATTCTGCCAAAGAACTAATTCCCCCAAATGTGGGTGTGGAAGGAGAGTCTAGTTGGTGCTGTGTTAGTCTATTAAGAGCAGGCGGATGGTTCAGATGTTACCTGAGTGCAGCACGCCAGCTGTGCTTTGTAGAGGAGGATGAGTGGATGGATACACACTCACTCGCATTCCTGGAGCTAGAATTGGCACAGAGAGAGAGAGAGAGGAAGGAAGGAAGGAAGGAAGGAAGGAAGGAAGGAAGGAAGGAAGGAAGGAAGGAAGGAAGGAAGGAAGGAAGGAAGGAAGGAAGGAAGGAAGGAGTCCAGTGCTTAATTATGCAAAAACAGAGGATGCTTTATCTCTGTAGAAGTAGCCTCTTGTGGGGCAGGGGATAATACACAGTATTGCTTTTGGTCCCTGTTAGAAATGTTGGGGGAGCAAAGGATTATCTATTCTGTGCAAGCCCACAACACAAATTGTTAAAGAAGTGGGTGGGTGTGTTTTTTTGTAATAGGCTATCTTGAGTGCATGATAAACAGGGAGTTAGACATTGTAGAGGGAGAAAGAACTGGCTCCTTAACTGGCTTTGAAAGGATGAGAGTCCATTATAATTATCTCTCTCTTGAAATAGAAGGCTTTTCTTTGGCTAAGAACTTGTGATTTTTAATGTCTGAGAGGCTTGGTTTTCAACTAGTCCTGAAATCCTTGGATCATTATGTAAAGCGAAAGTGGCTTTCCGTGCTGAGGAATTTCAGGACCTCCTCTACAGCTTCACAGCATGCCCTTCTCCAGAGGTGAAGGCTTCTGTTTCTGAAACAAGCGTGGTATCCTCACATCTATTTTTTAAATCTCCAATTGCCTCTTCGACCCAATCCCCTAGTATTTTTTAAAAAGAACAACACTTGAGCTTGTAGCCTCTGCCTCATTTCCAGGTCCTGTTCTTGTTATAGATCTTTCCCCCCATCAGCAGCAAACAGATTTCTCCCAAAAGCAAGTCCTCTGTGATTGAGTTTTTTTATTTTATTTTTTAAAGAAAACACTTTAATGAAGCAAATCTATTTGCTTCTTCCTCTCCCTGCTTTCCCCCCATGCAAGCCACGGAACCATATTCAATTAGTCTGAAAAAGGAGCGGGCTTTCCATTACGGACTATAACAGAGCGGGTGAAGGAGAGCCCGCGATCCGTCACTGCCCTTCCTTTCAGTTCACGTTATTTAAATGACTTGCCATTCCATGGGTGGCTCTGAAAATGCATTGGGGGAGCTATTATTTAATTTAAGTTTGTGAAGGCGTCACTTTTCTGGTTAATAGGCTTCTCCTCCTGTAGTAGACACGTCTGATCTAAATATTAATCATTTCCTTTATCCATCCAGAGACTCTTAATTAGTTAGAAGGGTAATAGAGAGCTAGTAAAGCTAATGATTATCCTGTCGGATAGGTTTCAAACAAGCTGGAGAAGCGCTCCAAGAATTAGGTTGCAATCCTATGCATGCTTCTAGCCTGGGAGTGAACAAAGTGCAGCTTTCTTACAAGTACTAGCGATGACAGCTTTGTTCAACCTTCACTGTTGGAGGCAGTCTGCCTCTGAATACCAGTTGCTGGTAATTGTAGGGGCGGGAGTTGCTGTTGGGTTCAGGTCCTTCTGGTTGGCCACTGTGAGAACTGGGTGCTGGGTTAGGGGGGGCCACTGGTCTGATCCATCATGGATTTTCTTATCTGGTAAGTATGGATAGGGTTGTTCCATTAAGCGTTGACGCTTGCCGGAGGCGGACCTGGCAAAATCACTAAAGGTGAAGATTACAGCCATATTAAGGCTGTAATCTTGTTCCCACTTAATTTGGGAGTCAGACCCATTGACCTCGATGGGACTTAACTTCTGAGCAGACTTGACTAGGAATTTGCTGTAATTTTTATTTATAATAAGTGGCTCACCTGCCTTTTCCTCAAGAAAAGGGTGCCGTGAAAGTGGAGTTGCGGTTTGAACATACTGTATGCATAAATAAAACCCACACCTTGCCACAGAGTTATTACTATTAATTTGTAACTAAAGTATGAATGATAATTATTATCAACTATTGTGGAGTGCACGAATGGCCCTCAGATATTATATATGCATGTTTGTTTGTTTGTTTGTTTGTTTGTTTGTTTGTTAAAGGCATTTATATCCAGCTTCTTCAGCTGGAAAGGCCCCCAGGTCATTTGCACAATCCAGACAACAAAGTCCTGCTCCTCAGGCTTACAATCTAAAAAGGGAGAGCACAAAAGGAAAAAGGAATGGGGAGGGAAGAGGGAAACAAGCACTAGTTAACCAAAGAAAAAGTTGGAGTGGACAGCAGCCGCCCTAATACCCTTGGTTCTTGAATGAGTCCAGTGTTTTGTGTTTCTGCCAGACTACGGTACATGCTGAACACTTAGCTTGACTTCAAGGCTTCTTGGACTGTTTATTATTAACTGATTTGAGGTGTTCATGCCCCACACTTTAGCCACAAAGGCTTTGGGGGCAGCTTACAAAAATCAGACCTAAGACGATTCCTGCTAAAAAGACACAACGTATGAGGGGAAAGGAACCAGGAAGTGGGAGGGAACAGCAGGCTGAAGCGCAAGTTCTGATAATGCAGTTATACAGGCTCTGACTGTCTTTCCCTTGACAAAGATCAGCTCCTCCCTGGAAGCAGCCCCCCCCCTCCCGCACCACACCTCCAGATCAGATCAGATTTGTGAGGGCAACACGTCCCAGTGTCCATACCACGAGGACGAGGCAGCTCCTGCCACCCAGGCCATCCCTCAGCCTTGTATGGTTTCTGAATCTCTGTTTTGATTCACCACCCAGTTCTTCCCTGTCTCCCTCCCTTTCCTCTGTCATATATTCAAAATTTCCTGTTAAGATTTATATAGCTTTTAGGCTGTGCTGTGTGAGATTGGTCACGCGGGAGCTCATGCATTTAGAAGAGCCAGTAAACACCACACCATATTTACCCTCCACTGGCTTGGAATAATTTCAAGCACTCAAATCAAACATTCCAGCTACGAATTGGAATTGGGGTGGTGGAGCTGGTTCGGGGGGAAAGGGGGGGGGAGAAGGATGGAGGGAGTCTTTTTTTTTGACATCTTCATTTTCAAAGCCTATTTTAGAAATGCATTTCCCACTGGTGCAGAACTGAGTGGCACAGGCTTTGTTTGGGCAGGTAATTTCCAGGGTGCTGAAAACTCGTGAACTAGCGTTGTTCTCAGGCTCCTTGTCCCACTGAGCTGGTGTTGCCTTTGCAGGTTCTCTCCTGCCTCCTATGTTCCTCCTTCCATTCCTAAACCTCCTTCATTGGTAACTTTCTAAAAAGAAATTGGCACACTTTCCCTTAAACTAGATGTTTTTATACGGAGGCCCCTGCGCAAAAAGAAAGGGAACTTATGAATCATCTGCTAGGAGGGAGGAGGGAGGAGAGCTCCTTTTTATCCATTGCTGCCAAGCTCGCCGTGTGAGCCCAGCCTCTTCTCCCGGTAATTGGATAGCCACGTTGTAGAAATGGATCAGTCGCTTCTGCAGAGATCTTAAACGCTTCTGACAAAAGCCTAATGGAGGTTTGAACAAACTGGGCCCTGCCGCGGCCTTTCAGCGTTTGTTGCGCAACGCTTGACGCTGCAGCCAAAGGCATGAGTGGTGAGGGACCATGCGGGGAGGAAGGGCGGGGGGAGAAAGTCGCTGGGTTGATAGCTGCTGCCCGATGGGTGTCCACAGCGATGGCTGCTTCAGCGTCTTCAGCATAGAAATCTTCTTAACTTTCTGGGTTCTGGCCAAGCTCTTTGCTGCTCTCTCCAATCAGGGCTTGGCCTGGCTTGCCTTCTCCTAGCGATCGCTTACAGTGTCTTGCATATTTGGGCCAGGATCCAAGGAGCTACTTCAGACACACCCAAGGTCTTGTCTGCCCCCAGTGTTGATTTTTCATATATAATTTTTTTACTGCTTTTCTTTGAACAGCAGACTCCTCACCCTCCTGAATCCCCGTGCTTATTTTTGAACTCCCTTCGTTTTTAGAGGGGCTTTGCTATGCAGGGAACAGAACTCCTAGGTCAGCCCCCGTCAGGCCTTTCCTCCCCTCCACTGTCATCTGGGGTGTAGCCATTCCACCAGGCTGCCTCATTGGGAGAGATAGCAAGCAGAAGGCTCATTTCATCCACTTTGCTGAAGGCTCAGCTCCATCAGGCACCTCCTGTGCCCTCCTCCCTGAACTGCCAGCTGGACATTATAGGAGCAACTGTTTAGAAACCAGTGTCTTGAGTTTTTGTTTTTATTTTCTTCCTCCCTCCCTGTCCCCTTTCCCTTGTGTGTCAGTTGTTGTTGTTGTTGTTTTTTTAAATTTTATTGTAAACCTGTGGGTAGGCACTGTCTTGTTTTGATGAACTGTGGAAGAAGAGTGTTGCTATATTTATATTGTTCAGTTTATTTATTACACTGGCACCCCACCTTTCTTCCAGTGAGCTCCAGGTGGCATACATGGTGCTTCCCCCCTTTTTAATTTTATTTTTGGATTTTCAATTTTACAAACAATACCAACAAGAAACAAAACACAGACATCATATCCCCTTTGACTCTCTCCCCCCCCCCCTTTGTGGATCCTTATGTTTTATTTTTCATTTTGCATCTCATCACTAACTCCAATTATTACAAGTCCTTAATCAATTCATAGTTCAAAAATTTACTACAAGTTATCATGATGCTTCCCTTTTATCCCCACAACAACCCTGTGAGGTAGGTTAAGCCAAGGGCCTGTGCCTGGGCTCAAGGTCACTCAGTAAGCTTCATGGCCAAGTGTGGATTTGAACCATGGCCTTCTGAGGCCTGGTCCCACATTCTAGCCATTACACCACCCTGGCTCTCATTTAGTTAGTTAAGGGTTTTTTGCCTTCACTTGCCTATTGATGGCTTGCATCTTAACTCCTGGATTAGGTTCAGAGACATGACACTTTCACTTTCCTCTTCTGTTTAAGGAGATTTATTTCTTCCCTCTTTGGAACAGCTGCAGCTTCAAAATGCACGCTTCCAGTTCATTAAAGTAGCTTTAAGAAAAGAGCCTATATGCTCCTCTCTTCTTCCTTCTTGCTTTTGTCATCATTAGAGAGAGAGAGAGAGAGAACAAGCTATAACAAAACACAAAATACTTTTGCTCAGATTGCTAAGAAAAAAGGTATCTGCATTCAATTCACCTCAGAACCAAAACAGTTCCTTGCAGAAGGCCCAGATCTTCTGATGTCTATAGAAATATTGTCAGCTGCTAGTGTCGGTAATGAAAGCAGCCTCGCTTTTCCTCCACCAAATAGAATAAAAATCTTGCCACGTTGTTTGAAATCCTTTCCAATGGCCATTGGATTCAGGACCAGCAGGTAGGCCTTGTAGATGGATTATTGGCAGCAGCTAGCCATTGCAGGCCCTTTCCCCAAATAGTAATAAAAAAGCACCTCAAGAATAATTAGGAGCAACAGCCACCGGGATGATCCCAAAGGATGATGTCCAGGTTTGTGTTTCAGAGTTCCTCTTGCCTAGGTAAATTTTTGTGTTTGGATTTGTGTGGGGAGAAGGGAAGTTGGGAGGAGATTGCCGAGTCCAGGAGCTCCAAGTTTGGGTGCAAAGAGAGGACTTAATTTCAATATTCAATGCTAGGTCATTGGCAAATGATTTTAAAATACCCTGCGTGCCCTGAGAACATTGATCTTGAGACTCTAATCCAGGGGTGGCCAATGTAGCATCCTCCAGGTGTTTTGGGCATGCTGGCTGGGGCTGATGGGAGTTGGAGTCCACAAGACTTGGAGTGCTCCACATGGGCCATCCCTGTTCCCTAATCTCTGTGTTTGGAGTTCTCCAAAGAGTGGGTGCCGTGTTGGCTCTGCCAGTGGGGTTGGGTGGGGGAAGCTAGAAGAAGGAAACGGAGCAAGCCAGTGCTTTTCGGAGGGGGGTTGGAGATACTGGTGTTCTGAGCTAACCGTGCTACACATGTTTCTCATTACTCCCTTGCTCCTATATTTAGAATTTTCCTTTTGACTTGTTCCTTCCTCTGCAAAGTTAAGCGGGCTGTTTGGAAGTTTCCAGTTCTAAGGATCAAAAACATTTCTGCATATGCGAGTGCTAATCTGGTTTATGGGAACATAAAACCACGAAGCAAGAAGTAGCTAATACATCATGGGTTTTTTAGGATTTCTCTTCTGTCAGCTCACGGTGGGAGACTTTGGCATACATTATCCTAGTGTATTGGAGAGAAAAGTCTTTGCCAGAGCCAGGCTTCCTAGATCTGAAAGCTTGTGCCTGCAGAACAGTAGTGTGTGTGAAACTAACTCTCTCTCTCTCTCTCTCTCTCTCTCTCTCTCTCTCTCACACACACACACACACACACACACACATACATTTTTGGCTATAACCTATGTTTGGTTGCCTATTAAACTTGACGTGGCTGTGTGTTTATCATGCTCTTTTTTGTTTGGCTTTTTAAATTATCTTTTAGAAGTGACTCCCGGAAAGATTAAAACTTAAGCAGTGCTGTAAATCTAGCCGTGGTTGGGTGTGGATTTGTTTCCTGCATAAAGCAACTTTAATCAGAACTCAGATTAGTTGTGTTAGGGCGCTTCTCAGAGGTATATAAAAGGCATGATGTGGAGAAAGTAAACGCAGAAAAAAAATTCTCCCTCATAGGGCTAGTAGAGCTTGTGAGTATCCAGTGAAGCTGAATATTGGGAAATTTGGGGCAGATAATAGAACACCTTCCATCACACAGCGCTAGTCAAACTCTGAAATTCGTTCCCACAAGAAGTAACGATAGGTACCAACTTGGATGGCTTTCCGAGAGTTTTAAACACATTAATGGAGGATACAGAGGATAATAGCTAGGATGACAGTAGTCTACCTCCAACATCATGCTTGGCCACTAGGAGAACGGGATGCTGTACTACATGGGCCATTTGTCTGAGCCAGCAGTGTTCTTACATTAATGGGAAAATCCTTGCTTTGCTTTTTCTGGGTCAAGGTCGTGTTTACTTTTAGTTCTTGGTTCTCAATGGGGAGCCCCGATCTGCCCCTTTAGTATTTTCCCCAAATCCCTCTTTAATGGCAGTGCAAAATTTGTTTAGTGTGGTAGACCCAGCTGGTGTTCCAACTCCATGCCCTCTTTAAAGTAAATGGATGAACAAGTTCTCCTTAAACAAACCTCAGTCATAAACTTTTTTTGAGTTGAGGCTCTAATAGGCTGTGGAGTAACCCAGGCTTGTCAATGGCCACTCTCTGGGTCACCCGTGGTGAGTAAGCACTTGTGTCCAGGCAACCAAGCTGGAGTGGAGAGCCTTCCAAAAGTTGGACTTTCTCCCAGTGGTAAGGGTGAGAAGACATTCTAGTAGCATCCTCCTTGTGTTGTAACATTATTTATAGCAGTTTAATGTTCAGAGACCTCCATGTTCATTATCTTGTCATAATCCTTAGAGTATCCTTGTAAAGTAGTTGAGTATATTCTTCTCCTTATTGTGCATGCAGAGCTGAGCCACCCGCAGCTGGTCTTTCTGCCTTTTTACATAAATTGCAAATCCCTCTGCATTCAATGAGGTTTATTCTTGGGTGAGCATGCTCAGGATTGCAGCCCTAGTGAATTGGCTGAGGCAAAGTTCAAATCGGAGAGGTGGGGGCTTTCTTTCAGCCTCTTAGATGCCACTATGCTACAACAGCTCCTTACCTTACCTGGCTTTTATTTACAAGGCTATACCAACTGCATCATGATGAGTTGGTTGTCATTGTTTATAAAGGTCTCCTCTCTGTGCATTTCGCAAATCACTTTTCCAGACTGTCAGGGTTGCTGTCATATCATTTGTTTGTTTGTTTCTCTTTGTGTGTGTGTGTGTGTGTGTGTGTGTGTGTGTGTGTGTGCGTGCGCGCACACACACACACACACACACACAAACCGTATATACTGCTTGCTTGTGTAGCCCCCCCCCCAAAAAAAACTCCAAGTGGTCTTTACTCCATATGGAGTAAAAACATATGCAATATTCTGCATGTCTAGGTAGGCTGGCCTACATAAAACAAATGTTTTTAGCAGGTACTGCAAAGAGTACAGTGAAGGCATCTGCCTGATGTCATTTGGCAGGGAGTTTCAAAGTGTGGGTGCTGCCACACTGAAATACCGATTTGTTACAAATGTGGAATAAATATTATTTGGCACCTGTAACAGTGTCAGTTCTGCAAATCAAAGCAGTTGAGCGGGCATACAGATGGCGTTAGGTGATCTCACATACTGTATACACACGTGCATGTATGTTTGTTTATTTACTTAATGCATTTATATACTTCTTTCTCCAGTGAGTTCAAGGTGGCCTATGTGGCTGTCCCCACCCCTTCTCATTTACAACCCTGCGAGGTAGGTTAAGCTGAGAGGCAGTGACTGGCCCAAGGTCACGCACAGTGAGCTCCATGGCCAAGTGGGGATTTGAACCCTGGTCTCCCAGGCCCTAGTTCAACACACCAACCCAGTGTTGGATCCAACTTGGATCCCCAGCTGCTGTCGGACTACAGTTTCCATCGTCCCTGACCGCTGTTCCTGCTAGCTAGGGATGATGGGAGTTGTAGTCCAACAACAGCCCACGTTGGAGAAACACTGCTCTAACCACTATAAAACTAGTGCCGTGTGTATGTGTGTGTGTGCATTTACATGTGTGCACACTGATTTTTTGTTCTGCCTTTAGAAGCCAGAGGCACCCGGTCTCTTGTTCCACCTGCCGCCTCCTTTCAATACCCAAACCCTCTTTGATCCGTGCACCAGCTTCCGCATGTGCCACTGAAGAGCTGCTCCCCTCCTCTCTCTAAGATTATAGTGTTCCCGATTGCGTGCTTCTGACTTCATCTCACGCGCCGGGTTGCCTCGCTTGTTGCCATACAGCCCGTGTGATCGCAGCCTCCCCGCAGCTCTTGAACAATTAGTAATTGAGAAGGAAGTGGCTGCGTCTCCCCCTCTGTGTGCGTTTGCGTTGTGTTCGTTACAATAAGTCCTTTTGATTTTGATTCTTTACAGTCGCGCAGTGTTTAGCGAGGAGCAAAAAGGAGGCTGTGTGTGTGTGTGTGTGTGTGTGTGTGTGTGTGTGTGTGTGTGTTGCTGCTTCTCCCGAAACAAATTTTTTGACAGAGAGACGTCTGTTGTTTTCAGCCCCCTTGGCTGTTTGTCAGCAGGCCTCAGACTTGCCTCTTGTGCTGGTTGCCTGGCAACCTGGGGCTGGAGCGATGGAGCCGTGGTTGGCGGATGATTTATCAAGGAGGCCGCGAGCACGCTGAGCCCAGGAGGCAAGGAACGGACCTTTAGCAGGAGCTGACATGAAATGTTGAGAGCAGGGGAGCTTAGCGAGGGCAGCCTTCGACCGTTGTCTCGAGGAGGTGTAATGGAAATACACAGAGTCAATAATCAAGGGGCAGCTATTAAGAGTGGGGGGTGGAATAAATACTCTTCATTTGCGGATAATTGATTTACTGCTGGTAGCCTCTTGGGGTAATGTCCTCCTCAGTACAGGATTCCATGGTGTCGGAAACGATCTAATTCTTCATTTTCTCCAGGTGGCACAGGGAAATCTTTATCTATCGGTATGTAAAAATAGGTCTCTCTGGATGTACCAAGGGTGAAATCTTAAAAGTTGGACTATGAGGTCAGGGCGGTCCAGATAGTTCTGAGCTCAGAGGGGGCAGTGCAGCAATAAAACTGCCAACCCACTTGCAAAGCTAAACAGGGTCCAGTATGGTTTCAAATTGGATGGAGCACTGTGTGTTGAGATTCCTGCCTTGCAGGGTATTGAGCTAGATGACCCTTGGGGTCCCCTCCAACTCTACAGTTCTATGATAATGGTACACCCCCCTCTCTTCACCACCCTGAGCGAAAGAAACCCCTTTTAGATGTTTCATCACCTTTAATAGTATGCTTTGTTCCATGCCAATTTTTCTTTTCTTTCCAGTTTGATCTTTCACTAACTTCTGTGTTGGAGGAAAGAATAGGGGGCTGAGGTTTGATTGCTTTTAGCAACTTGCCTTAGAATAGTGGGATGTTCTGTGGCAGGAATCACATGTCTCCGTAAGCCACAGTTGATGGCCTGCCACAAGCGAGCTGCTTGCTCCCACTTGGCCCCTCCTATAGCAGGAGCAACAAGCCCAGCGTAATGCCCAGCCCACAGACTTAAGTTTTGTTCTGCTCAAGCACACCATAGTTGGGAAGGCAAGAACAAAGCTTGGTTCCAGAGTGCGGTTTGTTCGAAGCAGAGTGGGAGGCATTCTTTCCCCAACCTGGTGCCCTCCAGGTGTTTTATTCTACTGGTTGTACTATTCTAAAACATCTGGAGGGCACTTGGTTGGGGAAGGCTGCCGTAATCTATATTATTTCATTTTGTTTATGAATCCATTCCCACGAGGCATCCAGAAACAAACCACAACACAATAAAAATATATTGGACATTTGCATATAAAGGATTGTACTATTGAAGTTAATAGGCACGGCTAACTTAGACCTGCTCCTGCCCACCTAGCAGTTCAAAAGCACGTCAAAGTGTGAGTAGATAAATAGGTACCACTCCGGTGGGAAGGTAAACGGGGTTTCCGTGCGCTGCTCTGGTTCATCAGAAGCAGCTTAGTCATGCTGGCCACATGACCCGGAAGTTGTCTGCGGACAAACGCCGGCTCCCTCGGCCTATGGAGCGAAATGAGCGCCACAAACCCAAGTCGTTTGCGACTGGATCCAATGGTCAGGGGTACCTTTACCTTTACCTCTAACTTAGGCCTGCTTTTAGTAGGACTTAGACTACATCCACACACAT
This sequence comes from Zootoca vivipara, assembly GCF_965207765.1. NCBI lineage: Eukaryota > Metazoa > Chordata > Lepidosauria > Squamata > Lacertidae > Zootoca > Zootoca vivipara. Next base: position 14,079,776 of record NC_142589.1, read on the forward strand.
GGCTCCTCCTCAAAGAATCCTGGGACCTTTAGCATACCCCTCACTGAGCTACAATTCCCAGGATTCTTTTTGGGGGGAGGAAATGTGCTTTAAATGTTTAATGTGCCTGCAGGTTTAGTTGGAAGCAATGTATAACAACAGTTAAGCAGCATGTATTTATATAAAAACCAATATAAAACAACAGCCAAAACAATCTATATATATAAAAATGTAAAAAGGGCATGTAGGTGGCTATCTACTTTTCACCAAAACTGCTTGATTGATTGCGCTCAAATTTTGACACAACATCACATGCGAATGTCCGAAGGACCTTAGAAAGTTACCTAAGACAGATGCCACACCTGCGCCATGTAAAACCCCCAAAACAATGTATTCTACACAACTCACCCAAAAGTGCATGCCGGGAAAAGAACCAGGTTGCAAACCAGCGCCCTCTAGTGACGGCTACACTGGTACTACACCTATAAAACCTTCCCTCTCATCAGCACCTAAGCTGCCATTTACATACTAGGCTGAAGCATTTACAGAATAGGGCGAATGGAGGTACTGACTCGCCTGGGTGGGGGGTGGGGGGAGGAGGGGACGGGATAGGTCAGGACACGGTGGAGCCAGTCACAGGGATGACCCTGGGGGATGGGGGGAAGAGGGGGCCTGATACGTCATGGGACGGGACAGGTTGGGGGGAATCACAGGGAAAACCTGGGGGGAGGGGGCTACGTCATGGATCGATACAGGGTGGTGGCAGTCACAGGGATTAGCCACGGCAACGCGTGGCAGGGCCAGCTAGTCCATACATAAAATCAATTCAGACAGAATACAGATACCAACCATGGCTTATTGCGATATGAAGGAGACCAGTTCTCAAACCGCCGTTTGTATTTTGATAAATGAAATCCAGCTTGAACAACCTAATTTTTTTTAAAAAAAATCTTCCCCCCACCCTCCTCTTTAACATCAACTTCCAGCATTTAAAATCTGAATTAAAGATGGACTAAACCAGAGGAATAGGATGGGTGTAGACTGCAGTCTAGAGTCAATTGCCCCTGAGCTTTGTTGACTTTAAGTCTGATAATGCTTGAGGAAAGCATTTTTTGGGGGGGGGAGAAATGCCAAATTCCTTGCTGAGCAAAATAGGAAGTGGTGGATATATAAAGATGTGTATACACATACTCCTGTGTACTTTTTTCTTACATTCAAATCTCACGCTTTCCCCAGGATCTCAAGAGTGGCTACTCAGGAATCTTCTCTCCCCACCTGCATTTTATCTGCACAACCATGTGTATTAGGTTAGGCAGAGAGAGAGAGAGAGAGATGAATAGGGATTTGAACCTAGTTAGGTCTCTCCAGTTCTTGTCCTACTCTCTAAAAGCTAAACCATGTACTGGCTGCCTGTTCTGTCTTGAAGGTTCAAGGAAGGTCATGAAAGCAGTTTTGTACTACCCCAGCAGAAAATAATAATAATGGATTTTAATCAATTCCATGGGCGTTTCCTGTCCTTCTGTGAACTTACTCCATGATCTCCTAAGGCCAACTCCCAACAGTCCTGAAAGGAGCTTGTCTTCAAACAAGTCAGCCTTAGGAGGGAGGTCTATAATATACGGGTGGCGGGTTGGAATTGACAACTAGTTCAGTGTAAGTTGGATTAAGAACATGCACAAATACCAAATACCAGCAACTGTGTACATGAAAGCACACATATAACACACACAGCCCCCAAAGAACTGAGGGAATCCTGTTCATTGTCTCTTTCCAAGTGTTGATGTCAAATTTCAAACAAGTCTGAAATATTTTGTTCCCTGCTTATCTATGGTCACCATGTTATGATGGAGACTCTGACGTCAACAGAGTGTTTTAGGAATATGAGACATGGAAAGTTGCCTGATACCAAGTCAGATGGTTGGTCCATATAGCTCAGTATTGCCTACTACGCCAGCCTCCGTCAACTTTGTGTCTTCTAGGTGTTTTGTCCAACAACTCCCATCAGCCCCACCCAGCCGGTGATCAGTGATGATGGGAATTGCGACTCAAAATATCTAGAGGGCTCCAGGTTGACAAACGTTGGTCTGCACTGACGGGCGATGACTCTCCAGGGCTTCAGATTGGAGCGTGAATGTGTGTCTCTCCTGGCCCTACACAGATTTTCCAATGATTGAACCTGGGACCTTCTGCATGCAGAGCAGGTGCTCTCATACTGAACTGTGGATATTCCCTAAATGTTTTATACATTTGCCTGGTCAGTGTGCGTTGTGTGCATTTTGAATTGGCAGATCTGCAAAAGATCTCTGGCAAATTCACCATCTTCCACCTGACTTTGCCCCCCCCCCCTCGCTTGGGCAGCGTACAGGCTTCTCCTATCTGTGCCATCAGTCTGTGCACATTCTCCAAGCCTGCCAGGTGCACAGTTGCTGCTCTTCATGCCTCTTCCCCCCTTGCGTTCAGGTCACATTAACCCAGGCACGCACTCTCCCACATGCACATGCACGCATGTTTATATTTCCACAATAATCCGAAACAAATATGCCCGGGCAAGAAAGGTTACCCGCCTGCCATCTGATTTTAGCCAAGTGTGTATGCAAATTCGCTTATTAATGTGTTTGTGTGCGGCGTAAATATTGCAAATCTAATCTGTTTATATATGTAATTCACACACAGCTGTGCTCACGCCTGCCTATTGCCAATATTTCCAGGCGGGCAGAGGGGGCGGTTCGGCGGGAGGCCTATTGTTGGGAACAAAAGGCTCAACAGCTTAGCGCCATGGAGGTGGAGCCGATTACCATCCTGGGCTCCTTTGGTATTCCCCTGAGGGAGGCCATTTTAATGACAGCCTGGCTGTGCATGTGAGTAGATGGAATGTACCAACTCCAAAAAGAGGTGGCGGCATTGCTGTTTGTTCCCATTGCTTGAGGAAGGCATCCCTTAAACGCCATTAGCTGGACTTCACCCAGACAATATACCCCAAAACAACAATAAAATAAAGTTAAAAATAATTACAGCATTAAGATCGCTTCAACAAGAAGTACAACATGTGTATATCGATATGAATGTACACAATATACCTTGGTACATGAAGTGTATATGAGAGTCTTTTCCAGTCCCTGGCACTCGGGGTTACTGCAGGGTACTACCGTACATACTTAAATGATTCAGACCGTGAGCTTATCAACACAAAGTTGCCTATGCTAAGGTTCGTAGAGAAATGCAATTTTGACTTTTAATGTAGAAGACAAGCCAACAAATTCCCCCACCATATCTTGCAAAACACATCAGTTTCCCCATGCAGTACAAGGACAATTGCTAGATAAAGTCATCTTAAACTAAATTTATTTTCCCAAATTGACACCCCACCCTGTAACCCAGATCACACAAACTCAGTTTCCTATAATAAGAATAATTATCATTATTTAAATTTGTACACCACCCTTCATCCGTAGATCTCAGGGTGGTTCACAACAACACAAACACAAAATACAAAATAAAATTGAGAACAAAAACAAACTGATAAAACCGCCCCCCCCCCCGGGTCACAACACATTTGAAAGGCACCTGATGCCAAATTCATTGCCTACCCGTAATAACATAAGACAATCCTTCAGGATCAGGATAAAGGCGCATGTAGTCCTACATCCTGTTCTCAGAGTGGTCAACCAAATGCCTATGGAAAGCTATAATAAAGGTGATCACCCATAGAAACTGCCCTAACACAAATCTGCAGGCTCTTTGTTCCACTTTTGCCTGCACCAAAGTAGCCAAAGTAGAGAGAGAGAGAGAGAGAGAGAGAGAGAGAGAGAGAGAGAGAGAGAGAGAGAGAGAGAGGAAGGAACTAACCTGTATGCATCATTGCCTGGTCACTCCAGCAAGGGGCTTTTGTGCATATTTCTTTTCTTTTTTTTAAGGTTTACTAGATTTTTCTGTATGGCAAGAAAATACAGTGACACATTTACCAAAACATGAGTAATTTGCTACGATTCTCCAAGCCTAGGCAAGTGATGCCAATGGTGTAGTCTGTGGGGAAGCTGCCAGGGCACATATACGTCTTTGGCATGCAAAGTGAAAAATATGAGTTTCGACTCACCAGAAAAACCTATTGTGTACACTCTTTATTTTGTACCAATACAAATGCTATCATTTTTATTCCAAGCTAATCCATTGCAGCTGGTACACGCCTTCTTCTTCTTTTTTTAATACAGCATTTTCCCAAATGCCCTGGAGGGGCATATTTAGTAAGGAAAAGAAGAAGTGATTCAGTTGACATTTATGAGACCTTATTCAAAACCAAAACCCAAGAACAAAGGCTCATCTACTCCAGCATCCTGATGTCAAAGTGGCCAATCAGATGCCTCAGGGAAGCTCACAAGCAGAACCTGAGTGCAATAACAACTCTCCCTGCTTTTGTTTCCCTAGCAAATGGCGTTCAGGGGCATACTTCCTCCAACAGTCAAGGTAGACTGTGGCCATCATCATGGCCAGTAGCCACCATTAGCTTTGTCTCTCATGTTTCTTGGTCCTACCCCCTTATGGGTTTGTTAGAGGCTGCTAGAATTACCTGACACCTTTCCAATGCCCAGCGTAGAGACCTCTGTGTTTTGTCTTCTTGGGTGCCACCATCCAGAGTTCTGCAAACTTTTCCTTGCAAGGTTAGTTTTCCTTCATCGCATTTGTATAGCTGGAGTTCCTTGGATGGAGCTCAGTAGCAAATCAGAATTTTTAAGCACGCTGAAAAACTTGCAGGTCCGGGATGGCTGGCACCAGCAACAAAATAATTTCATTAAGAACCCTCCCCCCCCAAAAAAAAACCATACAACAACAATAAACATGAACGCCAAGCAGATAACCGGGTGCTGGATTTTAATACTTGGTTGCAGCCTTCCTTGGCAAATTCTAATCCCTCGATAATGGAAATCCTGGTGCATAACCTTAGCTGCAGCCTCCGGAATGGCATAATCGCCACATTGATAAACATGCCATCTGAGCTCCGTTAGTCAGAACATAATGGCTTTGTGTATCTTGTCATGCCATTTGTTTCGGCAGATAAAATATGGGGCCTACAAGTAACACATATGCAAACATTAGCATGCTTGTTTCTCGTCGCTTCTTGGTTATTTATAGCCCCCCTGTTTACACATCGTGGCAGGGATACCAGAGAACCTAATAAATTATGTCGTGGAGGGAACACGGGGGAGCGTCAGCTTGCAAAATGGCTTTAGGAGGCCTTGTGTTCTAGCCCTTCAATAGCCATGGCAACCATTTTTGCAAAGCACATATCTGCATTGTCTATCGACAATGGCCGCTGATCCATCAAGCCACAGAATTTCTCAATGCTGCTTTTTTAAAATAAAAAAAGTGCTACCCAGATACACGCTGTGTTTGCGTTTTTAACTCCTGATGACCAGCTCTTTTTATGGGGCCTTCAGCAAGCATTAATTTCTGTGAGGCCACAGAAATCTTGCTCATATTTATAACTACCTGCCACCGTCCTCTCCTGAAAAGAAAAGCAGGCGGAGCATTTATAAAGGAAAATTGTTGTAAATTAACAAATATTTCAAGACACAGGTGGGATGGATTAGTCCTCTCAACCCCACTTGCATTTTGAGAATTGTCAGCTTGGGGCAGATCCGGCTCGCCTACCCCCCCCAACACCCCCCCCCGTTTTCCACAGTAAATTGCTCGTTTTTCAGCGGCCATTTTAAAGTACTAAAAACAGCATAGTATTGCTACTGTCAGAGGCAGTGTGCTTCTGGGTACTGGCTACTGGGAATCACCAACGGGGAGAGTGCTGTTGTCCTCCCATCCTGCTTGCGGTCTTTCGTTTAGGGCATATGGTTGGCCATTGTGAGTTAAGGGTGCTGGACTAGATGGGCCACTGGCCTGATCCAGGACTAGTAAGAGGAGAGAGGGCCCCTGGAAGAGCTTCATTTGGCCCCTAGGCCTGAAGTTCCCCACTCCTGAAATAGGGCGGCCATCTTTTTTGAAGAGTAGCAGCAGAAGAGTTTGTGAAGAGCAGTGGCCTTGCTTCACAAAAAAGATTTGTCCCCCTGCCTTATACTTTTGTCTTCCGTAACAGGTGCTTGTGGGGGGTGATGAGGTGAGGGGCTTATTCTTTGTCTGACCACCCCTGCACATTTTGGAGGGGTGATTGCCTTGACCTGAGATGCAACAGAAGGCAGGGCACACCTTAGGAATTGCTGCTGCCAGAGTGCATGTTCCTGTAAATCCCTGGTGTTTATGCTGTTTTCTTCTTTCCTGAGCTGTCTGCAGGGCTTGGCCCTGGACCACTTGCCTGTTGCGAATATCCTTAACCCAAGGAGGTCCATGGGAACTGCTTACTAGGGGAATTGGTTTTAGCTTCTAGTACCAATCTATATTGCCTCAAGTTGTCAGTGAAGATTCAGAGGTGGCTATCCCACATTTGTTTCTAGACTGGAGGCTTGTTCCCATGTTACACTGGACTCAGGGACCAGCTGTCTCTTTGTGGAAAAAAAGGGCATACACTTGTTTGTACAGCTCAGCTGTTGTGTACACGGATGGTACACAGTTAAATATGAACAGGAATCACTGTATGAGTGTGCAGCTCGAAATCAGTGTAGTTATTGTGTAAATGGATTGTGTGCCTGTTCAGTGTAACACATGAACAACCCTACGTGTGTATACACATCTGTTTCTTGTAAGATGAGCTGAATAAATGAATGTTTATTATTATGGCCAAACAGCCAGCATACTAAATTTAAGATGAAGTAAAATTATTGATGGAAGGAAAAGCACCTGTTGATTTCAGCGAAAATGTGCAGCAACCCTGGTCTAGAAACTGACTTTGTGCTTCATTGGCTTCTGGAACAAATGAATAGTTTTCCTCCTGTCTTTGTGGTTTTACTCACCTTAAGGCTTGAATTAAACTCCAGCATGTGTACCAGATACAATTCTTTGGAGTGTGTGCGGGGGGCGGGGGGGTATGTATGCTCTATTTTGCCCACTCCTGATTTAGCATATCATTACTTTGGAAATAGATTCCTGCATTTATTTATTTATTTTGTTCCTCTGGAGCGATTTCCGTTTTCCCTGGAGTAGAATATGAAAATAATTCAAAGATTGCTTTTGCTGCAAACGTTTAAACAGAGGAGGCAGAAAATGTAAAGAGGAAAAAGCTTCCGGGAGCAGAGATGGGATATTATAAAGCAGATATTTTATATATTGGCTTATAACTTGTCTAACTCATTCCTAGAAGGCAGCCATGTCCTTTAAAAGCCACCTTCCAGTGAATTATTATTTTGAATTTCAAGATTAAGTGCTATATGAGTTGAGAACATTTAAGAAGCTTCTAGTTCTAGGCTGGCAACCTGCCTTGTGTGACTGTCCTTGAGTACACACCGTACATATAATGTGTATATATAGCACAGCCCCCCTATAAACACTTCACAGAGCTGCAGTTCCCAGCAGCCTTAAAAACTACAGTTCCCAGGATTCTTTGGGCGAAGTTGTTGCATGTGTTCAGTGGCATTACTTCTGTATGCCAAGAGGCACAACAAAAAGAGGTATCAGAAGACATGGGAGAGACCCCAGGTTTGCAGAAGTACAAAAAAGCTTTAGGGATAGAGCCTTTGTGGGGTGGGGAAAAAGGCTCCCCAAACAGCCCACTGAGGATTACACTTGCTCAGGGACCACAAAGTGCTTCATTGCAGTTTCCACTTGTGTATAATAAAATACAAGCACACTGTTGTGTCCACTGTTAGTACTACTCAGTGTAGACCCATTGAAATTAATAGATTTGATTCACTTAGATCCATTAATTTCAGTGGGTCTGCTCTGAGTAGGACATGGTTGGATGCAAACCATAATTGTTGCAAGCTGTGATTAAATGCAACAATTAACATTCCATCAAGGTTTTTGGATAACCTGTTAAATCTGCATTCCAGATCTGTCTGTCCTTCCTGTTACAGTATTCAGTTGACTGTTGCCACTTTGTTAAACTAGTGTTTGTTTGGTGTGGTTTTTTTTTTTAAAAAAAGATTGATTCGTCTTTAAATGGCTCACATTCATCCAGCCCTGTGGTGTGCAACAGAAGCAATTCAGAGCTTTAAATTATTGAACCAGGGATGCTCCTGAGGTAAATCCACAGTTGGGCATGTTAATCAGTTATCAAAAACAGAGATCAACAGCTAGCGTGTCCTTTTCGTTCTCTGCCCCTGCTTTTCCAGGGACACAATGAATTTCAAAAGTTCAACATACATGTAATGGAAAGCAAAAAACTATAGCCAGGTTCCTAGTAAGTACACAACTGTCCGTGTGCAGCTGAAAGGGCTCTGGGCTTGGGTCTCTGGATAATCTGTGCACATTATGATACATGGCAAACTAGCTTCCAAAATCGACAAGGGCTTTCAAAAGCAAAGTGTTGTATAAGATGATGATGATTTATTGAATTTATATCTGAGATACACATTTTAAAAACAAATACAAAGCAGTTGCAAACATTCCCAAAACAATTACAATTTGAAACATTTAAAAGCAGTTACAAAATTTTTGAAAACAGCTAAAAACATTTTTCTATCCAGTTATCTTAGGGTTGCCAGGAACAGTATTCTCCAGTAGCCTTACTGAACCCTGAAGTTCCTTGCAGAATGTTACCAGGGGTTCATTAATAAGATTAGTGATGGCTAGGGAATATTGCATGTTTTCTAGGGAGCAGCATAATGATGAGGACTAACAGGTCCAACCAATTCCCATGTGAACTGAGTATGCACCCATTGAAATGGTCGAAGTAGGACAGGCAGAAGGAAGGTGTGACCAAAATCTAGAGGAAGATCTAGCACAGTGGTAAAGAACCTGTGCGCTCCCCATATTTTATTGGGGCTTCCAACTCATCTCAGCCTCAGCCAACACGGCCAATTGTCAGGGTGAGAGGAGTTGTGCCGTCCACTAACACTTGGGATGGCCACAGATTCCTGAACTAGTTCCTGCAAGTTGTTGTGACTTTTGAGAAGAGGTGGAGCCAGTGTGGTGTAGAGTGTCAGACTAGGACTTGGGAGACCAGGGTTCGAATTCCTGCTCAGCCCTGGAACTCATTGGGCGACCTTGGGCCAGTCACAGTTTCTCAGCCTAACCCACCTTGCAGGATTGCCATGGGGAGGAAGAGAGCCACGTATGCCACCTAGAGCTCCTTGTAGGGTAGATGAGATAAATAAATAAAAAATGCTGGAATAGGTTGACTTTTGGTCTGGATAATTACATTTTCAAGCAAGTGTTGCAGGCTCTGGACCAGAGACAGGCCTGATTGGTTGTGTAGTCCAAGACATCTGGAGACTGGAGAAAACTGGATAAGTTTGTGCTTTTTACTGGGAAGGGGTCCAGAGTTGTGTTGTAAATGTAAAACAATTGGGGAATTCTAGCATCTATTCAATTTAGACAATGCAAGACTGTTGAGGGTCTTCCCCCTTCCTAAATGTGCCCCAGAATTCACTGAAACACCCAGCAAGTTGGGGAGGAGTTTTCTGAAGGTGTGAAGCAGCTTATAGCAGGGATAGCCAATGTGTCCCTTCCCCCCCCCCCGGATGTTGTGGACTACAACTCCCATCAGCCACAGCCAGCATGGCTAATAGGGCTGTTGATGGAGATTGTAGTCCAAACCTTCGGGGGGGGGCACCACACTGGATCCCCCTTGCATATAGGGTCTAATAAATGGAGGCCCATTTCCTTAAAAAAGAAGAAAATTTATTTGAACTGTGAAACTCCCCTCCCCCTTCATACTGGCATAATTGTTAAATTCTTTTGTGGGGAGGGGAAGCAACCGCAATTCCCCACTCTGTGGGCCAAAGTAAATAACCTGTCATAATGCATTTAAAAAATGAGGATGCAAACCACAGGAGTAATGCACAGGAGAGGAAGGATCTCGTTCCTTGGCGGGGAGATTACTGAGGGTTGGGAACCTCGGAAATAGCTGGATTAAACTGGGGTTGGCGTAGAGCAAGCCGCAAAATGGTCCCCAAGCTACGTGAAGCAGTAGCCAAGGGTAATAGAGCTTCACCAGTAGGGCAGGAAGGTGGAAGCTGATAGTTATTTAAGGAAGAGGCCTGGTGTTTTATGTCTCTGCGAGAGGGACGTTTTTTGGGTTGCTTTTGCTCCTCTGTTTAAAAATAAACCTCTGGCCTTCTGTCACAACAGCAGGTAGAGTTGCTAGACATATCTGATTTCAGAACATTTCTAGCTGGAGCTAGGTGGACCAGCCAACTGAGTCCCACAAGCCCACGAAAGAACAGAAGCTGCTACCTACCACCATCCCAATGGCGCAAATTCCATGGTGCTGAGAGATCCATGGCTTGTACCCAGTTGTTAATCCTACCTATCAAAGTAAATGGACATGACTAACTGAGGCCCATTAATTTAAGCAGGTCTGCTCTGGTAGGACATAAGTTGGATGCAGCCAGTGGTTTGTTCTGGCAGCCCCACTTGCTTAGACTTATGGTCTTTCTTTTCTACCACCTCCCCACCCACTCCCATTAGAACGAGAATCTTTCTCAACCAACACAATCTATTCGTATTCCGTAACAAAATCTGAATGGATCCTCGTTTGTGTTTATGGCTACATGGCCCCCTCTACCCCCTGCATCAAATTTAGAAGGACTTTCTGAGTGAGATCTCTAGATGGATTAAAAATAGACTTTATTTGGGGAGACTTTTTCTATCTGGGGATTAGGTTATATTTAGCAAGCATCTCAATATGTTTCAATCCGAGTTTCAGTATCTGCTCAGGACCCATAAAAATTAGAGTACAAATGTGTTGATAGCTTTTACTGGATTATTTGCAGACAAGTCTGTAATAAAGACAGCTGATGAGCCTTTTCATTCACACTCTTGGGTGCTAAGAGCTACATTCAAAAAATGAAAATGGCTGTTAGGTGGCTGGCTACCTAGCAGTCTGTTGCTCTTTGAGAACAAAGAAACAATAAGCAGAAGAAACCACCTGGGTGTGTCAATACTACATGTGTTGCTAGCATGGGCACCCACAGGGTTCCCTGGTGCCTGGAGGTTCCCTGTCTCCCAGTGAAAGTAGGCTTTAAAGAAACGTATTTGTAGACAGTAGATATGTGTGTTTGGTTGTGGTGTGTGCAGGGCGCACGATCATTTCTGCAGTTTGTAAATGTACCTGTGGGCCCCAAAAGGTTGGCAACCCCTGCTGGCTCCCCCAAAGAGTGCTGGGAATTTGTATCTTGAAAGTGTTGGTAATTCTCCTTTAAGGATCCCAAGCCCCTCTTGGAGAACAAAACCCCCAGAGTTTCCCCTTGGAAAACCTGCTCGGATATGTGTGCCATGGGTATGCTCAATGTGTTAATTAGAGTCTAAGCTTTGATGGATAGATGTTGTACTAACACCGAGCATGAAGGCGACAGCTTCCCACAGTAGAATTTACTGCTAGACCAGAAGACTGGGCAAAGGGGTAGAAAGTTGCAGTGGCCAGAATCCAGCCCAAACCTTCCTAAAATATCTGGATCAAATGTAAATCATTACAGTGCTGATATTTCAAATGACCTACAACCCTTCCCCTGGGCAGAAAGCACGAGTAACCTATTTGATTTCTGAACATACTTGGACAAGTTTATTAAATATATTTTACTATTTTAATTAAGCACTCGGCTGTTGGTTTTTTGAGGTGTCAGAGCGATTGTTATCTTGTAGTCAACTCAGAATAAAACATTTCTTCCTCTCTGTATGCTGCTATTGGATTTGTATAAATCTTTGTTTACAGCATCCTAGGTTTGATCCCCCACCCCACCCATAAACTCTCTAAGACTGACTTGTGATTGGGTTTGTGGTGGTATTATTTTACTGTGCTTCAAGTTTGTGTTGTTAAACCGCCCTGCAGATAGAAAGGCAGGATATACATCTTTTAAATAAGTATGGGATTTGGGCCAAGTCTCCTTCCTTAGCTCTAGAGCAGGCATCCCCAAACTGCAGCCCTCCAGATGTTTTGGCCTACAACTCCCATGATCCCTAGCTAACAGGACCAGTGGCTGGGGAAGATGGGAATTGTAGTCCAAAATATCTCGAGGGCCAAAGTCTGGAGGGCCATGGATCCCCCAGGATCAAAACAGGGGGGGGGGGCAAGCCATGGTCGTTTAGGGGCAGGGCCAAGGCACGGGAGGGGAGGGGCCACGAAGTGGGTGGGAACGTGGGCCAGCGGGATCATCTGAACGTGGATCATCCTAACAAGCAGCAGCATTTATATAGCACTTAGGTTTGGCGCTCACTTGCCTGGTGGTATTAGCAGCGAATAACGAGATTTGCACCCCAGTATCCTCTGCGGGGCCCTAGCGTCGGCTGCCTGCTACAGCCTTTGCTGCGGGGAGTCTGCCTAGGTGATCCAGGCCGCCTTTTGCAGCTCGCCCGGTGCCTCTTGTTTCTCTCTTTCTCCCTTCTGCCGCTCAGCCCAGCTCAGATCACATGTTAAACTGCTGCCGCCGCCGCCTCCTCCTCTTCCCTCCCCTTTTGTAGTGTCAGAGCCTCTCCGGGTAACAAGCGATTCCCGGCTCCTCCGGCTGCCTCCTCCGCTGCCACCTCCATGCAGGACGCCCCTACTTGGAGACCCAGATTTTGACTCTTCCCTTGCACTCTCAGCAGCGGCTGAAACAGGCAAAGGAGAAAAGCTGCTCTCTGCTTTGGCGGCGGCTGGTTTGTTGCTTCGGAGTTCTTCCTCCTCCCCTTCCCCCTCCCAGAAGGGAAATCACCCCTCCACAGGGTGTGTGTTTGTGTTTGTGTGTGTCAGTTTGTACGTCAGTCATTTTTGTGCAATCGGTATGCGCGCGTGCTTCTGTTTTGGGGGGGGGGAGAGCTTTGAAAAACCTTTTGCTGTTTCTACGGCTCTCTTTTCAATCCGGATTTAAACATCACTTTGAAACTCTCCTTTTCTCCCCTCCACCCCCCTCCCACTCTCTATATATTTAGGGGAGGAGTGTTGGAACCGAGAAATCTGCAAACACAGAAGTGTTGAGTTTTGGGGGGAGGTAGGGTGGGCTGTATTTTGTGTGCTGCGGTTTGTTTTTGTTTTGTTTTTAATTATTGCCAAACTGGATTATTTGAGAAGCCCAAACAGAAGTCTTTGGCAGCCCTGGATTTTGGAGCTAAATATGGACTGATTCTCCCCCCCCAAAAAAGGTGGGGAATAATAAAGCAGTCTATTTCTTTTCCTGGAAGAGATTTATTTGGAAATCATATACTGTGTGTATGTATATAATCTGTATAAATATATATAAACTTTCAAAAGAATCCTGGATGCTTTGAGCTCGGAATGAGTTTTTCATCTTTTCACAGCTCCGACAGCAACCCCCTTCTCTGTCCAGAATTGTAGAGCAGGAAAAGCACTGTTCTCTCGCTCCTCCACCCCCAGTTTAAGATGGAATTAGATCTTGCTTCAGGTTTACAACATTTATTTTCATGGAAACCAGCAACTTGCCTTCTCAAAGGCCTCCCAACAAAGCATACTGCCCATGTCATTTTGTGCTAAAAGGTTGTTTTTTCTCGTGTTTCTTTAAAAATAAATTTAAAAAATATTTTACTCCTGGATGAGACTTGAGATTGAAATCTGAAAATTAGCCATTTCTGTGGGACTTAACCTGCATGTTTTTGTGCAACCCCTAATCCGGCAACTTTTTAAACTACCGTGCTGGTTAAAGAGATTTTCTCTTTGCCTCTGCTGACATTCTATTTTTGATTTAAATACAGAAACGCTTCATTAAAGGGCTCAGACAGTATGGGAAGAACTTCTTCAGGATCCGAAAAGAGCTGCTTCCCAATAAGGAAACAGTAAGTATCCATGGACTTTATGTAACTTGTTTGTGTGTGTGCGTTTTATGGCACTCTGCATTCCTCCATTTGATCGTACAAAGCTGTTGCCTTTTAACCCTGTGCTGGGCTTTTAACTCAGCTGCTTCTGGGACAGTTTTAAGAGCTGTTGTGTGCGGGTGTGTGTTTCCCTCCCCTCAAAGCAATAGACTTGAGAAAGTAAACCAGTTTACTTTACAAACGGTGTTTGATCAGATGGTGCTGGCAGTTTAGGGACGCAGCTCAGACCTAATTTTAAATGGATGATGTGATGGTAGTAGTTGCAAGGATAGTCGTTGCATTACTAAACTTGAAGGCTGATTCTAATTGCATTTCGAGGAAGAGAAGTCTCTGTAGGGTGGGTCGGGGTGTCTGCCCTGGCTGTGTCAGGAGGTTGTTGTGTGTGTCACTTAACGCTTTAGCCGTTAGCAGATGACAGTTTTTGTTTCGCAGCCGATATAGGATCGTTCCTGCCACTACAAAACCATCCAGCTGACAGATTTATTTATTTTTTGCAGATAATCTTCCAGGTGCCTGCATTAGAGAAAATAAGAAATAAATGACTTTCCTTTTAGAAAGCGGGGGAGATTAGGATCGGTTGCGGTCTAGAAGTTCCTATCTCTAGAAGCTTCTGTTTTCAGAGCTGCTGGTAGTTTCTGTTTGCTGCTTGTAGAGGGGACAGGCTCCCTTTTTGCCTCTTGGGTAGGAAAAGAGCGATGAAAATGGCAGGCAGAGGTAATATTTGTCCTTGGTGCTTGTTCCATGGGACACTTGCATATTTTTAAAGCAACATGAAGCTGATTGTTCAGCAAATGCTTGAAGAATGGTTTCTCATGGTGGAACCTCTTTGCCACAAAAATGTCGTGTCTTCATTTCTCTGAACAGAAGCAGGCAGGGAGAGAGTCACCGTGATTGTGAGTCATGGTTTTAATTTAATTGAGTAACTTGGACTCTGAGGTTTTCCTCCATGGTGCGAAATACGACTGTTGAGCTACTGTGTTGTGACACGAGGACCTGTCATCGTGAAGGATTAATTGTAACATCACATACACCAGGCAGGCAGGCTTCCTGCAGAGTTTTTCTTGCTTTTTGTCCCCGCTATGGACAAATGATTATAAAGGAAAAGTAAACTTCTGCATTTTAATAACTTTCTCATTGAACAAAGGCTCTGGGAAGAAAGTTACATCCTTTAAAAATCAAAAAGCAAAACAGAAATACACACACACCCTAACAAACACTGGCTTTTCTAAAAATATATAATGAAATAGGTTGTGAGCAGATATTTTTTGTTTCACGTATCTAACAAAGTCCTTTTAAATTATTCACTCTCTGCAATGATACGGATATATATATATCCCTTTTTTTTTTTCAAAGTCAGGTAGGGAAAAGGAGGTTCGCCCAGTCACCCTCATTGGACTTTGAACTTGCCAAGTCACATAATTTGTGCCCTCCCCTTTAGAAGAAGGGAAAAAGTGGGGCAGGGAAGAGTTAGAGCCTCTGTGAAAAAAACGAACTCGGGGTGCTAACGCTACTCAAGCACCACATTTTTATTGTGGGAGGCCTAAACATTTTGTGTTAGAGGAGATGGGGCATTGAAGCTCAAGCTGTTTGATGTCCTGTGTTGGGGTCTCAACTGAGCGATGGCCTCTCATGCCTCTAGTGGTAACTGATCTGTGAGTAGCCTTTGACCTACAATGGATTGTTTAATCTCTGCTTCCTGTTCTTGCCCACAGGTTTCCTCTTGCTTGATCTTGCCTCCTCAATCAGGCAAAGCTCAAGAATTGGGGTGGGGGCAGGGGGGGCAGAGTGCAGGTCCAGACACAGACTTGCTCTTGTGTGTGCTTTAAAAAAGACAAAAATCATGCTTTTGATTTTGTTTTAGTAACTGGATTACCTCTACGATACAGCCTTTCTTGATTTGTTTTCTCCTAAAATGACCCCCCTTTTTTTGCTTGATATTGTTAACGGGATAGCAAGGAAGGAAGGAAGGAAGGAAGGAAGGAAGGAAGGAAGGAAGGAAGGAAGGAAGGAAAGGGCAACCGATAGTGAAAGTGAATCTAGAGCAACACGAGCCTTGAAGTGGAAGAGTGGCTCTTGTTTGTTGGGATCATGACACAGCTAGGACCAGCTTGTTCTACCCTTGGGTGCAAGTCCCAAGGCATATTTACCTGGCCTTGGTTAATTTAGCTGGTGGTGACTGCCTTGAATTTGACCTTGGGAATGCCAGTTAGAATGCATTACAACTGAGGATCTGTCTTCTGTTTTGGATGATATTGTTTGGAATTTGCCTGCACTTATTATTATTTAAATACTAAGCATCTGAACGTCAGAATTTTTTACCTACCTTTGACCCAGAACCCAGTCCAAGATCAGTGAAGAGGAGTTAGTTTCAATGAGTTGTAGCCAAAGCTAGCCCTACTCAAGAGTAGACCAGTTGAAATTAATGGATATAGCTAACTTAGGCCCATTAAATTAATTGGGCCTGCTTGAGTGGGTGTGCCTTCTGCACAATATATTAGAACCATAGCCTTAGGCTAGTATTCTCTGAATTGAACTTGTGCATGTGTATCAAATGGCTGTGTGAACTTAAATTCCTTCTGGTTTGAAATTTCCTCATCTTGCAAACAAGTCCACAAAAAAATTGCTAGCCTACTATGGTTTTTATTAACCTGCGTTCACATATGAATGGGATATAAGTGCATTTAACTATTTAATAACATAATCATGTTAGTCACCCATGGCATAAAGGAGCAGAAGTGCCAACTTTCCTAATTCGTTCCTTCCAGAAGTCTCCTAGTGGAGATTTCCTTGCCACCGGCAACCAAGCACAATGCTGCGGGAAAGGCCCTAATTAAGGGGCAGAGAACCTGCTTTGCATGCAGACGATCCCAGCTTCAATTTCCAATGGCCTCTCCAGGTGGAGATGAGTTTGAAACCCAGGAGAGCCATTGTCAGTCAGCGTAGACAGTTGTGAACTAGGTGGACCAATGGTCTGAGTGATCATAAGGCAGCTTCCTAACAAAATGAATTTCAATAGGGACAAATGTAAGGTTCCACACTTAAGAAGGAAGAGGCTGTACAAATATAAGATGGGGGGCACCTGGCTTGCCAGTATGCATGTGAATAGAATATTGGGGTCTTAGTAGACCACAAGCTTAACATGAGTCAACTGTGTGATACTGCAGCAAAAAATGCCATTCTAGGCTGCATCAATAGAAGTTCAGTGGTGCCTCGCTAGACGAATTTAATTCGTTCCACGGGTCAATTCGTATAACGAAAAATTCGTCTAGTGAATCCCATAAGAATGCATTGAACTTATTTTTATTTTTTTGCCTATAGGAACACATTAATTGAATTTCAATGAATTTCAATGAATTTTTCGTAAAACGAATTCATCTTGCGAGACAACCTCCGCTCGAAAATTCTCTTCGTTAAGCGAAAAATTCATCTTACAGGGCATTCGTCTAGCGAGGCACCACTGTATAGTGTCCAGATCAAGGGAAGTCACAGTCCTGCTCTATTCTGCCTTGGTCAAGCCACACCTGGAGTACTTTGTCCACTTCTGGGCACCACAATTTACAAAGGATATTGGCAAGTTGGAAGGTGTGGCAGAGGAAGGGTAACCAAGATGATCAAAAGTCTGGAAGCCAAGCCTTATGAGGAATGGTTGAGGGAACTGGGTATGCTTAGCCTGGAAAAGAGACAACCTAGAGGTGCTGTGATATCCACCTTCAAATAGCTAAATGGATGGAGCCAGATCATTTTCTTCTGCTCTGGAGGCTAGGATCTGAACCAATGGCTTCAAGTTACAAGAAAGGAGGTTCCAACTAAACACCAGAAAGAGCTTTCTGACACTATGAGCTGTTTGATAGTGGAACAGTCTCCCTCCAGAGGTGGTGGACTCCCTTGGAGGTTTTTAAGCAGAGGTTGGATGGCCATCTGTCATGGTTGCTTTAGTTGAGATTCCTGCATTGCAGGGCATCAGACTAGATGTTCCTCGGGGTCCCTCCCAACTCTTACAATTCTATAATTCAATAGAGCGGGGGGAAAGGACTCCCACATCCTATGTATCTGCTATATTTGCTTTTCAAGTGTGGCAAGGGCACCTCTCGCCAATGAGTGTGGGCCCCTGGTGGGTATGTTTTTATAAACAGATTCTGCATTCTACTCCACATTTTGTGAGCTGATTGTGCAGGAACTGAGGCGCCTAAGAATATTAGAAGAATCCTGCTGGATCAGAACAAAGACCCATCTAGTCAAGCATCCACAATCTCACAATGATCAACCAGATGTCTCTGGGAAGCCCAAAAGGAGGACACGAGATTGCAGTAGCCTCACTTCCCTAGAGTTTGGCATTCAGATATGAGCTGCCCCTGATCCTGGAAGGAAGTGGAGCTAGGGTATCATAGCCACTGGTAGCCTAATCCTCCATTAATTTGTCTGATCCCCTTTTAAAGTCATCCAGGTTGATTGCCATCACCACCTATTATTCTGAGTTTGGTCTCCTCCTTACAGAAACCAGGGTGCTGAGTCTAACAAAACCTGACAATTTTAGAGGGATTGGGATAGTTCAGGGCATGTGAACCTTGGAGGAGAAGAAGGGTTTGCATTTGCATTTTTATTTTCAGTTATTGACATATAAATTAATGCTACACATTTCCTTTGCAAATCAGACTATAACAAGTTGCCTGCCTGCCTGCCTTCACATACCAACCTGTCTCAAGTTATTTGGTGCTATTCAATAGCCTGAATGGAAAGAACTGTCTCTTTTTACAAAGGGGTTGGTTTCTGTTCGCCTGGAGGTGATAGTTACTTGCTGTGCTGTTGCAGGTAACTGACTTTTCACCTGCTATAGGTTGATTTTCATGTTTCATTTTCATAATTTGTACACACACACACCCCATTTTAAAAAAATTAAATGGTAGTTAAATTTCTTGTTGTCATCTTACTTTTAATCTAGGGTTTAAGGAGATAATATTCCTACAGATATATTCCCTTCATCCTTCCTTCTCAATAAACCAAGGTTTTAAATTTATCTTGCAGCTATTGATTTTTATTTTCTAGCCTGCTCCGTTACTAGTTTCTGGACATGTTACAGTTAAAATAATTTGTGTTCTAATAAACATTGGACTGAAACATCTATCAGATCTCACACCTGGGCCCTGAAAGGCCATAACTGAGGGTCAGTGAGTAAGAATGTATCTGTTTATTCCATTGCTGTTATAAGGGTGTGTTGAAAGTAATGTTCCCAAAAAGGCAGTGGTACAATCTTCCTTGGGATTGTACTGCACAAAAATGCTAGGGGAAGATTATATGTTTTGTAAGTGACCAAAAAGTAGAAAGTTAGCATGTCAGGGAGGCTGGGACATCTTAATGTGGTGGTATGTGACCTTCCCATGTGCAGAGAGAGAGATTGGTGGGGGTGCTAGGAGAGCATCCAAATGTGCGGTTTCAGAGTTGAATTTTCGACCGCTACAATTCCAAGAGGATTGTACCACATGCTTCCTCATCCCACCCTTGCGTCTGAATTTGTTTTGAGGGATTGACCAAATGAGCTTACAGCTTGGGATGAGGCATGATGTGTGGAACCCTGAAGTTGCTGGACTGCATCCCAAAGGTGTGCAGTGGTACCTCGACTTACGAAGGTTTCGACTTCCGAAGTCCGCTAACCCGGAAGTATTTTCGCCGCATGTGCGTTCTGCGCGTGCGCAGAAGCGGCGTGCACGGTCTGCACAAATCGCAAAATCGCACTCGTGCATACGCAAAATGGATCCTTCGACTTCCGAAGGTTTCAACTTCCGAAGAGCGCCATGGAACGGATCGCCTTCGTAAGTCGAGGTACCATTGTATTGTTATTTTTTAAGGCATTATTTCTCTCTCCTGTTTTCCTCTCAGGCCAAGGGCAGCATTGTTGGGACAGGTTGCCTGGGCTAAACAAATGGCGCTTTTATTACCTTAGGAGGTAAGAATTTCCAACGTCCAGGGTTATTTAATTTTAGGTTGAGGGTCCTAGACAAACAGTGGCATTCATGGCTCATTAACATTTAATCTAGTACTACATAATCCCACAATTTGACTTTCTTAAACAGCTTCTGCTCAAATAATAATAATAATAATTTATTATTTATACCCCACCCATCTGGCTGGGTTTCCCCAGCCACTCTGGGCGGCTTCCAACAGAAACATTAAAATATACCAATTTTTTAAACATTAAAAGCCTCCCTAAACAGGGCTGCCTTCAGATGTCTTCTAAAAATCTGGTAGCTGTTTTCCTTTTTGACATCTGATGGGAGGGCGTTCCACAAGGCAGGCGCCACCACCGAGAAGGCCCTCTGCCTCGTTCCCTGCAACTTGGCTTCTCACAATCAGGGAACCGCCAGAAGGCCCTCAGAGCTGGACCTCAGTGTCCGGGCAGAACGATGGGGGTGGAGACGCTCCTTTAGGACACACACAACCCACACACACCCCAGATGTGTTGCAATGCTGCACATGTGGTTTGGAAAAGGTCATGGTACTTTTTTCTTATGCCCACAGAAGTTTGGTAGGAAGTTTTGTTGGGGTCCTCAGCTCCACCTGTGCAATCTACACAGGCTGACTGTGAACAGATGCAGCAGGGCATTTGCAAGCAGGCTGGAGTTAATGATTCTCCCTCTTCCCCCCCACCTGCCCCCACTTAAACTGCAAATTTCCTTTAATGAAGGGAATGGGATAATTGCTTAGGCAAGGGCTTTCACCCCCTTAGTGTACCTCAGACATTCCCACCCACCCCTTTTAACTGTGGATGTCATAACACTTCTTCTTTTCTTTTCTTTTAATGCCGGGAGCAGAGCCTTAATTGTGCATAGACAGTATGGACACAACCCTCTTGCCCTGCTTTCCCACAGGAAGTCTTTATTTTTGTTTAGAAGGTTTGTTTCCCTAATGATGAGGCATATTAATATAGCGTCAGGGCCTTGGCTCTTAATTTTCTCACTTGCCATGTAAGCATTTTTGTTGTTGCCACTGCTCTTCAAATACCATACCTTCTCCCCCCCCCCCACAAAAAAAACCTTTATAACTTGCTCTCTCCCTCCCTTTCCATCTCCCTCCCTCCCTCCTCTCTCTTCCTGATGCAACCAAAGCTGAAATTTCCCATTAGGGCTGGAATCGGCTGCCAACATAAACAGCCCCTGCTTCTGCTCTTCTTCGTTCTGGCCTACCTTGTTCTGGATATTACAGGAGGGGGAGGTATTTTTCGTTTCTGTGAAATTGCAGGCTGGTCTTCCATTAAGTCAGATAATGGCCTGATTCTGTCCCAAACCCCTCTCTTTTTGTATTTAGCCACAGCAGAAATGCTCCATTAAAGTCCAGCCTGGTGATCAACAGGCTGTAGGAGTGGTCCTTGGCTTGGCAGGGGCATCATTTTGGGAGTCCTCCCTACCCCATCCTGTGTTTCAGGCCTCATGGAACTATTCCTCCAGAATGCTTAGTTCTTGTGCAGTGCTGCAAAATAGCTGCCACAGTGTGTGTGTGTGTGTTGTTACATCCATTTTTCTTCATTTGGTTTCCTTAAGTGTAAATATGTACAAATGCAGGCCTCCAAGTCGTGTAATCAATCTTGCCTCCTGAAATCTTTGCCCACTCTCACCCACACAACAGACTGCAACAGTGGGCCTGCTGGTTTACTCAGAATTGGCAAGCCATTCACATATGCTGCAAAGACATCTCTCCCCTTTCCTCACCTCCCCCAGCAAGGGATGCTTCCCCACTGAATGTCTAGTCCAGGGGTCAGCAACCCTTTTCAGCCGTGGGCCGGTCCACCGTCACTCAGACCATGTGGTGGGCCGGACTATATGTGTTTTGGGGGGAAATGAACGAATTCCAATGCCCCACCAATAACTCAGAGATGCATTTTAAATAAAAGCACACATTCTACTCATGTAAAAACAACAGCCAGGCCCCACAAATAACCCAGAGGTGCATTTTAAATGAAAGGACACATTCTACTCACGTAAAAACACGCTGATTCCCGGACCATTCACAGGCCAGATTGAGAAGGCAATTGGGCCGCATCCGGCCCACGGGCCTTAGGTTGCTTACCCCTGTTCTAGTCTACCCCACTCATTTAAATCATTAATCTCAAACACGCTTCACAAAGACCAGCCTCTGCCACGATCCAGCAGATATCTTCTTGTGTTCTTGTGCCACCTAAGCAAGGATCTACACACCACACGCAGATATTTTGTTCTAGGAACAAACGTAGGGAACAGAGAAACAGAGATGTTTGCTGATAGCAAGAAGGGCTTTCCTTGAAGATTCTGACAACTTGTGTAATCCTGCCATGCGCGTAGACTCTGCTTGCTTGTGCCAGTATGACTTCATAGCTTAAAACTTCAGCCGAGTATGCAATTCCAGTGCTATTTTTGGCCAGCAAGTCTTTGGTTTTCAAGTTTTGCCTTGCACAGGTGTTCTGAATGGGCCTGGCAGATATGCATCTTCCCACCTTGAGACCACGCATATCCAAAAGGCTTACAGCCTTGTTTCCACCACGTCTACCTCAATACACTGCTGGATACAGATGGAAAAAAAGCAAATTTGTGCCAGTGGAGGCGGAAAAGCGACATTCCACCACAGAGAGATTGAACCAATCCCTCTGAAGAGATTTCAGTGAGGGATTAAGCAACCAAGACAAGGAAGTATGCCTTAATAACATGGAAGTATTAAAAAGAGACAGAAAAGAATTAAAACATGCACATAGTTTACTGCATGGGTAGCCAAGGTGGTTTCCTCCAGATTTTTTCAGAATGCATCTCCCACCATCCCTGGCTATTTGCCATGCTAGCTGGGGATGATGGGAGTTGGAGTCCACAACATCTAGAAGGGGAACCATTGGTTATCCATGCACATATGAAAAAGGATCTGCAGAGAATTAAAAATACCCAGGTTGTTTAGGGTGGAACCATGTCAGCTTAAATTGTTTGCAATTTTTACAGTGACAAAAGTTTACCCTTAGCCAAGCTGCTTATTGGAGCGGGGTGGCAAAGATATTTCTGGGATGTTGCATGCTGGCTACACTTGTTTATGGACTTTAAAAGACTATGATGGTGAGCTACTGGGGCTCAGCTGAGTTGGAGGCAGCCATTTGATGTGAGAGAAAGCAAGCGCCTTTCCCCTGCAGCCTCCGGGAGCAGAGCCAAGTTCTTTAACCTCTTGGCTGCTGCCCTGCTTGAGTAGCCCCTCCCGTGCCCCAAAATATATTTCCAGATGCAGTTGTCCCCAAAATCATAAAACGGGAGCTGGCCTTCTGGTGCCAACATTGGATTCTGCTAGCTCTGTTTACCACGGGCAGTAAATCAAGCCAGCTATTTATGCAGCAGCTCTGTTTTCTAGTTTACTTAGGAGATTGAAACCATGATGTTTGCTTTTGTTCATCAGGTTTACTGTGTGCTAGAAGTAAAATATTATTGCAAGCAAGAGGGGAGCCATTAGCAGATTGCATCTTGCCTGTGCTGTGAGCCAATGACTCTGCTGCTGGTTTCTGGGAGAGGAAGGTACTTACTTGGGAGAGCAGAGCCAAATTCTGTAGGGGAAATTGATGCCCCGCTGCCTGGTTTTTACACACACACACACACACACACACACACACACTTTTAACATTTTGAAATGCTCTTGTTTCCGCCCAGTAATTCCTACATGGTTCCTAATATTGTTACATCTTCTACTACCGTATATATTTTGGAAACTTGTGCATCTGCCTTCTATGCCGGGGGTTCCCAGACTGTGATCCCCGGTGGTCTGCGGAATGTCTGTGAATTTGTGGTTAAAGAGGGGAGACGGCTTATCCATCACATTAAATACGCTGATTTTTAGTTGTATTTTTATTGCTTTTATTTCTTGTATTGTCTTTTATTATCGTACCATGTGAATTTTGTCAACAGTAGAACTGTGTTTGGGTCCCATATATCTGGAGAGAGTCCTAAGGACTGAAACAGCATATGCTTTGTTCCTGTGACTCTCGTGGCCATTAGGGAAGGGCCTTAGGTCAGTGATATTGCACACACTTGTCATACAGAAGGTCCCAGGTTCAGTCCCCAGCAACCACTGGTAGAGCTGCTGCTGCCAGTCTTTGTAGACGGTACTGAACTGACTCATTCTAAGGAGCTTCCTATGGCATGGCCAGCAGGCAGTGTAAACTTGGAATCTTCTGCCATCTCCAGGGATATCCCAGTAGGCACATAAATGGACTCTTCATCAGGCAAGTCAATATGGAAACATCGTAGGAAGTTTGACAAGCAATTGCCCTCTGAACCATCTTCAGACTGTGCTCCCTCATCACTTGCTGAAGAAGTGCTCCCTCTGTTCCTGGGGAGCTACATTTGGCCCTCTGCAAATCTCTCTTTTTATATTCCAAGCTGATCCAGTACCCTTTGCCCGCTGATACAAAGGGAGAGATCTCTCCACTTTCAGCTAAGATAAGGAAGACCTAAATGGCCCTTTTCTCTTTCACCTGCCCAAAAATGTGTGCCCATCTCCTGCACAGTTTGAGGAAATAAGATGGATGGTCTCAGAAGGATAATGCAGTTTCAGCTTTTTAGGCAAGTCTCCTTCCTTCCTGTTTGAAACATCTCAGCATGACCTTTGAAGCATAGTTTGCATTCCTGGCTGGTAGGGAGGATCCTTCAACTGTTTGGCTACACACCAGCAGAAGCCTCTGAAGTTAGTGAGTCGCCTTGTTAAGACTTATTGTAGGGGCTGTGCTTGGGCAAAAACTGTGCCTTTATAAAAAAAGCTTCCTTAGATCAGCTTATGACAACCTGATGTCCTTCAGACATTTGGGCCTACATCTCACATCAGCCCCATCCACCACGGCTGTTGGGAGCTGTAGCCCAGAGCATCTGGAGGGGGCTAGGTTAGGATAGGTGGCCTTAGATGTTCATGTACTACAGTGATGGCCAAACATGGCCCTCCAGCTGTTTGGGGACTACAATTCCCACCATCCCTGTGTCGGAAGTAACCTGACCACTGGTCCTGTTAGCTAGGGATGGTGGGAATTGTAGTCCCAAAACAGCTGGAGGGCCAAGTTTGGCCATCACTGATGTATTACATGGCCACTTGAAATAGCACAATATTGGAGAAGAAGCTGTGTCTTTTGGGAGTGGCCAGCCTCAACATAAGGGGTAAGGCACCTTTCAGAATAGGCTGGCACCATCTTGATTCGTGCCAGCCTATTTTGAACACCTGGTGGCATGGAGGCTGAAATAAAGTCCTCTATCAGCTTTTTTTGAAAACATTTCCCACCTTCCTACCCTCTCATTTTCTTAGGGGAATTTAGAGAAGAAGGGAGGAAAGAGTGTGTAGAGAGTTTGGCAAATACCCATCCCCAATATGCCTGATGAGCCAGCCCACAGCTTGCACAGGAGACTTGCCCCGGACTCTGCTCTTTTGAGAAAGACTCTCATTGCCAGTAGTGGCTGTTGGCCATTGGGACTGTTAGGACTGAAGGCAAGGAGGCTAACAGTAGGTGGACCCAGAGTGAACGACAGGCAGAGCCAGCTAACTCTGGCTTTTTGCCTCCAACCACCTCCTTCCTGAGACAACCCTGCAACGAAGGAAGAGGGAAATGACAGTCTGTGCTGGGCATGGTTGAAAGTAAGAAGTCAGGCAGGTGGGAGCTGAATTAGTGGGCACACTGAGGTTGATGGGGCAATGCCCCATTTGCTCTAAGGCAGTGGTCCTCAACCTTGGGCCTCCAGATGTTTTTGGCCTACAACTCCCATGATCCCTAGCTAGCAGGACCAGTGGTCAGGGATGATGGGAATTGTAGTCTCAAAACATCTGGAGGCCCAAGGTTGAGGACCACTGCTCTAAGGCATCAGCCTCTACTGCTCCTTGCACCAGCCTGGGACACCCCATCCACTTTGTTGCACAGAACATCCTTTCAGTTGTTTTGGAATAGATCTACTTCAAGAAATGCTTCCATTATTGCCTCTTTCAAAGTGGCTTTGCATGCATGGGAGAACTTCCTGGCAGATAGTGCCCTAGGTTAATTGGAGCAAAGAGGAAGGCCAGTTTGATTCCTCCTCCTCTTCCACTTGCCACACTAGCTTTTATGGGGCAGCCCTGCCCTCTCCTGCTGTGGGTCAGGGACTTATTTCATGTTATGTGAAGCTGGGTAGCCCAAGAGCCTTCTTCCTCCTGCAATAGCATTTTCTCCCTTTCTGCACACAGGGCTTTTCTGACCTAAAAGGTAGGCCTTGCTTCAAGTCCTTCCTTGCAGCCAGGGTTGCTTGGGGGTGGGGCCTTTGCTAATGCGGTTGCGAAACATATTAGGTGGCTTTCGTCTTTGTTCAAAAGTTGCACTGAAAGCCCTGGGCTTGGGGCCAGAAGGGAGGATGTGATACACGGGAAATGTTTTCTTTTTCCCTTTGTGCCTGTTGGAGTTTTGATTAGCTTTGTTGCCAGTAAGCTTAATTATGTTCCCTTGCCTGAAAAAAAGAAAAATAGAAAGAAAGAAAAAGCAAGAGAGACGACTCTTGCCAGGGCTCCCAAACTTTGATTACTTAAACCAGAAGATAAATTAATCAAATCTCTCTTTACCACTACCTGCTTGTTTTCTTCTTCTTCTGAAAGTAGCAAAATGATTCCAAGGTGGTGGTGATTATGATGATTAGGCCCCCCCCCCATGTGACTGGATAGCCCCAGCCACTTTAAGCAGCTTCCGGCAAAATATAAAAACAGCAATACAGTTATAAAACCATACATGTCCACTTGATCACTTTGATCTGCAGAACTGGCACTTCCGGAGGTGCCACATAATACTTGCAACAAATTGGTCTTTTATTGTGGCAGCACATGCACTTTGGAACTCACCACCTATTGATGTAAGGCAGCTGCCTTTACTGTACTCTTTTTTGGCACCTGCTAAACATACTTTTGTTTAGATAAGCCTATACAGATATGTAAAATGTTGGCATGCACTTTAATCCCTTTTTGCCTACTGTTGATTTTTAGATACCGGTACATTTTTTAACTGTCTTTTTACAGTGGTATCAAATACTTCTCGTGTTTCAGCAATCTTGGGCCATGCAGCACAGATGGGCAGCGCTGTGTAGAATAATTGCACCAATTTAGTGAAAAGGTCTGGGTTTGTTTGTTTTTTGTAAATTGATTAGAGGTTTTACTGTAATCTAGTGTAAATTTTGTTAAGTAAACAAATTCAAAACTTATACATGCATATTAACAAGTGAAAGCCCTATGGACACCCAAATCCATTTTATTTTATTCCAGAAGGAAGGGAGACAGACAGATGGACCAACAAATACTGTACAGTATAGGGGACTTCCTCACGAGCTGGAAACAGTAGCCTATGCTTGGTCTAGTTGCTTCCTGTTCTGGCTTGACTTCAGTTTTGTTCCTCCATCGACTGGCTTACAGGTGCAATTTGGTGCCTGTTTTTTTTTTAAAGTTCTTTATTCAGACTATTAAAACATTACATACTAGTGTATTTCAGCCCGTTTAATAACGGGCGCTAGAACATCCTGGGGTTCGGAGAAGCGCTTGTGCAGCGCTTCTCCGAACCCTGGGACCTGTCCTTGCTGTCGGCGGCAGGGGGACAGGAACGGAGGAGGAGAAAGCGCTGCGTTCTCCTCCTCCGTTCCTCTCCCCCAGCCGCCGACAGGAAGGACGCGCGCACTCTCCCCCCCGCCTCCTCCAACCGCCACTCCTCACGGCCAGGGAGGGTTGTGAGGAGGCCTTCGCCGGCCTCCACCCTCGCTTCCCTGACGTGCCCTGCAGTGAGGCGGTGTCCAGCGGGAGCGGCGGTTGGAGGAGGCGGGGGGGGAGTGCGCGCGCGCAGTCTCTGCTGTCCAATCCCTGTATCCCTGGGGCACATGCGCAGTGACCCAGGGACACACGGGACAGCTTGGACGCAGGGACAACTTGGACATTATTATATAGGATAATAATATAACATAAACATAGCATAACATAATATAATGCAAGATAACATAACATAACATAAATAACCAAAAAAATACGGATAACAAAATATAATTGACCTAACCTAAATATAACAAAATCCAAAAAAACTCAACACAATTATCCCCAAATCCAAAAAGGAAAAAACGTACTAAATATACAAACCAAGAAAAGAAAACCAAAAAGAAGAATAAAATTAAAATTAACATTTAAAACACTTCCGATTGTCAACTTATCGCTTATCCTTTTTTCTTCTTCATCAACGTGCTTTCTCCATTTTTGTTATTTAAACCACCTGGCACTGGTGTATCATCTTCCTACATCTGTTAGATTTCTCTCTTCATACATTATTTAAGTTAAGCAAATCACCAAATCTGTTCTTATACCTTGTTTTTTAAAATAATCCTCCACTAATTTCCATTCGTTTTGAACTTTTTGTTTAGGAACATTTCTTATTGCTGCTGTCATTTTAGCCAAATTCATATATTCTACCATTTTAATTTGCCAATCCTCTACCGCTGGTACCCCTTCACCTTTCCATTTCTGAGCAATGAGCATCCGGGCTGCCTTTGGTGCCTGTTAACAGCACGGCACTATCCCCTAAAGTTTCCCATGCGCTGATGTTACTAACTTCAATAATTTACCAACTTATTCTGGGACAAAACCCAGCCAAATTTAAGGTTCTTTTAAATCCATCAGATTTGATGGAAGACACTTAAGCAAGTACAGTACTTAACTTTCCCCTTGAAATCAGTGGGATAGGAAAGTGCCCACATTTTGGCTGCTTTAAGATTCAGGACAGACAAAAGAAAGCCCTCCTCCACCAAGTGCAGGGTTCAGCAAACCTTTTCAGCAGGGGGCCGGTCCACTGTCCCTCAGACCTTGTGGGGGGCCGGACTATATTTTTTGGGGAAAATAGTGAACGAATTCCTATGCCCCACAAATAACCCAGAGATGCATTTAAAATAAAAGGACACATTCTACTCATGTAAAAACACACTGATTCCCAGATCCAGCCCCCGGGCCTTACCGGTAGTTTGCCTACCCATGACCTAGTGCAGAGTTAAAACTATGGTGTTCACTCCCACAAGGAGCAGTGGTGGTCACCAACTTGGTTGTCTTGAAAAGAGGATGAGACAGATTCATAGATGAGAAAGCTATCTATATTCTCCTAGCCTAAGCTGTGCTTCCAGGGGCAGAGGCAGTAATGCTTCTGAATACCAGCTGCTGGAAACCACAGTGTGGGTTGCACCCAGGTCCTGCTTGCTAGCCTCCCTAATCCAGCAGGTGGTTCTTATGCTGTTATTGTTAATAGGGTCTTAGCTCAACACAGGTAAATGTTGTATTATCAGTGTAGAGTTTTGTTTCCCATTGTGTGGGATGGTGGGAGAATATTCCATGCTCCCTGTATTCTCCAAACATGACCTCCCCACCCACCCCACCCAATTACAGTGCTCTCAAATACCGTGTTTCTCATATTATAAGACATGTCTTATATTTATTTTTTCCTCAAAAAAACACACTATGGCTTATTTTCAAGGGATGTCTTATTTTTTTCCTCCTCCTCCTGCCGCGGCCGGCATTGCTGCTGCGCCTATCACTATGTCTTATTTTCGGGGTATGGCTTATATTCCATGAATGCTTAAAAATCCTGCTATGGCTTATTTTATGGGTATGTCTTAAAATATGAGAAACAGGGTACCTGTCTGTTCCAGCAATCCTAGTCCATGCAGCACAGATGGACAGCGCTGTGCAGAATAATTGCACTAAATTGCTGAAAAGAATGAAACCCCCTGAGAATGTGGGGGGCACTGGGAGAGAAAAAGCCTTGGAGGAAGCATCAGCAAATGAAAAAGTAGAACACAGAAACATAAACCGCCCACGATTGTTAGCTGGCAACCGAGGGTTTTGAAAACTTTCTTTTCTCCTTCTCCCGAACTCTGTGAACCTCCCCCCCCCCCACGTTTCAACTTGTTCGCTTTGCATTCCTTGCAACATTTTCAAACACTGCTACTTTCTTATCAAATGAGATGGCATTTTCCTCAAGGACAGGTACGATGGCGAGTGGTACAGAGTTGACTGTTGGCTGCAGTGGTGGGTGCATGCCCAAATGATTTAAATCTTCTTGGCATCAAGGTCCAACCGTGGGATGGGATTGAGGGACATGCTGACTGCACACAGTCATAGTAGTCGTACCTTGGCTCCCGAACGCCGCAAACCTGGAAGTGAGTGTTTCGGTTTGCAAATGTTCTTTGCAATCCGAATGTCCGACGTGGCTTCCAATAGGCTGCAGGAGCTATCTGCAGCCAATCGGAAGTCGCGCCTTGGTTTCAGAATGTTTTCGAAGTTGAACGGACTTCCGAAACGGATTCCGTTTGACTTCCGAGGTATGACTGTATTGTAAGATGCAGAGTCCACTCTGGGAAAAGCATCTTGAAGCTTCTGCGCAGCAAGGTGCATTGGGGGCTGTACTGTTAATAGAAACAGGTGTTTGGTGATGTTGGAGGCATCCCAACAAAAAACAGCCAGTGTGGTCTTTTTGCAACAGATCCATCCATAATTTCTCCCATGATGCAAGCAACACAAGCATTGTTTCTCCCTAAAGCGGGTAGGCGATGTTTGATGGTTGGGCCTGCTTGTATTTTGTAGAAGGCCTATATATAAGAAGCTGCTGTGTCCCAGTTTAGACCATTGACCCATCTTGCTCACCATTGTCTACTCTGACTGGTGGCGGTCCCCCAGGGTTTCAGACAGAAAACATTCCCACCCTACCTGGAGATGACATTGGGAATTGAACATGGGATCTCCTGCACACATAGCTGGTGCACTGCCACTCAGCTACAACCCTTCCCTGTAGTTGGGCGTTACATCCTCATCGCTTTTAAACTCCTTTGAATATGGTACATGGCTCTTTTTTCCTTTCCTTTCCCTCTCCCCCTAGTTGACCAGAAAAGGGTGTTTTTGGAGCTTTGACAGCTGCATTTCTCTGGATTCATGCTTGATTTCCCTCCAATTCAGTTGACACAAAGGCCACACGTCCTGCCTGGCTTTTTCATTTGTCACAGTAAACTAGCAGAGCTTGGGTGTCTTGATGGCTTTCATTTGGAAAGCCAATAGCTCCACAGAAAATGCATACTTTGTTGTCGTTGTTGTTTCTGCTTTGGGATCTGAAATGCCGTCCTGGTGGGCTTTTGCCATTTTCCAGGCCCTCTGATAAAATGCACAAGGGGCTGCTTCGCGCACACAGGGCTGCTCAAACAGCACGTGTTCCTCCTTTCTCGCATTGCTCTGTCCTCTGCAAAGCCCATAATAACTCTGTGGGTTGTTCATGTGGACCTTTCACCTTCCTGCGGTGGCAGAATCAGGACATGCGAGGCCTTCTGCGTTGTGTCCCAGTGCTCCAGGCACCTGCTATTATGCCGTGCCATTTGATGGTCTGGGTATTTGCTGCCCAGTTTCAGAAGCAAATCCTTCTGTCGCAAAGCTTTCAAGTTTATGAAAAAGAAACAACACGGTGATCAAAAAGGGGTAGAAAATATTAACCCTCTTGCCCGCATCTCTGGATTTCCACACTGTTTATATTGGAGCACTTTTTCAGCCTCAAAGGAGAAATCTGGTAGGCTTGTCTTTTCATCTGCAAAGGTTCTTTTAGGTACAGAAAAAAATTGACAGGCTTAAATTTTTAGTGCAGGAAAAGAGACAAGAACAGCTGGAGAGTTTAGAAATGTGGTTGCAGCTATTGTTGGTGATTGTGTTTGCCAAATTTGGTGGCTTTGTTGGAATCCTGAATAATCTCAGTGCATGCATTTTGAATTTGCTGTTAGAGAGAGAACTAATTGTCATGTTTTGGTTGCATAATTCTGAGAGTGGAATGTCATCTTTCTGGTACAGTTTACAGTTTTAAAATGTACGCGCACAAGAGTATCCAGGTCAGCAATTCCACATTGTGAATGGGTTTTGCTTCTAGATCAGGCATCCCCAAACTGCAGCCCTCCAGATGTTTTGGCCTACAACTCCCATGATCCCTAGCTAACAGGACCAGTGGTCAGGGATGATGGGAATTGTAGTCCAAAACATCTGGAGGGCCGAAGTTTGGGGATAACTGTTTTAGATGGATTCTTTAGCTGGTCTTTGGCTCAGTTTGCTTAAACCAGATGCCACACAGGAATTTGTCTTTCTCTGGCAGAAGAACATGAATTCTGTCCAAATAAGTCATTGAAATTAATAGATCTAAGTTAGCAAAGTCAATCAGTAGGACAGACCTGCTCTGAGTAGGACTAGCATTTGGATGGTTCTGCTGCTGCATAGTTTAGTAGTTATTATTATTATTATTTTATTTATACCCTACCCGTCTGACTGGGTTGTTCTAGTATAGATGGCTGTTGCTCTGTTGGACTCAAACAGCAAAATGCACTGGTTATATATCAAGTGATGCCTTTCATTGGAAAAATATAAAGTCTGTAGATTTGTATTTGTTGAAAGCTGGTCAGGTGAAAACTAGCACCCAGGGAACTTTAGTCATCTGCATCACAAGCCAATAATCCACTGCCCTGAAAAAGCCAGATTCTGACTGTGCAGTGTAAGGAAAATAGACGATGCAGTGTTGCTAGATAATTTGATCCAATGAATCAATCAGTTTGACTTATTGGGCACAAACATTCAACATCAACAGAAGCAAGTGATTGTTCAGGCAGCACAACACCAGGGTAGAGTTTGCTGGTATTGGGTTCCAGCATTCTTTGGACACACTGACTAGGGCTGATGAGTGTTGTAGTCCAAAATGTCAGAAAGGAAGACAGCACCAGCATGGCAAAAATAACTGGTTGTTATTTTTGCCAGGAATAACCTCAGGTCTTTGAGCCTTAAGCTGTCTCGCTTTTACCAAGTCACAACCATGGATTTTGCGATCCCCGTGGCTCTATATCCCCTGGGAGACATCATGCTGAATTAGCACACCCCAAACTGGTTTTCTATTCCCCATCCTCCATGTGGATGTGCCTGTTGTGCCCCTCTACATAGTGCCACTGCCTACTTGTCATGCATTTTTGCACTGGCGATTAAACCAGACATTGCCTTGGAAACCCTCTGACCTGGGATCTCTGGATTGCTTCCTCTCCATACAACTCCTCTTCAATAGAGCTCTGCTACAAAGGGAAAAGGAGGAGCCCAAAAGTTTCACTTGCCGTGGAAGCTTTCCTTTCTTTTGGCATTTCTACCCTCCAGCCTTGGCACTGAACACGAAGCCAAGGGAAACCTCCATGCACATGATGCCCACTGCGAAGGCTTCCATTTTGTTCCTTCAGCCTCTGCTCCTTCAAGGGCAGTAGGGAAACAGCTGTTCTGCCCAGCCATCGCCTTGTACAGGCTGAATTGCCAAGCTCCATCCCGTTAATAATTATTTTCAGCATTGCCCTGTGGAAGTCTTGCTCTTGGCAGCTTTGTTCTGCTTTGCCCACAGCACGCCGTGGCCCAGGGAAGACTCCTGCAAATAATTGGTTGTAGACACCTGCAATCTTCTTCAGAGGGATATTGTGTACCCATCAATTAAAACCCTTTAATTAGGTAACAGCCCTTCGAGAGAAGTGCATATGTCTCCTCCTCCTGTCCTTTGATGCCTTCCCTCAGGGCTTCTTTGACCCAGCGAGTCCCCTTCCAGACAGTGCAGTCTCAATTTTTTATCAAATGGCTGACTGCGTTTCCTTGGGCGGCCAGGTTCAGCTCACTTCACCCTGGGATGCCTTTCGCCTCTGCCTCCGAAGAAGACTTGTCGAAAGACACTCTGTGTTCCAAATTTAGGAAGTGAGTGAAACCGCAAAAAGCAGCTATTGAACCGCACACACAGCAGGGTTTAATAATGACATCACCTTCTTAGGTTCAGAGTCCACATTCTGTAGCCTGAAATGTTTAGCAATGCAAACCTTTGAAGTGAGGCCTCTGTGGTTCATAGGATGAGGAAGCAGGCATTGTAGGGACTCTAATTTACAGATTGCTGAATGGTTTAAGAGTGATGTCAATTGTTTACAGGGAAAACCAATAAGACATGCTAAAGAGCGTCCTTAATTGGAATGTTGCGGCTATGTTGGCTCAGCCCAGAGGTTGAAATTCAATAAATGAGTTGATGAGCTGATTGCTGCTTTGTGGCTGTTGTTGTGTGGCATCGCTCTCTCCCCCTTTCCCTCTCTCCCCCTTTTTAATTTTATCCCCAAAAATGAACTTTCCACCCACCCAACACATCCTTGCATCATCAAAGCATTGCTGAACAACTTTGGATTATTGGAATGAGATAAGAGAAACAATTTATGCCACTTAAAGCAGGGGTGGTTAATCATATTTCGCCTCCAGGAGCTACCCCAGTGTTTTTACCCTAGACTCTCACAATAAGGAGTGGTTATCATCCATCCTCACTGTCAAAAGTTCAATCAAGTCTGAGGAGGTGGCAGGTTGTATCCTCATAAGCTAAGCCCATGCCAGCACCGTGTTTTCTTTGCAATCCTTCCCCCTGACCCCAAATCAGTTAGGGTCTTGTGGGCCAGGGGAAAAATGGGTTGGGAGGCCTTTCCAGACTCCTCGGCCCTAGTACTTTGCCGTCCCTCTTTTAAAGATATGATTAGAGGCAGAATTGTTGATTTCAGAGACCTTTCTGCTCACTCCCCACGTTCCACTAAATTGCTTCAAAGCCATGAGTTGCTGATGGTGTTGTTGTTACTGCCAAGTGGCTCAGCCAAGCTCCATCCCCACCACTTCTTACCCCAGGGTCTGCCTGGCACAAGTGTGTGTGTGTGTGTGTGTGTGTGTGTGTGTGTGTGTGTTGTGATAATCCTTCTGTAATTTATGCTACTTGTGGTGTGCTTAAAAAGACCAGAAAGAATTTTCTGATCCGCCTTTCAGGAAAATGTGGGTTCTAGCCAATGCTAGTCCCACTCAAGAGTAGATCCATTCAAGTTAATGGACATTGATTTCAATGGATTTACTCTGAGCAGGACTTTGTTGGATACAGCCTGCTGTCATCACAAGGTGGTTTTTACTCCATTTGTTTTTAAGTCCTGAGAATTCTTGATTTCGGGTTGGGCATGCTTTTTTGACACTTGGTGTAAAATCAGCAAGACCCTCTGTTTCCTTCTTGGAGGAAACAGTCTCTTCTTTTACATAATTTAAGTGGGTTTTCTCTTTTTAGCATGTTGTTGTTGTTTAGTCGTTTAGTCGTGTCCGACTCTTCGTGACCCGATGGACCATAGCACGCCAGGCACTCCTGTTTTAGCATGTTAAATAGCCACTAATGCCCTGTGCCTTGTAAAGAGCTTTTTCCAGCACAAGATTCTAAAACGGTTGCTTGTCGGCGCATATCACCATGTAGGAATCTGGCCTGTCATTCCATAGATGAACGCTTGTTAGCCAATTCTCCTTTCTCCACATCAGTGCTGCAGAGGGGTTCTCTTTTGTATTATTATTAGAAAGTCACAATGCTGCCCTCAGGTTTGATAGAGGCTTGCTTTTTTGTTTCTCTCTCTCTCGCACACAAGGTGACAGAGAGCAAATATGCTGTCCAACCCCAGTCCGTTGGTCTCCCTTCCTTGTTGCAATACAAAAATTCATTTTTTTGTTTCCAGTTGACTGTCTTCTCATCTCTCCCCTATTATGGCAAATTGTTACAAAATTGGAATGTGTGTGGCCTTCCGCCTTCTGGCTGAGCGCATCACGTGAGCTCATATGTGGCTTTTCGCAGAGCAGGCTGGCACGGATGGTAGCCATGGCAACTGCACCACAATTTAGTTACCGGTATTAAAAAGAAAATAACCCCAGAATGGGATCTAATCTCGAGTTTTATTTACTTCTCCTTTCCCGGGCCCCCTCCTCTCTCCATGCTGTTGGAAGTCATTGGTTTGAAGGGCTCCATAGCGGGAGGGAGACAGAACTAATGGTAGCGGGAGATAGTGTCTTAAAGTCTCCTGCCATTTGCATCTTTTATATTCTGCTTCTCTCTCTCCCCATCCCCGCCTTCTCCAAGCTGCTTGCAGGGATAAAAAAAATCTCCATTTCTAAATTGGCCCTTGTATCTGGAGATGCATGCTGAGGAAATGCTCAGAGAGACCTTAGGTAGGCGTGATCAGCAGTTAAGATGTGTTCCTTCTAGGAAGTTGAAAAGAGAAGAATGATCAGCCTGTCAAGAAAACAGTGTGTGTTGTATTATAACCTATGTGGGCTGCATGTGGTTCATGAGCTACAGGGACTGTCCAGTCTATTTTCCTGAGTTTAAAGTTTTCAGAGGCATGCCAGGTTTCTAGTCCACATGGGTACAGCAATAGAACGCAAATGGGTGAAATGAAAAGTGTTAGATTTATGAAATGAGAAACTTTTATTAAATGCCGTTGTTCTCACATAGATGTTCGCATGTTCTCCAGCTTTGCTCTCTGTTCATGTTTATTTCCTTCTCACTCTTGACCGTGTCTACCTGATCATGGGTTGTTACGCTGGGTGGGTGCAGAATAAGAAATCCTTGAGAGTGGCACTTTAATAAATGGCATTATACTCATAGCAGCAGCAACATGACACTTGCATCAGAGAGTGGGGGGGGGAGGGGGAGGCTTCTCTACAAAAGGCTGAAACTTTAATAGCATACTCCCCTCCAGGCTTTGTAATTTTCCAGACAAGATGGCAAAGCTGATAGAAATGTTTGCACCGCAACCTTGAAGCAGATGTTTGCCCCGTGCTGGCTTAACAAATGTTGAGCATAATTCATTATTGCCTCCTTGTCCTTTATTCAGAGGACTTCTCAGGTTCATAAATATTTTGTTTGGGGCTGTAATTAGCACTACCCAAAGGAGAGATGCAGGGAGGGCGTTGGAGGCATTGATGGACGTTGTATTTGGGCTCAGCAGTTGTTGCTTTGGACAGAGGGGATCAGCAGCAGCCATTGCTGGATTTTTTTGCAGTTGCCCCAAAGGGGAAGTGGTATACAGTGGTACCTCGCAAGACAAATGCCTCACACAATGAAAAACTCACAAGACAAAAGCGTTTTGCGATGTTTTTGGTGACTCGCAAGACAAAGTTT
The DNA here is from genome assembly GCF_965207765.1 of Zootoca vivipara. Classification (NCBI taxonomy): domain Eukaryota; kingdom Metazoa; phylum Chordata; class Lepidosauria; order Squamata; family Lacertidae; genus Zootoca; species Zootoca vivipara. The sequence goes on from NC_142589.1 coordinate 14,116,584, forward strand.
TCTATGGCCGCGCTTTGCAAGGCGAAGTTTTTGGGCGCAGTGTTTTGTTTTGTTTTTCTGCCGCAGCAGACCGCGCTTCGCATGACGAAATTATCACAAGACTTTGGTCTTGCGAGGCACCACTGTACATTGAAGAGCTTAGTAGGCTACTGTTTTATTTTCTAATAGCTCTTGGTGATGCCTAGTTGCACAACGGTGCCTCAGTATAACTACAAGCATTATAACAGCAGAGGCTGGTCCACTATGCCAAATGCTGCACAGCCCCACCAACCTCAACCAGTGCCCGCCTCCCTGCCCTTCTTATTGACCCCCCCCCCCAATCCAGGGGGTGGCAATTACTGCCAACTTTCTCCTCTTAGTCTCAGTGTTGTCCTTGTAGAACTCAGCAGGGAGGAACATAGAGAGAAAGCTAAATTTAGTTGCCTCTGTCTGCCATTGCCTTTGGCTCCCCCCTGCTGTTCTGCTTCTTTCCCTTATGCCCCACCCATCCCAATTGGCAACAGCTACCACTGCATTTAAACTGGTATCAGTCTTATCAGACTGAATTAAGTTGTGTCTTAATAATGTGGGTTTTTCCTTGGTTTATTTCTTGGGGCTGGGGAATCTTTGGCCTTCTGGTTGTTGAACTGCAGCTTCCATCAGCCCCAGCCCTGCCAGCCCAATGCTCATCAGGGATGATGGGAATTGTAGTCTAACAACAATTTGAGGGCCACAGGTCCCCCATCCCACGTTAAGCATCTGATGAAGTGGGCTATAACCTGTACTACTTATGCCATAATGAATTTGTCTTGAAGGTGCCAAAAGACATTTGGTTTTTTTGCAGCGTATTCTCTGGATGGTAAATTATGTTTCACTTTTAATCTGTGAATCATTTTTTGTGCCTTCTGACAGTTTTGTCCTTTTCAAATCTTTGGAATGATGTCTTTTCACAGCAAATGCATGCATCATCGTACTTAACATTTACATGCTCTGATACAAACCCTGAAGTGTGTGTAAGGTGGGGTTCGAGGGAGAGAAATGGGTTTTGCCCAGTAAAATGCCTGTTTGGATTCCTTATTTAAAAAATGTTATTACAAAAGTGACGTGGGAATGTCAAAGTTTTTCAAGAACTAGCAATCCTTTGGCAACATAAAAGACTTAATGCTTTGTAACATGACTTTTCATAAGTGTCTGGTGGCACCTTAAATACTAGCTACAGTACTTTATTATGGTGTAAGCTTGATAACACAAATAGCCTGGCATTGGTAAACCAACTAACACACGTAATGCACATTGAGTGTTTTCATTTAACCAAGGCCTTTAAGCCAGCTCTGTTGGGAACTTTATATTTCTAATAGAAAACTAAACAATCTCTATGAAGAACAAGCTGCACAACCCATTGATAATTGGAAAAAAATTCTAGGAGATGTTTTCAGTAATACTATTTCTTACCCCTCCCTCCCTCTCTCTCTCTCTCTCTCTCTCTCTCTCTCTCTCTCTCTCTCTCTCTCTCTCTCTCTCTCACACACACACACACACACACACACACACAGAGAGAGAGAGAGAATTATCCAGTCATATTCATTGCATCAAATAAAGAAAATCTAGAACAATAAAGCAAATGGGTTTAAAGACTATGGGTTGTAGCCAGTGCTTGTCTGACTCAGAACAGAACCATTAAAATTACGGAACCTTCATTAGGATTGTAGATTCAATGGATCTAATCTGCATAGGCCTAGCATTGCTACAACTTCACCGTAATTTATTACTGTATCTGTATTGTAACAGAAAGCTCTAGATCAAGCCATTTGCATTTACATGGGGAAATGCTGCAATTCACACACCCCCAATTCAGTGATCTACTCTGTTCCTTCTGCTGTGTTCACTTGATTTTAATTTTTATTACCAAGATAATTTGCATGAAAACAACATCTGTGTTTGTGCTATGCTGCTGCTGCTGCTGCGACTGTGACTGCCTCCCCGTTGGAAACTACCAGCCACAGTATTGGGACAACCTATTGGGCCTTCTGTCCAGTCATTCGCATGAGCTTGTTTAATGCCAGTGTCCTTCTCCCTTTTCAGCCTTCTGTTTTTAACCTGTCCTTTTGTTTCTTTCTCTCCATAAGAAGCTGCCTTACACCATGTCAGGAGGTATTTCCCATCTCCCGCTAAGCCAGGGGTTGCCAGTCTTTTGGAACCAGTGGGCACACTGCAATTTTTGAGAGAGTTCTGGGAGCGCCAGAAAATGGCTGCCACGAGGGGCGTGGCATATTCCAAAATGGCTGCCGTGGAGCGTGGTGTAACATAACATTAGCGAAAACTACCCTGATTACTTTATGCTTGCCATAGGAAGTCAGTTATGTCCTGATCATACAATACTGATCCCCCCCCCACACACACAGTCCAGTAACAACAGCAAGCAATCCTTACTACCAGGAAAAATACACAGGGTGGCTATATAACACTGGGCTCTCATTACACATAAATCACTTAGAAGGTACCTGCATAATTTGCCCCATAGCCTTTTTTCTATGAGGGCTAAAGACTTGCTACTTTTCTTAAATGAAAGCTCAGGGGAACCTTTCCAGGGTACCAGTGAAAGCCTTTGCAGGTGCTGTCTAAAGGATCATATCTCCCCATATGACCCTGCTCAAGTTATGAGATCTTCAGGGAAGGCCGGCCTTTTGGTCCCACGACCTTCACAGGCACATTTGGAAGAGGACATGAGAGGTCCTTCTCAGTGTCTGCTCCCAGACTGTGGAACTCCCTTCCACAGGAGGCTAGCCTGACCCTCTCTCTGCTTTCCTTTCATGGGCAGGCAAATAAATGCTTTGTTGTTTGGTCATTCCCATGGCATGACTGTCGCTGCAGGATCTTTTAATAGTGGGTGTTGTGTATTTTCTTCTCTTGTTGTGCTTTAAAATCATTTAAAGCTGTTTAGATTCATTGCGGTTTTTAATATGGGAACTTATTTGTTTATTTTTAAAAACCACATTTGTAACTGATCGGTGTTTTTCTTAGATGTGTATGTTTTGAATTCACATTGTGAGCTGCCTTGGGTCCTGCATTGGGAGAAAGGCAATTAAAGAAAACAAGGAAGCAAACTAGCATATAATTGATATAAATGCATAGTGGGAAAGTAATCTTTGTCATCATAAGCCATTATGGTACACTGATGATGATTTAAAGTATTTATACCTGCTTTTTAGCCAGAAAGGCTCCCAGGGAGGTTTACAGATTAATGAGAGCAACACAGTCCGTGTTCTCTGATGCCTAAAATCTAAAAAGACACAACACAAAAGGAAAGGAGGGTGGGGAGAGAAGAAGAAACAAACTCTGCTATCAAATTCTTAAGGCGATAAGATTGTTGGAATAACCTGCTTGGATGGGAGCCGGCTGTTCAAGTTTGAAAATAGGCCTTGGATGTAACCTGGAGACCAGGTGTTTCTGGAAGTGGCTGTAATATAGCTAGAAATTGATGGCCTTATAGGATGGGGCCTCAACCTTTTTGGGGGGGGGCTACCTGAAATCTGCCGGTGTCTTACATGAGCCTTGGACAGGCAGATAGCCAGGTTCAAATCCCCACTCGGCTATGAATTTCACTTGATGGGGCTTTGGGGAAGTTTGTTGTCCCCATTTCACAGAGTTGTTGGGGATAACATATATCAGCCCTCTGCCTAGAACAGCCCTTAGCTCCTTGCCAGAAGGGCAAGATATTTTGACACAATGCCGCATGCAAATATGAGAGCAAGCCCATACCGTTTTCAAAGACAGATGTCACACCTGTGTCTGGTAAAAACCCCAAAACCCCATGTTTCAAAACACACCACTCAGACAAAAATGCATTCTAGGAAAAGAACCAGGTTGCAAACCAGCGCCCTCTAGTGGCGGCTACACTGGTACTACACCTATAAAACCTTCCCTCTCATCAGCACCTAAGCTGCCATTTACATACTAGGCTGAAGCATTTACAGAATAGGGCGAATGGAGGTACTGACTCGCCTGGGTGGGGGTTGGGGGGAGGAGGGGACGGGATAGGTCAGGACACGGTGGAGCCAGTCACAGGGATGACCCTGGGGGATGGGGGGAAGAGGGGACCTGATACGTCATGGGTTGGGACAGGGTGGGGGGAATCACAGGGATAAGGCTGGGGGAGGGGTGGGATAAGTCATGGATTGGCACAGGGTGGGGGCAGTCACAGGGATTAGCCACAACAACGTGTGGCAGGGCCAGCTAGTCCTTTATAAAACAATCGATGAACTTGTTGTGTAACTTAGGCACACTAAGCCGTATACAGTGGCTGCTTCCACCACCAACCCCTCCAGGTTTTTATTATTATTCGGCTGTCATGAAATGCCGGATATTGCAAAATGGCCTCTTATTAAAACACAGATGTGTCAGCTGGCTGGACTGTTCAGCGTGTTTCATACAGGGGAAAGTTGCTTTTTTGCTTCCTCCCCCCTTTTTACATGCTAGTGATGGGCTGTTGGCAGACTCGCCAGCTATCAGCTCTGCACCTGGACAAACATACAAATGGAAAGGTTAAACAGAAGCCGGAAGTTAGTTGGGAGGCAAAGAATAAAAGAAGAAAGAAAAGCTGCTATTGAGAAAGGGGACGTGATGAATGGTTTAAGTAGCAGGCACAGTGAAGAGCTGAGGCCCGCTCCTAATTAATTGAGGTGGGCCTGGCCGCCAAGCTGAGCTTTTGCTCTAGTGCCTTGGAACATTTTCCTACAGAATTCAGAGGGCAGTGGCTGTGCTTGTGTCAGCCAGGAGGAAGTTCTCTCGCTCTCTGGCACGTGGCTTTACAAAATGTGCCTCTCCTTGGATGCACTCTTGACTTAAGTGCTCTTTCTGGGTGCCTGCACTGGTTCAAATTCCGCCTCTATACTTCTCTCTACTTGAGTCCCCTAAATCATGGGGTGGAAAGTGCTGCATGATGTAACTAGGCAGCGGGGTGCGGTTTATAATCTCATGGGAGAAAGGGAGGCAGCTTCAACTCTTCCCCTTCATGGCACAAAACCTCTCTACAGGTAGTCCAAACTGCCACAAGGAGTGGTTTGGGTTACATCCTTTCTTCCTGGTGTAATGTGGCACACATAAACACACAGATGCAGAATGAGAATATATACAGTATATATAATATTTAACATGGGGAGAATTCAAAAGGTGACATGGTTGCTGTCAATTCTGTTGACTCATTGTGTAAGACCAGGGCTAAGGCCCAGTCCAAACCAAGTAGCTCATCACATGGGAACACCCTTCTCTGCAGTGTGCTAGTTCAGACTGCGGTCACTTTGTTGCGTGACTGATTGCATGCGTTTGCCTAGAAGGTCTGTTCCAGTTGCCATTGGGCCACAGGTGTCTGGTGCAGGGTAGATATTACCAGTTTAGAAGGGGCTCGCTGTTTGTGTTGTCTACATTTGTCGCACATCAGCCCTGGTAAACTGTCTTTGCAGGTTTTTCTGATTTTCAAAGCTGTTCAACTTGTGGTGGCAAGTGAGGCGAAAGAAAGGTACCTACAGAACCACAGGAAGCACATCCTCTCTCATACTGCTCCCACCTCTTTAAAAAAAAATTGGCCACGAGTTGTATTCAGCGTTAGTCCTGCTCAAAGTCAACCCCGTGAGTTGTATCCAGCCTAATTATATTCCAAGTAGACCCACTGAAATGATTAAACCTCAGATGAAAATGCCCATTAATTCAAGTGTATCTGCTTGTGAGTGGGACTCACTCTGGGTATATGCCGTTGAAATTAATGGACATCATTAACTTAGATTCATTGTACTAGTTACAGGTAGGTAGCCGTGTTGGTCTGACGTAGTCGAAACAAGAAATTTAAAAAAATCCTTCCAGTAGCAACATAGAGACCAAATAAGTTTGTCATAGGTATGAGCTTTCGTGTGCATGAAGAAGTGTGCATGCACATGAAAGCTCATACCTATGACAAACTTAGTTCATCTCTAAGGGTCTACTGGAAGGATTTTTTTTAATTTCTTGTTTAGATTCATCAATTTCAGTATATCTACTCTGTCTTTGACTTAGTTAAATGCAACACCACTCTGTGTCTTCAGCTGTGTCTTCAGTTATGTCTGACCGTTGCAAACATTTTTTGTGGGCAAGTAACTTTTCATGGGCTGAATTTGCAAGGTTGTCATTCTCAGAGTGATGGACTCTTTCACTCCTCAGATAGCTTTGGCTGGGGGGGGGGGGAAGCACTAAGATCCTAATTTCATAGCTGCACTGACTTCATACTTCCAGACCAAGCAATTAAGTGCTTTATTTATTTTATTAGCTGCTTTATTTTCTTTATTGAGTTGTGCAGCTTTGGTGTCCCCCCCCCTCCTTTTTTCTCCTGAGTTGTATTTATGGGGGGGGAGTTCTTGTTATGAGACCTTTCAAGGGGGTCCGTAGCAACTTGTTTGTGGTTTAACAGCAGAAATGTTAGAGCAAAGTTTTAATATCACTTCTTGCGCAACACCACTGCAATTGGAAGACATGCAGGTTGAGAGGGCGCTTTGGAAGCGGCAAGAAGAGCTGGCTCCTTCCAAAAAGGAGAAATTGCGGGTTATTTGGAGAAAGAGGCAGACAGAAGCTGCCTCTAGAACTTGTTCGCCTGCCAGTGCAATGTAGCTAGCTGTGGGTTGTACTGTAATTCTAGGGCTGGACTGTTTCCTGAAGGCCTGCAACAGGAACCTTTATTTGATCAAAAGTTTATTGGCTGTTTCCTAGATCATTTGGAGAAGGGCCATGGCTCAGTGGTAGAGCATCTGCCTTGCATGCAAAAGGTCTCCAGGTCCAGCCCCTGGCATCCCCAGGTAGAGCTGGGCAAAGACCCCTGTTTGAGGCCCTGGAGAGTGGCAGCCATCCATCCTCATTTATTTTTATGCCACCTTTCCATAGGAAATTTTGCTCGAGGCATCTCAACATTAGGGGTAGGGGAATGACATAATTCACTAAGTTACAAAATGTAACAAAAGTTAAGCAATAAATTAATGGAAATATTAAGATCTATTCAATAAAATTAAACAATCCTCAGGATTCATAATAAGGTATAACAACAAAAAAAATTTGGGGGGGGGGGGAGAGAGAGAACAAAAACAACGCACCACAAAAATTATATCTTGGCCACAACAGAAGCCCCCAAACACCACCCCATCCCAATTTGTCCCTAGGCGTCATCAGCAGCCTATTTTTTCCTGGACTGTCAGCAAGGTTGTCCCCAGTACCTCCCACAGCTGCTTTTGAAGCTGGAATCAGTCAGGGCTCTGCCCTCCCAGGCCAGATGGAAGCAGGGCAGCAAAGTAGGGAGCAGCCTTTCAAAACTTGAAGGTGAGATCTGACAATAGTCAGATCAGACAACACTGAACCATATAGATCAGTGGTCCTGTGTTTCCTGGAGTGGCATGTTCACAGCGTGATATATGGGGAGGCTTTTCAGTTCTTTGAAAGAATTTGGGCCACCCCAAAGTCTGAAGGAAACAGGCCTGGGGAATCCATGGCCCTCTAGAAGTTGCTGGACTCCCATCAACCCCATTCCAGCAACAACTAGAGGACACCAGGGTCCCTACTCATGCTTTAAATTGACCCAGCAGCTCTTAAAATTATTCTTGTTCCCATGTAGCTTGTAAATTCTATCTAAGGGGTTGTTGTTGTTTTTTCAACCTAGAGGGGAGCCACTTGAACAGGTTGTGGTTAAGAGCACATTCTGGGAAGAGATTGGGTGGAGCATAGAGGGCCAGAGACTTAATAGGAGGTTCCTGGAGCGTCTACTTTGTGGTGGACTCTCTCAGTTGCAAAAGGGTGGCTAAGAATACCGACCTACTGTACAGGGTTGTTGTAAAGGTTACCACAACATAATTTACATGAGGCAGTTTATAAGTTGCCCTGAGACTTGTTTTTTCTTTCGTAAAGCAACTATCAAATGTAGCAAATAATAGTATACATTCAAAAAGGCCATAAGGTGGTTAGATTGGTCTCAACTAGGGCCAGGGCCTTTTCAGTACTGGCCCCGACTTGGTGGAACGCTCTCTCACAGGAGACCAGGGCCCTGCGGGATTTGACATCTTTCTGCAGGGCCTGCAAGACGGAGCTGTTCCGCCTGGCCTTTGGGCTGGACTCAGTCTGACCCCTATGTTTTTCTCCCTTATGGTTTTGATTTGGGCTACTTTAAAATGAGGCTGCATTTAAAAAATAAATAAATTAAACTGTATTTTAACCCGTATTTTAATTAATTGTTTTTCTTTCTTTTACGTCTTATTGTAATTTTACTGGTGTCGGCCGCCCTGAGCCCGGTTTTGATTGGGGAGGGCAGAGTATAAATAAAAATTTATTATTATTAATTATAAAAGCTCTATATAAATGCAGAGTATTGTTCAGTTTCATGAGTGATAAGCATCCTGGTCCAGACTTCAGGGTGGCCATGAACAAGCCATGTGTTCTTAAGCAAGCTTCACTCAGCCTTTGCTACATTCCCAAAACATTTAATATATATTTTTATTGATTTGTTCATATAACTGCTAGATTGACAGGAGCTGGGACTGAGCAACGGGAGCTCACCCCGTCCCAGGATTCTAACAGCCGACCTTTTGATCAGCAAGCCCAAGGGTCAGTGGTTTAGACCACAGCGCCCCCCTACCTAGCAATTTGAAAGCACGCTAAAAGTGCAAGTAGATTAATAGGTACCGCTCCGGTGGGAAGGTAAACAGCGTTTCCATGCACTGCTCTGGTGTCAGTGTTCAGTTGCGCAAGAAGCGGCTTAGTTAGGTTGGCCACATGACCTGGAAAAACTGTCTGCGGAGCGGACAAACGCCGGCTCCCTCGGCCTGTAAAGTAAGATGAGCGCCACAACCCGAGTCATTCGCGACTGGACTTAACTGTCAGGGGTCTCTTTACCTTTACCTTATATAACTATGTTTATAAGCTCAGGCCATCTTGCTTGATGTTCCTACTGGCTTCTCTCATTCAGGCCTCTACACCAGCTCTGTATCTGGCTTTTTCCTTGTTATAGGATTAGATGCTATCTTATTGTGTGTGCAAACAGTTCAAAACAGTGATGTTAGCAGGAATCATTTTAATTCTGTTGAGTAGCATCAGGGCATATTCATTGGGGGGGGGAGGAGAAGGAAGAGAGGAGAAATTCAGTGTTCTTGAATCACCACCACCACGACCAGTGTTGTTGCTGCTTTTGCTTTATGTAAATGTTGAATGTAGACGTTGTTCTGCTCAGCTCTCTGTATAGAACTGTTTCCTGCTCTGGAGTTCGCCATATTTAAAATGGATGGGATTGAAGGGGCTGGGGTTGTTGGGGGAGGGGGGAGGGGCAAATCTTGGCCACCCCTCTGATCTCAGACCAGCTGTGGGGGAATAGTCATTGCAGTCAACAGTGCATAAACGTGAACACAACTGTGAAGAAGAGTTTTGAAAGCTGTGGCTTTATCGGGGTTGAGTGCATTCTGTGCTTAAAAAGTGGACAAACGATACCCTGGGGCAAGAAAAGCTGTATTTTGCAACTGGTTGAATCCTTAAAATTTGAATTGTTCTTCAGGTGTGGGTTAGAAGCAATAGGTGTGGGTTAGAAGCAAGGAGCTAGTTTGGGTAATTGAAGCCCTGCCTGCTGACCAGTGGTGCTGGTGCCCAATGTGTTGTTCCACTTTCCTTTGGACCATATCAGTGATGCCAAGAGGGGATCTTGTCATCTGGGCATGCCAGCACCTGCAGACACACTGCCCAGGCTTGCACCCCGGGGAGGTCACTTTGATGCTGCTAATGAAGTGGTTTGACTTCACCCCCAGAGGCACACATCATTGTCTCTCAAGACAGACAGATGCCAACAACAGATCTTCTAGCTTCTAAGGCAGGGGTTGGCAACCTAAGGCCCATAGGCCCATCGGGGTTGTTCAACCGGTCCATTGACCCCCGCCACCCACTTGGGGACCCCTGCAACCCGCTCAGTCGGCTCCCATGTGCCACGCTAAACTGGCATGGAGCAGAGCGGGGACCGCCTTCCACAGCACTGGCCAGCTTCCCATTGGCAGCAGGAAGCTGTGCACACCTCCTCCATGCCGGAAATAGCATTTGTGCATGTACACGTGCACACACGCACACACACTGGCCCACCGTGGGGTTTGTGGGACCGTGAACTGACCCAAGCCACAAAAACTTTGCTGACCCCTGTTCTAAGGTTTCACCAGATGCTACACTTTCAAGCATATTATCACCTCCATAAGGACTAGCAACTTGCTTTTGCTTTTTAAGATAAAACCAAGAACCGTGGAGTCATCATTCAGAGCCCAGTACTGCATTCCACCCCTGTTCTTTCCTTTCACAGAATCTTGGCACACAAGAAGCCCTGGGTGTCCTCACTCAGTTCAATATCTGGGAGGAAACTGATGGTTCTGTTTTCAAATGTTTATATATTTTATATGTGTTAGTTGTTGTTAGCCTTGGATTGCCTTTGTGTTGGAAAAGTGAGGGTTGGGGAGAACAAGGAAAAGGCTTGAGTGAAGAAAGTGAGGGGAGGACCTCTTGGTAGTTGGGCCTTGCAGTCCTTCACAGATCGAGATTTTGCACAAGGCCAGCTAATCCCAGTGACCCTTGGGAGGAGAAGTTATCTGCAAAATGTGCCAAGAGACACTCTGTTTTCCAAGTAAGCTAAAAAATGGCATTTCTGTGCAAGTTTGTAGATAGCACAAACCTCCAGAGCTCTCTTGGTACACTTGTTCAGAACACAGGCAGAAGGCTGTAGCTGCCGTGAAGCCTCCTCTCTTGAGTTTTCTGACTTCACATGATCCTCCTCTGAGGCGCTGCCCTTACATGCTCAGGCCAAGCCCCTGGCTTGTTCTCAAGCCAACCCTTGTGCAGCTGCGTCATGGATCGTATGGAAAACAATAAACATCTGTTCTGACTGAAATGTGTTGTGCAGGTCAGTGAACAAACATAAGCAGCCTAGGAAAGAGCTGCTCTTTATTTTTGCTAAACATATCCTACAAGAACTCACAGTGGGACTTAGCTCTCGACAGTTTCTCCTCCCTACTGCAAGTCATGTTCCTTTAAATTCTTGCTGGATTTCCTCCCCGCAGGACAGGTGCTGTAAATTCTTTGACATAATACCTTGTGTCCAAACACAGTACAGGAATAAGGCAATACCAGACCACCTCCTCCTTTGGCGATCACTCGTAGCCGAGTAAGATTGTCTTCCATATACACGGTTTTAACAATGGGTCCGTAAGTGACTGTGGAGGCCAATTCTGGATCCACACGTCCTTCCACAGTGGGAGTCTCTGATGAAGTATACGCAAATGGTTACCAGATGAGGTCAGGTGGGGGGAGCAGGTTCCCCTTAAATTCAGCAGCATCCTGTCCTATCCAACTCAATTGCTAAAGAATTTTGGGCTAGCGAAACTCTCTCAACCATTATCCACTCTTTAACGGAGGACACACTATTTATATATGTGCAGAAAGTATTTTTGTTTAGGCAAGCTCAGTTGGAGTGTGGTGCCAATAATGACAAGGTTGCAGGTTCAATCACTAGATGATCCTCAGGGTCCTTTCCAACTCCGTAATTCTATGTGTTGTTAGATTATTGTGGGTTGCTGTTTTTTAGTGTTCTAAATAGTTGCTTTTAACTGTTTTTGCTGATAACATTATTGTATTGTTCTTTTAGTAAACTGCTTTGAGGTGTTTTACAGTCAAGCGGTGTATAAATCTTGTGAAATAAATAAGATACGTGGGTCTGGGTGAGAGACAGCTACTGGCTGATTTCTTGAATCTAGGCAATTTTTGCTAATATTACCCTGAAGGAGCAAGGTGAGAGAGATGGTGTGAGTGTGGATGCGAATGCCATAGCTGCCAAGTCTCCCGTTATTCGCGGGAAACCCCCATATTTTAAACCGTTTCCCGCTGGTAGCCCAGATTGGAAAAAATCCCGTAAATCCCCCGGAATTCCTACCTGCCAGGGAGGCTCCATTTTGGGTCCTGGCGTCGCCCGATTTCTGGTGCCCAAACATGGGTAGTACGGCACCGGAAGTCGCTTCTACGCATGTCCGGACATGCCCATTCCTGGGCATGAAAATCAGGCAGAGCAGCACCGGAAGTTGCTTCTATGCATGTCCAGACATGCGGAGAAGCGACTTCCGGTGCCACACCGCTGTTGATCCCGCATTTTTCAGCGGGAGACTTGGCAGCTATGGCTAATGCAGTCTGGACACCATTGTGCCAGTACCTCAGGACTGTGGGTGTGTCTTTTGTAAGGCAGGATTTGTCACATGTCCAGTTTCTTCTCCAGCCAATCTGGGCACCAACATTCCTGTGAAATGAAATAAGTTCTGCCTCAGGATTCAGGTATGACTTCCCAAGTTTGTTCAGCTTTGTGGGTTTTAAGGAAAAGTCTTCAATCCTAAGCATGCTTACTTTTGAAAGCTGACTCCACCAACATCAGCGTCACCGACTTCAGCAAAAATAGCAGTGTTAGAAACTGAAATGTGAAAGCTAGAAACTAAATGGCACTTTAAACCAAGGTTATGGGCGCAACAACAGAATGTCTAGGTGCGCTTTTTAAATAACAAGAATACAAAGCTGAAAATGAATGAGCTGCAGCTAAAATATTGTGTTCATTTTACACATTGTCTAGTCTTTCCCCTGCCCACCCCCCTAATATTCTTAAGAGGATCTCTTCTCTGGTCTTTAGCGAGTGGCTGGAAGTTGGGAGGCAGAAAATGGTCCTCCTTTCCTTCCACTCTGCAGTTTTAACCTGAAAGCTTAGGCGCAGTACTGCACTCAGAGCTCAGAAACTGCTTGCACTAATGAAATTCCCTGTCACAAAATGCGCCTATAGCAATGTGAGTTTCGAACACTGGGTTATAGGTAGAAAAGTGAAATACATTGCCCCCCAACCTAAAGTAAGGGGAGGACTGATGCCCCCCCCCATCATATAGAGTATCCGTCCACCCTTAGATGGACACAAAATGCGACAGAATTGAGCAAGGGTGGTGGCACCCAGGCTCCCTGTGGTTTGCATGAATGACTTGGAGAAGCATTTTGAATGAACAAATGGAATGGAAACAGCACTGATTTGCTACTTGGAATAAGTGTTTGTTATGACAAGTGTAATCTAGTTTTAATTAGCAAGATGCTTCATGGTGTGTTCCTCAGTGTTCTGTAGTAGTCATTCCCCACCCCACCCCCCAAACTAATGAAGTTTTTAGTAACTCACAGCTTTGTTCAAGCACTGCTGAATTTATAAAGAATGGAGATTAATGAGACTCTCTTGCCTTAATGCTAAAGCAAACTTGAGCCCTGCTTAAGATGCAATTAGGATAGTGTTTAACTTTGTATTTTAAAACCAGATGGCGGAGATGGAAGAAGCCAGCCCCTGTGTTTTACATCTCCTTTGCAGAGCTAAGGGAGGGGAAAGGGATCCCTCATTTAAATTAATTGGATTTGACACAACAGAAAATACTTCATGCTGTGGAGGAGGCAGTGCCTGAAGTCCCAGCTCCTTTTTCAAAAATAAACATCTCAATTTCAAAAGCTCGATTGTGCTTGATAATTCCCATCCTCCGAATAAAACCTATGAAATATAAGGGTGGTGGAGGCTTTTTCTCCCCTATTTGGCAGCCATTACATGCCTCCCATGCAAGAAACAAAAACAAAAAACCCTCACAAAAGCATTTTTCTCTTTAACAGCCCTTTCCCTGAGCTCAGAAATGGATTTCCCTCCAGCCTCTGTCATTCAATTATCACCTCGGGAAATGCACAGATATAACTGATGATCCCTTTAAAACAGCCTGCAGTGTTCCACACACCCCTCCCAATCCTTCTCGTCTTGTCTCGCTCCCATCATTAAATGTAACACTGCCGCCGTACATTATATAGGGTGACCCTGACGGCTGTCACTTTGATGCTGTGCAGAGATAATAAGATTGCACATGTAATGAAGGGCAGATAAATAGGAAAATGTTTACGGAATGGAGCATGGTGGGGTTTGAACAGCTTTATGGTTTCCTTGTTCCCCCTTTGCTCTCGCTTCCTCCTTTTGCAAGCCCAAAATTGTGGTTGTGGTGGGTGGGGCAGGGAGGGAGAGAGAGAGAGAGAATGAATGAAGAAGATAGCAAGCCTGGGAGACCAAATGACAGTGCTATGCTAATTCCCCCCCCCCCCAATATATGTATACAAATCCTGACATAAAGCATCCAGCTTCCTCTAAAAGAAGTTGAGAAGCCAACAGTGGGGTCATAGCAAATACATTGTCAAGAGCCTAGCACTGTAGTGTTGGTTTTTTGGAAGAGGAAAATAGTGTGGCATACCAGTACCAACTTAATATGGACAGTTATTCAAGGCTGCTAACCTGATTCAAAATCAGCTAAAGGTTGTGATCCTTAGGTTGCATACCAAGCAGACGAATCACTTTTAGACTGGGACTTAATTCTTTAGTGTTGGGCCTCCAAGAGTGAGTTTGCATAATCAGAAGACTCACCTGGGCTTGCTTCCCTAATCTGTATTTTGTGCCTCTCTTTGAAATGGGCATTGTAAAGCAGGTTTTGACAGAAATCCCTGCTTGTAGCTTGGATCAGACTTATTTCTCTGTCTGTCTGTCTGTCTGTCTGTCTGTCTGTGTATGTGTGTGTTTTAAATATCTTGTCATATGGTTGCTCTTTTTCTTCTTTTATTTTTGGCTTGCTTCTCTGTGCTTGTTTGTGTGTAAATATATATTCCGCACCCATGGAACTGGAGGGGAGTGTTGCCTGCCTCCCCTCTAGATAATTTTGGCAAGCATGAATGTGATGGTTGTATGAACTTTCATTTGCTCTTTTCCTTCTCCCTCTCCCTTACCCTCATTATAAGCAAATTAGTACTGTGAAATCTGTGTTTTTCCAGTAGGTACCACTATTTACATCTTTGCCCCAGAAAGACTAGAGCTGAGCTCTGACCCACCCCCGAATAAAATAAGGCCTCAAACTCTCCTCATGACCCTACCTGTGATTTCCCAATAATCCGGCTTGTCATCCTGTTCCTTGAGGAGAATCCAAATTTATAGGTTACAAAAGAACAACCCCTCTGTTTCCCATTCAGAAGATGATGGTGGGTGGTTCAAATCCAAAGCTACAGATTTTGCTGCCAAACCACATGAATCAAGGAGTCACCAGTGTGGTCATGGGTGCAGTGGTGCTTTTGGGGTATTCCACTGGTGCCTGCAAAGCCCTTGAGACCACCTTCCTCACTGCCCCTTTAGTGTTGTGAGGCAGTGAGAGGGTAAAGTACATAGAAATGAAAGAGGAAGTTGGAAGAGTGACTCTCTCTCCCACTTCCTCTTCCAACTCTTTGTGCTCTTCAAGGCTAATATTAATTCTACTGGATCTGGTCTTTACACAGATCCCTTGGGAAAGCAAAGTGTGCACGCATGGATTCTCTCCCTCTGTCTCTGATCCAGGAGAAGGAAGTAACCATAGGGGATGGCACCCATAGGACTCGTTCAGAAATCCAAATGTGACCACGGATGCCATAACTAATCTGAGAAAGAGTTGCATGTGTTGACTGTGTTCACACAGCAAAGTAAGCCGGAAATCCTGGTTTAATCACATGCTGCATGGGAGTGAGCAAGCCCCCTTCTCAGCCCCTTGGCTTCCCCCTTCCCATGAGCAACTGAAGAAGCCAGGATTAAGCACTTAACCATAGCTTTCCATTACATGTGAACCCAGAAACTACACTTAACAGTTTCAAAAAAGGAAAAGCCAGAATATGGAGCCATGGTTTAAATATCCTGGCTTGTTTGGTGGACGCCGCAAACCATGGTTTCAAGGTTCACACGTAAGAGGAAGCTACAACTTGAGTGCTGAATCTTTGGCTTGTATGTCCAATTGCACAAAAGGTGAAGGGAAGCAGCTAGGAAGGGGCTGCACAAACACATGTGCAGCTCGTGCATATCCTGGGATTTTTAAAGCCAGGATTTTTGCCTTTCTGTGCTGGCTGTTCACAAAATACAAGTTTTCAGTATACGAGTCCCTGCTCAAAACTTTCCATTTCCACAGGAGTGAACCGGGCTGGTTTTTTTGTTTTCGTTTTTTTTTTGGATGCCACCTTCTTGGGTGCAGGCAGGCAAGTGATGATGAATGCTGGTTTAAGAACATTACACCCTCATCTTAAGATAGGGCTGGGAAAGACACCTTCATGAAACGCTGGAAAGCCATGGCCAGTCAATGCTATATCTATATGGTACAGAGCTAGGTGGATTTAGACAGCTTCACACGTTCATAGATCAACACATGTGAACCATACCAGTTCATAAAGGACAAGGCAAGATTGGACACTGAAACATCATTGATTACAGGTTCTGCTAGAACCTAGGAGGGAAGTGGAAGAGGAGAGAGGTGCTTCAAAACTGCAGATACAGTGGTATCTCTGGATACGCACACCTCTGGTTGCGTATCCTTGAGGATGCGAACGCAGCAAACCTGGAAGTATTTTTCTGGGTTTGCCACGTGTGCATGTGCAGAAATGCTCTACCCCGTATATGTGCAGAAGCAGCACCTTCAGTTCTGAATTCCTTGGGATCCGACCAGAGCTCCAGAACGGATCCCGTGCGCAACCAGAGTTATCACTGTAGTTTGTTGGCCTGTTTTTTTTTTTTTACAAATATTCACTATGTTCCCTGCTGAAAGCCAAACTCTAAATCCTTTGGGCATGCACACAATCCCATCTCCTAGTCCACAGGCAAAGGAAGAAAACTGTGTCCCTGTTGCTTCACTCTGTGAAATCCTTTAATGATGGATGGAATTCCAAGAGAGATGGATGATTCTTTGACCCCGCACCTCTTTGGTCACTACTAACACCACCCTTTATGTGTATCCTGCTGAATGCTGAATTGACAAATATGATAGGATTAAAGGGCTAAAGTTCCTTCCCTCTTCTAGGTGGAATTTGGCATACACAAAACCAAGCAACTTGAGATCATAGTGGTGTTCATGCAAGGCTAGTGGTTTGTGTGGGTGGGTGGGTGGGTGGGTAACACTTTGCAGCAAGCTACAGTGAGCAGCTGTACGTATGACAAATCCCAGCAAGTGAGTCAAGCTACATATTGTAGGGGACAGTAGAAAGTGTTAAATTAGGATTACTAGCCAGTCTGACCATGAGAAGTTGATGACTCCAGATGTAGCAGTCAGATCCTGAGTATTGAAGGAAAAGCTTCATCTCATTAATTATCCCACTTATTTATTTTTAAACAAGGGGTAGTAAGTTGAGCCTTGTCAGGCATTTAGGTTTGAATGAGAAGTGAAGTATAATAATCTTGAGCTGTCACCTTCTTCTAAGAATAGTGGAAAGAGAACCCTCTGAGAAAGCTGTAATTTAAACATTTCCCACATATACGTTTTATAGCGCGTTCTAAGATTGTGACATTTAGGAGGAATGCCCTAGGAAGCAATTTTGCCTCAGGTGGGGGAGGGGATTTTTTAATCATGTGTTCTTATAATGCTGCAGGAAATCTTAATTGTTTCTTTAAATGCCTCTTTTTATACTCCTAGTAAGATATTTCTGGGGATGTGTCGAGTCCCCACAGACCCAGGGTGGTCATTAATCAGCCCTGCTGTGCAATCTGCTGAGAGTTGCTGCTTAATTAGAACAGGCACAAAACTATTTGTCACCACTGACAGACGCTCGTGGGTGAAGGAAAAAGTGGGGATAACGCTCAGGACCATCACCCCTTAATGAAACGAG
Source organism: Zootoca vivipara (assembly GCF_965207765.1). Taxonomy (NCBI): domain Eukaryota; kingdom Metazoa; phylum Chordata; class Lepidosauria; order Squamata; family Lacertidae; genus Zootoca; species Zootoca vivipara. Next base: position 14,134,275 of record NC_142589.1, read on the forward strand.
GCTGAAGCTGCCACTGAAAGAGCACAAATTGGTTTGTAAAGTTGGTTGCCCTTTGACTTCCTCCATTCTTCTTCCTTGGGCCTGCAAGGCAGTTTGCTAAATCCAGAGGAGGCCTGGCCAACTTGTTGACCTGCCAAGCCAAGCACAGCCATCACCTATGTATCACCACCCACCAGGAACTTTATAAATCTCCTGTTCTGGCCATGAGACCATGTTCTGTCTCCATTGCCTCTGAATATCAAGGAAGAGTGCCATTGTGCTCAGGTCTTTCTTGTGGTCTTCCCACAGGTATCTCTTTGGCCACTGTTAGGACAAGGGTTTTGGTCTACAGGGGTGCTTGGCCTGAAGGCCCCATTAACCTGAAAGTTAACTTTCAAGGTTTTGTTTGGGGTGAGGCAGCAGCAGTCCCCACAGCAATGTGGTTTGATCTTGAGCTCCTTAAGAAGACCTCGTATTTGCTGTAACCAAAAAATAGAATAGGCTTCCTTAATATCCATTACTAGATTCAGGTTTTCCCCAGGAAATTGCCAACCTTGCTCGCTGCAGTTCTGCCTCAGCCACACAGCTCTCAAACTTCAATTTTCAGAGTTTATTAACCAAGGTAGTCTTTATTTACTATGAATTTTGATGGGTTTCTCTCCCGGTTTGGAGAGAAAGAAAGAGAATGCTCAATAAATGCAGAGGATATCTGCAGAACAATTTAAACGGGTGGGGAAAGAGCTGCTTCCTTGGTCGATTTTTCCTGCCTTGGAGAGCCCTCCTCATCCCAAGCCAGACCCAGATTCTTCCCACCAGACATATGATTTTTACTGACAGGAGCAAATAAATGCAGAAGCTTTTTTCCAATTCATTCCAGAAATTCAGTGGTCTCCTCTTCCCTCTTTTAACTTGAACCATGATGCTTCTGGTATCATCCAGCCACGATCACTATATCCATTGACTGGTTGCGGAGTCCTATTACGGCTGCGCATTGCATCTCAGCCTCTCTCTGCTTTTCTTCCCCTCCTCCTCTTGGTAGAGTTATGCCCTCGGGAAATTAAAGAGCAATTATTAGGGACTTGTTTGCTCTGTGATGCCATAAGAGGTACTTGAAAGGTAAGCTGATGCATTCACGTGGCGGGCTGTGTGTGTGTGTGTGTGTGTGTGTGTGTGTGTGTGTGTGTGTGTGTGTGTGTGATTCTTCCGTTCCAGCCCCTTAGATTCCACAGCACACACTGTTAATCCTGTGTTTACCTAAGGCAAGACTTGAAACATAAATGCACCAGCACAGCTTGTACTGTGTATTTTCCATTTGAGAAACCACCGATAAGGATAAGGAGGTGCAAGAAAGCAAGGCAGGCAACACTTAAAGCCGAGAATTGCTCAAGGTGGAGTAGTTTTTTTATTAAAAAAAAACCCCGCTTGGCCCAGCATTTCATTGTTCCAGGGAAATCCAGGCACTTAAAAATAGAAAATGGAGATGTGGACAAAAACCAGAAGCCTTTTAGCACCTTAAAGACCAACAAACATTGCACCTGTTTGGGGGATTATAATGTTCTGTTTACGCTTTTGTAGGCCGCCTCAAGTGGAGGGGTGGCATTAAAATGTTTCACATCTAATTTAGTCACAGAGAAATGAAGAGGTGAATCCTACACCCTTATCATGAAAAAGAGGGGCTGAATTAAAGCAAATGTTGCATCTGCTGTAGAACAGCACCCCCTTGGGGAAGGTCTACAGCTAGGTGAATAGATTTGATCCCAGGTAAGCTGGAAAATGCAAGACGTAAAAGGAAAAAAAACCAATTAATTAAAATACGGGTTAAGATACAATTTGAATTTTAAAATGCAGCCTCATTTTAAAGTAGTACAAATCAAAACCATAAGGGAGGAAAACATAGGGGTCAGACTGAGTCCAGCCCAAAGGCCAGGCGGAACAGCTCCGTCTTGCAGGCCCTGCGGAAAGATGTCAAATCCCATAGGGCCCTGGTCTCCTGTGAGAGAGCATTCCACCAAGTTGGGGCCAGTACTGAAAAGGCCCTGGCCCTAGTTGAGACCAATCTAACCACCTTATGGCTCGGGATCTCCAAAATGTTGTTATGTGGGGATGAGTTACGGTACAGTGTTGTGTTGGTGCATGCTTTGGCATCTTTGGTGATAAGTCTTCCCTTGTCGTCGTAGGTCTCAGTCCTAGATGTTTTATTTTCTTCCTTGGTGTGATGCCATTTAGACACTCTTAGCTTGAAAACATGGTGTGCTTATCTGTTCATTCATGGCACTGAGGTTGAGGAAAGTTACACCCAAGTGAACTTTGGATTCTAAAACAGTTTTCTTGTAGCACCAAAACCAGCAGCACTGTTAATTAAACACTAATGTATTTATGCTATAAACTTTCAAATATCAGAGGTTTAAAGAACACCAAGCGGTTGTTTGCAAAAGGGCTTTCAAACAGCCCTGCATTGGGCTTTTGCTATGCGTGTCTTCCCATCTGGGGAATTAACCTGCACAGCCAAAACACAATCAAACCTTGCCCATCACCTGATGTCATCTTCCTGTTGAAGTGGCACCAGTTGATTGACAGATAGACACTGTTTCTTTAAAAAAAAAATGGCCCCACAGGCAGAATTTCATCCTCTAGCAGGCCACATCCTCCATAATCGAGCCCACATCATCATGTGCCTTCTGTGTGCCTTGCCACACAGAAGCATTATCTCTCACCACATGAAATACTTGCTCTTTCTGCTTATGAAATGGTAGCTTGACCAGCAGTGATGATCGGTTGGGTTGTTTGGGGGGTGGGGAGGAGCGGAAGTGTTGGAACTTCCCCCTTTCTTACCTGTCTCTTATTTTAGAGCTCAGAAAATGAGGTTCATTTTTGTTGACATTGCCACCCTGTGTCACACAGCCATCACTGCATAGTGTGTGACAAGGGCGGTCTATGCCCACTTTTCATGTCACAGGGACCTCATGGGATGTGGTGGATGGCACCGAACAGCAAGCCCCACTCGCCTGTAGCAGGGTTCTAAGATTGGGCAATGGCCAAGGTCTCATGGCAGAAATCCCCAGGGCATGTGGGGGATCATTTAGTGCAGGGGAGGGGAACTCCTAACTCCAATAGATGTTGTGGGACTCCCAACTCCCATCTGCTCCAGCAGCATTTGGAGAATCACAAGTTCTCCAGCCCTGATTTAGTGGCATCTGTGAAGCGCTGGGGCTGCATGCTCCATTGCTGACTCCTTGGTCCACCATCCCTACCCATTTCCCCCAAAGTTGCAGAGAGCTCCCTAGTTGCCCCATTAAGCACAGCATAAAGGGGAGGGCATTGGGACAGAATCTGAACAAAAGGTAGAACAGAGTCACGATTGGGGGAAACTTTTTGAGGTTGGTAGCCCATCACAATGGAAGAGGGCTGGAGAGCATTTTCCAATCTGAGTAGCACTTTTGGTCCATGGCGAGTTGGCTAGGATGAAATCGGAACAAAATCACGCTTGATGCTGAGGCTTATTCACAAGTGACTTTGATGTATTTCTTGCCTGGGAACACTCAGTCACTGCCATGAATTTTTTTTTTAAAGGAAAAAATGACTAAAGGTAATCTGGCTTGGCTGGGAGCATACTTTGGAGCTAGAAAAACTGTGCTAAACACAAAGGTTCATTGTGGCAATTTTGGTCTCTTCGGTCCTGGAACCGGGTGTCAAATCATCCTGTCCTGCTAGCCACAGTTGCAGCACAGAGATAGGAAGAAATAGGCAACGAAGGCTCCTTCCATGTGAGATTAGCAAGGAACAAAAATGGCCTTTGCAAGGCTTGTCCATGCCTGTTCCTGTGTTGGCTTGTGGGCAGGAAAAAACAACAACAACCCATACACCAACGCCACTGGCTAATTTGCAAAGCAGCCCTTTTTATAAAGGGCCCTTTTGATCAATGATTGCCGGTGTTAATGTTTCAGTAGGCTATTGATTTCTGCAGCTGCTTTTTGTTCCCTGAATTTATGCACGATGGATGGGCTTTCAGTGGCATGCACACACTATGCATGTTTGATTAAAGTTCAATTGACTTAGACTCTCCCTCGCAGTGAAGCCGGGAGCTGTTTTGCCTCCCCTGTTTGGAAAGCCAAAGCTTTCTCGGCTTGTCCTTTTGTTTGTGCTCAAGCTCCTGCCACCCAGGCAGTCACCAATATGCTGCTGCTAATCTTCTCCGATTCACTTCACTCCTGCATTTAATTCCTTTGCTAGACATGATAGCCTTTGATAGGAGAGGCCACTAGGAAAGCCTGGGGTGGGATTTGTGTGCCACTGAGCCTGCTGGCAGAGGTTTCTAATGTGTGCGTAATGTGTTTGTGTGTATTTAGGGTTTCAGAGGAGGACCGAGGGTTGTTCTCACAATTCACAAATTTAGATTTTCAGAGAGGTAATCCTAATAATCGTTCATTAAGTGTTTTTATTCTAGATTTTTCATGGTGACCTTGAAAGGTGACTTGTTCAGAAATGTGTGTAATACATGCATTTATTACCTTATAACTGTCTCAAGGCGATTTACATATCAGATAATTAGGCACTGTTAAAAATGCAAAAACAACAATACATTTAAAATAAGACTTGAAAGTTTCGAGTATGTGTTAGTCACCCTATGTAGCGTGTTCACAAGAACCCTATGGTTTTCAGAGAATATCACTCTCACAGCTCCCCAAATTTATATTATCGCCATGGAAAGTGGTAGACTTTCTTCCACTTGAGATTTTTAACAGGTTGGATGGCCATCTGCCAAGAATTCTTTAACTGTGATTGCTGCATTGCAGGGGGTTGGACTAGATCAGGCTTCTCCAACCTGTGGCCCTCCAGATGTTTTGGCCTACAACTCTGGGTGATCCCTAGCTCAGTGTTGGCATATTGGCGGCCGCCAGGCACATGACAATGCAAATCGCCCTTCTCGTCGCCGCACGTCGCGGCACACCAGCCAGCGTCTCACGGCACACTAGTGTGCCGCGGAACAGCGGTTGAGAAACACTGCCCTAGCTAACAGGACTAGTGGTCAGGGATGATGGGAATTGTAGCCCAAAACATCTGGAGGGCTGAAGGTTGGAGATGCTTGGACTAGATGACCCATGGAGTCCTTTCCAACATTACAGTTCTGTGGTTGTAGGTCAGCATAATCTTCATTAAGGGCTTTTATCATTCCAGCTTTTGCATGATGATATTGGTGGGGGGGGGGCGCTTATCTACACATGCATCACTCAGTGACATAATACCTGCTGGCAGGCACCCAAAGAATGTGTGAAGGTTGGCATCCTCAGCCCCACTTGTTCCACCTCAACTTTCCCCGATGTCACATATACAATCATGGGGCACCAACTGTCAGTGGCGGACTAGGAAAAAGATATTGGGATTGTCCTTGATAGCAGATGAAAATGTCAACTCAGCATGCAGCAGGTGTCAAAGAGTCTGTTGGGGATCGTTAGGAAAGAGATTAAAAGTAAAACCTACTGATGCCTTGGAATCTACGGTGCAATTGTACTTGGAATAAAATGATAAAATTATGCAGGGTATGGAGAAAATAGAACTTTTCCTCCCACCCTCCTAATACCAAAGCTCCTTGGGATTGTCCAATGAAGGCAGACTGCAGGGAGATTCAGGACAGAAAGTTTTTCACACAGTGCGTAGTTAAAACTATGGAATTTGCTACCACAGAATGTAGTAATAGTACATGCAATGTAGACAGCTTTAAGTGGGGCCACTAATCATGATAGCTGGATCCTATCTCCACTGTTTGAGACATTATGCCTCTGAATATCAGTTCATGGGTATCACCGATACAGAGAGCGCCGCTGTCACACTCAGGGCCTGCTTGTGGGCTTCCCAGAGGGCACCTGGTGAGAAAACCCTTGCTCAGGTGCTCAAAGACCATGCGAGGGCATAAAATGTGTTGTGGGCACAGAGTTATGCACACTGTTCCCGCCACAAGTATCTCCATCCTCTCTACTTTCCCACATTGAGCAGGAACATAACATAAGCACTTAAGAGCCTGGCTGCTGGATCAGGCCAAAGACTCACTTAGTCCAGCATCTGATCTCATGGCTGAGTGGTCTGTTTTTAAAATATTGTGAGAATACAGGATGACAAAAGTTGCAGGCTTGCAAGGAATCATGGAGATGTGGGGGATAAACAATAGCAAAATCTACCCCAATCTCTCTCCTCCCCACTAAAATAGCACAGTAACATGATCAGGGCCAAACTCTGGTCTAGATTCATACTCATCGGGGCCATATATAGGACCATTGTCTCAGGGCACCCATCTCCAGACCATCCCACATACAGTTAAGTTGTTGGGGGCTTAATCAGGCCGATCTCCTCTCTGCCCCAGCCAACCACCCTGCTTTTTGCTGCTTTTCTGCAAACGATGCCCTGAAAATTCCATGATTCAGCTCTTTCAGGAGCTCAGTTGTTTTACCTTGTGTTTAAGGGCTGCTTGTCAGTAATATCCATACTCTGTGTATATAAACATTAAGCATTGTGCATTTAGACATGAGTGGTATGCCAAAACTGACAGCTTTAAAGGTGTCCCCCCCCCTTTTTGCACATTGGTTGGTTACAGTGGATGGTCACCAGCAGATGTCAAGGAAGCTGAATGATCTGGATGCCCTTCTTACGTTTTCTAGTTATTAACATCCATAGTGTCTGCCTCAATTTCCCACATTGCCCTGGGGGAAATATGTACACGGTGTTGCACAGCACAGTAGCTTAGAGACTGACTCAGGAGGTCTCTGGTTTAGATCTCACTTCTGCAACGAACTCACTCTTTAACTCTCAGTCTCAGCATCCCTACCAAGCTTACCTTACAGGGTTGTTGTAAGGATCCCAAGTAGATAATGAAGCGCTTTGAAAACTTTAAAATGCTTCGCAAATATATAACTGCAGTATAGGGTTGCATCTAAGTTCTGCTCAGAGTAGACCCATTGAAATTAATGTCTCAAGTTAGTAATGGAGATTAATTTCAGTGGGTTTACTCTGAGTAGGACTGACATTGGCTACCACTCACTGTGTTTGCCTTGCAAAAATGCATAATCTCCAATCTGTAGAATCCCTTGTTTGTAATGCTCTGCCGTACACAGTCTCCATACCTACGTGTAAATGTTCATGCCTATTTTCCATTCAGCTTGCTTGCATAGTCACAGCTAGCACACAAACACACACTCATAGGAAACTGAGTCAGACTTCTGATCTGTCTAGCTCAGCATTGCCTGCACTGACTGCCAGCGGCTCTCCAGGGTTTCAGGCAGGGGTTTTTCCCAGCCCTACCTGGGGATGCCACTGGGGACGGAACCTGGGACCTTCTGCATGCAAAACAGTTGCTCTGCTACTGAGCTGTGGCCGTTTCCCTACACACACACACACACACACACCTTTGGATCAGTAAGTGCCAAGAGTTTATGTAAGACAGAGAACAAGGCTGAATTCTTTCCAAAACCAAATGCTTCCCTGTTGTTTATCCATGGCTCCTGGTGTCACATTTCTCATCTTCCAAAAGCCTGAAGCCATGTTGCCAACCCCTTGCAGGAGCTTTCCAGGTTCACATTTCCACTTAGCGGTACTGCTGCTGGCCTTCTGTCTGTGGCTGGGAGTTTCACTCGTGCAAAGACCTGCAAGACGTGACCCAGGGAGCATAACAGGTTGAGGTTTATAGGAATTCTTAAATCGCATATAGGTTCAAAGAGGGACCTCCCCCCCCCCGCCACCATCACCTTCTCTTGTGGGCAATTGAGGTGCATTTGTTCTGAGGCTGGCTTTCAAGAGGCTTCCTTAGAACACCTCCCGTTCCCTTTGCAACTTGAAAGAGGCAGCGCCTTTTACCCTTGAGGCAGACAAGCCGCTCGGAAATGATGGGGTTTCAAAGCAAAGCGAAAGGAGATTAAAACCACACACTGCGCTTTAACTTGACATTACATCTGCTAGTTTGAATATCATCTACTTCAGTATTTGAACGTAAGCCAGCTTCATTACGCTGCGGAATTATCACAGACTTCTCTTGGCATGCGCTTTTACTGCCTAATTATCTTACCGTGGCTGTATATATTCAGATTAGAAAAGAATAGATTGCTTTAATACAGTTTCGGGTGCTGTGGCTGTAGCCTTGTCTTTAATATGTTTTAATCTCAGGTGTGTGTCCCCCACCCGCCTCAAGTCTTAGGGTGGCTTATTTTTTAATATCCATATATAGCATAAAGCTGTGTGTTCCTCCCTTTTGTGATGGTAATGCCCTCCAATACAAAACAGTAAAATCTAAGTACCAGCTTGAAAAAGGAAAAGAAGCATGACTACCTTGTATAATATCATTTGAAGCAGGGGCCTATGCCAAGTCTTCTAATTTGCCATCCCAGCCCCAGAAACTAGGCACTGTTCTGCAGAGACTTCCTTGGACAATCAATTTCTTAAAATAAAAAAAAAAATCTTTATTGTCTTTCACTTCAAATGGATCTCCAAAGTGGCTTACATAAAACAATGAAATATAATTGCATTAGGGCTGCTTCTTCCGCCTCTGACACCCCAGTGACATCTAGCTCACAGCTGGTTTTAACTTTGCAGACCCCTCTTAGGTTGACTTGTGGTTTTCAGCAGGCTGCAACAACTTTGTGTTCCCTTTGGCAGCATGGTTCTTCCCCATACAACCTGCCCTCTCCACAATGCTGGGTTGCTGCCATGCTCGGTCTTGTGTAGAAGCATCTTGATGTGGAGAGAGCAACTGGAGTGTGCAGATTCCCCTTGCAGAGACGGTGACACTATTTGCCTCATTTATCTGTTACCTTAGCAAGAAAGCAGTGATATCATTAGCGCCCACTGGGGACAGGAGTGCTCCGTGGCCATCTGCCCCTTGAAAGCAGCTGTGCTTCAATTCTCCAACACACTCCAGCCACCCCTTTGGGGGAAGCAGCATAGCTCGGAGGTGAAGCACCTGCTTCTGCTTGCAAACAGGTACCGGGTTCATTCCCCAACATCTCTAGCTGTGAGGATCAGATGTGTGGTCGTGGGAATGGCTCTCCCTGAAGGAGCTGGTGCTCCCTTCGGCCCCAGCCCAAAACCAGGCTGGCGAAGGCAATGCAAGGCTAAGTGGGGAAATAGTCTGGCCTGGTGTAAATCAGCTTCTTAGATCATCTGTTTCCCATTTCAGGGTTGCGTCTGGCTAAGTTCTACTCCACATCCATTGAAGTTAATGAACCTAAGTTAGTCGTGGTCTTTCATTTCAGTGGGTGTGCTCTAGAGTAGGGCTAGCATCAGGTGCAACCAACCGATAACTGAACCTTAAACCCCTGCACCTTTTCTCTTTCCCCGGGTTATTTAAATGTAATAACTGCCTTGCCAGGTAAGATTAAATCTGCTTGCCCATCACTCTGTTCCTAGAATTGGTGGTCCAGATGTCTGTGGGAAGCCTGCATGCTGCTCTGGCAAACCTTGTGATTCTTTCTCCTTTTCCAGGGAGAATTGATCACCTTCTATTACTACTGGAAGAAAACCCCCGAAGCGGCCAGTTCCCGGGCTCACCGCAGGCATCGGAGGCAAGCAGTGTTCCGGAGAATTAAAACCCGAACAGCTTCCACTCCGGTGAATGCTCCCTCCAGGCCCCCCTCCAGCGAATTCTGTAAGTAGCAGGCTTAAAAGCAACACATTTGTCTCTTGTTTAGATGCATGGGGCTAAAACAGAAGGTAATGGATCTTTGCCTATGACCGAACGCAGCCGGGGAAATGGAGTTCAAGCCCTCAGCTGCGCTCGCCCTCTCAGTTCATTATCCCTGCGGATGGCAGGTGCCTGGGATCAGCAAGCGATTGGTTTTGTGCTGTGCGGGAAGAAGCCCAGGCAATAAGCTGCTGGGGAAATAATAGGCGAAGCTTCGCCTTGGCTGTCGAGGCGATTATGTTTGCCCCGATTTGCATGGGAACATCACACTTAACTCCAGTTCTATCATTTGCAACATAGAACAAAGGCCCCACGTGCAGAACCCCAGAGAATCCACCACAGTCTATGTGGCATGGACATGCAAATGCATTGCTCCTGCAGAACGGCCACTGCTACAGGTGCCACTTAACTTCCGTTTCCCCTCACCCCCCAGCCAGCATAGTCAATGGTCAGGGATGATGGGAGTTGCGGTTCAGTGACATTTGGAGAGCCACAGATTCCTCACTCCTGTGTATTTGTTGAAAATGGGGAAACACTTGGTGCATCTGATCAAGTGGCCCCCCAACCTTAGCTCTTTCTTTCTTTTAATAAAAATTATACACCACTTAACTATTTTTTAAAAATCCTCAAAGTGGAGTAAAACAATAAAATTGTAGGCAAAAACAACTACTTGAAACATTCAAAAGATTAAAATCTGTGGCAGATTAAAACATTCATCAATATTCTACATAGCTGGGTAGCCTCGTCTAAGAAAAATGCATTTAGCAGGCGCCGAGGAGAGTGCAGCGAAGGCACCTGTCTGCTGTCAATAGGCAGGGAGTTCCAAAGTGTAGGCGCTTCCACGCAAAAATACCTATTCCTTATAATGGCAGAACAGGTATTCCAACAGCCTATTGTGGGTAAATTGCAGGTTCTTCAACTGTGGTTTAGGGATAAACTGTCAGAGCAGGGATGGGGAACCTGTGGCCCCCCAGTTGTCTCTAGATTAAAAAGGTAAAGGACGACTCTGGGGTTGCAGCGCTCATCTTGCTCTGTAGGCTGAGGGAGCCGGTGTTTGTGGCCAGCATGACTAAGCCGCTTCTGGCGAACCAGAGCAGTGCACGGAAATGCCATTTACCTTCCCGCCGGAGTGGTACCTATTTATCTACTTGCACTTGACGTGCTTTCGAACTGCTAGGTGGGCAGGAGCTGGGACCGAACAACGGGCGCTCACCCCGTCGCGGGGATTCGAACTGCCGACCTTCTGATCGGCAAGCCCTAGGCTCGGTGGTTTAGACCATAGCGCCACCCATGTACCTAGATTACAGGTCTCCTATTTCCTGACCACTGATCCTGCTGGCTGGGGAGGATGGGAGTTGGGAGTCTAGCATCATTGCTTGATTTAACTTTGCATCAGCTTATTTATCTTGCTCCATCTGTGCAGGGTGCAGCTCCCTGCCTCAGCGGGATCTTATAGTCTTGAATAGACAACGGTCTGTTTTGCAGCCTAAAATGGTCATCCTCCTTGGCCATAAGCCGTGCTGGCTGGGGCCGATGGGAGTTGGAATCCAAAAACATCTGGGAGGGCGGCCTGTTCCACCATCCCTGCATTAGAAGGTTGGGCTAGAAAAGTTCACTGTTCATCTCTGCCCTCCCCCAAATATTTGTCTGCCAACTTGGGCTAACGCTGTACACATGAAGCAGGCTCCAGCCTATTAAAAGTGCTACCCACAACGAATCTGTTAGTCGTGAAGCTGCCCTACACGTCTCTTTCCTTCCAGTTTTTTCTTTTTTCTTTTTAATGGATGGTTGTGCTGCTGCTGCTGCTGCTGCTGCTGCTGCTGCTGCTGCTGCTGCTGCTGCTGCAGCAGCAACAAAATGCCACAGGAGGAACAACACCAAAGGAGGGGGAACTTCCTGACTCTTAAGTTATTTGCTCTACCCTTCTCTTCTCTCTTCCCTCCCTCCTTTCTGTGCACTTAGTGGATCTGAGTTCAGCCAGTGAAGATGACTTTGACAGCGAGGACAGCGAGCAAGAGTTGAAAGGCTACGCCTGCCGCCACTGCTTCAGCACCAGTACGCACCTTTGCATGGGCACGGGGCTGGGGACGGGGACTCTTTTTCCAGCCTGAGGGCCACATTCCCTTCCAGTCAGCCTTCCAGGGGCCACATTCCGGTGGCGGGTGGAGACAGAGGCAAAGCGGGAAGAGTGACAGAGGTGGCTCTTTATCATTGCACAGTAGAAGCCAGAGATTCCTACATGCACATCTCTCCGTGCAGGCAGGCGAGAGGCATGAGAGTTCTGAGGACCCAGGCAGAATCGCTCAAAGAGGGTGTGGCATAGGGCTGTTGAGGAATGAAGCCTGGGAGCAGGGGGTGTGGCCTGGGGAGAAAGTCCTGAGGGCCAAATAGAGAGGTCTGGAGGGCCGCATTTGGGCCCTGGGCCTGAGGTTTCCAACCATTGATATATTGTTCTCTTCTCACTGCCAGAGTGCCCACCTTAACTCAAGGTCTTATCGGAGCCAGGGATGTTTTCTTAGACCCCTTGTACTATTTTTGCAAGTGTATCAGGAGCCCTTGTCATCTTAGGTGAGCATGTTTAAGAAACTGTACCTTGAGCTGCCAGGACCAGAAAGGAGGGCTACAACCCCCCCCTTCAGATTGTCTACCCCACCCCCTGCAACCCGGGGAGGTTTTGCCTTTGTGAAAGACTAGGAAACTGTCTGCAAGTGAACTAGGAAGGGGAAACTGCCACCTGCTTTGTGAAGATTCTTCATCATTTTTTCAGCGCCTGTATAAGTCAAGCCAGAAGTAAAATCCTTGTAGCACAGTTTGAAAGAGCATATAAGTATATGTTAGTCACCTGCTTTGCACACCATGTGTCTCATAATGCTAACACTCTCTGTCCCCTCCCCAAAAACAGCCTCCAAGGACTGGCACCACGGCGGGCGGGAGAACATCTTGCTGTGCACTGACTGCCGCATCCACTTCAAGAAGTACGGGGAGCTTCCCCCCATCGAGAAGCCAGTGGATCCGCCACCCTTTATGTTTAAGCCTGTCAAAGAGGAAGATGATGGGCTCAGCGGGAAGCATAGCATGAGGACAAGGCGGAGTCGAGGCTCGGTAAGCTGCCTGAGACCAGCCCTGCAACTTCACTAGCAAGCTGTAGGCAAAGTAACAGCTTCTGGGCCTGAGCACTGTTGAGTCCTGAATCAAAGTACCAGATACACACCTTGTGAAACACCTTCTCTCTCTCACTCTTGCTCTCGCTGATGGCCAATCTTAGAGGTAGTCTTAATGGAGCACAGTAAAGTAGCTGTGTCTTGCCAAGAGGCTGTCTTCCCAGTGCTGACCATCAGTGATTTGTTGAGGCAGCCTTCCCACCTAAGGGGAAAGGGATGTAGAGATATGAATCATACACATAAACCTGCCTTTACCAAGTCAGGCCATTGATCTATCTAGCACGACCTTGTTATTATGGGCAGCAGCTCAAGAGATGCTGAAGCTGGGCCTTTTGCACACAAAGCTGATGATCTAAGCTGTGGCCCTTTCCTTAAGGGCTTAGGAACACAGGAAGCTGTGTTATACTGAGTCAGGCCCATTGGTGCATCTAGCTCAGAAAGGCCTGGCACTGGTTCTTCAGGGTTTCAGTTCGGAGTCTCTCTCAGCCCTCGCTATGAGATGCTGAAGATTCGACCTGCGATGTCCAGAATGTAGAGCAGAGGCTCTAACCACTGAGCTGCCAGGATTCCTCTTTGTGTAGCATCCATGAGCAGTTTCAGAAAAGCTGCCAAATGTGTGTTTTTGCGTTTGGAACCGCTTTGAGGATCTGTTCATCAACCAACTTTCCCCTCTAAGCAAAACAGACAGGCTCCCCTTCTCAACGCCATCAGAGGCAGAGGAAGGTGGAATAATGTTTTAGGTGCAGCTTCTCATTAGCACTGACTGGTTGGGGTTGTTGGCCACTGAGCTTCCTCTTTGCTTACGTCTAAGCAGCCCCCTTTTTTTGTCGCATCAAGATACCTGCCAAACACCTTGTCAGGTTCCACTGTCGGCTCCTTGATTTGGCTTCATCTTCTTTCTTTCTTTTTTTCTTTCTTTTTTTCTTCCTTTTAATGATCTCTAGTTATCCAGACAGATGCTAAATTAGGAAGGGAACAGATGAAACACTGCTAATTGTTGCTGCATAGTCTTCCCAGCACAGCAGAAATCTGCCATTCACAATTTTTTCAGGAAAACCATGGGCTGCCCCCAAGCTTTTCTCCCCACCCTCCAAGATCTGCTCTTCCGCACCCAGCTCTCTTGTATTGTGTCTCTATATTTAAAAAAAACCTTTATTATACCAATGATTTATATAAGATGGAATAATAATAAATAATAATAATAATTTATTTTTACAATACTTTTAAAGGCTGTGATATTATTATTATTACTATTATTATTTCAGTGTATTTTTTTAAACTTAGATTACATGAATTCTTTTTTCATAAGAACATGAAGATGGTGATTCCAGTTCATTAGTCATTTGCCGCATTAGTAGACTTCAAGTGACTGAGACATTTTTTTAAGAGCACAAAGTTCAACATAAAATCATGGGGGGTGGGAGATACTACATTACAGTAAAATCCATGCAATAAACTTTTAAAGCACACCCAATAAAACAGCAGCCAAAGCATATCATCCATAGGCAGGAAAATAAATCTTTAACATGCATGATGGAATGAATGGGTCACAGCTCAGAAAAAGGCTGAAAAAACATGGGCAAGCTATTAAAATCTGAGAAGCAAGGCGGGTGCCCTTCCTCTGGCTGTATCCAAATGTCACAAGAAATGCAGAGCACAGAGGCCTTGTGTTACTGGTCCAGGTTTTTGTTGAGCTGCCCAGTTTCCATCAGGCTGCAATAATTCAGTGCAATAGGTTTTGCTCTGTGTCCAGGCTGGTGTCTTGCTCCTGAGCTGAGAAGAAAAGGAGAGTCAGAACAGATGGGCTTATAAATACGTAACATGCCAGTGGTTACCCTGTGAGTAAACATGCTAGGTGTACATGATTAGCTTGATCATTGTGCCTCCTCTCTTTCCTTGTGGCCCGGACCATCAAAAACAATGGGGCGTCCATCTTGTGTTTTGCCCCGCTCTGAGGGGGGAACACCAGTGGCCTTGTGCTTACAGCCCTCCAAAGCTGAAAGAGAAGAATTGAGGGTGTCTGTAGAGCAGTGCCCTGTTTTCCTGCCGGTGATGCTTAGGATATTAAGGGAGCCTTTGCCAACAGAGGCTCTCTAGATGAGTCCCATCCACAGCTAGCTTGGGTGATGAGAGTCGTAATCCAAAGCATCTGCAGGGCCCACAGCTGGGAATGGGGTCTGGGGGAGCACAAAGGAGTTGACTTTGTGTTCTGAGAATTGGATCCAGACCCAGCTAGCCATGCTTTGGGCCCAGAGAAATCCACGGCACTTAAGCTGTTGGTGACTAACTTGTCCGCTAACTTAGCCTGAACCCATCTCTGAGAGTTCCTTGGTGTGAAAACCAGCCAGTACCACTAAAAGGAAGGGTGATTGACTAAAGATGGCATCCATGAGGAAATTCCGTGGGGGAGGCTTAAGTTCTGTAGGGATACCCAAAGGCAGCCTTTGTCACGCTTCCTGTCCTTCTCTTTAAACTAGCAGATGTCGACACTACGCAGCGGTCGCAAAAAGCAGCCACCCAGCCCTGATGGTAGAGCCTCCCCCATCAACGAAGACATCCGGTCCAGCGGCCGGAACTCCCCCAGCGCTGCCAGCACTTCAAGCAATGACAGCAAGGCGGATTCAGTGAAGAAGTCCAGCAAGGTAAGTTTTGGCTCTTCCTGTGGATACTCTCCGGGCCATTTCCTGGTAACTCACTGTTCAGGCCAAGACTTGGCAGGTGGGTGGTATTAACATCCAAGCTAGAACTTTCCAGCAGAGTCTAATGCTCTATCCCAGGTGTGGATGACCAGGGGCTTCTCCAGATGTTGATAAACTTCAACTCCTGTCAGCCCAAGAAAGCATGGTCAATGGCCAGAGGGAGAATGAGAACTGCACCTCAGCAGTAACTGGAAGGCTAAAGCCCCCCCCCCTGCTAACATCCCCTACAGTGGTGGGGTTTGGCTTTGTTTTTTAAAATAACTTTTTAAGGAAAGCTTTCCCCCATTCTGCTGAGGAACCCCTGCTGTTCTAATACAAAAATCCTAAATGTGGCTGGTCACTCCTGTGTGCATTTGATCACATGGTCCTCATGGGCACGCCCTAGGGCACTCCCCTGAGGCTGCATTCAGTCTCCTTGTGGAATCCCCAAACAGGCTTCCAAAGAGCCCTGGAATTCACATGGATCTGCTTTGAAAAGTGACAGCATGGGCGGTTGACTCCTACACCGTTAATTTCCCCCATCCTGCTGTGCGAGAAAAATAACCTGTTACGTTGTCATCTGTATGAAGCTCGTCGCAGGCAGGCTACAAGAACTCCCATTTGTTTTCCTGTCGCTTTCCCCTAATAACGCCACTCCTTTCCCATCAGCAGCAGAAGATAAAAGAGGAGGCATCGTCTCCTCTCAAGAGTTCCAAGAGACAGAGAGAAAAGGCAGCATCTGACACCGAGGAGCCCGACCGAATTAACGCCAAGAAAACCAAAACACAGGTAGGTCTCAGAGCAGCCTGTGCCAATCTGCCTCCCTCCAGATGTTTTGGGCTGCAACTCCCACCAGCCCCCAGCCATCACATGGAAAAAGATGTGTTTGAGAGACCCTGACACGCATGTGCCTCTCTTTTTGTGAGCTCAGCTGGCTCTGGATGACATAGACCTTTGGGGCAAGGCCTTTAAACCATCATTGTGTCCAGCCAGCAAACCCTCTCTACCAGGGAGCAGTGTCAGGAAAAAGGACTGTTGTCTTAATGTCCCTCTTGTGGGCTTTCCAGAGGCATCCTTGTTGGCAGCTGGTGGACTAGATTGGCCTTTTGCTCCAGCAGGGCCCTTATTTACTTGAAAGATTAAAAAAGTAATATTGGGGTCCAAGGGTCCCAATATTGGGTCATTCGTTTGAACCCCATTTTGGGCAAAGGTTTCCTGCATGGCCAGGGGTTGGATTAGATGCCCCTCATGGTCCCTTCTAATTCAGTGATTGCTGTGATTAAGGGTGGCAGAGTGGGAAGCAAGCAAATATGATCCACAGGGCACTTACAGGCTCTTGTGTGTGGGCCACCCTGGGGAACACATGCTGCTGTGCAGCTTCTTCCTTTTCAGTGGAGCTTGCCACACAGGAAAACTACCCAGTGAGATCACACCATATACCAAGTAAGATTTAGAATTTCTACAGTTAGGAATAAGTGCCTTGGGCTTGCCCTGAATGCCCTCCGTTGCCTACTCCCAAACCTGGCTGGTGATCTAGGAAACTGCATTATACTAAGCCAGACTACTAGCCCATATAGCTGAGTGTTGTCTACACTGTGTTTCTGTGACTCTGCTAGAGCCCTTCTCTTCCTGAGTGGGAAGCCACTCAGTGTCCGTAAACCACACCCTTTTTAACACAGAGGTTTCCTCCATGCTTTTTGTCCACAGGAGATCAGCCGGCCCAACTCCCCATCCGAAGGTGAAGGGGAGAGCTCTGACAGCCGCAGCGTGAATGATGAGGGCAGCAGCGACCCGAAGGACATCGACCAGGACAACCGGAGCACCTCGCCCAGCATCCCCAGCCCCCAGGACAATGAGAGCGACTCAGATTCATCCGCCCAGCAGCAAGTCTTGCAGGCGTCCAATGGCCTGGCCCAGCCCACACCCGCCTCCATCCCTGTCTCAGCACAGCTGCCACTGCCGGCCACCTCTGGCCTCCCCTCTTCGGTGCCTCCCCACATCTCCCCATCCGTCTCCCAGTCAGGAAGCAGCCAGCCTCAGGCCCCGGTGCCGCCCCACTCTCACATCCAGCAGGCCCCTTCGCTGCACCCACAGAGGCTGCCGTCTCCTCACCCGCCGCTGCAGCCCCTGACTGTGCCCTCCAGCCAGCCCCAGGCTCCCGCCGTCCCACAGCCCCACCCACAGCCTCCGCTCCACAGCCAGATCCAGCCCCTCCCTCACAACATCCAGGCGCAGCCGCTCCTGCCTCACCCAGTCCCCGCCCAACCATTCCCCCTCGCGCCGCAGCCTCCCCCGCTGCCTTCGTCCTCGTCTCAGTCTCAGGTCTCCCTGCAGCCACAGGCTGTGCCCCATCCCCATGCAGCACTCCAAGTCCCATCGGTCCAGCCCCCCTTGCAGGCGCCGTCTCCGCTGCAGCAGCAGCCCCCGCCGCCACGAGAGCAGCCCCTCCTCCCAGCCCCTCTGACGATGCCTCACATCAAGCCGCCTCCAACTACCCCCATCCCTCAGCTCCCCATGCCGCCGTCCCACAAGCATCTTGCGGGGCCCTCACCATTCTCCATGAACTCCAACCTCCCGCCACCGCCAGCCTTGAAGCCGCTCAGCTCCCTCTCCACGCACCACCCGCCCTCCGCCCACCCTCCTCCCTTGCAGCTGATGCCCCAGAGCCAGCCGCTGCAGCCTTCCCCAGCGCAGCCCCCTGTCCTGACGCAAAGCCAGGGCCTCCCTCCCTCTACCAGCCACTCCTCCTCCAGCCTCCACCAGGTACCTCCCCAACCCCCTTTCCCCCAGCACCCGTTTGTCCCTGGGGGGCCACCACCCATCACGCCTCCCTCCTGCCCGTCGACCTCCACGCCGCCTTCCATGCCTGCCGCCCCTCCTCAGGCAACAGGCTCCACGTCGGCAGCCTGCAGTGGGAACGTCCCCGTGGTGACGCCCTGCACGATGCCACCCATCCAGATCAAGGAAGAGGCTCCGGATGAGGCGGAGGAGCCGGAAAGCCCACCTCCCCCACCCCGGAGCCCATCGCCAGCGCCGACAGTGGTGGACACGCCAAGCCATGCCAGCGAGTCAGCTAGGTAAGGGAGGGTGTGGGCAGCTTTGGGGAAACTGCCACCTGTATAAAAGTTAACGGGACTTCTTTCCACCTCTGCCCATCCATAACTCCCTCACTACCACCACTTTTGGACGATGGTTTGGTAATTTGAACATCCGCAGCTGTGGATAAGGCTGCCTTCTTAGGAAAGCATAGGATCCCCTTAAAACTGGTGTACCCAATAATGCTGCCCTGCAGGTGCCATTGGCCTCGCAGCTTCCTGCATTCCTAACAGTTGTCCATTCTTGCTTGGGCTGATAGGAATTGGAGCTGCAGGGCACCACGTTGGCTACCCCTGCCTTAAAGGGGCTCACTGAGGGTCAGGATCACAGAGGAATTGCTAAAATGGCAGCAGCATCACAGAGTCTCTTTCTCCTCCCCATCCTAGCAATAAGGGTCTTCTAAAATCTCCCCAGTTTGCTACAACCCGAAAACTATTAAAAAAAAGGTGCACGGAAAATTGGTGAGCTATGAGCCGGGTATGTACAGCATTTTGAGGCTGTAGAACACCTCTTTAGATCCTGTTTTACTTCTACATAGAGAAAACACTCAAGAGCATTAAAAAGAATGTTCTCTTGAAAGATTACAGAGACCAAAGCATATTTGGATATTGATTTGTCCTCTTGGATTAATCATTTTGTGTGTGTGTGTGTGTGTGTGTACAGTATATATGTATATTAAAAACTTACTTTGATTCTCTGAGTTAGGTAGTATTCCTCTCCTGCATGGTTTTCTAATCATTTATTTTCCTGACATCTGTTGATTTACCAGTTTTACCAGAGTTCCACCTCCCCCCATATGTTGCATAAGGTACTTTTTCCTGGCTGTTTGGGGGGGGGTGTCTCATTCCGCTTCCTGCTTCTCAAAATGCTTATGGTTGCTTTGTGTCCCCCGTTCCCTGCACCCCACCCCACCCCATCCGATTTCTTTGCTGCCAGGTTTTACAAGCACCTGGACCGCGGCTACAACTCCTGCGCGAGGACAGACCTGTACTTCACGCCGCTGGCAGGTTCCAAGCTGGCCAAGAAGCGTGAGGAGGCCATTGAGAAGGCCAAGAGGGAGGCGGAGCAGAAGGCAAGAGAAGAGAGGGAGCGGGAGAAAGAGAAGGAAAAGGAGAGGGAGAGAGAGCGTGAGCGTGAGAGAGAAGCTGAAAGAGCGGCGGTAGGTTTGTCTGTCTGTCAAGCCGTGAGGGGGTGATCCAGGCGGGTCTCGAGCCCAACGGAGGCTGCGGTTGCATGATGTCCAGTTGCATTTCCACAGGCCTGGCATGTGAGGGCTTTCGCTGCTCCCCTGTGGCCTTGAGAGGGGGCATGTTGATGCTCCTGTGTGAAGCGATCTGAGGCTGGCCGCTCCTCAGCCTGCAGGTCCTTCCTCTTCCCTTGCTCTGAATTAAGGATTTCCTCTTTGCCCCTTCACCTCCACTTCAGATCGCATGATTCAGACGGTTATTTGGCATGCAAAAAGAGACTGGCAGAGGGCAGGTGCCCTGAATTAGCATTGTGTCAACTTGGTTGGGGGACCACCTTTGATCCTGCAATGGAAGCTTGGGTGCTCATCCCTCCCTTCGTTGTCAGAGGAAGTATACACCTCTGAATTCCATATATTGGGAATCCCAGTTGGGAAGAGTGCTGCTGCTGCACTCAAATTCTGCTTTGGGGGCTTCCTATTAGGTCATAGGGGCGGCCAATTGTCAGAAGAGGATGCTGGGCTAGATTGTCCTTTGGCCTGTTCCAGCAGCTACTCTTCTTGTACTCTTAATTCCACAGTCGAATAGGAGCTTTGGCTATAAAATTCCTGGAACTGCAGCAGCTGGAGAAATTTTGTTCCAGGGTTCAGGGTGGGTGGCAAGCTGTGGACTATTCAGACAGTGCAGAATGACAACTCACAGTCAGGAATGTCAGGATTTGTCACCCAGTTACACCTGGAGGGTTGCAGCCTCCCCCAACACTTGCAAATGATCAAAGCTTCTTTTCTGAGTGTCTCTGAAAATCCTCGCCTTCCTCCCTAAATGCTGCAGGTGGGTAGACCTAGGCTACCAGTGCTGTGGCACGGAGACCTTTTTCATTGCTGCAGGGGAGAGAGCAACCCTGTGAAGGAAAGATTGTGTGAGGTCTTGATCCAGTTTTCAGTTCCCCATCTAAACTCTTCTCCCCTCTTCGGTACAGCAGAAATCATCCAGCTCGTCACACGAAGGACGTCTTGGAGAATCCCAGCTGAGTGGCCCAACTCACATGAGGCCGTCATTCGAACCTCCTCCCACCACCATCGCTGCCGTCCCCCCATACATTGGACCCGACACGCCGGCGCTACGGACCCTCAGCGAGTATGCGCGCCCTCATGTCATGTCCCCCACCAACCGCAACCACCCCTTCTTCGTGCCCCTCAACCCCACCGACCCTCTGCTGGCCTACCACATGCCCGGCCTCTACAACGTGGACCCCACCATGCGGGAGAGGGAGCTGCGGGAGAGAGAGCTGCGGGAGAGGGAGCTGCGGGAGAGGGAGCTGCGGGAGAGGATGAAGCCAGGCTTCGAGGTGAAGCCACCGGAACTCGATGCGCTTCACCCCGCCACCAACCCCATGGAGCACTTTGCCCGCCACGGCGCCCTCACTATCCCCCCTACGGCGGGCCCGCACCCGTTTGCATCCTTCCACCCGGGCTTGAACCCCCTGGAGCGGGAGAGACTCGCTCTGGCAGGCCCCCAGCTGCGGCCTGAAATGAGCTACCCGGACAGACTAGCCGCCGAGAGGATACATGCGGAGCGTATGGCATCACTCACCAACGACCCCTTGGCCCGACTGCAGATGTTCAACGTCACACCGCATCATCACCAACATTCGCACATACACTCGCATCTACACCTCCATCAACAGGACCCGCTGCATCAAGGTGAGTCTATAGCGGTGGCTTGCTCCATGCTGTGTGTGCTGTCCATTTCTTTTTGAGCTGGATGGGGAGGGGCCGCCTATGTGTTGTGTGTGTGTGTGTGTGTGTGTGTTTTTCCCAGCAAATGAAAAAAAAGTAGTGTATCTGGGGGAGCTAAGCTGGAATCTCTGTCCCTCATATGTTAGTTTTCAAGTTCGAGGAAGTCTTTTGTTGTTTTTCACACAGACTAAAAAAACGCTAGCATTTTTACAGGAGCATTCTGAAGTGATGCACTCAGCGCTAGTATGATGCAGAGAGGACCATATTGAATTTGAACCACCACCAACCTGTGGAGGGAAGTCCCTTTATTTACTTGGCCTTGATCCTCTTCACCCAAACGAGAAAAAAATGTACACTGTGGAACGTTTTAAGGGCAAACCTAAGAGATACTGCGAAGCACATTTCTGGTGGGAAATGCCTTTAATACAACCACTCGGAGCATTGCGAGGCCAGCAGGGTCCCCTGCACTAAAAGAAGGGTCTCCTCTCCTGCCATGGACTCAGTGCAGCTCCTCCTCCTGTCAGGGGTCACTTATCAGAAGCCGCGTTTCTGAGCTTCCAGCTTAGGAGAAGTTATGCAAGGGAGCCTTGGAGCAGACTAGAGAGGCACTCAGGATCTCAAATACAAGCCCACTTGTCCTTAACATGCGTCTTAAGCTGGGGTCTGTGTAATCCCTACCCCCCTCTGACTGCAGTGAGGTCTCCCGAGTTCACTGTCCTCTGTCACTCTCTACTCCTTTTACTGTTATAATCCGTCCTTGAGCTCAGTAGGCTCTCCATTCTAGCAGACTGTTTTGGAAGAGGGCTGGCATTCAGGGAGGACAAAGAATCGTGCAAAGTGGGGTATTTTTGCCCTCCAGTTTAGATTACTTTTTGCACCTCTGTTGCCACCCGGAGCCATTTCAAGGAAGGTGTCTCTTCTGTGTGACACCTCGTGATACACACCAGTTTTTAGTGCAGCAGTGGGTAGTGGTTAAAACTGGTGCATGAGCATTGTAGGAACAGGCTCCAGACTGGGTAGGAAGCTCTGTGATGGTTTGATCGTTCTTGAAAAGTGTGTTGTTCTAGCAGAATTTCCAGCATCACCATTTCAGTTTCTTGCCCCCCACCCTTAGCCATAAGTTTCCAGGGTTGGTTGCAGCAATTAAAAACAACAACAACATTCAGAACAGCTTGAAACAAATGAGTGGGTCGTATCCCAACTAAGTTCTCCTCAGCCACTGAAATTGATGGACATGGCTAACGTAAGTAGGCCTAACTTGGTCACGTCCATCAGTTTCAGTGGCTCTACTCTGAGGAGGACTATAGTTGGAGAAAAACCACAGTCCTGCCAGTGATGACAGGAAGGGAGACAAGACTTTAATATTTCAAGGATCCTAAACACCGAGCCCATGATGCATCCCTCCAGCAGGATCCACGTTGCCCAGGACACCCAGCATCACAGGAGGAGGGTGACCTCCCCCCCCCCCGGTAACATAACCTCCAAGTGTAGCAGTTTGCTATCCCCATTGGGGTAGAACTGAAACCACCACTCCCCTCCCTCCTCTCCCATTAAAGAACTGAGGCTGTGTATATCTGTTTACAGTATCTGGGGTTCTGTTTCCTGGACACGCTGGGTGGGGGCAGAACACTGGGGAGGGGAGAGTTGCATGTATTTTCATAGAGTGCTGACCACGAGCAATATTTGCTCTTTTTAGAAGGTGATCCTCCCTGTTTTGGACGCATGTTTAATATATTTCCCATGGTTTGCCTCCCCGAGAGAAAATTGTAGCCAATATAAGAGAAGGGGAGGCTCCAGAGCATGCACACGGACTTGTGTTTGTGCATGTGTGTGTGTGTGTGCGTGCGTGCGTGCGTGCGTGCACACACAAGCACAGGCAAGGAGCTGGTTTCACTGCTTGCCTTTCCATTGCTAGATACCCTGTTTCTCCTAAAATAAAACATAGCCATAAAATAAGCCATAGCAGGATTTTTAAGCATTCAAGGAATATAAGCCATACCCCGAAAATAAGCCATAGTGATATGCAGTTTAACCTTGTAGGTTAAACTGTACCATACTTAATTTATAAAAAAAAAAGACATTCCCTGAAAATAAGCCATAGTTTTTTTTTAGTTTTTTTTGAGGAAAAATTAAATATATGATGGTGTCTTATTTTCGGAGAAACATGGTAGATCCCTATGCTTCCTTAAAGGGCACTTTTAACCTGCTAGGGTTGCACGATGTTGGGTTTTCCACATTGCGGTGTATTGCCAGCCAAACGTTGCGGTTTAGCGATAAACCACAATGTTGTAAAAAAAGCTGCATTGGCCCCAGCCAGCGAGGTGCCGGGTGAAACTGCCACAGCTCTCACCATGGGAGCTGAGGCGCTTTCATGTCAACACCTCACAGGCTGTGACGGGCTGGCCCCAGCCTGCTGCTCAGCTGGAAGACCAAAAGTCTCCTGCCCCCAGCAGAGGCAGCCCTGAGTTCCCCATGAGAAACCAGCAGGGGACTCAGGGCTCCTTGACCAGGCTCAGCTGGGGGCAGGAGAGCGCCTGCCCCCAGCAGAGCCAGCCCCGGTGTCCCTGTCACTCGTGCTCGAGCAGCAAGGATCTTGGGGCTCCTTGGCCAGGCTGCCTCCACCTTCGCTGGCATGGGGGCAAACGAACTACCTTGCCCATTCGCCCACTCCCCGAAGACAGACCAGGCAGCAGTAGCCAAACACACAGAGCCTGTCAGGCTCCGTGCGTTGGACTGCCATAGCCTTCACCTGTGTGGGTGTGCTGCCCACTAGCAGCATCAAAGAGCCCCTACACCGCCTGGCTGCCTTACACCCGGAGGGTGGGCTCTGTCTTTCTGGGAGGAAAGGTGCAGCACCCCCTCCCAGACAAAGGCAGCCAAGCAGTAGCCAAGCAAGGCTGCAGCCCCAATCCCACTCCTACCCAAGTGCAAGCAGGAGCGGGGTCAGGGCTCTCTCAGCTGGGGAGAGCACCTAACGGAGGTCTCATCCCACCGCTGGCTCCGCAAAACTACTTTGCTGAGGAGAGGGCAGCAGTGCACTCCTCAGTCAAGCAGTTTAAAGAAGCGGAGAAAGGAAGAAGCTGTATCGGCAACTCGCTGATGCAGTTTATTTCTCCCTCTGTCTGGGCAGAGTGCGATGGCGGTTTCACCAGTGGTATGTCTCTCCCCCACCCCCACCCAATACCAGTCCTGGGTGATAAATTGATATGTTGCCCAATGCTACTCCCCAACACCAACACCTTCCATGCCCCCCCCCAATATTGAGGACTTGCTTTGAATCCTCAATGCCTTCCCCCGGGATCTCCAGGGAAGGAAAAACCCCTTATGAAACCCTGGCTAGCCACTGCCAATCATGGACAGTGCTGAGCTAGAGAGACCAGTGTCCTGACTCAGGGTACAGCAGCTTCCTGCATTTTAAGGGGAAGGCTGTAGCTTGGTGGCAGAACATTTGCTTTGCGTTCAGAAGTTCCCAGGCTCAGTCCCTCACTGGCATCTCCAGGTAGGCAATATCCCTGCCGAAAAGCCTGGAGATGTGCTGCCAGTCAGTGTAGACCAGTGGTCCTCAACCTTGGGCCTCCAGATGTTTTTGGCCTACAACTCCCATGATCCCTAGCTAGCAGGACCAGTGGTCAGGGATGATGGGAATTGTAGTCTCAAAACATCTGGAGGCCCAAGGTTGAGGACCACTAGTGTAGACCACTGATCTTCAGCTGGTGGGTCAGGACCCACTCACGGGCCATGGCCTGATCAAACATGAGCTCTGTTACCATGCAAATGTATGGTAAAGGGTTAAGAAATGGGTCCCCAAATGCATGTTTGGGTTAAAAGTAGGTCCTGGGATCTGAAAAGGTAGAAGATCCCTGGTGCAGACAATGCTGAGTTAGATGGACCAGTGGCTAGACTCTGGATAGAGTAGCTGTTTTGCATGCAGAAGGTCCCAGGTTCACTCCCCAGTGGCATCTCCAGGCAGGAAAGACCCCAGCCTAAAACCCTGGAGAGCCATTGGTGTAGACAACATGGAGCTTGCTGGTCTCAGTGGTACCCCACCCTTTTTTCTTTTTTCTTTTTTGCATTCTGAGGTGGGTGATTTGGAATTGTTTTCTCCCCTCGGGATGATAACAGTGGAGTTAAATGAGACACTGAGGGGGGGGGGGAGCGTGTGTGCATCCTCGCAGCCAAGGTCAGTAACAAAAGCCTCCCCACCCGCAGTACAGAATGTACTGATCTCCATAAATGTATCAGACTGCAGATGTACTTTTTGTGCAAGCAGACAGAACAAAGTGAATCTTGCATTTAAAAATAGATGGAGAGAGTCTGCCCCTGCTTACTGGGTTAAGGCAAGGCATTGTTACAAGAGAGCTTTCTCAGGAAGAAAGCTCTCTCTGTGTTTCAGGGAAACTCAATGATAAAGCTGGTTTCAAAAGAAAAGTGGAATCATAGAGTTGGAAGGGACCCTGGGGGTCCGCTAGTCCAACCCCCTGCAATGCAGGAATCTCAGCTCTGTCATGTATCAGAATCATACATGACAGATCCAAGGGCATGTGGGGATAGCTTAGTATACAAAAAGGCAGGCCTTGTGCCTTGCTCGGTGTTTTGCAAGCTGCATATGCCCCTTTATGCTGGAAGGGATATCCAGCCATAGCTGAGTGGCAGAGCAACTGCTGTTCATATGAAAAGTCCCAGGTTCAATCCCCCACTTCTTCAGGAAAGGCTGGGAAAGGCTCCCTATCTGAAACCCTGGAGAACTGCTGCCAATCAGTGTAGGTAGTACTAAGCTGGTTGGACAAATAGTCTGATGTGATCCGAAGCAGTGTCTTCTCTTCCTATGTCTGAAAGCAGGGGTAGCCCATGTGGTGCCCTCCAGATGTTGCGGGATTACAACCCCCATCACCTCTGATCATTTTCCATGCTAGCTGGGATGATGGGAGTTGGGAGTCCAGCAAACATCTGGAGGGCACCATGTTGGCCATCCCTGTCTTAATGGAGTGCCCAGAGCCCCTAGAATACATGCTTTGCAAGCAGAAGTTTCCAAGTTCAGTCCCCAGCATCATCTGGGAAAAGTGATGTAGGAACATAGGAAGCTGCCTTATACCAAGTCAGGCCATGTGTCCATCTAGCTCCATATTGTCTGCTCTAACCAGCAGCCATGGTTTTCGCTACCTGGACATGCCAAGGGTTGAACTTGGAACCTTCTGCATGCAGGGCAGATGCTCTGTCACTGAGCGCTCTGGTGCTTCCCCAATCAAATAAGCAGATGATGAGGATCTCCAGAAACGGCTGAGAAAAACTCCCTGCCTGAAGCCCTGGAGAGCCACTGCCAGTCAGTGTAGACAGTACTGAATTTAACGGGCTGACTCTGTATAAGACCCTCTTGCATTTCCTGAGTTGTGCTTGTGCTAATTGCACCAAGCATCTCCATACTGTTGTTGAGACCGGAGGGTGATTGTGTTCAGAACAGAGGCAGAGTCCAGAGTCCTTCCCAAGACAGGTTCATCAACCAGTGACCTACATGTTCAGTCCAGATTTTGGGGTGTTTTGTAGTGCTCACTGGAGAGCTGTTTTAACCAAACGCCTCCAGCTGTCTTGAGCAAGGAAGTCAAGGAGGCACAGACCCCACACTCTCCTGTGCGCAAAGTTTCTCCATACAGTTGAAGAGCTGCTCCAAGGCAGTGTAGACCCAACGAGTCTGACTCAATATGACACTTTTCTCCTATCTTTCTCTCCCCCTAATCTCAAATTCTGCAGGGATTAAAACTTCGTTCTTTAGAAATATATTCAGGTTGTGTCCCTGAAGCTGTCTTCACTGATAGCCCCTCCCCGAGGGGTCCCACTCTCTGCTAACTCACAGGCCAAGGTGCGATACAAACCTTAGGCTGTAATTCACGTTCCGAGTGTTCCTGTGTTTCTCTTGCCTGGTGGATTAGTATTGTAAGCCTTGCGTGTAGCACATCACACATGCCATTTGCAGCGGATCTTCTGGGTTTCGTTAATTGGATTGATTCATGCTGGGTTGGAACATGACCTCTCTCGACATGATAGAGGGGCCCTGGAGACAGTGACCTAGGACAGGAATCCCTTAGAATTAGGTGACTGGGATCAGGAATCTTAACAAAACCCAAGGCTCACCAGGAAGGTCTTGTATGAGAATATGTATATACTGTATGCAACTGCAGGACGAGAGGAAATCTGCTGAGACAGGCTGCTCTGACATGCAGCCACTCAGGTTGCAGACACCCTAATTAAAGCAGCCAAGGGGCTCATATGCTCCTTGGATGAGAACCAGGGTCAAAATGACCTGACTAGATTCTCTTCTCCATTTTCTGGGAACCTCGACGAAGCACATGTCCAATTATCCCCCTTCTCTCTCCCCTCCCCCACATGAAGATCTTCCATCTTGCAAGCAGGGCAGAAGATTTGCTGTTGTCCACAGTTTTATTTTAAAGTTTCTCCTTCTTATAAGTAAAGTTCTGTAGGGGCTTCAGAGATTTCACAGGAGCTGAGTTTGATCTCTGCCTCACCTGGGGCCTAGCCCAAGAACCCGTTTTCAGATGTTCTGCCCAGCCTCTGAGCATGTGAAGTAGTAATGACTAGGAAGATAATTTCCCTGAGCTAGCAAACAGTGGGATTTTTCTCACCATTGAGCAATCATTAGACAAACAATATCTCGCTCCCCACCATGATTCTGTCTGTCTGTCTGTGTCTCTCTCTGAGACAGAAAGCAGGCTTGGGACTCTGCAGCTCTGAAATCATGCGTCAGATTTCACCAGGCTCTGCCCTTGCACTTTCAAGCTTTTCCCAGCAGCCACAAGAGCTAGGAGCTGGTTGTTTAAAAATAGAGAGACCCAGGATTCTCCAGATGTGAAGCTCCGTGCTAGGTAATACATGAACAGCTTGTGCTGCATCTGTCAGCAAATGTGCAAATAGCCCCCTGTGGTTGTTTGTTTTCTCTTTCCTCAAATAGCAACCCTATGATGGTGTCCCTTTCTGTTCTGGGACCTTGAACTTGTTTTTTTCTGGGGTGAGATGAAACTCCTAGGGGGAGGGGGGAGGTTAGCAGACAGATGTGCAGATCAACTACCCTCGGCAGGAAAGGCAACACTTCTAAGAGGCTTATATTGCACGTGTTCCCCTTGCATTGTTGACAGTGTCAGTATTATCTGAATGTCTTCTGGCGGCAATGAGGTCTAGAGCCTTCTCAGCAGAGGCATCTACTTTGAGGAGCCCATCCAGCTGCTTCACTGCCCTCTTTCTAGGAAAAACTCCCCTTCTTAGGAGAGCTTTGTCTCTCGTAGGAGGGGAAAGGAGCTCTGCCATTCTGTGGCATTATTGGGGCTTATTTTTAAAATGTTTTGATGATTAATTTTATGATACGCTTTGTGTCTTGTGTGCCTCAGATGCTACTTCCAGGGCATTTATGGGACGTGTCTAAAAAAGCAATAGTAAATGAATGGTGAATTGATTTTCTGTTGTTCTTGTACGCAGTTCCCTTTTTCCTTCTTAATAAGAAAGTTCATTCCTGTTCCCCCCTCCCCTTTTCTCCCCTTTTGTTTTAACTCTCAAAGACTGTTTGGCCACCCGATGTCACTGCGAACACTCCAGACAGAGAAGTAGGCTCCACAGTTGGAGGGGGGACTAGGCTTCTGATAATTACCGATTTTGCTCAGCTATTTGCGCAAGTATTAATGTTGCTTTTGACCCCTGAACAAAATGAGGGTTTCTGAGCCTGGTGGTAAGTTTTCGTTGCTTTTCCCCCCTTCTCTCCTACCGCCCCCAACCTTTCCCTTTTGCAGGCTCGGCAGGACCTGTCCATCCCCTCGTGGACCCCTTGGCAGCCGGGCCCCATTTGGCGCGCTTCCCTTATCCTCCCGGCACTATCCCAAACCCGTTGCTAGGGCAACCGCCCCACGAACACGAAATGCTCCGGCACCCGGTCTTTGGTAAGTATGCAATAGCAGCCCTTGGGAAGCCAGTGTTGCCCAACCTATGCCCTCCAGAGGTTGTTGGACTACAACCCCCATCACCCCTGGCCATTGGCCATGCCGCTTGGGGCTGGTGGGGCTTGGAGTCTGACGGCAATATCTGGAGGGCGGCAAGTTGGGGAAGATTGATGCAGATGAAAAATACAAGACCTAATGGCTATCCTGTTTTGAATGGCAGCCAGTCAGTTTCCCCCGGGTGCTCCCAACCAGAGCATTTGCCCCACCACCACTGGTGTCCAGAGGTATCCTGCTTCTGTACACAATGTGGATATTATTGTGGATATTATTGCTAATATGTGGATATTATTGCTAATTGTCTTTAATAGACAAATGCACCTGGTTTAGGTTTTTATTGGGTACTGGCCATCACCAGTGATTTAATGCATTTATCCTGGTATCCGAGCTGTCTCTGGACTTACTTTTGAAATTAAGGCTTTTAACTGGGGGAGTCTCATTCAAAGACCCTTTGTACCAGGGATCAGGCCCTTTCCTATGTGGATGGCATTCCACAGTTGGGTCACATCCAAGTAATTCCTACTCAGGGTGGACCCACACAAGTCATCTCCAGTGATTTCAGCATAGAGTAGGACTAGCACTGGGTGCAACCCTCTGCTCAGTCGCTGTTATCCCAGCTTGCAGTTACCAGGCATGCCTTTGCCAATCCAAACTTGTGTGCGACAACCTTTTCTCTTTTTCTCTCTCCCCAGGTACCCACTACCCACGTGACCTCCCTGGCGGCATCCCTCCTCCCATGTCAGCAGCCCACCAGTTACAGGCCATGCATGCTCAGTCAGCAGAGCTTCAGAGACTAGCCATGGAGCAGCAGTGGCTGCATGGGCACCCCCACATGCACGGGGGCCACCTCCCCAGCCAAGAAGACTATTACAGGTGAGGGTGGGCGCATGCTGTCAGCGGAGGAAGAAGTTCTCTGGGGCAAGCTCCCCTCTTGCCTCTTGGCCAATTCCTTTGTTTGTTTGTTATTAATATTATTTTTTGAATTTGTATACTGCCCAAGTGGGCAACCACCTTGCCCTGAGGGAGGAGGGGAGAAGAAAGGAGTGGTCTGGTGAGCTGCCACCACCCACCTCGCAGTGGTAGTCCCCTTCTATCACATTTTCTTCTTAATTGAGGCTTAGTTTTGCAACTGTCTTTGGTGAACCGCTTTGCGAGGTACACCTGAAAAGCAGCATACCATAAATTAGGCACAGGGGATGTTGCTGGACTACAACTCCCATCATCCCTGACTAATGGCGATGCTGGCTGGGGCTGAAGGGAGCTGGAGTCGAGCAACATCTAGAGGGCCGCTTGTCATGAGTGAGTGAGTGAATGAATGAATCAACCAACCAACCAACCAACGAATGAATGAATGAATGATGGCTGAATGAATGAACCAGGAGAGGCATGTTCTGGCAGCAGCATATGCTGGGGACCCAGAATGGCCACATTTGCACAACTGCTCTCTTGCTTTCGGCCCCTATCACTTTACAGGTTAGTTACACCAGAGGTGTCAAACTTGAAGTGTGTCACATGCCCTCAGAGTTGGGTTTGTTTTTCTGAGGGAGGAGAGAGTCTTCCTGCTCTTATACCCACTATTGTTATAAAATACCACGACCAACTCCAGGTTTTGGAGGGTCCTCAAACAAGATACCCATTGGAGGACCCCCTCCCTGGGTGGGCCCATCTCCTCCTCTCCCTGCTGCGCTGTACTCTGTTTGTACAGCTGCCTAGAGAGGGAAAGTACATGGCAAGCAGAGGGAGGTGCTTCATCTCCTCACTCTGGTCACTGCTTGGATGCTCGCAGAAGGTATCTGAACAGACAGCAGCCACAGACCAGGAGTCTCCGAGGGTTGCCTGGGTGGGGGCTCTACTAAGGGTGGGGGCCTCAACAGGTGCTCAGTGGTGTCAGCTCCAGGAGGAGAAACCACAGAAAGAGGTTGTCAGGGCCATTACTGGTCAGGTTTGGAAGGTCAACGCAGCAACCTTCTTCCTAAGGTTGGTTTCTTCAGCGTTTTGAAGGTATTGCTTGGGGAACTGTTCCATTGCAGAAGGCCAGGCTCCTGGGTTTTTTATTCCACAATCCAGAGGCTCCCTTCCTGTCTGCTGGCCACACAGCCTCATGTCACATGCTGCTATTTCCGAGTGCAAAGACACATAACTCACAGGGCTGGATGTTCACTTCAAACATGAAGTCCTAGTTGAAAATCCCAGAGTCCCTGGGAAAACATGTGGATGGACACATAACTCCTCCCTGCTCAGTCTTTGGTAGGAAGAGGGATTTCCCCAAGGCCTGTCCCACCCCCTTTTCTTCTTATGGGGCAGGATGTGTGTGAGAGAGAGACTACCACATTTGTCTGTTCTTGGCAGAGAGCTCTTCTGCATTGTGTGAGAGGGGAGAGACTGCAGAGGCTGGAGGGAAAAGTTCCCAACCCAAAAAAGCAACTGAATTATTTTTCTTTTCTTTTTCTTCTTCTCTTATAGCCGGCTGAAGAAAGAAAGTGACAAGCAGTTGTAATAAATTATTTATTTGTAATTCTGGCTGCAGAAGATCCCAGTCCTTGGGAAGAAATGGAATGTGTTTATCCACACACACACACACACACACACACACACACACACACAGCGAAAAACAAGAGATTTTTATCGTTTAAATATACCCTTCTCTATTTAAAATGAAAAAGGAGAAAAAACAAATAAGGAAGCCCAACCTATAGAGACTTTTAAAATCAGCACATATATTACAGAATTCATTTGTAGAGAAGATTTTTCCAAGATCAGTTTCAGGAGTCTCCTTGCATGATAAAACCTGTTAAGAAGCCTGTTGAGAGAGAAACAACCCCCTCAGAACTGGATGGAAGTATTCAGAGGAAATTCCTTGGGCATTCTTGGGGGGGTTGTTTGAGGGGGTGGGTTGGGTTCGTTTTTTCATTTTTTTTCATTTTGAGTAGGTGCTAGAATCAGGTTCACAACTTAATGCAAGCCACTGTGCATACAAAGAAATACACTCAATTTATATATAAATATATAAATATATATATACACTTTAAAAACAAAACAAAAAAAACAAGAATGGCAAGTAGGTGGCATAACACCCTCTGAAAATCCAAGTGCTATGACAAGAATTTTAAAAGAAAAAAAATCTACTTTTATTTTAATACATTGTAGGAAAACTTCATAATTTTAAAGAGAGCTTTGCAGCATGGCTTTTTAAGTCTGTAAATAATTTTTTTGGGTCAGGGTTTTAAAAAAAATTATAATAATCTCCACAAACTCCTGGTTTCTTTCTTTCTTTCTTTCTTTCTTTCTTTCTTTCTTTCTTTCTTTCTTTCTTTCTTTCTCTCTCTCTCTCTCTCTCTCTCTCTCTCTCCTTCCATCTCCTCTCTCTTCCTCTTGTTCTTTCTCTTCAGTAACATCACAAAACCGTTACTTCTTACCTGATGTTGACAAGAATACAGAGTTGATTTTTTAATATAAGAGGAATATATATAATTATCCCTTTAATTAAAGGGAAGATGAAATGGGGGGAGGGGTCAGTAATTTCAAAATGGTCGAGAGCTCGACTTGACGGTTTGGTAGCAACATGAGCATTAAAGGGAGTTGCAGGGATAATATGTTTTTTCCCTAAAAAAACAAGAACACGCAACTCTCTGTGTGTGTGTGTGTGCGTGTGTGCTGTTCTTTTTAATTTAATTCATTTGTTCCATGAACATCCTAAATCACTTTTCATTCTCGTAGGTCTGTTTTTGACATAACTCAGTTCCTCAGCTGGTAAACAAGACCGCATATTCCTGCATTGGTTCTGTCGAAAAGCCGTCGCGTTTTCCACCAGCGCAAGAGGTTTTTTTTTTTTGAAGCAGAAGCTGGAAAGGTAGCAGTTTTCAAGAAATGGGCTCTTGAAATGTCAGGCTACCCCGGGTCTCCCCTTTCCTCCACAAACATAGCATTAAACTGAAACTCTGTCCTATAAATGTAGACACACACACACACACACACACACACACACACACAGAGA
The DNA here is from genome assembly GCF_965207765.1 of Zootoca vivipara. Taxonomy (NCBI): domain Eukaryota; kingdom Metazoa; phylum Chordata; class Lepidosauria; order Squamata; family Lacertidae; genus Zootoca; species Zootoca vivipara. The sequence goes on from NC_142589.1 coordinate 14,167,761, forward strand.
GAGAGAGAGAGAGAGAGAGAGAGAGAGAGAGAGAGAGAGAGAGAGAGAGTCTATCAATTAAGACAACAATAATGTGGCGATGTTTCTTTGGCTACAAGCCCCACAAGGAGTTCAGTTCAAGGAGGAACTTCTCCTTCCTTTTCCATCTCAGGCAACCTCCCCTGCCAGCATTGGAGCCCCACACCAGTCATGAGAGCTGCTGATAATGGAGCACACTGTCCTTTAGATAGCATGGAAGTTTACATGCAAACCATTTCCCTTAAAGTAATAAAAAATATGTTATAAAACTTAATTGAATAGTGCTGAGTCAAAACTTTCCATCCCTGACAGTTACACATTTTGAAAGAAAAGGGATAGGCAAAGGGGCTGCTTCAGAGCTGTGCGTTTTCGAAATTGCCCCCATGAACACAAAGCTTAAATTTCACTCTTAAAAGCTGGGAGCCGCTTTGCGCTCCTGGGCTTTGTTTTTAATCGGTCCAATATTAGCAGGTTTGTGTTGTTTTTGTGTGTGTGTGCTTTGCTGATGCTAGGCACAGCAGGGGATTTGCACCTGGTCTTACCTCAAGGGCACAATTGACCAGGGCGGTCTCACTCTCCCCCCCCCCCTGTCCATGGCAGCAGAGTAAATTTCTTCCCAAAAAAAATCCTCATTGAATGCTCTTTTGGGATATGGTGGATAAGGCAGCCTTTTTCTTGCCTGCTGTTTGCAGTACCTTAGGAGTGATCCTTGTTTTGTCAAAAATGTTCACACTCTCCAATGCACAAGGCAGGGAAACTCAGAAAGCTTAGAGCGGGGTTGACCATCTTCTGTCAGAAGCTGTCAGTGTCACAAGCACATGACAACTGTATGAATCCTGTTTTTTATTCCCTTCCATTTGCTAGTTTAGTTACACTTTTTTTAAAAAAAAATGAGTTTGATTGGTGCAGGAATCTGCAGGGCTGTGTGATAACACATTTTCCTGTTAGTTGCATTCATAATAACATTTTCTGGTTCTTGTTCCTTTTGGAAGGCTGCTTCATTTGCTGTGAAGACTGTTATTTGTGGTGGTTCCCTGTAGGAGTCCATTGGGTCTGATCAGATAACCCTGTAGCTAATCATTCAGCAGTCTCTTAAACAGCACATATGGCAGGTGGAATTTTAATCCAGCCTAACAGAAATTTGGGTTCCTCCTACCTTGGTCCAAAGATCGGAGCTTTCCCCCTGCTCCCTGACTCCTGCTCCTTCATCCCAAACCATCCTTTCCCATTCGTTTCCTTACTGGTAGTCCATGCCTCTTTTCTCTGTGCAGTGGCAGCAAATAGCTGGTGGTTATTAAGCCATCCACCTGCTTTACAGCCCCTCCAGGTGGTTCTGAGGTTAGCCCTTTCCTAACTGCAGACCATATTTTGGTCACACAAGCCACACGGGGTGTCCTCAGAATTGTCATGGTCACTTCTTCTCAGGTCAGTTTCTGAACCGCCAAGAGCTGAAACACTGAACTGAGCATCAGGAAACTCTAAATTCATGGTGCTAAATGTCCAGCAAGATGCAGGATAACAAGACAGAGTCATTGCTTAAAAGGCTAGCTGGCATCTCATGTTTTAACACTGTCATCTGGAATGGAATAAACTTCGCATAATGATCTGTCTTAACAGGCAGGACTTCCCCAGCTGCTTATTATCAATACTCCCCTGTCTTGCCTTGTCTTTTTGAAGACACCTCCTTGCAGCAAGCATAGTCTAGTTTTTAACTTTCAACGAGACCCACTGAAAACAGAACCAGCCGTATTGGTGAGGGTGGCAATAATCCTCTCTCCATGGTCCCCTGGCAGAATTGGAATTTCAGTACCTTCAGGAGACACTTAGCTTGGATGTTGCAGACCATCCTCCTCTGACTTGGTGCTCTCCTGGTGTTTTGGACTACAACTCCCATCAGCCACACCCAGCTGATGGGAGTTATAGTCCAAAACATCTGCAACTCGCCAGTCTAGGAAAAAGGGACAAAAGGTACCAGTTAATTACGCCTTTCCCTCCGCAGTTTACATGCAGTTCATTGTGCTTCCTCATAAGCTCTTGACCTTTTGGGTTTCTTTTTTATGCTTGCGTTAACAGTATGAATCATTCCACAGTGGTGGGGGAGCCCAGAGGTTCTTTGTCCTCAGATCTAAATGATTAGCTACAGTGTTATTTGCTCCACCTCTCCCAAGACCACCATGCTCTGTTAGAATATCCCAACTTTTTACAGTTACCTTTTCAAAGAAAAAAAACTTTTTTAAAGCAAGATTTTATTTTTTTGCTTTGAACTTCAAAAATCCATTTTACTTTACTTTATTTTGCTTTTTGTGTGCGCGTGCGTGTGTGATTTTACTTTATTTTTTCAAAATCAAACCGTCTCTTGTTCTGTGTCGTCCTGGTTTGAGCTAGTTTCACTGCACCGTTTAAAAGCAGAATATACATTCTGACAGCTACATTTATATATATATATCTTGAGGCTTAGTGTATATATTAGTAGGTTTACCATGGGATAACACAGTGTAAAACAGAGTAGAAAACCCAGAAATCGTGACTTCTGTGTTCTCTCCATTTGAGTATTTTGTAATTTTTTTGAAATATTTGTGGACATAAATAAAAACCAAGCTACACTACGGCAGTTTTGATTTTGTTTGAAAAGTGTGGCATGTCTGTTTTAATGGGGCATGAGGTTGGGGTGGGGTCACTAACCATGAACCTCGTCGGAAGCAACACCCAGAGCGGCTTGGCTTCATCCTAAGGATCTTCTCATCTGTTTCCTCTTAGCTGCACAAAGACCATCCTATAACAAAGTAACAAAACGTGGTGGGTCCTATTTCAGGCAGCACATTCCCTTTGGACATTTGCCCATGTCAGGTGTACTATTGCCACATGCCATGGTTGGGACAGGCTTTTCAGTTACGTATTTTCTTAAGTAACACATTTGCGTCCTCTCCTGCCTTTAAGGTGTCAATATGGTTGGGTGTGCATGGAGTTAATCCTGTGTTTTCCTTCACAGCCACCCTGCAAGGTAGGTTAGTCTGAGAGTTAATGGCTGTCCCAGGCTCTTTTTTGGGTTTTGGATTACGCCTGTGAATCTTGTAGCAAGTGTCATGATAGAATAGGCATTCCCTCTGCTGTGCATGTGATTGTATGAGACAGAGAAAGGGAGAGAGAAAGAGGGAAGACTTCTGTTTAGACAGTGCTTGCCGCCTGCCATTTTATAAGCCTCTACTCAGTTTAATGCACTTTTTAGTAAATTAAATATTTAACAAATTAATCAGTTAAGCTAGGCTTGCCCTGCGTCAGGATTGGGGGGGTCCCCAAAAAAGCTCAAAATTTTTGGTGGTTTCCTTGAAAAAGCTCATTGCGAGTGTCAGGAATTTTACTTTTTGAAATATGGCAACCCTAGTTAAGCACCAGAGCCCTAAAAACCTTCATGCCATTGTTTTTGCTCTTCATTGGTTTCTTTTAAATTAGATTTTTGCTGCTGATCCAGGAAATGTAAATATTTATTTATTTATAATCCTGCTCTTTGGCCAAGAGAGAGAGAGAGAGATATCTCAGAGGAGCTTACAAATCATTATGAAAAAGACACTCCCTGCAGGAGGGCAGGGTATATACTGTAATATTACAATAAGGAGATAATAAAGAGATGGTTTTGCCACCTTAATTAACCTGGAGGTGATTCAGGTTTTCAACCCCAGGTACCCAAGTGTCGCACAATGGACTCGCCAGGACCCTGTGTGGTCTTGTGTCTGATCCTGTCTCCTGTTCTCTTCCCTCTTCTGGGTAATTTGCTCTGCCACACCCCACACCCCCAATCCTTGACCTCCCTTTGCTCTGCTGAACATGATACCAATTGACTAGAATTCATCCATTGCAGAAAACACCTTCATCTAAATGTAAATGCCATTTCCCTGCCTCGGGCTGCTGCTTCATTCTTTTCTCTCCACTTCTGGGAAACGGATACAAGATAATGCCACTGTCACCACCCCAATCAATTTTTGTCCATGTCAAGCAAAAGCTTTAGTCCTAATAAGTCTTCGAAATGTATTGTTTTGGGATGACAGAAGATGCATTCATTTGGGGCTGAGAGAAGAAGGGCACATTCTGAGAAATAGTCTCATTCAAGGAAAAACCCCAAAGGATTGGAGCCGTGTGCATGAAGGAAGTGGCTTGGGGAAGGAGTCAAAACTCTTCAAATCCACTCAAATTTTCCTTTTCTCACTAAAATGCAGTAGCTGGTACGCATTGGGACTGCTTGGTCAGAAACAGGGAGACCAGCAGAGTCTGTGGCAGCCAGAGCCACCCTCCATTGGTTGTAAGTAAGAAGGTAGACAGGGGGTTGGTGGGGCTGTGGCCCATTTTCTCATAGAGCTGCTCTCTGCACCTTAAATGTGAATTAAGCATCACTGTGTATTGGATTAGCTAGCTAGCTGGACAGATGTTAGACTGCAGCTCTGATCAGGCCAGGCAGCATAGCCAGTGCTTAAAAGCAACCCAGCCATTTTATGGAATAATAACCATGTAATAGTACTCTAGCTCCTGCCAACCTAGCAGTTCGAAAGCACGTCAAAATGCAAGTAGATAAATAGGAACCGCTACAGCGGGAAGGTAAACGGCGTTTCCATGTGCTGCTCTGGTTCGCCAGAAGCAGCTTTGTCATGCTGGCCACATGACCTGGAAGCTGTCTTCGGACAAACGCCGGCTCCCTCGGCCAATAATGCGAGATGAGCGCGCAACCCCAGAGTCGGTCACGACTGGACCTAATGGTCAGGGGTCCCTTTACCTTTAATAGTACTCTAGAACTGGTTTTACTGTTAGTTTGAGTTGGCAATCCTTTGAATTTTGCATTTTACTTTATTGCTCCAGTAGCATTTTGTTGCAAAGCTCTCAATAAATTTCCAAATTACCAATAAATATTGATGAGAGAGTTGTAGTATACCTGGCCTCAGTCCAGTATACCTGAAGGAGCGCCTCCACCCCCATTGTTCAGCCCAGACAATGAGGTCCAGCTCCTTCCCTCGCTGTGAGAAGCCAAGTTACAGAGAACCAGGCAGAGAGGGCCTTCTCGGTAGTGGCACCCACCCTGTGGAACGCCCTCTCACCAGATGTCAAAGAGAAAAACAACTACCAGACTTTTAGAAGACATCTGAAGGCAGCCCTGTTTAGGGAAGCTTTTAGTGTTTAATAGATTATTGTATTTTGATATTCTGTTGGAAGCCGCCCAGAGTGGCTGGGAAAACGCAGCCAGATGGGCGGGGTATAAATAATAAATTATTATTATAGTCCAACCATATCTGGAGAGCCACAGGTTTTCTGTGTTTGTTTTAAATACAGCAAGGTGGAGCATTTTTTCAACTAGTTATGTCCTGGAGGCAGACCTGGAGAAGAGGACCTGATACCCTCAGTCGGCTGGTGAGATGCCTTTGCCACAGCAGGACCATTTGTTGCGGAGTCTTCCTTGGATTACACCACCACGTGGCCATTTTAATTTTCCCATAGTGTCCTGGATGAACGCCTATGCCATGAAGATTGTGGGAAATTTTCTATGGTGGCTTGTAGTCGCCCACCATGACCAGATTAAGGAGAGACAAAAGGAGAGATGTCTTCACAATGCACAAAGCTAAAACTAGGGAATCTACTGCCATGAGTAATATGGCCAGTTAGGGTGGCTTTAAAAGAGGATTAGACAAATTCATAGAGGATGAGGTATCTTTCGGTGGCTAGTAGCCAGGATGGCTATGTTCTGCCTCCACTGTCAGAGGAAGTGTGCTTCTGAATATCAGTTGCTGGGAATCACAAGTGAGGAGAGTAGCTGTTCTGTTTGGGTGTGTCCCACAGGCATCTGGTCGGCCATAGTGAGAACAGGATGCTGGACTAGATGGACCTTTGACGTGACCAGGCTCTCATTATGTTCTTAAGCGATGGGTGCTTGAATGAATGGTCATGATTAGCATTTTTTAAAGAAAATGTTCCAAATAACAGTTGCATATCCCTGCCCAGCCAGACGCCCGTAAAGTTCTTGAATTTGGCCAGCAGGTGGCAGCATTCACTAAAGTAACTTCCTACTGAGATACAGGCAGGCAACCCACTCCAGTATTTTGCCATGAAAACTCCATGGACATAAAAAAGGAGAAGCTTTGAGAAGGAAGTGAGAGTTTCCAAGGCATGCTCTGGTTCATGGGGTCACGGAGAGCCTAAGACGACTTAACAACAACAACAACAACACAGACTGGTATCGGCAGAGAGATATTTATAAAGTGTTGCTTTAAAACAAAGCTGTGTTTAAAAATGCAACCTAGAGCCTTTTACTACACATGGGCTACTGAGGCATTCCGCAGTGTTGGAGGGTGTGCACTGCTTTAAGTTTAGAAGCAACTGGTATTCAGAAGCATTGCTGCCTCCCCGTAACCCCTCCTCCCCAAAACCAAACCCAAGCTGTTCCGGAGCAATTTATTGCTGTACGTTGCTTTTGTAACATAAAGGGATTAATAAGTTTAAGTTTAATAAATGAGAATAATAATAATGTATTTATTTATTTATTTATTTATTTATTTATTTATTTATTTATTTATTTATTTATAGCCCATCCTTCTGACTGGGTTTCCTTAGCCACTCTGGGCGGCTTCCAACAAAATATTAAAAATGCAATTAAAAATGCATGCCCATTCACTTAAAGCAATATTATACCACTTTAAACGATGGTGGCTTCTGCTAAATAACCTTAGGAACTGTAGTCGAAACAAAATAAATTTATTCCAGTAGCACCTTAGACACCAACTAAGTTTGTCATTGCACACGAAAGCTCATACCGATGACAAACTTAGTTGGTCTCTAAGGTGCTACTGGAAAGATTTTTATTTATTTATTTATTTATTTGACTATGGCAGACCAACACAGCTACCAACCTGTAACTAGAACTTAGAACTGTAGTTAAGGGTGTTGTGCGGTATTTGGAGATCCCTCACAGAGCTCCAGTTCCTAGCACTTAACAAACCAGTTTCCAGGATTATTTTTTGGGGAAGCCTGTTTAAAGAGGTATAATACTGCATTAAATTTATAGTGCAGGTGAGGCCTCCAAAGTTCCTCCCAAGATTCCTCTTTACTGTACAGTGGTACCTCTACTTACAAATAACTCTACTTACGAATTTTTCTACTTACAAATGGCGCTCCGTCCGCCATCTTGGATGCGGTTTAGATAGGATTTTTTCCACTTACGAATTTTTAGATAGGGTTGCTTCGACTTACGAATTTTTTCTCCCAATGCATTCCTATGGGATTTGACTTTTAAAAAAATTTCGACTTACAAATGTGTGTTCGGAACGCATTAAATTCATAAGTAGAGGTACCACTGTATATCCATACTGCCTCTTTTGCACCCACACACAACTTGCAATAAAATCAACTGGAATCTCGCATGCCTGTGCATCCCTTTAGGCTTGTTCACACACTATGCAAAGCACGGGTGCAAAAGTGTGCATGTGCGAAAGAGGGCACACACTTGTTGCACATGGACCGTACCCTCCTTGAACAACACGTGAATAACTGCGCTGGTGTGCAGGTCAGTGGAATGTGATGCTCTCGTGTTCTCTCGTGCCCGTGTTTGAGCTGCCTCTGTTTGGGGACTTGTGAGGGAAGAGTTGTCTTATGTCCATAATTTGGCCTTCAAAAACAGTTTCTGGCCGGAAATTACTGTAATGTCTGGGAACAACATTGGACAAAACTAAGAAAAAAGCTTGACAACTTTGGCCTAAAACTTGAATTTATTTTTCCCTTCAGAAAAGCCCAACAGCTTTTGCGTCCGGATTTTTACTTTTCGAAATATGGCAACCCTACCGCAGGGCCGAGCCTGACAGGAGCAAATGTGCATTTTTATCACTTTTACCACCCCCACCCCCTCAGACGCTCATTTTAGACACATCCCCCCCCCTTAAGCACGCATTTTAAACCTCTTTCGCCTCACTTGTTCGAAACATTAACCAAAAAAAATCCCCCTCGAGTTCTTTGAGGGGGGGTCAAAACCACTCAAAGAAGGTCTCCGGCATAGAGACCGGGCAGGCCTCAGCCTTAGCCTTCGGCCAATCCCGTGGCGGCATTTTGCAGCAGGGCCTGCCTACCCAGCCCCTCTGCCAATCAAGCGGCTGCATTTCCCTCGCTCTCGGTCTCTGTCCAAGAGATGGAGAGCGAGGAAGGAGAATGGCTGCGAGGCGTGAAAGCTCGTTTCATACACTTAGTAAGTTTCTCTTTCCTTACTGACCTTGCTGGAAGAGCCAACTGTTTGTACATGCGAGAGAGTTATGGGGTTGGAGTGGACTGGAGTCAAGTGTCAGGGCAGTGGGAAAACATCTGAAGTGTGTCTCTATTTTGAGGGGGGAAATGCTGTATTTTAATAACGAGCCAAACAACAACCCCTTTTGCAAACTTCCTCCAGGTATAGGTTCTGGGTTACCTCTCCTCACAGAGAAGCACCTACAATTTTCATTCAAAATAATAATGATAATAATTTGCCAAGTCCTTCAGTTGTAATTATTCTCCTGGGGTGATTTTTATTTCATTTTCTAAAATAAAAGGTTTCGTTTCTCAAAATAAGGCTTTCAGTTCTGTCCATGTTTATTTGGGAGTTATGGGTGCCAGGAGGGGGGAGTTGCCTTTTCTTTCCCCTGCCTCCAGAGTCCCAGCTTTCTGGGGGGTTTTCTTTTTCTTTTTTGAAAAAAAGTTTCTAGCATTTGTAGGATCTGACACACACCATACATCTAAAGCGCATCCTCCCCACCCCCACCCCAAATGAAAATAATCATGGGGATTGTCATTTGTTAAGGGTGCTGGGAATTGTAGCTCGGTGAAGGAAGACTACAGTTCCCAGGATTTTGGGGTGGAAGCTTGTGTGCTTTAATGTATGAAACTAGCCTCCCATCTTTCATTGTTTTAATTTAGACAATGAATGAAGTTGTAGGAGCGACTGATGTTCAGGGGAGCCAATATAGCTAATCAGAGAAAGAGGAGGCTGGTTTGAAACACCTGTTACCTATTCTAGACTTCAGATTGGGTTTTAGGCCTTTTGTGCTGGTCTTACCTGGTGGAGAAGGGATTTGCTGTTGGCTGGTTGAAGACCAAAGTGTTTGGTGCATGTGTGTGTGATATTTCATTCAGCTTGGAACAACAATTTGATGCAACTGATAGGTGGACTGTACATAAAAACTTCTGCCATAATACATTTTTTGTCTATAATAATAATAATAATTAATAAATAATAATAATAATAATAATAATAATAATAATAATAATAATAAATTTATTATTTATACCCCGCCCATCTGGCTGGGTTTCCCCAGCCACTCTGGGCAGCTTCCAACAGAAAAATGAAATAAAATAATAAATTAAACATTAAAAGCCTCCCTAAACAGGGCTGCCTTCAGATGTCTTCTAAAAATCTGGTAGCTGTTTTTCTCTTTGACATCTGATGGGAGGGCGTTCCACAGGGTGGGCGCCACCACTGAGAAGGCCCTCTGCCTGGTTCCCTGCAACTTGGCTTCTCGCAACGAGGGAACCGCCAGAAGGCCCTCGGTACTGGACCTCAGTGTCCGGGCAGAACGATGGGGGTGGAGACGCTCCTTCAGGTATACTGGACCGAGACCATTAACACACAATCTGAGTGTGTCAATGAAACTTTGGGATCTTGACTTTGATGGTGTTTACCAAAACAAGTCCATATGTGCTTTGGAGACAGAGAGTGAAAATATTATTATTTTTTCTCCATAGCATAGCCTCTCAAAGTCTCACCTCTCATTCTCTGTTCACCTTTTGTTATCCCTCCTGCAGCTTAGAGATAAATTTACAGTGCACTCCTTTGCATGCCTACTCAGAAGTAATCCCATCGAGTTCAATTAGGTCTATTACTCCAAGCTCAGTGGAGAGGATTGCCATATTAGCTGATTTTAATAAGCGTTATAAGTGTGAAATTGTGCAAACAATTGCTGCATAGTTCTAAAGAAAGATATTGCCATCTGTTGTTGGGTAAAATCTCCACATGCTCAGAGTTTGCTGCAATTGGAATTGTGGAATTTTGCCCCACATATTAATTTTATCAAATTAATGAAAGTCAGTGAGCATAACATAAAACCCGGTGAGCATAATATAACAAGCATCCAGCCTGCAAATATTAAAATCCACAGCAAGAATAACTGCGAACTCCATCTACAATCCAATAACAAGGATGAAACCATCCTGGGAAGATGAATTTTGTGCCTTTCACCACTAGATGGCACTGTTGTCTATGTTTTGGTTTGATGGCAGCTTATTTCAGGGGTCACCAACCTGGCGGGCACCCAGGCACCTGTTGAGGCTTCCAGTGGTGCCCTGGGCAGGTGTCCCAGATAGTGAGCTTTCATTTAACAATAAAAAGAAGTCCTAGAAAGAATATCATGGGGCAAAATGTACAGGTACCTTCTAAACAATATGTGTAAAATGAAAGTGGAGTTGTCACCTTGTATATTTTTTCCTGGTACTGAGGAAAGCTTCCTGTTATTACCATAATAGACAGCAACTGTGTGTGTTTGTGAGAGAGAGTGATCTCCAGTACCATCATGGCATAGCGTGACTTCCCATGATAAGCATAATGTTTTTGGGGATGGTTGTCTCTTAAATTTGTGTTATGCCATACTTCCCGTGGCAGCCATTTTGTGGTCGTGTGTTTTCAGCCCTACCTTGAGATGCTGGGAATGGAACCCATTGCCCATTGCCTCCTACCACTGAGCTACACCCCCTTATCTTAAGAGTTAGGAACATAAGAAAAATGCTTTGTGTCAAGTCTGACCAGTGGTCTGTCCGGCTCAGCATTGTGTCTACACCAGGCATCCCCAAACTTCAGCCCTCCAGATGTTTGGGACTACAATTCCCATCACCCCTGACCACTGGTCCTGTTAGCTAGGGATCATGGGAGTTGTAGGCCAAAACATCTGGAGGGCTGCAGTTTGGGGTGCCTGGTCTACACTCACTGGGAATAGTTCTCCTGGGTTTCAGGCTGGTGGGGGGGAGCATTCCCAGCCCCACCTAAAGGGGGGATCTTCTGCATAACAAAACAATTTTTCTGCCTCTTAGTTATGGGATAGCTCTAATACGCAAAGGAAGGTGCCAAGTATGCCGAGCTACAACACATCCTCGTTTCACTTCAGACATATCTTGAGCATTTTCACTACATGGTTTTACTGGTGCCTTCTGTTACTGTGAGACAGAAAGAGAAATAAACTGGGCTGCCACCCACTTTAGTTAATCTCAACTGATTTGGTTAATCTCAACTGATTAAGCAATTAATGAATAACTCTTTTAAAAATTGCACATGATGAAATCCAGTCATTCAAAAGGGGTGCAGAGAAACAAAAGCGTGTGAACTCAGCTGTGTTGCAGTAACAGTTCTCTTGGAACAGAGAAGGGGAAATGGATCTGGTTGGTGGTCCAGAACATGATTTATCCCATGCCAAAGTGGCCTTACAGGCCAAATATGGAGGCTGGGTGGGCCCAATTTGGCTCCACTTTGGTCTTTCCCTGCTCAATCCACATTCTGTGTGTGGTGTGTGTGTGAGAGAGAGCGAGCACCATAGCTGCCAAGTTTTCCCTTTTCTCGCGAGGAAGCCTATTCAGCATGAGGGAATTTCCCTTAAAAAAAGGGATAACTTGGCAGCTATGGAGAGCACGGTAGGAATGTGTGTTTTAATATGGTTCTTGCCATCTGTACTTTTTGCAAGAACTTCTATTAAAAACGTAATTAAGAATCTGCCGCCTGGTTTAGGGGGGGACACTGTTTCATTCTATCAAAAATGTTTTAATCGACTTAATTTAACTATTTGGCTGAACGTGACAACCCTTTAAAAATGAGCTGATTGGGAACACAGGAAGCTGCCTTATACTGAGTCATACCACTGGCTCATCTAAATCAGTATTGTTTACACTGGCTGGCAGCAGCTCTCCAGGGCTTCAGACAAGCATCTCTCCCCTACCTGGGGAGGGGAGATAAGCTGTCCTTTGGCTGAGATCTGAGTTGCCTAGAATGGCTGCAATTGCTACTTCACAGAGGATGTTGACGAATTCAAGTCCTGTTTAACAAACACTCTTAAGAACAAAGAGCTCTATGGCTCAGTGCTAGAACATCTGCTTTGCATGCAGAAGGTCCCAGGTTCAATCCCTGGCATCTCCAGGTAGAGCTGAGAGAGACTCCTTTCTGAAACCCTGGAGAGCCACTGCCAGTCAGTGTATACATAACACGCTAGATGGACTAATGATCTGACTCTGAATAAGGGAGCTTCTTATGTCCTGAAAATAATAATAATTTCCCTTCCTCCCAGATGTCATTTCCACTTATCCTGCATTAACATCCTCTTTGGTCGTTCCACCCTGGTTCTCTCACTCTCCCTGCTGGAAACTTTTGCAGCTATTAAAGGGAATTGTTCTCGTGCAGCCCAGTCTCTCCAAATACCACCCATCAAATTGATGGGCCCTTAGCTAGTTTATAGTAGTGCATTAAATAAAACTCAGTTCTTTCAAACAGACACTAGGGGGCACTCGTGGTACACCACAGGTCTCAAAGGGACTAAGCAAGAACCAAACTGAACTTTTATAAGGCTGCAGCTTGAAAAGCAAAAGCCACCAGAAGATGAAACATTGGAGCTCGTCTTAATGCTTTGCCTGCTGTGGAGCTTCCTTTTCTTCCTTTCTAAAAGATGGTTTTCTGGGGGGTGGGAGTGATGCTGCTGCTGCTTTATACTGAATCAGATCAGCTCTGAATCAGACTGCAACTCACACCCTGGTCAGTCCCCTTCTGCTGTTTCTGCCCCAAGCAGTCAGTTATTTAGAGGTGCACTGCCTCTGGACATTGAGGTTCTCTTCAGCAATCATAACTAATAGCTCTTGGTAGACCTGTCCTCATTCATGGATTTGTCTAATCCCACTTTCTAAAGCAATCTAAGCCTGCCGTTATTGTCACATCTGGTAGCAGTGAATTCTTTAAGCTAACTATGCATTGTGTGAAAATGCCCTTTCTTCTGTCCCAAATTGTATTGTCATTATCAGAATAATCGGGGGATCATGAGCTTTCACAATACGGGAATGGAGAAAGATAATTCTGAGTGGCGTTTCTATAGCATTTTATTTTATTTTTGTATAAAACATAAACGTTGCCTGCCAACCACTAGGAATTATTGGCCTCTTTCATATGTTAGGCACATAGGAAGCTGCCCTGTACTGAGCAAGAACACTGGTCCATATGTCTCAGTATTGTCAACCCTGACTGGCAGCATCTCCCTAGGACAGCGTTTCTCAACCGCTGTTCCGCGGCACACTAGACGCTGGCTGGTGTGCCGCGACGTGCGGCAACGAGAAGGGCGATTTGCATTGTCACGGAAAGGAAGCCGGCCGGGTCACGACGCGGGGCGAACGCAGCTCTCAACAGCCACCACCACGGGAGGGTGGTTTTAGACAAACTTAAAGAAGCTGGCTGGATGAGCTCAACCTGAAACTTGCTGAGCAAAGGATTGTACTGGCAGAGAAATCAGCGGCTTGTGAAGCCTTATTACAGGAGATTGCAACCAACACAGCAATTGGCAAGTGTTTCTTACAGTCATAATTATATAGTCAATATAGGGCGGCACAGAGTTATTTTTTTTAACTTTTTAAATGGTGGTGTGCCTCGTGATTTTTTTCATGGAACAAGTGTGCCTTGGCCCAAAAAAGGTTAAGAAACACTGCCCTAGGATTTCAAGCGGTAAGTCTTTCTGAGCCCTCCCTGCATATGCCATTGGAGAATGAACCCAGGGCTTTATCTGCCACAAAGAAGCACTTAATCAGCCACCCTTCTGGTTTAGTTCTGAGATTCCACCAGACACTCACTCGGGCATGCTACACCTGCATCCATGAGGACTAGAAACTTTCTGCACCCAGTACCGCATTCTGAGGTCTCTCCCCCCCCTGCAGAACTATATTACTCCCTTGCTTTGCCCCTGCAATTGCATATGATCAATCACCTTGTAACCTCTGCAGTGTTCCTTATACTGTAATGATCTTGTTCCTCAGAAATACCTTTACCTCACCATGAACTCATCAATGCCTTGCCCTCTGCTAAAGGCACCCTGCTGGCAGCTGGAGCTGTCTAGCCAATCCCGCCCCCCCCCCACACCATCACCTTTAGTTTCTTCTATTTGTAAAGTAGCTGAAAAACCAAAAGCTGTGTTTTGTTTGGTTCTGACATTGGCTTGCAACAGTCTAGGAGATGGAAGTTCAAGGCCAGCTGTGTTTGCTTCACAGTTTCCAGGCATGGCTGGGGAACGGCAGCCAAGGAAAGAGCCAAGTCACAGGAGATGGGGAAATTCCAAACTGGGTGTTGATCAGAACAGGATTCTCGCTCGCCTGCAATGTGCGTTCTTCTCCCCTGCCCCCTGTAGCAATGAGCTAAAGTTGTCCAATCCGTTCTGGCTGTCAGCAGCGGGGGAGCTGGATTTCACGCTTCCAAGTGTGTCTGCGTGCGGCTGTGTCTCTGACGTCTGTGCGCTGCCTCCCTTGCCCCCCTGCCAAGAAGGTTGGTGCCAACAGGCGGACAGACTGATGATCCATTTGTGACGCCAAGACCGTGGAAGCAACGCGTCTCCCATTGGCAAAGCCTCACTTTCCCCATTACCACCTGTAGGGGGATGCAGCAGTCTCTGTGCTCCCATCAAAATCTGGTACCAATGGTTCCAAATTCTGCACCCAAAAAAATGGGAATTCCGCAACTGGGAATCTGTTACACAGCTACGTTTTTGCAAACAACAACACAGTAAATGCTGAGGAACATACTGTGCAAACTAAGACTGTCTTCTTTTACACAACTTAACTGTTTTTTTTGCGTAATTTATCCTGGTTTTGGGGAGTTGCGAGGAAGGTTAAGGAGCCATATGTGAGGTATCAGCAATCCGTATGCGGAATAATTGCCCAAATGATATGTTCTTGGCACATTTTGAGAGTCATCTCTTTATCAAGGGGATCTAAAGAAGAAAAAAACCCTTCAACACTGTAAAAACAAAAACTACCCCATAAAATTACAAGCTCTAAAGACACACAGAGCTGAGCAATGCCTTAATTTGGGAAGCAACCTTTTTGACTGGGCTGGGGAATCACTTTCAGCCCAAGGGCCACATAAGCAACTTTCTGGGGGCCACATGGCTGGTTGTGGGTGTGGCCAGTGGCAAACGTTGGTAGAGCAAAGGATGTGACTTACCTTTATACCTCTTACCTTTGGCCCTCCAGATGTTGCTGAACTACAACCGCCGTCAGCCCCAGCAAGCATGGGCAAGGACTAGGGATAATAGGACTTGTTCAGCAACATCTGGAAAAACCAAAAGTTCCCCACAACTGCTTTAAATATCAGGCCAAGTTCCTGCTGTGCAATAATCAGATAGATCTCAACACACAGGCTAACACACGCAGCCTGCCTCGTCATCTAGGTTTAACGAGAGGCAGCTCAAGAGCACATCCCAGGCAGGTGAATGTGAATAGGGGTCATGGCTTGTGGTGACCTGGGAAGAGCCTTGAGGGCCAAAGAGAGAGGCCTGGGGAACTGCATTTAGCCCGTGGTCCCTGGGTCCCTCCTGCTTTCCTGGGATCAGCTGCAGTTAATGGGAGTTATAGTCCAAAAGTGTTTGGAAGGCAGCAGGTTGTGGGAGAAGGCTGCCATGTGTGCTCTGAAGCACATCATTTGCAATCCCAAGGAAGATTGTGGTTTTCACCCCTAACAATTTATAGGCACAAAGGGAGCTGCCTTATACCAACTTCTGCCTTGTACCACTTGGAGCAAAGATGCTCGCAGGAGTCCCTCTCTCCTTACTGCCGCTGTGCAAGCTTCAGAGGCCTTCCCCTACCCTGGTTGTGAAAGTCTCTCAGTAGTGAGCAGGGCCTTCTCTGTGGTGGCTCCTCTTTTATGGCACCACCTCCCATAAGAGCCCTGACAAGCGATGCCACTGGTGACATTTCAGGACTTGCTAAAACCAAAACTGTGTGCTTAGTCAATGATGCTTGTTGGAATATCAGCTGCATCTTACTGTGTAGTAGTAGTAGTTTGTTTGTTTGTTTGTTTATACCCTGCTCAACTGGCTGATTTTGTGGTTTTAATGAGTTTTTATATTTATAGACTCAGCCCTGAGATGGAGTATAGTAGGTGGGAGCATAGCTGCCAAGTTTTCCCTTTTCTCGTGAGGAAGCCTATTCAGCATAATGGAATTTCCCTTAAAAAAAGGGATAACTTGGCAGCTATGGGTGGGAGTCTTCTTGTTTCTTGGCCACCAAATACAAATATTTGTTTTGTAAGTAAGTAAGTAAGTAAGTAAGTAAGTAAGTAAGTAAGTAAAGTAAAGTCAGATCCTTGGTCCTTTTAGCTCAGCATCACCTACACCAGCTAGCAGTGACTCTCTGGGGGTTGAGGTGGCTTTACCCCCCCCCCCCATCCATACCTGGAGATCCTGGGTATCAAACCTGGGACTTTTGCCATACAAAGCATGTGCTGTACCTCTGAATCACAGCCCATTCCCCTATAGGAACATAGGAAGCTACCTTCCATTGAGTCAGACCCTTAGTCTATATAGGTCAGCATTGTCTACGCTGACTGGCACCAGGTCTCCAGGGCTTCAGGCAGGGGAGTTCCCAGCCCTATCTGGAGATGCTGGGGACTGAACCTGAGGCCTCCTGTCTGCATACAAAGCAGATGCTCTGCAGCTGAGCTGCAGCCCCTCCTTCCTTTCCACAGGGTGCTATTACACAGATTAGCCATCTTGTGTGCCCTGCTGGGGCAGAAGCAGGGAGCTATAAATAAAATAAGTACAAAAATAAAATTTCATAGATGCAAACCCCGCTGTGCCACAGAATGTAACTAGCAGAAAGCTGCAGCTAATTCTGACTTCCCTTCAAGTAGAATCAGCTAAAGCAATGCTCCTATTAAGAGGCAGAAGGTTTTAAATTATTCGCATTATAATTTCATAATACGAGTATTCGGGAAGCAGGGCAGGGGCTCACTGAAAAAGCATTTCCTCTGCACTCAGATGGTTGCAGGTTCAATCCCCAGTGTCTCCAGTTTGTGTAGTCAAATACAGTCAAACCTTGGTTCCCAAATGCCTCTGTTTTGGAACATTTCTGCTCCTGAACGCTGAAACCTGGAAATAAGCGTTCCAGTTTTCAGACATTTTTTTGTAGCCGAACGTCTGATGCAGCTTCCGCTTGAGTGCAAGAAGTTCCTGCAGCCAATCAGAAACCATGCCTTGGTTGTCAAACGGCTTCCGGAACAAATTACGTTCAACAACCGAGGTTTGACTGCAGGTGCAAGAGACCTTTGAAGAGCCCCTCCTGCTGGTCAAGATAGGTAAAACTGGACTTGTATGGAACAATGGTTTCAGTGTCCACATTCCTAGAAGCTAGGCACGTTGGATTAATAAATGCACACACATACGCACACACGCACACACTTCCCCCTTTGCATGTGAGCGGGTCAGCAATCCCCGGAAGGCAACAGCTTGGCATTATGTCTGAACCCTGATTCATGGCTTGTCTCTCCCTAACACATGTCAGCAAAGGCTCCCTGCCTGATGGGCCTTGGGTGCCTTCATCACATTCTGGGCTTGAACTGGAGCTAGGACTGCAAAGCTCGCTTCCGCCAACCCAGCTCAGCAGTATCTGAGACGCTCTGGGAGAGTTGGCGCTGCCACTCCCCCGCCAGTCGTGTTGGTAAGATGAGAAGGGATGGGGTCGCTGGTCCCCGTCCCAGAATGTGTGCCTCTGCTGGCCGGAGATTCCCCTTCGTCTATTTATAATTGCATCCCGTGTGGGGATTAGGAGTAGGACAGTACCTCTCTGCAAGGGGGCGGGTGCAGGGAGCAGCAGGCAGAGATCCTCCCACTTGCAAAGTTGAAGAAGCATGAGGACGCTGAGGCAACCTCCATCTGCAACAGGGAAGTGGGAGGGCCTGTGGCTTCCCAGATAACTCCCCGTCAGCCTCCAGCTAGCATAGTCCATGGTCAGTGGACTATGATTATGTGGCAGCTGAAGTCTAGCATCATGTGGGCTTCCCCATCTCTGATCTGTGAGGAGGAGGAGGAGGAGCAACAGCACCCCCCGCTGGCTCAAACCAGCGAGCAGCAGTTACCTGGAAGCCTTTAAAGGGCAAGTCAAGCAGGAATGGAAAGATCTGACCCTTTTGGTTGGCTTTGTTTCTCATTTTTCCAATCTGAATCCAGTTCTCCACATTTCTGCAGCAATTTGTGGGGTTTTTTATCCTCATTAAAATTTGTCAGCATTTTAGTGCTAAGTTCTCCAGATAAGCAATTTTTTGTATGCAGTTTTGACAACAATATTCACACTTTTGCAGTGAAAAGTTCCATAATATAATGCATTTTTTGTATGTTAATTTCACTTTTTGTGCACACACTCTCTGAAAATATGCATTTTTGTAAGTCTTGTTTGATTGGAGACCTGCATCGTAAAATTTGGAGAAGCCTGAATATCCAAAGTGGTTCTCCTATTGTTTTGGAAAGTGTGAATTAGATAGGTTCACTTTTAAATGTGAATTGAATTGAATTTGTTCCCCCGTCTCTAGTATGTAGTATCACATGACCTGTTCTACCTTATTATTAATAAGCTTCCTTGAGTCTCTCCGTGCAGTTCCCTCATTTAGCCAGAGCTAATTGGGGGCGCCATGGGCTCAGAATCCATGATGGTTGCAGCAAATCTTGATACTACCCCCCCCACCCCCCAATTTTGGCTATCTACACTTTTCCCCCTCAATAAAAAGCTCTCTTCTGTTCTCTGTAGGAGCTTCTATTGGCCTATTCCAGCAAATGAGAGCTGTTTAGCAGGAAGGTCCCGTAGAGCCATTAACACAGCTTGACCCATCCAGCGCTGGCATGGGAGAAGTGACCCTGAGGGTGCCCTCTCAGGGTGCAAGTGGTTTAATTTTGATTTAGGGGTTCTGTCTCTTGCAGGGATGCAAGGTCACAAGTTTAACTCCCGCTCTCTACAAGTTCCCAGAGCCTGGCAGAAGAACCCTGTGCTGGTCTTATTTCATTTGCAAGTGGGGGCATTATACCAGAACCTCCGGTGCCCTTGCCTTGGCTCTCTCGGCTAAGTGTCAGTCAGTAGTTCTCTTCATTTGACAGACAAAGTGATGCATCTTACAACAAAACTGAATGCAACTGGTGAATTTATTTAATACACTTGGAACAGTTTCTATCATGGTTAGTCAGCCGAACAGCCCGACTCAGACTTTGCCCATTTCAATTGTATCATATCCTGGTTTGTGGTGAAGCTGCCTTACATCAAGTCGGTCAGTCTCTGCTCTCTGGGCATTTGGGCAGGGGACATTCCCAGCCCTATCTGGAGATGTCCGGGATTGAACCTGGGACCTTCTGCATGCCAGACAGAAGCTCTAACTGCTGAGTTCTAACCACTGAGATTTCCTTTATATATAGGAAGCTGTTTTATAGTGAGAATGAGACCATTGATCTGTCAAGTTCAATGTAGTGGGGAACCTTTTTGGTGGGCCAGTTTCTCACCAGGATCACCCTCACAGGTTAAATTTGGCATCACATGATTGACAGGTGGGTGTTATTTCTGCAAGTTACCTGCTAATTTTATTTGCTTCTTTCTGCTTTTGTAAAGAACCACAACATAATACATGCCAGGTCCAGTCTGTTAAACTACTCTCTGAAAAGCTGGCACCTGATTCTTCTTTATGACATCATAATGGACTTTAGCCACCCCAGTCAAGAAGCATTATAGAAAACCCAACAAACCTTCGGGCATCTCTTTGCAGCCCATAAGAACCAGAAACTTTTTCTTTATTAAATAAATATGAATTCAAAATACTTACGATGTTGGATTCTGCACTCGACCCCTAATTTTATTGGCTTATTTCTGCTTTCTTGAAGAGCAACAACATATTACATGCCAAGTCTGATCTGTTATGCTGCTCTCTGAAAAGATGGCACCTGGGTAAGGAAAAGCTTAGCAGGATTTCCCTGAAAGCTGCCGTTTTTTCCCCCCCTCCCAAAGTGATTTTAATCAGAATTTCAGGAAAAAAAACAACAAACCACAAGCACACAAGAGAGACAGAGAATGTACTCCCATTTATTTCCATGGAAACAGCCACGAGGCCAAGGAGGGTAACACAGCAAAAGCCACTTTGCAGTTAAATTCTCCCATAAAATCATTTGTAACATACGGTCAGCAATTAGGCTATTTTTCCTTGCCCTACGCAGACATTGCCTGTCTTCTCTTGATATATTTATTCAATGCCACAAAGTTTTTATGGTGCCCTCCCCCCCCTCCCCAACTACAGTCACACTTGCAGCAACATAGGTTTCCAAACCTGGAAGGCGCCTTTTCTAACAACCCAGTCTGACCTGTGCAATAACAGGCCACAGAGATTGTCCCAGCCTGCCTTTCCTTCCCTAGAGTGTGACTGTTGAAGGAGAGTTCAGTGCCTATCTCTTAGGAACATGCACTGGTTCTGTTTGGAAAAGGAAGTTTATTGAGGAGGATGGCTTAGGGGAGTTAGGAGGAGGAGGAGGAGGATGCCCTCAGGCCAACACGACCAGATGGCCAAGGCAGGGATCTATCCTGTCTTCTCTCTGTTTTGTTTTGTTTTTTTAATTAACATAAAATCAAGAATACAAACAAACAAAAAACACAAAGTTACAAAACATTCAAGCAATACAGAGGTTGTATTTTCCAAATCAAGAGCAGATAATGTAGAAAAATAAAAGCAGAAAAACGCATATTGAAAGCCAAATTTTGCAATTTGATGGGAGAAGAGAGTTTTGTATGATAATTATATGAATTTTTGTAACACATTTTCTTGGCTTGAGAACTGCATTTCAAAAATTGAAAAAGTGTGGGTTTTGAGGGATGGCTGTGCTTAGTTTCTCGTGTTGTTTCAAACTAGGTAGACACACTTTTAAGTGCAGTTTGAATTTTATTTCTCCCCATCCCTAGCTCAGAGAAACTACCATCAATACTATTATTAATTAATTATTATGTCACTTAATGCCCAGGTGGCATTTAAGCAGTTTACAAAGCATAAAACCCAGCATTGCACCACATTGTTAAAATACAGAATAATTAAAAATACAGCATCATTAAAATAGCACAATAAAACCATCACTTTAAAACAACACAACATGTAAAACAGGAGACTTGAGTCAAGATATCAAGGGAATGTCCATGGAAATGGTTGTATTTTTTAAAAAACTAGCAGAATGCCAATACAGATGGAACCTCTCGTCTTTTCGTAGGGACTGCATTCCACAGCACCAGTGCCAATAGTGAAAATGTCCATGTTGAAATGAGTGAGTTGCATGCATAAAACTCTTGTGAGCCCAAACCATGCGTCTTTGCGTGAGTCACCAATTTGGTCTCTCCAACAAGCCTCCACTGGGGGAGTTGGGCAGCAAGTAATTTCATCATTTCCGTGTATTAGGTGTGCTTGGATCAGGCAGACTCTCCAGGCAGTGTGTACCTGTTGCATTTTTGCATAACTTGTTGCTCTAAGCTTGGCTTCCTCTGACCCAAGAGGACCACTGACTCATTCACCAGGGCAGTACAAAAGTGTGCCTCTGATTTAATTGGGAGCTGGGGAGGTGAGCCCAGCTGTCAGGAGTTTGGGTGAAACTGTTTAAATGGTTTGTCATGTTTTTTTTTTCATTTTCTAATAATTTTCATTTACTGCTGGATCAGATTTGCCTGTTCTTAAATTTAAGGGAAAGGGTCATAGATCAATGGGGAGGGCACTTGTTCTGCATGCAGAAGGTCCCACCTTCAATCCCCAGCATCTCCAGGTAAGGCTGGAGATGGCCTACACCTGGAACTTTGGAGAGCTGGTCTGACTTGATATATAAGACAGCTTCCTATATTCCAATGTCTTAAGGGCAGGGCCATAGCTAAGTGTTAGAGCAGTCGGTTTGCATGCAGAAGGCTCCTGGTTCCATCCCCCAGCATGTCCAGGGAAGGCTAGGAGAGACCCATGTCTGAAATCCCAGAGAGCTGCTGCCGGTCAGGGTAGACAACACTGAGCAAGATGGGATAAAAGTCTGACTCGGTATAAGGCAATTTCCACTGTTTCTAACTTTGCTGCATAGATGCTACTTTTCCAGAACGAAAACTGCCTTGCTGTCCATGCCAGGTTTGTTCTGTTGGATTCTGATACTGACTGTAAGCTTGAGTGTTCTTCAAAAAAGTCGACACATACCAGGCAAAATGAACATCATTGTGACTGGGGGATGGGCAGAGTGGAAAGACTAAGGACCCTCCTTACTCCAGTAACCCCCAACAGCAGCAGTCATAGAGAGTGGGGGAAGGTTCCCCCGCCTCCACTTCACAGCTGTGCCACCCTACAGTTAAATGGGAGCCATCAAGGACCAAAAAATGCAACCTGGTAACTTTAATCCTTGCTGGTTTACAAAATTGCTGTTGTCACAATGGGAGGCAGCCCATGCTTCTGCATCCCTTCTGTCATGGTACCCAGTCTGTAGAACTCCTTGTCACTGCCTCCTGAAAGTGGTTTCTTTCCAGCAGGAATTTAATTTAGCTATTTAGCAGCATCTGACAATCTGTTGTCCTCCAGCTGTTTTGAACTACAACTCCCATCATTCCTGGCCATTGATTTTTCTGGCTGGGACTGATGGGAGATGTAGCCTAAAACATCTAGAAGGCACCAGGTTAGCAAAGACTTGAGTTACTACATAAATCTGTTTTAGTTTTACTGCTTTTGTAGGTCACTGGATTATTATTTTTATTACTCTTAGGTACTCTGTTTTCTTAATTGTGCACATTTGTTTTTATTGTAAGTTGCTTCGGGGTCTCTTCAGGTTGGAGTGGGGTGCAAATTTTCATATAAGCAAACAAAGATGTTACCTTACTCTGTCTCAGCAAGCTCAGTAGAAACCATTTAGAATGGAGTCTGAGTGAATCTACATGGTTCAATAGGTTCCTTTTCACGCTCAGGAAAGAGTGTGAATGAATTCTGTAATCATGTGTGTGCGTGTGCGTATACTATAAATGTTATATGGCTCATTATACAGGTTCATTGGTAGAAGCTAAATGGTTCTGCCTCACACAGGGCCACAACAGGCAGCCTCCTCTGGAAGAGCCTGTAAAGTCTGATAGCATTTCTGCATTGAGTGTGGGGTGCGAACAGGTCATCATTCACATCACACCTAATGTAGTATCAGCGTGGGCAGCCTTGTTGGAAAGAGGCAAAGCCAAACCAGTATATAATGCAGAGAGAGAGAGAACAGGCAGCCTCCTCTGTGTGTTGCTAGTGGGTGCACAACAGAAATGGCCTTACTGGTATATGCTTCTGTCATACTAGGCAAGGAACCAAGTTTACAGCAGGTACCTACGTACAATGCTCACTTGCCTTTTGGGATATTTCATGCTCTTGCATCCCATTGCTCCTTGATGTATCCCTTCAAAGCACCTGCCTCTCCATCCTCTCCCAGTTCTCAATTCTCCCCCACTCCATTATGATGCGCACGCCTTCCGCCGCTGCTTCTCTGTGTTGGAGGCTGTTGGTGGATTCACCCGGGGGGGGGGGGAGAGGGAAAAAATTCAAAGGCCATCTTTCTGGTTTGGAAAACATCTTGACAATATCAAAGGCTGAGACATGACTTTGAAATCAACAAGGTGCAACCTGAAGCCCGTAGCCAGCGCTTTGAGCCTGTCAAGGAGGTGGGGAAAGAGAGGGATATCTGTAAAACCGAGGAGAGCTTCTATCTTTAAGGTGCTTCTGTAATATCAACACAGCATCGAGGCCACAGTGACGTTGTCTGCCGCCTCTGCGGAATGCAATATTAATCCCACTTGGCGATGGTTTGGGCTTAGGAGCTTAAACCATGTCTGCATGAGCGACGTGACCTTTGGGCGACGCAGCCATCGATTTCCTGAAGGGCCTTGGTGGAACTGTGTGCTGCCGCGTTTGGATGTCTCTGCTCATGAAGGGACACACGATCTAATTAGCGATGATTGGGGAAGGAGCTGGCTCGTTAAGAATCAGGAAGTAATAAATAAAATATGACTGAGAGGAGGGGGGCAAGGGGGAAAGGCAGGAGCAGGGCTCTCTGAAAGCATCCAAAAAAGAGAGAGAGAAATAAATGGAAAAGGAGCACTAGGAGAAGACACAACTGAACGGAAGAGACTTGCAAAGAGAAATAGCTTTTCTCAACTCTTGTCTGCTCCATAGAAATCCAGGAGCAGCAAGACTTTGGCTTGTAAAGCAAGCCAGGCTGAATCTGATCATGGAGAAATCTTACTATTTGTTTCTCTCCTTTTCCCACTATTAAATTCATTTATCCACAGCTCCACATCTGTACACACACACACACACACACACACACACACACACACACACACACACACACACTATATTAAAAAGAGCTCTCATGGAAATCCTTCAGCATTTTAACATACATTTCTCCAAAACATGCTTTTTTGCAAGCAATTTCCCTTAATCTATAATGCACCACCATATGTTAGTTTAGCATGTAAGCATTTCTTTGCACACTTTCTCCCAATGTGCACTTTTTGTAGTTGTTCTGAAGGATGGTTGTGCTTCACAACTGGTTGTGCTTCAGTTGTTTTGGAAAGTGGAAATCTGGTAGGCTTTAATTGCGAACAGAATTTAATTTTTCTCCTATCTCTTGAATAGCTTGACCAGCTGGCCTATTGTTAAGAGGCTTCCTTGATGCTCTCCATGCAGTGCAAATTTTGAAGGGTAGCTGCATTTCATGTTGCACGTTGTTCCAGGGATTTGCAAATAAAAATGTCAATTGAACCAAATTCCTCCCCTTTCCCTACCTCAGCTAAAGCTTATAGCTTAGAAGCACCTGAAAGGGTACATTTTAAGTCCTACCCAACCAAGGTGGCAGTAGCCATTGGAGAAGATGAGGTATGGAGGATGTTGTTAGTGGGGAACATTGGGAAAGGAAGAGCCCTATGCTTCTTTCCTGTTAGAGGTTAGAGTGGGGAGGCAGACCTGCTAACTTATTGTCCTGCCCCACCCACAGAGCAGAGAGATTCTCTAGCTATGGAGGGAGGGGCGTTGACCAGCCAGCAGAGGAAGCTGGACAACTGGAGGAGGAAGCAGGGGGACTAACCACCCCATCACCAAGAGCTTGGCACCACCTCTGCCATTGGTATCAGACCCACACCCTCAT
Source organism: Zootoca vivipara (assembly GCF_965207765.1). Lineage (NCBI taxonomy): Eukaryota > Metazoa > Chordata > Lepidosauria > Squamata > Lacertidae > Zootoca > Zootoca vivipara. The sequence continues at coordinate 14,192,969 of NC_142589.1, forward strand.
GGGGGGGGGCATGCAGGAGAAAGAGTCTTGTGAATGTGTGCACCACACCTCGCCTTTAAAAGCTCACAGGAGGGGATTAGTAATTTGTGGAGACATTTTTGCAGCTTTAATCTGGTCTCAGATCCCTGGTGTTGTTACTGAACTCACTACCGGTAGCCTTGCCTGTAGCAATCTGAGCTCATAGCTTGACCTGTAGTGTCGGAAACCTTGAATAAAGCTTTCGTTCTTACTTACAGAGATCATTGGTCGTAGCATTTGGGAAGAGAGCCTTGACAGGGTAACTGAGAGAAAGAGTGAATGGTGATGTTCTCACTTATGAATGTAGGAAGGTACAGTCCTTGCTTGCTGGGACAAAAAAGCCATGTAACTGCATCCAAAGGAAGGATGTGCTACGTGGACAGATACTTTTATAATCATAACAATGTAAGAGAGCCCTGCTGGATGAGGCCAGTGGCCCACCTAGTGCAGCATCCTGTTCTCACAGTGGCCAACCAGATGCCTGCAGGCATCTTCACCACCATCACTGCCAATTTATTTGTATGCTTTCTGCTCCCTGCACCCCTCTCCCCCGTGATATATTGTGCACAAATCAGTTTTTGCCTGTCTTGGTTATAATTGCCTCGCTCTGAACCCAAGTGGCAATGTTACGACTTTCTTCACACTTCCTTTAGGAACAGAGGAAGCTGTTCTATACTGAGTCAAACCATTGGTCCATCTAGCTCAGTATTGCCTGCACCTATTTCTCCACCCCATCTGAGTTCCTTCCTTCTGTTCATTTTCTCTCTCCCCCCCAGCCCCCCTTCTTTTTATATAGCTCAGGGGTAGTCAACCTTTTTATACCTACCACCCACTAATGCATCTTTCTTGATGGTAAAATTTCCTTACCGCCCACCAGTGCTCGATGGAAGGAGGATTCAGCTTGTGCCATAGAACCCCCTACCACCCACCAAGAATCCTGAAACGCCCACTAGTGGGCAGTAAGGACCAGGTTGACAACCCCGATATAGCTTCATATACATATGGCTAGAAGTGGAAGCGGACAGTATTTTATGAGATTCATATTGATGTTATTTTATTTAATTTTATTACTTTCTTCTAGTTGTATGGTGTGGGGGGTGGGTTATTTTTTTTAAACCTTCCTTTGTGTGCCGGGAGTGGGGGCAGAGGGATACACTAAAGTCAGAAAGGAATTACTTACAGTATCTATGTTGCTGTCTTCTACTAAAATTTAAAATCCTGCAGATACTTCACTTCAAACCCAGTGAGTTTTAGTTCCAAGTGTAGACCTGTACTGGATTGGGAACTTGTATTGTGTGAGGCAGCCATAGTTACCGTATCTATTTAGAACATTTTTGGCTCTGGCTTGAATCGTCAGGAACTCTGGCCCAATCTGCCCACCCACTCCCACCCATCTCTGCTATCATCATTGGCTCTAACTCTACCCGTCACTGCCATGACACACCTGACAAATTATCTCCCCTAGAGTTGCCCAGTTCTGCCCTAGAAGCAGACTTTCCCCCATGTTGAGTGAATGAATCTTCCTGTTTTGTTTTATTTTCAAGGAGGGATGCCAGAAGGTTTTTAGGCAAGGAAGGGAGAGAAAAAGAAGCCATAATTAATAACAACAACAACAACAACAATAATTTTGAGAGGGAGCAGGAGGGTGGTGGAAACAGCATCCCTGCAGTCAGTGGCCCTGGTTATTCATCCAGAGCTGGGCTCCCTCCAGTCTTTGCCCTTACGGAAGCGGGACAGAAGTTCAATATTCCCGCTGACTGAGCCTCTGGATAATGAGGGCACAGACAGCAGAGGTTGGGCTCATTAGCCATTCTGCTGCCCAATTAGGCTGGGAGCTAATTGCTCATTAACGAGGCCATACCTGCTGAGGCAGCTGGGCTTCTGCACAATCTTGCAGTCAGAGATTTACACGTGTGTGTGTGTGTGTAAGGAGGTGAAGAATCTAAAATGTAAGCCTCAACTCTTCTGCTTCTGCTAAGAGCCATTTGTTTCTGTTGCTGCCGCCGCCACCGCAGCTCCCCAGGGACGGCAGTTCGATTCCTGGCTCCAACCACGCCTGAGCGGCGCACATCCATTAGCCCAGGGCTGCCGTGACTCTGCTGGAGGTTTCCTCCACGGCGGCGGCTGGCATCCTGACCCGCTCCCCCCCTCCTCCTCCCCTCCCTCCCGCAGGCAATTTGAACAGGGAAAGGGGAAGCAGTGAAGCAAGAGGCAGAAAGAGCGTCAGGGGCGGCGGAGATGAGCGAGGCCCGCAGGCACTGCCTCATCGTGCATCCCTGTGGCGTCTGGATGCTGCACAAGCCCAGTTTTTTGGTGGGGGGCAGGCGGTGCAGTCTGGAGGAGGGGGTTAGGGGACTCTGAGAGAAATGATAAAATCCTGTAGTGCAAGAGAGATTAAAGTGGGGTGTGTTCCTCCCACACTATTTTTCATCACCCATATCCTGTTTTTCAACATTTGGGGGCCACCCAAGGATGCTGAGACTTCGTTGGGTTATTGTTCTTTACCCCACTTATCTTTCAGGGTGTGGGTCTAAATTTATTGCAATGGAATCTAGGAAGACACAGTAACTGAGCCAGACTACTAGTCCATGTAGCTCAGTACTGTACACTGACTGGCAGCAGCTCTCCAGGGTTTCAGACAGAGACACTCTCGGAGCCCTCCCTAAAGGAGCTGGGGCTTGAACCTTTTGCATGCAAAGCTGATTGATGCTCTGCTACTGAGCCATGATGCTTCTCTAATGACATAACATAGGAAGCAGTATTAGAAACTCAGATATGTAAACTATTCACCAAATGGCACCTTTTTATTTTATAGTCTTTATTGTAAGATAAAAAGTACATAATTACGAGTGCACAGAGTAATATAAGATGCAGAAAAAGAAATAGCATCCATGTAGAAAACAAAACAGAACAACAACAACAACAACAACAACAACAACAACTTATATACATTATACAAGTTACCACAATGGAATGTCTAGCTGCCTTTTTTGATTTTTGCAAGATTACAAAGCAAAAAATGAATTGTGTATATCGTCAATGTTAAAATATTTAACATTTAACATACATGTAACATTTTGCCTATTACAGCAATCTCCCCCCCCCCAAAAAAATGTGAACTAATACTACAATGGGGGGCGGGGCAGGAAAGGAGCAGGAGAAGCAACTCTCAGGGCAGCCTGGCCAGTCCAGCATGGCTGCTCCGAAGCACCATTCAACTGCCTCACAAAAGACAGGTGGGGGGGGGGCTAGGCAAGCTTGGGGGTGTAGGCACGAGGGCTCTTCCCCCTCTTTCTTCCTAGGCATGTTTGCTTAGAAGTAAGCCCTGTCACACCCGGAGGGGCTTTCTTACCCTCAAGAAAGTGTGCTTAGTATTGCAGTGGAAGTGCAGAAGCAAAGTTTGCTGCCATGCTAGACTCACAGGGCAGCGCAGAAGCAGAAGATGTGCATCTTTTGTTGCATGCGAGTCACCTGGCTCACGCGGCAGTGCCACTCAACCAGATGGAGATGTCAGTCGCCAAATGCACCTGGCGCCTGGGGAATTTCAAACACTGATAAGGAGCATCCTTAAACCAAGTCAGATCATTGGTCCATCTATCTGTCCCTCCCTGGAGATGCTGAGGACTGAACCTAGGAGCTCCTGCATGCAAAGCAGCTGCTCTACTACTGAGCTACAGCCCTTCTGGTGAAGAGCTTGTTTCCAGATTTTAGGTGTCACTGAAACAAATGTAAAAGCAAGGAAGAGGACAAAAGAGGAGACAGATTTGCATCACATTTGCATGTGGTTATTTATATGCATAGATGCAAATGTAGAAATAATTGCTATGATTTAAATAGAAATCCCATACAACAGACTGTGCCCAAGTGACCTGTGTGCCTGCTCAGTCTGCTACTCAGATCCTAACTGTATATGGGCAATGTCAATAGAGTGTCTGTGTGTCCTACTGTATGGAAGGCAATCCTCTATCGGAAGGCCAGTCTGTTTTAAAGATAAAGTACCTAAATAAGTACCCCCTAAAGAAGGGAGAACAGAGTAACCTTGAAGTTTACACATCAACAATTTGCAAGCATCGCAGACTGAGCTGCCCTACGGCTTTCCACATTATGGCTGGTGGGTTGGTTCAGTGGCTGTACCTCTGAGTAGGACTAGCACTGGATGCAACCGATTATTTCTGCATTTGTATCTAGGCATCTAAATCAGCTTATTCAAATTTTATGCAGATCTGTGTTGTGTTTTCACCCTCTCCTTTTTGTGTGATGCAGCTCGCCTTTTTTTTTTTTAAAAAAAGATTCATAAGTGGTAACTCTTAAAACACCAGGCCCCCTCTTTCCCCCCCTTTTTTACAATTCTCCCATTTGATCCAGACATCCCTTCCCATGGAGGATTGTCCTTTGTAAAGAAGGATTCGTGGCTACCCTGCTTTCATTGGTCTGTCGTAACTGGAAATTACTTGGAAATAAATATATTGCCATAATAACAATATGGGGGTAGTGCATTTAGCAAATAGATAAAATGAATGAATTAAAGGCATATACCTAATAGTGGTTTTACATTTTCTTGCCCTTCTTTTGCGTCAGTGGCGAAGGTGCATGCTCTGCTACCGGGGGCAGAGAGTGGGCGTGGCTGGTGCCCCCTTGGGGGGGCATGACGTGTGCCCTGGGGACGTGGCACGCTGCCGCAGGGGAGTGGTGCGCATCCTGGGGGTGTCCGTGAGGGCATGGCTCGCCACCCGCAGGGGTGTGGTGTGTGTTCTGGGGGCATGGCACACCGTCTGTGGGGGCATGGCGCCCAGTGCATGGGGCAGTTTGCTCCCTCCACACTCCCATTCCTCCGTCAGTGCTTTGCATCAGTACATATTGAAAACTGTTCGAAGTGCAGTAGCAGAGATCATACCATGTGCAACTTAAGGGTTAATGCTGCAAGTGTTAATGTCAGCCAAGAGGGGGACAGGTGGAGATGTTGTTTAGCAACCAGGCAGTGTGGCATGACATTTGCTGATGTAGCACATAACATGTCCTGATTGGCTGTGTAGTTGTGAAGGAGGTTTCTTCTATGTTTGGTGTTTTTTTTAAAAAAAATATTATTATTTGTTAAAATTATATACCACCCGTCATCAAAATATCTCAGGGCGATAAAACATCTCCCCGTTATGTACAAGACCTGAGCTGTGTGAACCACTCTGTTCCTTCTTTCCTAAAATTGTACTCTATTTTTGTTCAGTTTCCTCAGTGAAGTGTTATCGGGATTTCTTTTCTCTCTGGACTCCATCTGCCTTATTTAAGGGATTTTGCTGACAAAAATAATCCAGTTTTTCAACCCCAGGATTCAAGGGCTCTGTTTTCTCCCTGTCTCTATCCATATTAGTTAGTTTTATTACATATATGAGTATATCCCATAACTTTGATATCCAGTCTTCTAACGTTGAGTGACTTTCTTTTTTTCCAGTTATTACAAATAATTATTCAGGCAGTGGTCAATAAGATTTCTGCTTATTTTCTCTGCCACCTGTTAAGACCAGGGGGCTTCTGTTGAACTAAGTCCTATTTAGAGCAAACCTATTGAAATTAATGGACATAAGCTAATCATACACATTCATTTCAATGGGTCTGCTCTAAGTAGGTCTAGCATCGAAAGCAACCCCACATCTAACCCAACTAAAATAACTAAGGGATTTGAGGGTATGTGCATTCATTCTTTAAAAATGGAAAAAAGTCATTCTTCCATAATTATTTTACTTTCCTCGCTCTGCTTTCTTCCTCTGCCATCCCACCCACCCCCCACTGCTCCCGGGCAGCCAATTTTCCACAGCTGTCTTGTTTCACGGGGGAGTGGGGTGGTGGTCATGAGCAAAGTCCTGTTGTGATGCATCTCATCCTGGTGAGCATTATTTTTCTTATGTGAACTGCAGGCTACGCTTTCCTGCAGGCAAGGCTAAGCCTGCGAAAAGGCCAAGAGGTGCCCCAGTGTCTCTCCTTTCCCCCCTGCTGCATTGCTGCTTTTCTTCCCCCTCCAGGAGAAGAAGAGGAGAAAGCACCCCCTCCTTTCGCCCCCCCAAACCCCTATTGATTGTCAGCCTGGCCCAGAGCGAAATCCTTGCAGCCTTCCCAGTCCTTGGCCGCCAGCCAAGGCCTGTCCCCGGAGGTGGAGAGAGCAGCGAGGGGTGGCGGTGGTGGTCAGGCAGGGGATGTCGGGAGCGCTTTGAAAATTAAATCTCTCAAGAGCTCACGAGGCTGTTACTTGACCTTGGGTTAAACTCAGCGGAAGAGAAGCTGGGAGAGGAGCGGTGGGGGCAGCCGCATTAACCCCCCCCGCCCCGCCCCCGCCCCAGCCTCAAATAACTGCTGGGCGCAAAAAGCTTTGGGGAAAGGAAAGGGGGAGCTGACAGCTAGAACAGGTTAGCATCAGGGATAAGCCAGGGAATTACTGGTTCCCGTTCAGCCTCTGCATTCACGGCAATTGTGCGTGTTTGTTTTACGTGGATCAGACCTTTCCAGACATGTTCAGATGTTCATGTTTTCTAACCCACGGAGATACCCCACCTCTACTTTCCTAAGGTGAAGGACCATAACTCAGTGGTAGAGCCTCTACTTTGCATGTGGTCCTGGGTTCAGTCCCGAATGGCAGATCCAGGAAGGATTGGGAAAGATTCCTCATCTGAAATGCTAGAGAGTCACTGCCAGTAGTGTGGTCAATAGTGAGCTAGATGGATCAATGATCCAGCTCCCTGTGTTTTATGATCTTTATTCCAAAAGAACCAAAAAAGAGATGACTTTGCATCTGGTTGGCCACTATGAGAACAGGATGTTAGGTTGGAGATCCAGTGTGACGTAGGGAGTTGGATTGTCAGACTAGGACCTGGGAGGCCAGGGTTCAGGTCCCCACTCAGCCATGAAGCCCAGGGTGTGACCTTGGACCCGTCGCTGCCTCTCAGCCTAACCTACCTCACAGGGTTGTTGTGGGGAATAAACGAGGGGGAGGACCATGTACGTACACCACGTTGAGCTCCTTGAAGAAAAAGGTGGGATAGAAAGGAAATAAATAAAATGGGCTTTTGGCTCTTCTTATGTCCCAGGTGGCGCTGTGGTTAAACCACTGAGCCTAGGGCTTGCTGATCAGAAGGTCAGCGGTTCGAATCCCTGTGACGGGGTGAGCTCCCGTTGCTTGGCCCCAGCTCCTGCCAACCTAGCAGTTTGAAAGCACGTCAAAATGCAAGTAGATAAATAGGAACCGCTACAGCGGGAAGATAAACGGCGTTTCCATGTGCTGCTCTGGTTTGCCAGAAGCGGCTTTGTCATGCTGGCCACATGACCCGAAACTGTACGCTGGCTCCCTCGGCCAATAATGCGAGATGAGCGCGCAACCCCAGAGTCGGTCACGACTGGACCTAATGGTCAGGGGTCCCTTTACCTTTACCTTTATGTCCTTACAATGCTTGCCCCACACCCCTGCAGCCCATCACAGTTGCCCTTCCTTTCTTTTTGCTTCCACCTTGCATCTTTTCTGAAGTGCAAAGAGAGAGGGGGAGATGAGCTTCATTGTTCAGCATTGTTCAGTCTCCTCCACCCTCTCTTCTCCTCACCCACCCTCCACCCCCTAGTCTTTTGCCTCCTGGTGCTGGCTGGTTATTTTTGTCTCTGTCTCCCGGCCAGAGTGCCTCAGAGAGCCACTGAGCTTTCCCATCTCTTCTTCTCTTTACTCTCCCTGCCTTTCCCTGCCGCAGAAAGAAAAGCCATCGAGCCAGATGGAGCCACCGTGCCCACCCTCCCAGATCAAGCTGGGGTGGTTTCTAATTAGGACTCATCGCCTATTATCCCCTGACAGCTGACTTGAGGTATCCAGGCAGCCCCAGAGGCAGAGACAGGAATGCAGACCCTCTGCTCCCTCCTTTCCCCTCCACAGCTCCTTTCTAAAAAAAACCCTGAAATGGTGCCATGTTGCGCAAACTCCAGCCACGACGCCCCACCTGCCAAGTGCGCCTCCTAGGGCAGTGTGGGTGCAGAGTGCGGCAGACTGTTTTGAACAAGATGGGGAAGAACTTGAGGGACTGCTCGTTTTTTGGGGGGGGGAGCATCCTTGAAAGCTCAGCCAAGTGCTGCTCCGGAATAGATCCCTGATTTCAAACTCCGCTTCAGAGATTGGTGAGGATACCTTTTGTGCAGTACAGCGTCCTACAATCTGGTGCCCTTCAGATTTTTTGGGCTGCAGCTCCCAACCAGGCCCAGCCACTACAGCACAGCCATGGATGGGAGGTGTAATCCAAAACATTGGGAGGAAGGTTGACTCAGACCATAGCCAGCGGTCCATTCCAGACCCAATTCAATGTGCTGGTGTAAATGCTTTAAGGCAGGGATGCGGAACCTGTGGACCTTCAGGCATTGTTGGACTTCCTATCCTCTTAGCTCCAGCCAGCATGGCCAATGGTCAGAGATTATGGGAGTTGTATTCCAACAACACCCAGAGAGCCCCAGGTTCCACATTCGTGCCTTAAAGTCCTAACCAGGCTCCCTGAACCAGCATCTTCTCTCATATGTATAACTACCATGAACCTATGGCTGTTTTCTAAAGCTCTCCTCCAGGTGCTTCCACCATAGGGGGAGGCAGGCAGAAGGTCTTTCCAGGGGTGGCACCCTAGTGGTGCAGTGTTGTCTGTGGAAAGACCAGACTGATGTCTGAGTTGTGAACTTTTTGGTACCAGTGGAAGACCTTTAAAAACATACATTTATTTTAAGGGCTCCTCCAGATGACCTGTCTACTGAGCATCCTTTCTGATTTGTTGGTTGGTAGGGAAGGAGGAATAGTTCAAGTTAATTCATGTTAAAATCAACAGTGGAGGTAGTTCTCACTGCAGTGAGCCAAATCCCCCATCAGGTTTTACATCTCATGCCCTGGGAAGCATGAATTATTGCTATGGGACACTGCCATGCAATCAGATGGACTAGTTGAAGTTCTTCCTAATAATAATAATAATAATAATAATTTATTATTTATACCCCGCCCATCTGGCTGGGTTTCCCCAGCTACTCTGGGCGGCTTCCAACCCAATATTAAAAACAGTACAGCATCAAACATTAAAAACTTCCCTAAACAGGGCCGCCTTCAGTTGTCTTCTAAAAGTAAAGTAGTTGCTTATTGCCTTGACATCTGCTGGGAGGGTGTTCCACAGGGCGGGTGCCACTACCGAGAAGGCCCTCTGTCTGGGCCTTCCTAGGGATGGGTCAGGAATTCAATTCAGTTTGCGTTTAAAGGCAAAACCCTACATCATTTGCACTTTCTGAAACAATATGAGAACACAATCATCCTTTGAAGTTTGTACCTCTGAATTTTGCAGTGCATATAAAGTAAAGGATTCACAAAACTGCATATGTTAGTGACAACATGCAAAATGCTCTGCAAAAATGTGTCTATAGCATTCTAAAGTGTGTGTGTGTGTGTGTGTGTGTGTGTGTGTGTGTGTGTGTGTGTGTTGTTTTAGGCAAAATCAGCACAAAAATGCAAAAATGCTAATGGGTTTTCATAAGAGCTTTTAAAAAAGAAGAAACGTGGAAATGTGGAGAACTGAAATTAAGACTGGAAAAATGAGAAACTGAAATTGACAGATTTCCCAGTCCCTAAAATTGATGATTGCGGGTGCCATCTCTCCTTGCTATTGAGCCCATGCAAGCATGGATCCAACTCAGTTCTCTCCCTTTGTTTCTCTCCTCATGCACACACTTCTCTTCCAGGAGGGGAACAATTTTGACTTGTCACTTGCTGAATGCTTTACAATGTGATCGTTTATTTACCTCCCTCTGAGGTTCTCCCACACCCACCCTGTAGACCTTTCTGTGAGGCCCTCTCCTCTCCTGGACTCTTCCTGCCTCCCCCACCCACAAGTCATTTATGAATAGGCTGCTGCCTCAGGGGTCAGAGTGGAGAGAGCGTGGCGGATGCCTCCGAGGCTCTTGTAGCCCCCACGGAAGTTGACCCCTGTCTTCCCTCCCGTACAGATCTCCTGCCAAGCCCTGGGGAAATGAGTCAAGCCTGAGAAAGATGGGGATGGTTGCTCCAGCATTATTCACCCACCCCCTGCTCTGGACCCGTGAGGAGCACTGGACACACAGGGCTGCTTTCTCAGGAAGTAGCTGGCTCTCCCCGCTTTCTGTTTCGATCCCAAACAAGTAATTCCTTGCAGCTGTCACCATGCCCGGCTCCACCACCACGGCTCATGTGCTTCTGGTTAGCTTGGGAAAACAGCCGCGCCACTCCTGAGTGAGAAGCAGGATGACAGAGAGGCTGCAGGAGGAATTTTTCGGCTCAGCAAAGGGAAACCGAGGTAGAAAAAAGAAACAAAACAAAACAGGAAGGAGGAAAGGACGGGTGTAATTCTGATTGGGGGTTAAGCTCTGGCAGCAAAGGGACGCGGCAATAAATAAGAGTACCCCATAATAGCATGCAGGTGAGGAACTTCTTCCAGCACAGGGGCTGTATTACCTTTGCGGCTATCTTCTGGAGGCCCCATGTCGGGTGGGTGGAGCCAGAGTCAACAGTGGGTGGAGCAATTGATGCGATTTTCTACCTAAGTACTGTACTGTACAGTAGGCTAGTTTTTACACTCACAAACCCATTCAGGTTGTCAAGAGGCATTATCAGAATTCAATGACACATTCCAGAGAGTCTGGGATTTGGCACACACACAAAAACCAGAGGCAGGGGGGTAAAGAATGTTAATGTTTCTTTGCCTACAAAAGCATGTCCTAGAATCCTTTGCAATGCATGGAGAACCCACAGCTGATTCATTGCAAGGGTTCCCTTGTAAAAAAAACAAACCCATAAAAGTAAAGGATCTCTGGATGGTTAAATCCAGTCAAACTTGACTCTGGGGTGCGGTGCTCATCGCGTTTCAGGCCGAGGGAGCCGGCATTTGTCCGCAGACAGCTTTCCAGGTCATGTGGCCAGCATAACTAAACTGTTTCTGGCACAGTGGGACACTGCAACAAGTGCCAGAGCGCACAGAAACAGCGTTTACCTTCCTGCCACAATGTTGGTATGCTTTTGAACTGCTAGGTTGGCAGGAGCTGGGACAGAGCAATGGGAGCTCACCATGTTGTGCGGATTCAAACTGTTAATGTTCCGATCGGCAAGCCCAAGATGCTCAGTGGCTTAGACCACAGTGCCACCTGCTCCCGTTTCCTTGTAGGATAGGTTGATGTGGAAAGTATTCTCTGAAGGTAGAATGTTTTGAAAACACTCTATGGTAGTGTTCAATAAATCATTTGTAAAATGGGTGCAACACTCAAGACTCCAAACCAATGTGAGTACAAGTTTTAGGACTGAGAATTGGATTGCTGGTGGTGGTGGTGGTGGCAGTGGCGGCGGCAGGAAGTTCAGGACCGAAATATAAATGCAAATGTGTCCTATTAATATGTTTTTGAAGCATGATGCTCACTCTGTGCTCCCCACACAGTCTGTCAGCCTGCTGGGTTTATTCCCTTTCTAGGTTGGGTAGGGAGAATAACGCTTGGGCTTTTGTGTTCTGCTTGAGCTAAAAATAGCCAGCTTCAGAGAGGCAGAAGGTTTGGGGACTGGGCAGTGGTCTGGCTATGTGGGCAGGCAAGCAGTTGGTTTTCCATTTCTAGAGCAGAGATGTTGCAAAGCTGAAACATTTATTATTCTCCCAATACTTTCGCTCAGCACTCCCCTGCCTTCCCCACTGCTGCGGGATTGGGGTTTTTTTCGGGACGGGGGGTGCAGCAATAGGGGCAGGGGGGGACTTGGTAGATAGGTTCAGCTTCCAGCCTCACCACAAGACTCTGGGGATTGCTTCGCCCTCTGGCTAGCAAGAAGGACCACTTCAAATGCTCACTTGCTGTGTTTAGATTTATATTTAATTTTCCTTTCCATACAGGCTCTTCCAATACCGTTCCCACCCGAAACTGTGCACATACAATGTAGAAAGATTAGACTATTAGTGGCTACAAGTAATTGTGGCTATATTTTACCCCCAAGATCAGGAACAGCATGCCTCTGATTGCCATTCACTACAGCTGGGGTAAAAATCTGATTCCGTTCACACGTAAAGGTGAATTTACCAAATTAGCAGTTGCTGAAACAATACGCAAATCAAAACACAGCCATTGTTCAAAATTTTATACATCTCAGTGACTTTTGCAATGCCAGTCTTCAGCCATGTAATGTGTAAAAAAATGCATATGCTAGCGTAATGTGTACATATATGCAAATGAAAATAACAGAGATTTTTTTAATTTAAAAATGTAAATAGTTGTTTTGAATGCTTTTTACTGGTGATTTTATGGTTTTATTCTGTTTGTAAACCGCTTTGAGGCCCCCCCCCCTTACAATCAAGCAGAGTATAAATTTTATGAAATAAATAAAATTATATTAGAGGAAATTAATTTGAATCTGGTAGACTTGTGTAGGCAACAGGATGCTGGGCTAGATGGACTTCTGTCCTGATCCAGGAGGGCTATTGTGTTGTGAGTGCTATAGGTAGCACTCTACCTTAGTAGAGAAATAGGCAGGGCTGGCCCTAAGGCAAGGCTGGGTGGCGCAAGGTGCCAAGGCGCTGGGCCGCCAGGGGGCGCCGCACTCGGGAATGGGAGGGGGGAGCTGGAGGGATAGTTCGTGCCAGGGCGCCACCTATGCTTAAGGCGGCCCTGGAGGAAACAAGTGGCGCTCTAGATGTTGTTGGACTCCAGCTTCCATCAGTCTCACGCCAATGCTCAGGTTGATGGGAATTAGATCCCAGCACTGCATCTGGAGGGACGCAGGTTCTCTCCTCCCCCTTCCCTAATATGTGCCAATCTGAATTATTCCATGGCTGAGAAGCAAGGGGGATATTAGGAGTTCCTCCAGATGACCTATTTACTGAGCATTAATCCTGATTTGCTTGCAAGAGTTTATATATCTTCCTCCTAGTTAACTGTGCACCTCACACTTTTCAGTGCATTTCCACATCATTTTCCACCACCACCTCTAAGGTGGATTGTTTGGACCAGGGCAACATAGCCCTTGAGATGCAGAGACTCAGAGCTCTGGTCTGGGCTTGAATCCTAATTGAGAAACACGAATAGTCTGCAGCCAAGATGAAGTTTGTGATTTTATTTTATTTATTAAGTCCTCCTGAAGATTCATCTCCACTTTAGTTCCAGCTTCTAAAACACACGTTTTTGTATGCAGCATTGCCTAGTAAGTTCACATTTTTTGCAAATGAGCTTCCCCTAATATAATGCATGTTTGTATGTTGTTTACACAAATAAATGCACTTAACCTCACTATATGCATTATTTTTGTTCACATGGAGAATGTTGCCCCCCCCCTTCATTTTTTATTTAAAACAGATAAATGCGCATTTTGAAGGATGGCTGTGTTTTGGTTCACAAATTGCTCTGGGAAGAGCAAATGAGGGAGGTTCACCTTTAAATGTAAACTGCATCAAATTTCTCCCCATCACCCCTGGCTCCCGCCAAGCTCTGGTTTGGCCTTCCTGCCATGTCTGCCGGCCAAAGGCGAAGGCAGGAGGAAGTGGGTCGGCAGCCTGGCTTTCTTTCCCCAGATGGGCTTCCATTCTTGCTTGCGGTCGCCAACTGGTTGTAGGGAGGGGGGGATGTGCATGCAAACAACCTCAGACACACTTGAGAGCTGCTTTTCTGTAATCATGGCTCCCCTTTTAACTTTATGGTATAGCAGAGCAATGTACCAATTGAGGCATCTCTGGACCCGCATCTTGAGCTAAAAACAGGAGGCTTCCCAGGCAGGGACAGAGCCACAGGGTTTGTTGGAAGGCGAAGCGGAGGCCAGATGGCTGCAGAGGAAGGAGGGGAGAGGAGGCGCTGGAGGGGCTGCCGCACACTCCGCTTTCCACGTGGGCTTCTCTGCTGATGCTGTGTCTCTGCACGCCTTCTGTGCTAGCAGGGAACGGGAGGGTCCTGCTGGCAGTGAGAGCAGCAGCGGCTGCTTTTATGTTGTTATTTTAAACATACGGAGAGGGTCCCTTGGGAACCCATATGGAATTTCAAAGATGTGGTTTGATCTGCTGTGAAATAAGCCCTGTGCTGATACCGTAGTCGAACTGAAGTGTGTTGTGTGTGCAGCTTTTGATGTTGCAGTGAATGGGGCAAGGTGGCACTCAGAGTCTCTTGACCCCCTCCAAGACCATGACTGGATGCTGCAAGTGTTGGAGTAGGGAGTAGGGAGTAGGGAGGGAGGAACACATAAGGGAAACAGCGTGGTCTGTGAAACTTAGGAAGCTGCCTTGTACCAGATCGGATCATTGGTCCATCTACTTCAATATTGTCTACACTGACTGGCAGCGGCTCTCCAGGCTTTTCCTGTGGGGGATATTCCCACCCCTATCTGGGTATGCTGGGGACGTTTGCATATAGAATAAACACTCTTACTCATGAGCCATGACCCTCCTCTTTATAATAGGAACATAGGAAACTCCTTTATACCAACTTAAACTATTGCTGCACCTACAGTATTATCTACACCGGCAGCGATTTTTCAGGGTTTTTAGGAAGGGGGTTCCCTCCAGTTGTACCTGTTGATGCTGGGGATGGAACCTGAGACTTTCTGAGTGTAAGGCAGGTGTCCTTTCTCTGTGGTATCTTAGGTCTGGTGAAGGACAAGAATAGAATATAAAATTCTATAGTGGTGCCCTTCATTGGCCCAGTAGCCGATTCCATCTTTTGCATGCAGAAGGTCCCAGATTTTCAACTCTTGGCATCTCCAGGTAAAAGGTAGGAAAGAGTGGGGTATGATAATAATAATGATCATTATGCTGATGCTGGGGCCCCATGGGGAGTGGAGTCCAGCAACATCCTGGAGGGCCACAGGTTCCCCTCCCTACTTGAAATATATGTGGACTATTATTTATTTGTTTGTCTACTTATTTTGTTTTTGTTTTTATATCCCCCATACGTGGATCTCTCTCTTCATTTTATCCTCACAGCAGTCCTACAAGATAAGTTAGGCTGAGATAGGGCAACTGGCCCAAAATAGCACAGGGAGCCTCCATGTTGAAGGGCGGTAGCCTTATTCTAAAAAAACATGGCGCTCCTGATCATGCCAGAGTGATAAGATTGGGCGCGGCCAACCACAGCTCAGAAGCCAAAACCAGCATCCGATGGTGCATAAGGCCCAGAGAAGCTGCTCAGGAAGCTTGCTAATGAGCTTTTTAATGAGCTGTCATTTCAGGCGAGTTAAGCCCAAATAAATATATGAATGAAAAGATTTGAAAAGCTGAATGCAATCAATAGAAATGTTGAAATGCCAAACCAGTTAGCAGGAACGAGTGTACTGCTGTGTAAATTGGCGCTAGCCCTTTAAGACAGCACCAGCCAGATCTGTCCCGTCCCCCCCCATCCCCCTCCTTTCCCTGGTCTGGATCCCTCTCTGCCTGGAACATGCCATCTGCAGGAAGCCCCATAAATCATCTTGCGCTTGGCTGTCTGCAGTCCAGAGAGGTCTCTCTCCTCCTGGCCCCCTTTCCCCTGGAACCTGCGGGGCTTTTCTCCATAAATGAGGCAAGGGTTGGCCAAGCAGCACTCCCCTGGGCCAGTCTCCAGATGTAGTCCCCAGATGAACCAGCAGCATCGCAGGAGAGGAGGTGGAGGCGACGGGAACTGCGGCCAGGAAACTCCCCCGTCAGCTTGAAAGGCTGAGCCACGCTCATGCTGCTGTGCTCTGCGGCCAGTTCAAGGAACAATTTCCCAGAGCCTCCCTGACTTTCTGCCACTGGCATAAAACCTTGTTCCAGAATACCTTTATATATATTTGCAAATACAACAGACCAGAGTGTGGGGAATACTTGAGTTGTATGCAGTGCTGGTCCTACTCAGAATAGATCCATTAAGGCTAACAGACATGAGGCTGCATCAACTATATCCTAAGTTAGAACAGAAGTGGATTTAGGGCAACATAACTGGTTCTTCTGCACTGGGCAATGCGCCAACGCAAGCGCCGCAGGGCATCGCAACTATGACGCAGTGCACACACAGAGGTGAGAGGCAGGAGGTGCCAGATTTTGGCTCTGCACAGGGTGCCACTGAAATTTGAAAGACCAAAGTCCACCCCTAGTTAAAATCTGAGAGATCCAGTTTCAAATCCCCACTCAGTCCTGAAGCCCACTTTGACCATTCACTGTCTCTCAGCCTAACCTACCTCACTGGGTAGGTTAAATGAGGAGGAAGGGGACCATGTACACCACCTTGAGCTCCTTGGAGAATATGTGGGATATAAATGTAATGATAAATACGGTAAATAAGTACACCTAAGTTATGTCCATTAACTTGAATGGGCCCACCAACTTCATGACTGGTGCTGAATACCACCTATGACTGGCTAAAGTTCATTAATTTCAGTAAGCCTTGTCTGATTGTGCCAAGCATTGAATACACCCCACCATCATTAGCTGCCATTAGCAATAAAACCATTCCATGAAGCCTGATTTGAATGTACATTCTGATATAGTCTGTCCAAATAGGTACCAAATTGGGATTGACCTTTCTAAACTATACTTCCAATAAATGAGGAACAACAGTTACCAGAGTCACTTCAAAAATGCAGGCAGACTCCAGATAGAAAAGGAAATGATTGCACTTTACTGCGCAAACTAAACAAAAACAGTATATGAAATGGGGGAAATAGAGAGGATTTGTCTTAGTTACAGGCCTAGATAAGAGCAAGATTTACTCAACCACACATACTGGGGAAAACTCTCTCAGAACTGCACAGCCATTTGGAGCACCTTAGCTAGGATCATGCCATACTGACTGATTTCTAGGCAGCACCTCCACCATCACCCCCTCTTGGTTGACTGTCAACAGAATTAACCTTTAGATTACAGTACTAACTGAATGATCCCTGTTGTTGTGCTTCCAAGAAAAACACTGTGCAGTACTTATTTTATTTTATTATTTATTCTATCATACTTCTTTCCTGCCCTTTACCATAAGGTCCCACGCGGGTCACCTCAATTAAATATACACATAATATGTAAGGCACTAATGGGATGTTTACTAGTAGTCGCTAGAACCCCTATAGCCAGATTATTGGAAGGTCTGTAAGGAATCTCTCTACCAAGATAGTACAGCAAAGTTTGGGGAGTTATACTCCCAGAAAAAGCTTACTCAAAATCTTTGTATAGCCAAAAGTCAGAGAGGGGGTGAGACAGTGAGATTCATGGAGGACAGGTGGGATTTGGTTGCACTTACAAACAAAACTGATACTCAGAGACCTATGTCAAAAGCATTCAGTAAATTGTATATAAATATACTGCCTGTCTGGAATCAGTGGTAGAGCATCTGCTTTGCAGGCAGAAAGTGCCCAGTTCCGTCCTCAGTAGCATATCCAGGTTGGGCTGGGGGAAATTCCCTGCCTGAAACCCCACAGAGCTGCTCCTTGTCAAAGTGGACAATACTGCTCCAGATAGACCCAATTGTCTGAATCAGTATCAGGCAGCTTCCTAGGTTCCTATTTCTTTCTGCTTTTCATTTCATTTTGTTTGTTTATAATGTTCTGCACTGGTTTTTGAAAATAAAGAGTCACTCACTTAAAACCAACACATTCCTCTCTCTCTCTCTCTCTCTCTCTCTCTCTCTCTCTCTCTCTCTCTCTCTCTCTCTCTCTGTGTGTGTGTGTGTGTGTGTGTGTGTGTGTGTGTGTGAGAGAGAGAGAGAGAGAGAGAGAGAGAGAGAGAGAGAGAGAGAGAGAGAGGTTGAATACAGATGCAGTATCCATTCTGATACAGATGCAGACTCTTCATGTTTTGGACCCTGCATTTGCTGTTGCTGCTGTTTGGTTTGCCAGGGAGTCGGGATTTGTGCAATGCAGGGCCAATTGGGTGTATTCGAACTGTGATTTACTGTGCCTTGCTTGCATGGAAGGCGGGGGTGGGGGTGGGAGCTAGTATTGGGTGGGAGAGGAGGGAGGAAATCAAAGGACCTCAGCCCTTAGCGGCCTTGAAAGTGATCCGCAAGCGACGGCTGTCTCCACACTGATGTATTTGCTGTCACCTCTCCCTGGCATGAAGTGACAGATTTCTGCGTCGCATGAAGCCAAAACCAATAGCCATCCATCAGCCCTGGATGGAGAGGAGTGGGAGGGGAAGGCGGAAGGGACAGAGGGGTGGGCGGTTGAGAGAGGGAACCGCTGGCAAAATACTTCCCAGGTGGTCTTCTCTCCCAGTGCTTGGCATGACAGAGAAATCAGTCCCGCATGTGTTTCATTGGGGATACAAACAATCTGAGTAATAGTAAGCAGGCAGTTGAAGGCATGAGTATACGCTGCAGCTTCCTGTGCTTCTGACATGGGCCATTGGCTGTGTGTCCCATAATTTCTGTAGGTCACCGAATTTGTATTTTCTCAGTGCAGAATCCTCAGGCCCCAGGGACCAAATGTGGCCCTCCCGGTCACTCAGTCTGGCCCTTGGAAATCTACATGGGCCACACACCCTGCCAACCCTGTTCCCGGGCCACTCCCCTTGCTTGCATTGCTTCACACCCTCCTTGGGTCTATTATTATTATTATTATTATTATTAGTTTTCGAAAGCCTTTCTAGCAACACTGGCAAACCATCATGGCAGCACATGTGTTCTCCTGTCTCTCCCTTCATCTGCTGCTAAAACCAGGGATTGAAAATCTCTGTAACCCTCCAGAAGTTGTTGGACTCTAATTGGGGTCTGAACTGGTGATGTCTGACCAGTAAAGAGATACTGGGATCAAAATGGATGGCTGGGGAAGGGAGATAAATTTGATTCAATTTGGGTTTAAATAGGAACCTTCCGTAAACAATACACAAACTGAAACACAGCCTACCCTTTGAAAATTGCACTTCTCTGAATTTTGCAGAGCCATTCTCCAGCCAAATAATATATGCAAAGTTACATATTTTAAGATGAAGTGTACAAAAAAGTATATTGGTAAAAATTCACAACTAACTGAAAATAACTTACAAAAATGCATTATGCTAGTGAAAAATGCTTTGCAGAAATGTGTGTTTCAAACAAAATTGCATACCAAAACATGTACATTAGAAACAAAATACACTAAAATCCTGGTGAATTTTCATGAGGACTTTACACACACACACACACACACACACACACAAATGCGGTAGGGGGTGTGGAGAACTGAATTTTAAGATTGGAGAAATGAGAAACTTAGAGAATTCAGAGCTTGCAGATTCGCTCATCCCTATGAACATCTCAAGGAAAATGCCAACCTGCTACTCTATGTGGCAGCTGTGAAAAAGGTAAATTCCATGCTAGGGATCATTAGGAAACGAATAGAAAATAAAGCAGCCAATATAATGATGTTATACAAATCTATAGTGCAATAGCACTTTGAATACTCTGCTCAGTTCTGGTTGCAGCACCTCAAAAAGGGTATTGTAGAGCTGGAAAATGGCAACTAAAATGATAAAGAGGCTGGAGCAACTTTCCTATGAAGAAAGGTTACAACATTTGGGGCTTTTTAGTTTAGAGAAACAGTGATGGGAGGGGATGGTTGAAGTGTATGGTGCATGGTGTGGAAAAAGTGGATACAGAGAATTTTTTATCTCTCTCATAATATTAGAGTTATCATGTGAATCTATATTTTTTTAAACCTATCTAAATACTTTATTGAAACACTTATAAATTGCAAAAACAACACGAAACAAAAAACAATACTGTATGGTACAGATTGGATGTTAAACACATTAACACCTTGACTTCGTAAGACAGTGTCCTTTTTGTAACACCCATTAATCTGTGATCCTACTTCCTAATTTGTGATTTTATTTCCTAACTAACGTCACACCGAACGTTTAAAGTAGTCATGTGCTGCTTTGACAGCCATGACTTTCCCCAAAGAATCCTGTGAACTGTAGTCTGTGCAATTCCCAGAATCCTGAGATCAGGAGGAAGAACATAGCAACCAAACTGGGCGTCTTAAAAAGGGGTCTAGGCTAGGGCCTCAGCACATTAAGGAAGGATAAGGCTGTCAGTGGTTTCTGGTCATGATGACTGTGCACTACCTCCACTGTTGAAGGCACTATGCCTGCCACCATCAAGGGAGGTGGGAATTGTAACCCAACAACATGGCCAGTAGATGACAGCCAACAAACTGAAGCTCAATCCAGACAAGACTGAGGCACTGTTAGTGGGTGGGTCCCGAGATCAGTTAGATGGGAGGTTGCATGCTCTTGATGGGATTCCTTGTTGTCGCTTGAGGCTCAGGTGGCCTTAGTGGCGCAGAGTGCCTTCCATCAGCTTCTGCTGTGCCCCTATCTGGACGGGGATAGCCTAACTTCTGTTGCCCATGCTCTGGTAACTTCTAGGTTAGATTACTGAAACACATGGGTCTGCGTCTGAAGATGGTTCAGAAATTTCAGCTGGTGCAGAATTTGGCGGCCAGGTTGTTCACCAGTGGCAAGACAGTTTGAGCATATAACACTAATCCTGGCGTGGCTGCACTGGCTGCCAATCAGCTTCCAGGCCCAAATAAAAGTGCCAGTTTTTACCTACAAAACCTTAAGCTGCTCAGGACTTCAGTACCCGAAGAACTGCCTTTCCCCATATGAAGCGAACCAGGCCCTGCAATCATAATCTGAAGCCCTTCTTTGTGTGCCCCCTCCACAAGAGGTCTGGAGGGTGGCAATTTGAGAATGGACCTTTTTTTTGTAGTGGCTCCCCGTTTGTGGAATGTTTTCCCCAGGGAGGCTCCCCTGGCACCTTCACTACATACCTTTAAGTGCCAGGCAAAAACATGCCTCTTCACCCAGGAATTTGGCTGATGAAACCTCTTAAATTGTGGGGGGTATTGTTTTGTTTGTTGTTATGTTAATGAGCCTTGGGCTGATTAAATCTATGGACTTTTAATTGTGTTTGTGGGAAGGAGCTCATGGGGGCGTTGTTGTTATATATTTTGTGTTCTCATTTTATATGTTTTTGTTTGTGAACTGCCTTATGATGTTCAGTTTACAGCCAGTATGCAAATAATAATAATAATAATAATAATAATAATAATAATAATAATAATAATAATAATAGATATAAGGGAGTTGCAGCACAACCACAATAAATTTCTGGGCAGGCTCCTGCCAGATTTGCTGAATGCCTTGATGCTCAGCCCTGAATGTTCCAACATCTTTCCAGGGTTCACATTCCCTGGTTTGACCAGGGGAATGAGTATTACCAAAATCAAAAGTCCTACCCATGGAAGGGTCCTTTCAAAGTCTTCCACATTGGACAGCAGTCAGTAGCAGAAGAAATTGTGCTGACCATTCTGTTCTTTACCAGAAATTTATGTCTGTTTCCTTGGAATCAAAGCCAGCCTCTCTCCTGCCAAAGCATTCCTTGCAGCTCAACTCCCCACTCATTTTCTCATATTGTATCGCAGAAACTGGGGTGCTGGTCATGTAATTGACAATCCACTTCTCAAGAAATAGTTGCTGTGCTGGTCTGTCATCTTGGCTGAACTTCCATGCCTGGGAGGTTTTTATTTTACTCTGCAACCTGCAGATGAATCTCATTTTGCCCCAGTGATTTATGGAGGCAGAGTTCTCCCAGAGTTGGTCTTTCATAACAACCTCCCTTTAAGATTTCAGTGTCTCTAAAGGCTCCACCACCCCAGAAAGTCCTTCAAAATAACGGTCTCCCTAGAGAAGGGGACAAATTGAATAAACTCTCTTCACTTAACCCCTCAGTGTATAATTGTGCAGGCTTCCTTCAAATACATTGAAATGTTTTCATATCTGTCTCCTCCCCTTCCTTTACCAAAACCCCAAGGTTCAGCAGCGCTTCTAGATTTCCAAGTCTGGAATTGTACCCTTTTCTTCCCAGATGCTGGGTGTTGGAAGTGTGGGATAGCTAGTCACATATAACCAACATGCTTAAGTCTAATTAATGCATGAAGGGGTTAAGACCATAAGTAAGCTGTCCTGCCAGCCTTAGCTCACCTTGGGAGGGACTAGGTAATCAAGACTTGTTTCTGCTTAGTCTACCTGAGAAGTTCAATGTGTGAGGAGTCCTGAGCTGGTTGCTCCAAGCTCAGACTGCATAGTTCTTACAAGTCACTCTTGAGTTCCTATATCAATAATTTAGGAACTAAGACAAGTTTTAATGCCTATGCAACTTTTTCTGAACACTGTATGGAAAAGCACATGAATTTGACTTTTGGAGAGTTTGTACGTAAACCATTTTTAACTTACCAAATGTGTGTTCTTTTTCTATACTAAGGAAACTTTGGAACTCACTTTAAAGGGCACATTTTATGGTTTTACAGCCTATATTTCCAAGTTTTACTTGTTAGTCACACACTAACAAGTAAAACTATGTGTGGAAGTCTCTGACTGGTTGTGCAGTACTGCAGGAGTTTTCCTCGGTATGTTTGGTTGAATGTTTTTCCTGCTATGTACAAGGCCTGTCAAAACACCTTGGATTCTTTCTCCTCAAGTTATACACTGCTTTTTCCCCTAGGTGTTTGCTCAGTACAGTTTTGTCACGATTTGTTTTTTCTCTGGAATCTGATCTGAATTATTTGAGTGAATTATTTGAGTGACTTAGCTAACATTGTTCTAGTTACAGGTAGGTATCTGAAGAAGTGTGCATGCACACGAAAGCTCATACCAAAATAAAAACTTAGTTGGTCTTTAAGGTGCTACTGAAGGAATTTTTTTATTTAGCTAACATTGGGTGTCTTTGCCTTGAGCTAGCCTAGGAGTTAGTGAAGAAAGTAAAATAAAGTATTGGTGACACTGGCTCTCCAGGGGTTAAGACAGGGAGTCACTCCCAGCACTACCTGGAGATACTGGGGGTTGAACCTGGAATCTTCTGTGTACAAAGCACACAAAACTTTTCTTAATACATAGGAACATAGGAAGCTGCTTTATACCAATTCAACCATTGGTCCATCTAGCCCGGTATTGCCCAGACTGACTGGCAACGACTTTCCAGGGTGTCAGACATAGGTCTCTCCTAGTCCTAGCTAGAGATGCTGAGGATTGAATCTAGGACCTACTACATGCAAAGCACTGAGCTTGGGTTTCCCCAAGAAAGCTGCTTTTTTAAAAAATCAGCCTCTTTGCACATGTTGTCCAGCATTATCAACTCTGACTGACAGTCACTCTCCAGGGTCTCAAGCAGAGGTTATACCTATCTCCTTCCTATGCAGAAGGCAATTAATAAAATCGTAATAATATATCAAGCGCCATTTGGAACCGTGGTTTTAGTTCTGCTGCCAGCTGACTGAACAGAAAGCGTTGTCCCTGAACTGCTAAAAGGGGGCTAATTTGGAAGCAACCTTGAATCACCACTGTGTTCAAAGCCCATAAAAGTTGTGCCCAACATCACACATAGAGCCTATGGGATTGAGGACTGAAGAGAAAAAGGCTATGGATTGTATCCAATGCTAGTTGTGCTCAGATGGTGGTCGTGATGATTTACGCGCCCTTCATCCTAAGGTCCCAGGGCAGGTTACAGCAATTCAAGCACAATAGGAAAACGGTTTAAAACATCTTACAATCAGAGAAATAAGGCGGGTCCTAAGAATATACATCTCTGGTGTCAAAAGTCAGGGTAAAGAGGTACATCTTAATTCTCCACTGGAAACTGTATAATGGGGTGCCAGACGCAACTCTTTGGGGAGGGAGTTCCGCAACTTAGGGGTTGCCACAGAGAAGCACTCTCCCAGGCCGCCATTCCTGTCAGCTTTTTAGAGTGGTAGAACAGTCAAGAGGGTCCTTAGCATCCAGGGGAGTCTGTAGGGAAGGAGGTGGTTTTTCAAGTATTTGAGGGCTGAGTTGTTTAGGGCTTACACTAACATTAGCCTCTTTGATTGGGCCTGGAAATGAACTGGCAACCAGTGCAACTGTTTTAAAACAGGGGTTATGTGAGATCTAAATGGAACCCCAGCTAGTAATCTGGCTGCTGCATTTTGGACCAATGGAAGTTTCTGAGTCAGTTTAAGGTAATGAAGATGACTTAGGTCCATTAAGTTCACTGGGTTTGCTCTGCATACGATTTCATTCAATACAACTGTATAAAAATGTATATCTTCCCCCCCCCCCGGGGGGGGGCATTTCCATCCTTTCTCTCCATCCTTACCTCTTTGACCACTAAAGAAATATGCATAAACCAAAAATATGCATTGGGCAGGGATGCTGTCTCTGCCAATTTCCAAATTATTCTCATTTTTATTTGCTGTCTAAACCATCTGTGCCTCTAATATGGTGTTGTGGAGCACTCAAGCCAAATCTAGTTGTTTTATCTGATTCTCACTGCACCACCTCCTTGTTTAATAGGGCATGAAGGATTAGTGTTATTTTATGGGCAAAAAAAACAAAAGAACCACCTTCTTGGATCGCACAAGTTCCCCACCCCTGAATTAGACCACCCCTTGCCTTTACTGATCCCAGCTACCTCCATCACAACTCTGCCTCCTTTTAATGCAGGAATAAGAAATCTGTAGCCCTCTAGCTGTTGCTGGACTCCAGTTCCCATCACTTCCAACCAGCATGACCAGTCATCAAGGATGATGGGAATTAGAGTAGCAACAACATCTGGAAGAATTCCAGTGGAAATGGGAACAGAAATTGTGTTCTTGAATTCATCCTATGTTGGAGCAAAGCTATCTAGCAAATCAATATTCCCTGTTGTTGTTGCTTTCAATCTGCAAATGATATGTAAATGATTTTATTTCTCTCTCGCACACATTTGCACAGTGTTTCCTTTGCACTGAAATTATGGAATAACAGTGTAATTTGCATGAATAATTACGTAAATTACATAAGGTAAAGGTAAAGGGACCCCTGACCATTAGGTCCAGTCGTGACCGACTCTGGGGTTGCACGCTCATCTCGCATTATTGGCCGAGGGAGCCGGCGTATAGCTTCCAGGTCATGTGGCCAGCATGAGAAAGCCGCTTCTGGCAAACCAGAGCAGCACATGGAAACGCCGTTTACCTTCCTGCTGTAGCGGTTCCTATTTATCTACTTGCATTTTGACGTGCTTTCGAACTGCTAGGTTGGCAGGAGCTGGGACCAAGCAACGGGAGCTCACCCCGTCACAGGGATTCGAACCGCCGACCTTCTGATCAGCAAGCCCTAGGCTCAGTGGTTTAAGCACAGCGCCACCTGGGTCCCTAGCAAAATTACATAAGGGACATAATTTTATGACAACAAGAGAAAGAGCATAGGTTTTGGCAGAAGATGAACTGCAGCGGAATGGAAATAGTACTGCATGTGACGAATATAGGACAGAACAGAAAAAAATGTATCCTTAGGTAGTTGCTTTCTGTCCCTTGCATGATGTTGAAAGTATCATAGCACCCTGCAGCAAACAACAGAGGTAGCCTTTATTTCAAAAGTTGCTTAGTTATAAAGATCCTGGATATGTCCTTCCCCTCTATATGTGTTGTGCTAATAGACTGTGAGGCTATTTGACTTGTGTCATAGCCTGGAAGTATTGATTTATTAGCCTCTGCCCCAAGGCACAATGTTTTATTTTCTGCTGCAGTGGAGAAGCAGGTGGAAAGAGGATACTTTTGCAATGGAAAGCTGTTTGGGTAACCTTGGGCTAGTAACTGTTTCACAGGCTTGCCTACCTCACAGGGTTGTTGCAAGCATAAACTAAGGAGAGGAATGGAGAACCATATAAGCCACATAAAACCCTTTGAAGGAAAGGTAGGATAGAAATGTAAGAATGAAATCTTTTTTGTTTAGTCGTTTAGTCGTGTCCGACTCTTCGTGACCCCATGGACCATAGCACGCCAGGCACTCCTGTCTTGCACTGCCTCCCGCAGTTTGGTCAAACTCATGTTCGTAGCTTCGAGAACACTATCCAACCATCTTGTCCTCTGTCGTCCCCTTCTCCTAGTGCCCTCAATCTTTCCCAACATCAGGGTCTTTTCCAAGGATTCTTCTCTTCTCATGAGGTGGCCAAAGTATTGGAGCCTCAGCTTCACGATCCGTCCTTCCAGGGAGCACTCAGGGCTGATTTCCTTAAGAATGGATAGGTTTGATCTTCTTGCAGTCCATGGGACTCTCAAGAGTCTCCTCCAGCACCATAATTCAAAAGCATCAATTCTTCGGCGATCAGCCTTCTTTATGGTCCAACTCTCACTTCCATACATCACTACTGGGAAAACCATAGCTTTAACTATACGGACCTTTGTCGGCAAGGTGATGTCTCTGCTTTTTAAGATGCTGTCTAGGTTTGTCATTGCTTTTCTCCCAAGAAGCAGGCGTCTTTTAATTTCGTGACTGCTGTCACCATCTGCAGTGATCAAGGAGCCCAAGAAAGTAAAATCTCTCACTGCCTCCATTTCTTCCCCTTCTATTTGCCAGGAGGTGATGGGACCAGTGGCCATGATCTTGGTTTTTTTGATGTTGAGCTTCAGACCATATTTTGCGCTCTCCTCTTTCACCCTCATTAAAAGGTTCTTTAATTCCTCCTCGCTTTCTGCCATCAAGGTTGTGTCATCTGCATATCTGAGGTTGTTGATATTTCTTCCAGCAATCTTAATTCCGGCTTGGGATTCATCTAGTCCAGCCTTTCGCATGATGAATTCTGCATATAAGTTAAATAAGCAGGGAGACAATATACAACCTTGTCGTACTCCTTTCCCAATTTTGAACCAATCAGTTGTTCCATATCCAGTTCTAACTGTAGCTTCTTGTCCCACATAGAGATTTCTCAGGAGACAGATGAGGTGATCAGGCACTCCCATTTCTTTAAGAACTTGCCATAGTTTGCTGTGGTCGACACAGTCAAAGGCTTTTGCATAGTCAATGAAGCAGAAGTAGACGTTTTTCTGGAACTCTCTAGCTTTCTCCATAATCCAGCGCATGTTTGCTATTTGGTCTCTGGTTCCTCTGCCCTTTCGAAATCCAGCTTGCACTTCTGGGAGTTCTCGGTCCACATACTGCCTAAGCCTGCCTTGTAGAATTTTAAGCATAACCTTGCTAGCGTGTGAAATGAGCGCAATTGTGCGGTAGTTGGAGCATTCTTTGGCACTGCCCTTCTTTGGAATTGGGATGTAGACTGATCTTCTCCAATCCTCTGGCCATTGCTGAGTTTTCCAAACTTGCTGGCATATTGGGTGTAGCACCTTAACAGCATCATCTTTTAAAATTTTAAACAGTTCAGCTGGAATATCATCACTTCCACTGGCCTTGTTATTAGCAATGCTTTCTAAGGCCCATTTGACTTCACTCTCCAAGATGTCTGGCTCAAGGTCAGCAACCACACTACCTGAGGTGTACGAGACCTCCATATCTTTCTGGTATAATTCCTCTGTGTATTCTTGCCACCTCTTCTTGATGTCTTCTGCTTCTGTTAGGTCCTTACCACTTTTGTCCTTGATTATGGTAATCTTTGTACGAAATGTTCCTTTCATATCTCCAATTTTCTTGAACAGATCTCTGGTTTTCCCCATTCTATTGTTTTCCTCTATTTCTTTGCATTGCTCATTTAAGAAGACCCTCTTGTCTCTCCTTGCTGTTTTTTGGAAATCTGCATTCAGTTTCCTGTATCTTTCCCTATCTCCCTTGCATTTTGCTTGCCTCCTCTCCTCCGCTATTTGTAAGGCCTCGTTGGACAGCCATTTTGCTTTCTTGCATTTCCTTTTCCTTGGGATGGTTTTCATTGCTGCCTCCTGTATAATGTTACGAGCCTCCATCCATAGTTCTTCAGGCACTCTGTCCACCAAATCTAAATCCTTAAACCTGTTCCTCACTTCCACTGTGTATTCATAAGGGATTTGATTCAGATTGTATCTTACTGGCCCAGTGGTTTTTCCTACTTTCTTCAGTTTAAGCTGGAATTTTGCTATAAGAAGCTGATGATCTGAGTTACAGTCAGCTCCAGGTCTTGTTTTTGCTGACTGTATGGAGCTTCTCCATCTTTGGCTGCAGAGAATATAATCAATCTGATTTCGATGCTGTCCATTTGGTGATATCCATGTGTAGAGTCGTCTCTTGTGTTGTTGGAATAGAGTGTTTGTGATGACCAGCTTGTTCTCTTGACAGAACTCTATTAGCCTTTGCCCTGCTTCATTTTGAACTCCAAGGCCAAACTTGCCAGTTGTTCCTTTTATCTCTTGATTCCCTACTTTAGCATTCCAGTCCCCAGTAATGAGAAGAACATCCTTCTTTGGTGTCATTTCTAGAAGGTGTTGTAGGTCTTCATAGAATTGGTCAATTTCACTTTCTTCAGCACCGGTAGTTGGTGCATAAACTTGGATTACTGTGATGTTAAAAGGTCTGCCTTGGATTCGTATCGAGATCATTCTGTCATTTTTGAGATTGCATCCCATTACAGCTTTTGCCACTCTTTTGTTGACTATGAGGGCCACTCCATTTCTGCTACAGGATTCCTGCCCACAGTAGTAGATATGATAGTCATCCGAACTGAATTCGCCCATTCCCTTCCATTTTAGTTCACTGATGCCCAGGATGTCGATATTTATTCTTGTCATCTCATTTTTGACCACATGCAGCTTACCTCCACTCATAGTTCTTACATTCCAGGTTCCTATGCAATATTTTTCTTTACAGCATCGGACTTTCCTTTCGCTTCCAGGCATATCCGCAACTGAGCGTCCTTTCGGCTTTGGCCCAGCCGCTTCATCAGCTCTGAATCTACTTGTACTTGTCCTCCGCTCTTCCTCAGTAGCATGTTGGACGCCTTCCGACCTGAGGGGCTCATCTTCCAGCGTCATAACTTTTATATGCCTGTTGTCTTTGTCCATGGAGTTTTCTTGGCAGGGATACTGGAGTGGCTTGCCAGTTCCTTCTCCAGGTGGATCACGTTTAGTCAAAACTCTCCACTATGACCTGTCCATCTTGGGTGGCCCTGCATGGCATAGCTCATAGCTTCTCTGAGTTATTCAAGCCCCTTCGCCACGACAAGGCATTGATCCATGAAGGGGAAGAATGAAATCAAATGATCATAAAAATGCTTTTGAAAGTTATGGTTGCAGGGTCTGGGTTGGTTCATATGGGGAGAGGTGGTCCTTGAGGTTTTGGGGTCCTGAGCTGAATAAGGATGAATAGGTCAATACAGGCATACCTGAGTTTATTGAACTTTGCTTTACTGCGCTTTGCAGATATTGCCCCTTAGGAGTCAGCTGCACTGCAGCAGCCCACCTGCTTCCAGGGGAAGGAAGCCCAATGTTGCCACTGCCCCTCATCTGGCCATGGGTGTGGAACAGGCTAGGTCTAGAGCTGAAGTTTTTTACCTCCTGCCCCAGCAGCCAGGGGGTCTTGGCTTAATAGACTACAGTATAGTGTAAACATGACTTTTATATCTCTGGGAAACAAACAAACAAAGTTTGACCCACTTTATTGTGGTATTCGCTGTATTGCAGAGGTCTGGAACCAAACCCACAATATCTCTGAGGTACGCCTGTACCACCACTTTGAATTGATCCTGGGAACTATCTGGTAGCCATTGCCGTTGGGGGCAGTTTGGGCAGGATTGGTGTTGTGTTCTCCGACTGTCTTGTCCCAGTAAGCAACCGGGCTGCCAAATTCTGCACCTGCTGCAGTTTCCAAAACCATCTTCAAAGCCAGCCCTTTGTACAACACATTGCAGGGATCTAACCTAGAGGTTACCAGAGGGTAGATAACAGATGTCATAGCTGGGGCACAAAGCTGATAGAAGGTACTTTGTGCCACCAAGGCCACTTGAGCCTCAAGCAACAGTGAGTGATTCAGAATTACCCCTGAGCTACCTGCCTACTCCTTCAGAGGGACTGTAACCCCATAAAGAGAAGGCAACAATCAGTGTGGATGAATGAATGAATGAATGAATGAATGAATGTCTCTCCCTATCCTTCTCCCTGACACGCACGTTTTTTGGTACTGAGGAACATTCTACCATGTGACCACCCCTACCTGGCGCTGTATGGACATACCTAGACTTGCCACATATGGGAGAACTAGGCCTAGGTTTCTCTTGTTTCTAAGGATTCACTAGTCCATGCTCTCTGCCTGCCTTCCTGTTTGACCTTGGGAAGAAAAGCAAATGGGCCTCCCTTGAGACACTTACACAGGGCACGTGCATTGCTAAACAAGGCTTTAAGCATCCCTATCTGTAATGAATTGTTAAAAAGCAATCAGATTAGGAGTGTGAATAAAGAACCAGCCTGTCTAATCCATGCTTAGTTTACAAACTTCTGGGTATTTTGGCAGTACTTGTAATGCAATGAATGTGGAGGCTTCTTTAAAAAGGTTGTCTGGGAAAGTCTTCTGGCTGGAACCCTAAATTTATGCAACCCCAGTCTACCTGGATTTTGTAGTTGGAATAAATATGGGCCTGTTCCAGAAGGCTTTTCTTATGTTTTTACGTTATTATGTAAGATGCTGTTGAATTTTCACAAGAAACAAAAAATCGAATTGTAAGCTGAAATAGAAATGTGGAATTGAACTTAAGGTTGGTAAAATGAGAAATTGAAATGGGCAGATCCTTCATATTTCCCCCTCCTTGCTGACTTCTGTGCTTTTCCAAAATATCTTCTCCACTACCATTCCCCTCCCTCAAATACAAATTTGGAAGGAAGGCTGGAGGTTTTTAATCGCTACCTCCCAAGTGTGATGAGAGATCAATGCTGGGTTAATGGAGCAACCTCTCCAATCTGCGCTTGCAATGCACATGGGGGAAGGGGGCGTGTAGGTGCAGGAGACAGAAAGAGCCACTTGCTGTGTGGCACTTTCTCCCAGCCCCCTGCCCTGCTTTTCACTTTTCAAATGCTTTGGATTGCTTTTGGGTCAAAGTTTGGGGTCAAGGGAAGAAGGGAAGTAAATTAGATAAAACTTAAGGTTGGGCCAGGGCTTATGCAACCAGCTCTGGTGGAGGTTTCCTTTTTTTCCTATGTTGCAGATTTGATATTAAAAGATACTGGTGATGAAACTGACTTGTGCATTAGGAACACGGGAAGCTGCTTTGCCCTAGGGCAGATCATGAGTCCCTCTATCTCTAAATGGCAGCAGCTCTCTCAGGTTTCAGGCAGGGGACATTCCCAGCCCTATCTGGAAATTTGACCCCAGCACCTTCTGAACTTTAAGGCCTTCCTTTGCAAGGTCAGTAATTTTTTCCATCCAGCTCAACAACAGCCAGTGCTTCCACCTCCCTCCCTCATACATTCCACTTACTCAACCACTCCCCAGCCTGGGGCATGAAGAAAAGTAGGAGGCTTGCCAAGGCCGGGAGATCCCCTGCTTCCACACTCTCATCTATCACCTTGAATTGTGTTGCAGGGTAAAATTTCTCATCCAAGCCTAATGATAAATTAAATCAAGGCTGGAGTAAAGAGGATTAATGGTCGTGCCTGCGTGTACCCAGCGAGGCGACCACAGCCGCCCAGCCCCATGAGCAAGTTTTAAAATGCTCATTAAAAACAATAAAGCCAATTGCCAGGTGAAGATTCTCCCTATTTCCCAAAGCAGGCAGGCAGGGCCTCCCTTGAGGGGTGGAGGGGGGGGGTTGGTGGCGGCGTCTTGTTTCTTCCACGAAATAGTGGGGCTTACTATTTATCCTGCACTTTTTGCAAAGGGAGTCTTAACAATGTCCAGGAATGGAAGTGCACTGTGAGAAATAAATAATTTGAAATGCTTGAGTTTCCTCTGAGCTCAGTGTAACCTCCTGCACAGGAGGCTGCCTGCTGCCTCTGCAGGAATCACTACAAACTCACCTGCTGCCTGTTGTGTCTCTGTATGATCTACTTCTCTGGGCTTCCCTCCTTCCAGTCTTCCATCATGCTGATGTCTAATTCTGCCATGGCTCTGCTTTCTAATGTTTGTAGATCTGTCTTTCCCAAGCTGGTGCCTTCCAGATGTTTTCGACTATAACTCTCATCATCCCCAGCCAGTAGCATCCTCTTTTTTTTGACATGGTTTGGTGTGTGTGTGTAGTAGAATTGCCTGCTATTTTTTGCCTGTTTTAGTTTATTGGGGGTGGGTAGGTAATTCCCCTGTTTTTTGGTAGTGGCCTTAGTAAGCATGAGTGGTTTTCTTCTGAAGAAAAGATGTTTTGAGGTGCCCTCAACAGTTTATTCAGGTGCCTCCAAATTGCCATTGTTTCACAGGAGGTATTCAAGGGCATGTTGTGCTTTAGATTTGCGGAGTTAAAGCAGATTAAAAGGCTCTGTACAATTCACTTTTTTAAAGAATCAGGACCTGGTGCAGTTTGGAAAGTGACAGGGAAACGTATGGAATGAATAAATGACTAACACAGGTGTGGAGAATATTTGGCCCTCCAGATGTTGCTGAACTACAAATCCCATCATCCCTGGCCACTAGCCATGTCTGCTGGGACTGATGCAAGTTATAACTCAGCAACATCTGAAGGGCCAAAGGTTCCCCCACATGTGGTCTAATGGGAAGATGTGGAAACACACGGTAAGCAAACACAGAATGGATGCTAATTGTTGTATAACTACCCCAGAAACAAATGCTCAATAAAGTCTGGCCATGGTCTAACCTAGAGGTTTCCAAACTGTGTGTCACGACACATTAGTGTGTCGGCTGCAGTGTGTAGGTGTGTCGCTCAAACGCACCCCGCTCTCCTCCCAGGGCTAGAAAGGGGTTTGTTTAACCTCTGGTTTGCTAGTAAAATTGAATTACTGTGTCATGAAATGATGCATGTCTAAAAAGTGTGTCACCAACATGAAAAGTTTGGAAAGCTCTGGTCTAACCTCTGCTTAAGCTTTGTACAAGCAAATCAGTATGAATGCTTAACAAACAGGTTGTTTGGAGGAGTCCTTGTATTTACAAATGTGCTCCTGGGCCCAAAATTGCTGGGGACCTCTGCATGACAAGCAGGTGCTCTGTCATTGAGCTATGGCCCTTCCCCACATATTGTAGGATAGGAAACGAAGTTTCACATATCTGAGCGTTTTTGCAGTGATTTGGCATCCCATAACCCACATGCTCAGGGGTGGGAATCCCCTTTCTTGCTGCTAAACTCGATTTCCATTCTAGCTCCAACAGCTCTCCTAAATTGGAACAGATGCTGAGAGAATCTGATAATTACCCCCACCCCCACCCCCAGTGTCTCTAGGGGGGCAGAAAAGTAAAACCCAAACTTCTCCTTCTTACCCTTCCACCTCTAAGCCAGCCTGATAAATAAATTTGATGTCTGAGGGTGGAGAAAGGAAATAGATAAATGAATTTATGCAAACATACTGTTGCAGCCAGAGAGAATTTCGCTCCTTGCTTCTGGGGTTTGTGCTCTCAGAAAGAAAGAAAGAAAGAAAGAAAGAAAGAAAGAAAGAAAGAAAGAAAGAAAGAAAGAAAGAAAGAAAGAAAGAAAGAAAGAAAGAAGAAAGAAAGAAAGAAAGAAAGAAAGAAAGAGAAGCAAAAGGACCACAAGAGGAAACATGTCATGGTGCAAACTACAACCAGATGGTACGGGTGTGGGAGGAAAAGGGTGGAGAAGGGGGAATTCTCCTAACGGAACATGTTTGTCAAAAAGCAGAGGTGGCAGTCAAAGAAATCTCTTGTTTGGCTTAGTGGGTTCCCCAGGACTCCTGCGGAGGAGGTTGAACTCAGAGCAGCTGGCTGGAAACTGGTGTTGGCAGCGGAACAAAACTGAAGGGTGGTTCTTTATGAGCTTATAGAAGCCACAGCTTCTGATTTGGAAATTACCCCCACTCCATAATCCTAGTTTTGTAGGATTGGGAGTTGTAATTAGGAACATAGAAAGCTGTTTGATATGGAGTCAGATTATCGGTCCATTTAGCTCAGTATTGTTTACACAGACGGGGGTTGAATTTTGAATGAACATGCACACAGTTGTGCCATAAATCTGGTGCCACAAGACCAGGGCCAGCCCTACCACGAGGCAGAGTGAGGCAGCTGCCTTAGGCAGCAAATTCTGAAGGGTGGAAAGAGGCTAGAATGGTGTGCCATGTGGTCTGGCCTACAGCCCCTAAGCTCGCTTCCTCCTGTAGCATGGACGGTGCACCAATGAGGAGACCTGAAGCAACATGCCTCAGGCGACATGCTCCTCCCACCGCACTGGGGCCTGGGCCTGGATCTGTGGCAAGGGAGCGTTGCTAGCCCATCTTGCTTCAGGTGCCAGAAGGTCTCTGGCAGGCGCTGCACAAGACTCTTCCTTCTTTCTGCTGCAGAAGATTGAACACAGTTACGCCTCTGGCAGTTGAGTTAGAGCAGGCACCCCCAAACTTCGGCCCTCCAGATGTTTTGGACTACAATTCCCATCTTCCCCGACCACTGGTCCTGTTAGCTAGGGATCATGGGAGTTGTAGGCCAAAACATCTGGAGGGCCGAAGTTTGGGGATGCCTGAGTTAGAGAGTACATGCTGGATGAGTGTGTAGGAAGATAGGAATCTGACTTACACAGTCAGACCATTGGTCCATCTAGCTCAATATTGTCGACACTGACTAGCAATGGCTGTCAGACAGGGAACTCTCCAAGCCTTACCTAGCAAGGTCCAAGATAGAATGTGAGACCTTTTGAATGCAAGGGAGATGCTGTACCACTGAGCTATGGCCCTTCCCAACTTAAAGAAAGTGGCCTTAGAAGTGGACTCTGCCCATGATGAGAGGCAGTCTTGCCTAGGGAATTGACAGGTCTGTCAACGTTAATTTCTCTCAGTTTCTCATGTTTTCATCAGCCTTAAGGTCATTCTCTACATTTTGCATCAATTTGCAGGGGGAAAAGTTCTCTTGAAAATGTATCAGTGCATTTCTCCCAATATAGAGGTTTGTGCAAAGTAATTTCCCCAAATATAATGCAAATAAATCAAATTTCACTTTGGTTCACATACTGGATCAGGAGGTGTGAATTAGGTAGGTTGCTGTTAAAATACAAACTGCCCCAAATTTCTTCCCATCCCTAATGCACAGGAATAGAGGCTAGGCAGCAGTTGATTTGCTTGTGGACAACCCCGCAAGGGGGATTGTGCTTTTAAAATTATATAACTGCTACTATACACACCATTGTGCACACTTTGCCCTGACGTACACATTTGCAGAAGTTCACATTTTGAAGGTTAGCTGTGTTTCAGTTCATGTATTGTTTTAGAAAATGCATTTTTGAACCTTGTTTTTCAGACAAATCATTGTCTCCCATGGTGGCTCATATCAATTTAACAGGGTGGGGTGGGGTGGGGGACAGAGAGAGAGAAGTTTTGCCATCAATCAGGCTTACAATGGGCTCTTCCAGCCAATCTGTTTATTGCGCATCCATGCTGATTCGTTTCCTGAATATTTGCTTAGACGTTGTTTACTTAGACAATTATTATATTTATTTAATTAAACAATTTATATACAGTGGTACCTCGGTTTAAGTACACAATTAAGTCTGTACTTAACCTGAAGCGTACTTAACCTGAAGCGAACTTTCCCATTGAAAGTAATGGAAAGTGGATTAATCCGTTCCAGGCGGTCTGTGGAGTACTTAAACTGAAGCATACTTAACCTGAAGCAAACTTTCCCATTGAAAATAATGGAAAGTGGATTAATCCATTCCAGATGGGTCCACGGAGTACTCAACCTCAAGCGTACTTAACCTGGAGTGTAATTGGTTCTGGAAGTCCGTACTTAACCTGAAGCATACTTAACCTGAAGCAAACTTTCCCATTGAAAGTAATGGAAAGTTGATTAATCTGTTCCAGACAGGTCCACGGAGTACTTAAACTGAAAGTACTCAAACCGAAGTGTACTTAAACTGAGGTATGACTGTACTGTTTCATTACAGCCATCTCTAAACAGTGAACAAAGAACTGAATGTAATGGGGGGAAAACATTTTAAACTACAAAATCAGAATTCAGTTAAAATGCTTGCTGGTGTTATGGAACAAAATAGTATTCAGTAAGCACCAAAAGTTCAGCAGGGAGAGGGCCTGCCTGACCTCAACTGGAATGGAGTTTACAATGCTGAACGTAAGGTTGCTGGTGGATGTGAGTTGTGCATCTGAGCCATAGAGGACCACTAACAGTGACATCCCCAAAGACCTCAGTGATTGGGCAGGGATAATAGGGACATTGCTGTTTATTAAACAGTAACTTTTATTGGTTTCCATGCAGATTTATATGGCGTTGCTGAAAACCACCAGCATCCTGTTCTCACAGTGGCCAGACAGATTCCTCTGGAAAGCCCACAGGCAGGGCCTAAAGGTAAGAGGGGCATGCTTTCTCCCAGCATCCCCAAGCCACACTGGTTCTGGCGAATGGCCCATCTAGCCAGGATCCTGGTCCCAAAGTGGCCAACCAGATGGGAAGCCCACAAGCATCTTGTACATTCTGCCTCCAACAGTGGCCTCAGGTAGCAAAATACTTTGAATTGCCCTGTGAGGCATGTACCAAACACATCTAGCCAGGGAACAGGTCAGATTTTAGTTTTCGTTTGGAGGCGGAACGACAGCAGGGGTGGGGGAGGTAAAATCCACCTC
Source organism: Zootoca vivipara (assembly GCF_965207765.1). Lineage (NCBI taxonomy): Eukaryota > Metazoa > Chordata > Lepidosauria > Squamata > Lacertidae > Zootoca > Zootoca vivipara. The sequence continues at coordinate 14,229,387 of NC_142589.1, forward strand.
TCTCCCCATTGCCAGCCAGCCTCAGTTTTTTTTTCATGGGAAATCAATTTATCACTGCCAACCTTTCCAACTCCCACACCTCCGGGGAAGCAGACAGAGAGGCTGGGGGGTGGGGGAGGGGACCTGGCTGCCAGGTTTGGCGGAGCTTTGGGGAGTTGACAACACTGCCAGGCCTGATGCAGCCAGGTCGGAGAGATGGTTCATTACATGAGAGACTAGCAGTTGTGTATTTTGCCTCTGGCTGCATTTGCCTTGCTTCCCTCAATCTCTTCAGTCCAGGCATTTAGCATTTCTGCTTGGCTTGCTTCTGGATTAAAGCTTATAGCTTAACACATCCTTTGCCAACCTGGTGCCCTCCAGATATTTTAGACCACAGCTGCTTTCATCTCCAGACAGCGTGGTCATGTTTTGGACCACAGCTCTCATCAGCTTCAGCCAACATGGCCACCATTTTGAACGCCAAACATGTGGGCGGAAGCTAATGACAACTGTAGTCCCCATCATCTCTAAGGCACCAGGTTGTCAATGGCTGATGTAGCAACAAAACCCCCTCTGAAGTCACATTTAGATTTTCCCCAATCTGTTGGATTTTGGCTGCAGTAGAAAAATGAGGGGAGAAAGGTATAGAAAAAGAAGCACACTTATTGGAGGTGGAGGAGGGGTGGGAAGCAAGCATTCCTTGACATCTGCTTCCTACTTTTGCTTTTTAAAAATCTGCCTTGCGCCGTTTTGCATCAAGAGAGTCTGCTTGGGGGAATTAACCAAATTGGACATAAATAATTGAAGCAGCTTGAATCGTATTTCTTCGTTAATCAAAGAGAGTGGTCCAGGAGAGCTGAAGAGGCAAAATTATTATTATTAAGCATGGATTTGATTTATGATGTCCATATCTTCTTCAAATCCCCAGTGGTAGGGCTCAAGGCGGCATACATAAGGTTTCCATAGGACCTCCAATCAAGGAACTGATGGGGAATAGGGATGTGGGGGGAACTGCGGTCCAGTTTGCATTGTGACATGAAAGTTCTTAAGTCTCACTCCCCACCTCCCAAAAAAGGCAGTAACTGAAACTCAGCCATTTTTCTAAATTCATGCTTCTCCAGCCAACAATGTTCACAGAAACGTGAATATTAGGAGAAAATGCTCATAGAAATGCATCATATGAGGGGGGGGGCAATTATCATATCCCTAACCTGGCAGTCAAGGGAAATGATTCACATGCACAACTAGTTCACTCATAACACGTTTATTGCAGGACATATCATATTTGATATGTAGATGCTAGTATTGTTTTTATTTTTTAAATAGTTTTTCTTGCTGTTAACCTAAACTCAACAAAAAAAATTTGGGCAAGGGACACATTCTCTTCAGAGGAGATTGCTTGTAAAGATGTATATGTTAGGGGAATTACATACAAAAAATGTGTATATCAGGATAAATCTGTGCTAACCCTAATGAATTTTTATCAGGATATCAATAGTGAAGTGGCAGTGGTGGAGAACTGAATTTAAGATTTTAAAAAATGGGGAAATGATGGGAAAAGGAATTGATTACATCCTCTTCTCTGAGTGCCAGAGGCTCTCCAGGGTCTTGGCAAAGACAGGTCTTCCCTGTCACTTTCAGCCTGATCCTTTTTACAGGAGTTGCCAGGGACTGAACCTGGCTCTTTCTGCAAGTCATGCAGGGATTGTACCACTCATCAGAATATGAGAAGAGCCTGCTGAGTCAGGCCAATGGCCCACCTAGTTCAGTACCTGTTCTCACAGTGGCCAAACAGATGCCTATCTGGGAAGCCTGAAACCAGGAACACAAGAACACTTTCCCTTCCTTTGGCTTCCAGCAACTGGTATTCAAAAGTATTGCGGTCTGTGACTAGGGCTGGAATAAGACCCTAAACATTTAAAAGATTTTGGTGTGTGTGTGTGTGTTTGTATCAGAAGATGTTGTTGTTTAGTCGTTTAGTCGTGTCCGACTCTTCGTGACCCCATGGACCATAGCACGCCAGGCACTCCTTTTTTTATATATATAATATTTTTTATTGAACATTTTTTCAACAAACATACAACAAACATACAACATACAAAATACAAAAACATATCCAAAACATCAAAATACAAAATACAAAAATATAACAGAAAAATATATCCTTTCTCATCCATTTTAATACTCATTGTCTTCAGGCTTCCCCAATTCCCTACTATCTGGTTTTCATTTTTATAAACTTCTATAGCAGTTTCTAAATCATCTTCTTTCCCATCATGCAATCCCTTTAAAACTTCCAAATTAATTCATCTTCATATCATTTACCCTAATATCAAACTTTTAATCTTCTATTATTTCCCTAATGCCTTAACCTCTTTACTTTCCTGGATATTCAAACTCTAATTATCGAATACATTCCCTATATACATTTTAAATTTCTTCCAGTCCTTTGAAACTTTGTCATTTGTCTGGTCCCGGAGTCTTCCTGTCAATTCTGCCAATTCCATATAGTCCATCATTTTCATTTGCCATTCCTGCTTCGAAGGCAATTCTTCTTTTTTCCAATATTTTGCTAATAAAATCCTAGCAGCTGTGGTGGCATACATAAACAGATTAACATCATCCTTGGGAATTTCTTCCCCAATTATTCCAAGCAAAAAGGCTTCCGGTTTTTTCGAAAATGTGTTCTTAAACATCTTTTTCAATTCATTGTAAATCATTTCCCAGAAGCCTTTTATCTTAGGGCATGTCCACCACATATGGTAGAATGAGCCAACATCCTGTTTACATTTCCAACATTTATTGTCGCTTTTGTGGTACATTTTAGCTAGCTTGACCGGCGTCAGATACCATCTATACATCATTTTCATCAAATTTTCCTTCAACACCGTACAAGCCGTAAATTTCATACCTTTCTTCCACAATTTTTCCCACTCCGACATCATCACATTATGACCCAGATCCTTGGCCCATTCAATCATAACTGATTTTGTTTGCTCATCTTTCAAATGCCATTCTAACAACAAATTATACATTCTGGACAAATTCTTGTGATCTGTCTCTAATAACTCCGTCTCTAATTTCGATTTTTCTGATTGGAATCCTAATTTTTTGTCTAACTTGAATGCTTCATTTATCTGCACATACTGAAACCAGTCGCTCAACCTATCTTTCAATTGTTCGTATGGTCTTAACTTAAAGTGGTTTCCCACTTCCATCAAGATATCTTTGTATTTCAACCTATTCTCATCCATATTTGTCCTTTTAGGTTTCTTTGCCTCAAGTGGTGAGATCCACCTAGGAGTTCTCCTTTCCAACAAATCCTTATATCTCATCCAGACATTAAACAGTGATTTCCTGATTATATGGTTTTTAAAACCTTTATGCAATTTCACTTTATCATACCATAAATATGCATGCCAACCAAATGCGTTATCATGACCCTCTAAATCCAACAAATCATCATTATCTAACAAAAACCAATCTTTCAACCAACAAAAGGCAGCAGCTTCAAAATAAATCTTTAAGTCCGGCAGGGAAAATCCTCCTCTTTCTTTAACATCAGTCAGAAGTTTATATTTAATTCTTGGTTTCTTCCCCTGCCAGACAAATTTAGACAATATCTTCTGCCATTCTTGAAAACATTTCATTTTATCAACTATCGGTAGGGCCTGAAATAAAAACAACATTCTCGGCAAAACATTCATTTTAACAGTTGCTATTCTACCCATTAAAGACAAATTTAACCTCGTCCATACTTCCAAATCTCTCTGGATTTCTTTCCATAATTTCTCATAATTGTCTTTATACAAATTCAAATTTTTTGACGTCATATTAACTCCTAGATATTTCACCTTTTTTACACACTTCAGTCCTGTGCATTCCTCTATATTCTGTCTCTCTTGTAATGTCAGATTTTTATCCAATACTTTAGTTTTCCCTTTATTCAGCTTAAAACCCGCCACACTGCCAAACTCTTGAATTATCTGCAGTGCTCTCACTGCACTCTGTTCGGGATTCTGCAAAGTCAATACTAAATCATCTGCAAAGGCCTTTAACTTATATTGTTTCGAACCCACTGTAATCCCTTTGACACCTTCATCGCTCCTTATCATATTCAACAAAACCTCTAGGACAGAAATAAATAACAGGGGGGAGAGTGGGCACCCTTGTCTTGTTCCTTTCTCAATTCTTATCTCATCTGATACCACATTATTTACAATAATCTTCGCTCTTTGCTCAGAATAGATACCATTAAGTCCATTAACAAAATTTTGGCCAACCTCCATTTTTTCAAAATTTCTTTTCATAAAATTCCAAGAAATATTATCAAAGGCTTTTTCGGCGTCCACAAAAATTAACATTGCTTTGGTATTTATTTTCACTTCCAGTCTCTCCAAAATGTCTATTGTAAATCTTACATTGTCCTTCATATGTCTTCCAGGCAGGAATCCTGCCTGGTCTTTATGAATTAAGTCTTTCAACACCCTTTTCAATCTTAACGCCAAAATACTAGCAAATATCTTGTAGTCCACATTTAATAAGGAGATTGGTCTATAATTCTTAACCTGAGTCTTATCCACATCCGGTTTTGGTATCAGAGAAATAAAAGCTTCTTTCCAAGTCTCTGGTGCTTTGCCCCCCCCCCTAAAATCTCATTTGGCACGCCAGGCACTCCTATCTTGCACTGCCTCCCGCAGTTTGGTCAAACTCATGTTCGTAGCTTCGAGAACACTGTCCAACCATCTTGTCCTCTGTCGTCCCCTTCTCCTAGTGCCCTCAATCTTTCCCAACATCAGGGTCTTTTCCAAGGATTCTTCTCTTCTCATGAGGTGGCCAAAGTATTGGAGCCTCAGCTTCACGATCTGTCCTTCCAGGGAGCACTCAGGGCTGATTTCCTTAAGAATGGATAGGTTTGATCTTCTAGCAGTCCATGGGACTCTCAAGAGTCTCCTCCAGCACCATAATTCAAAAGCATCAATTCTTCGGCGATCAGCCTTCTTTATGGTCCAGCTCTCACTTCCATACATCACTACTGGGAAAACCATAGCTTTAACTATACGGACCTTTGTCGGCAAGGTGATGTCTCTGCTTTTTAAGATGCTGTCTAGGTTTGTCATTGCTTTTCTCCCAAGAAGCAGGCGTCTTTTAATTTCGTGACTGCTGTCACCATCTGCAGTGATCAAGGAGCCCAAGAAAGTAAAATCTCTCACTGCCTCCATTTCTTCCCCTTCTATTTGCCAGGAGGTGATGGGACCAGTGGCCATGATCTTGGTTTTTTTGATGTTGAGCTTCAGACCATATTTTGCGCTCTCCTCTTTCACCCTCATTAAAAGGTTCTTTAATTCCTCCTCGCTTTCTGCCATCAAGGTTGTGTCATCTGCATATCTGAGGTTGTTGATATTTCTTCCGGCAATCTTAATTCCGGCTTGGGATTCATCTAGTCCAGCCTTTCGCATGATGAATTCTGCATATAAGTTAAATAAGCAGGGAGACAATATACAACCTTGTCGTACTCCTTTCCCAATTTTGAACCAATCAGTTGTTCCATATCCAGTTCTAACTGTAGCTTCTTGTCCCACATAGAGATTTCTCAGGAGACAGATGAGGTGATCAGGCACTCCCATTTCTTTAAGAACTTGCCATAGTTTGCTGTGGTCGACACAGTCAAAGGCTTTTGCATAGTCAATGAAGCAGAAGTAGACGTTTTTCTGGAACTCTCTAGCTTTCTCCATAATCCAGCGCATGTTTGCTATTTGGTCTCTGGTTCCTCTGCCCTTTCGAAATCCAGCTTGCACTTCTGGGAGTTCTCGATCCACATACTGCCTAAGCTTGCCTTGTAGAATTTCAAGCATAACCTTGCTAGCGTGTGAAATGAGCGCAATTGTGCGGTAGTTGGAGCATTCTTTGGCACTGCCCTTCTTTGGAATTGGGATGTAGACTGATCTTCTCCAATCCTCTGGCCATTGCTGAGTTTTTCAAACTTGCTGGCATATTGGGTGTAGCACCTTAACAGCATCATCTTTTAAAATTTTAAATAGTTCAGCTGGAATATCATCACTTCCACTGGCCTTGTTATTAGCAGTGCTTTCTAAGGCCCATTTGACTTCACTCTCCAAGATGTCTGGCTCAAGGTCAGCAACCACACTACCTGGGGTGTACGAGACCTCCATATCTTTCTGGTATAATTCCTCTGTGTATTCTTGCCACCTCTTCTTGATGTCTTCTGCTTCTGTTAGGTCCTTACCACTTTTGTCCTTGATTATGGTAATCTTTGTACGAAATGTTCCTTTCATATCTCCGATTTTCTTGAACAGATCTCTGGTTTTCCCCATTCTATTGTTTTCCTCTATTTCTTTGCATTGCTCATTTAAGAAGACCCTCTTGTCTCTCCTTGCTGTTTTTTGGAAATCTGCATTCAGTTTCCTGTATCTTTCCCTATCTCCCTTGCATTTTGCTTGCCTCCTCTCCTCTGCTATTTGTAAGGCCTCGTTGGACAGCCATTTTGCTTTCTTGCATTTCCTTTTCCTTGGGATGGCTTTCGTTGCTGCCTCCTGTATAATGTTACGAGCCTCCATCCATAGTTCTTCAGGCACTCTGTCCACCAAATCTAAATCCTTAAACCTGTTCCTCACTTCCACTGTGTATTCATAAGGGATTTGATTCAGATTGTATCTTACTGGCCCTGTGGTTTTTCCTACTTTCTTCAGTTTAAGCTGGAATTTTGCTATAAGAAGCTGATGATCTGAGTTACAGTCAGCTCCAGGTCTTGTTTTTGCTGACTGTATAGAGCTTCTCCATCTTTGGCTGCAGAGAATATAATCAAAGTATCAGAAGATAAACAATAATAAACCATAAAATCAAATTTGATTTTTCGAAATGAAGCAAAATCTACAGTAAGATTATTTTTGTATACTCCCACTTCATTTATATTTGAAAAAATTGTATCCTACTTTTTCTAATTGCAAAGTCTTTTATAAGATCTTCAAAACTAATCTTATGTAACACATCTGCTTCTGTACATAGCAGAGATAAGGCATCCAGCCTGCCTTGTTGCATAGTTGTTCTGTTGGGATTTCTAATATACTTCAACTGAGAAAATGAATGCTCAGCTGAGCAATGTTAAAAATCCAGCAATGGAAAATTTCTCTCATGCCCCCCTTTCCCTTATTGCCCTTTAAGCATGTGCATATTTTGCTTAATGTTTAATCCAGCCCTGCCTGTCACTGTGGAGGCAGAGCATCATTGCTAGTACGGTAACTTTCAATACCCTTGTCCTCCATGAATTGGTCTAATTCTCTTTAAAAGCCATCCAAGATGGTGGCTGTCGCTACAGGTGTGAATTTCATAAGTTGTGTGACCAAGTACTTTCTTCTGCCTGTCCTGAACCCTCCCACATTCGGCTTCACTGGATGTCCCCAAGTTCTAGTATTATGAGAAATTCTATACATGCTCAGGTATGCTCTCTCCCCTGTAAGCTAAGTGTGGTTCTCAGAATGCCTGTATCCTCCTAATGCAATGGACGGTCCTCACAAGCCCCAAATTTCTTAGATATTTGTTATTTCACTGGCCCCCAGTCTCTCCTTGAACAACTGCTCTTGCATAACTAATCAGGACTGCGTCCTGCCAGCCTGGATTATGGCACACCGTGTAGAGCAAAAAGCTCTTAATCCCCATGAAGACGATGTCTGCCTTGTAGCCAAAGCAGCTGCCCCCTTTCCTCTTCCAAGAGTGATGCTCTGGGAGCTGTTGCATGCTTGATGCAACAACAGGACACAGGAAGAGCTTTGCTGATCTTATTTCCACACCCCAAAGAGACTACTTGCACTCTAAGGGCTTCAAGAAGGTGCTCAGTCCCATAACCATCACCTTCTATAAACATGGAATTAAAGCAAATCTAAAAATCTTTCCCTCTCTCTCTCTCTCTCTCTCTCTATATATATATATACACATACACACACACACACACACACACACACACACACACACGTATGTACATACATACATACATACATACATACATACATACATACATACATGGAATTGTTTTCACATGGTAAAGGCAGTGTGAACAGGACTTTCTGTTTGCCAGGGTTCTCTAGAGTTTGGCTCAGCAATCTGTTTTTGCTCTGCCCTTGAGTTATCATTCCTTCTAATAGCAAACTCAGGGGATTGAGTGGTGACAGAATTTGGAGACAAACTTGGGCCTCTGAAAAACAAGAGGGAGGCATTAGCATGCTGGTATATAGCCAGAATTATCTAGAATAGTCATTACCTAACTTCCCCCCTCCCCAACAGACCACTTGAAAATTGCTGAGGTTCTAGGCAGACTGCTTCACACTTTTTCTGCCTGTTGCAGTGGATGCAAATGCACTGTGTTAGATGTTGTGTGATTTTTAATTGTACTTTAATTCCTTCTTTTTCTCATATGTTGTATTTTACCGCATTCCAATTTGATTTCCATAGGACTCTTTCCACTCCTTTCGAGTCACCTCATCACTCCTTCTTTCACACTGCTAATCCTCTCCATTCCTTTCACACGCTTCCTCCCCTCCCCTCCATGTCTGGTCCATCTGGACTGGACCAGATTGCCGGGTTCTAAGAATGGCAGAGCAGCCACTGAAGCTGCTATTCACAGCCACTGCTGCAGCCATTCTTCACAGACATGTTGTGGACCACCTAAATTAGGTTTGTGGACATCTATGTGGTGGCCCACACCACAGTTTGGGAATCCCTGATCTAGTAGTGCAAAACACTTTTAAAAAGCAGACTCAGAGGGGGCAAACAGCCTATAAAACCACCCAGTGATTGGTGACTGTGCATGCTTAGCAACTGCCAGGAGCTAACCAGAAGAGGGGGAGGAGGGGGAGTTTGGATTTGATATCCCGCTTTATCACTACCCGAAGGAGTCTCAAAACAGCTAACATTCTCCTTTCCCTTCCTCCCCCACAACAAACACTCTGTGAGGTGAGTGAAGCTGAGAGACTTCAAAGAAGTGTGACTAGCCCAAGGTCACCCAGCAGCTGCATGTGGAGGAGCAGAGACTCGAACCTGGTTCACCAGATTACGAATCTTCCGCTCTTAACCAGTACACCACACTGGCTAACCTGAGGGAGATGCCAGTGGGAATACTGGTTGTTGTTGTTTTTAATTTAATTTCAAATTACATTTCTATCCTACCTTCCCTGCAAGGAGCTGAAGGCGGCATACATGGTCTCCCTCCATTTTATTTTTGCAAGAACCCTGTGAGGTAGGTTAGGCTGAGAGATAGTGACTGGCCCAAGGCTACCCAGTTAAGCTTCATGGCTGAGTGGGGATTTGAACCCTAGGGCTTGCCGATCAGAAGGTCGGTGTTCCAAATCCCTGCGACGGGGTGAGCTCCCGTTGCTTGGTCCCAGCTCCTGCCCACCTAGCAGTTCGAAAGCACATCCAAGTGCAAGTAGATAAATAGGTACCGCTCCGGCGGGAACGTAAACGGCGTTTCCGTGTGCTGCTCTGGTTCACCAGAAGCAGCTTAGTCATGCTGGCCACATGACCTGGAAGCTGTACGCCGGCTCCCTCGGCCAATAGAGCGAGATGAGCCCCAACCCCAGAGTTGGTCACGACTGGACCTGGGGCCCCTTTACCTACCTTTACCCTAGAAATTCTATTCAGTTCACAATTGAAGGCGAACTTACCTAATTCACACTTTTCAAAACAATATGAGAACCAAAAGGCAGCCATCCTTTGAGGGTCACACTTGTCCAAATTCTGCAGTGTAGTTATCCAGCCATGTAATGAGTACAAAACTGTATATACTGGGGTGAAGTGTGCATAAAAATGCACATATGTAGGGGAAATAACTTACAAAAATGCATTATGTTAGGGAACACTGCTTTACAAAAGAAATTTGCACTAAAATGCTGCCGAATTTTCATGAGGACTTGAAGAACTGCACTCAAGACTAGAAAAATGTGTAACTGAAATGGACAGATTTGTTCACTCCTATTTGTGGCTGAGTAGGGATTTGAACCCTGGTTTCCCAGGTCTTAGTCTGCCATTCTAACCACTTCACTCCCTGGCCTATTCCACTCCTTGTTTGTCTAGCAACATCATTCCTTGGCACGGATGATCATTACCTCCCCTGGATTAGCTTCTAGATCCCTGACAGAGGGGCAGAAATTGACTTATAAGCCTCGTTGTTTCCCCCACCTACACTGAGTAGGCAGGTTAAAATTGGAACTCAGCAGCTGGGATGCATCTTTAACCACCTCCACCTTCCTGCCTGTTAACTGTTCACGTTTTTTCCTCTTGCTCTTTGAGAGCAAACAAACATGCACACTTGAGAAGATATGGGTTAATCCTTAAGAATGGGGGTGGTAGGAGTGGAAGGGGGTTCTTTTGCAGAAGACAATGGCCTAATTAAATCCATCTCTCTTCTTCCCTTTGAGTGGCCTGTGTACATGGCAGCGATCCCAAGTAAAGGGAGTTGCAGATGGGCTCACCCCTGGATCAAAGTCTGACGTGGAGGGCCTTGAAAAATTGAGCTCATGTATCACTCACAGAATTCAAACAGAGCTGTGTTGCTCCTTTCTCGACTACCTTTGATTGTAGCTGAAATACAAAAATATTAAAAAGAAGGACTCTGTTGGGGAGTCCCAAACCTCCAGACAGTACCACAACAACTATCCTGGGAGTAAATTATGCTGGGCTAAATGATGGACTAACACAGGCATGTCAAACTTGCGGCCCTCCAGATGTTTTGGCCTACAACTCCCATGATCCCTAGCTAGCAGAACCAGTGGTTGGGGAAGATGGGAATTGTAGTCCAAAACATCTGGAGGGCCGCAAGCTTGACATGCCTGGACTAACAGATCAACTTGGTAGAAAGTTTTCTATGTTCACTTCTCAGTCCTAAGGTGATAGTAAGGAGGTTCATAAAAGGCCCACAGAACCCTGGAAAGTCAGACAAGAGTTGGCCTGTGTGGACAGGCATCCTGATTCCTCTGCCTAGTGAAATGATACTGGGATCTCAAATCAGGGGATGACAGAATGTGGCCCTTCAAGCCTCTCTTCGTGGCCCTCGATACTTTATTCAGGTCACAGTCCTCATTAATTCAGTTTCATGCCCTTCCTTGAGTGTTTTTGCCTGACTGGAATGTGTCCTTCAACTGTGATTATAACTTTTGCCTGCCTGGATGGAAGATGGAAGATATTGGGGGGGGGGGGTGAGAGAGAGAGAGAGTAAGTATAGACCTCTGAGTGTTGTGGGATTAAAATGTAGCCTACTATATAAAAATAAGAATTGTATCCATTGCGCTCTGCCTACTTTTGCCTCTGGCCTTGCCCACCACTGGCATGTGGCCTCCAGAAGTCTGTTCATGATGGGATGTGACTATTGGGCTGAAAGGGGTTCCCGCCACTCCTGTAGTAAGCGATAGTGGCTTACTTAATGAGCATCTCCTCTGAATATTCAGGAACAGGAGGGAGGGAGGGAGGGAAGAAAGGCTGGCCAGCGCATGGAGAATTAATCAAGTCAACTATGGCAACTATGACTCTAAAGGAAATAACGCTGCGATAAAATTTTGCCGCGCTGGAGCAGTGCGGAGTTTAATCACTAGAGATGTGGGGATGCTGCTGACGTTTTTTGGGAGCCGTTTTCTATTCCCCGGCTCGTGTCTTCTCAGATAAAAAGTAATAAGCTAATTAAAACGTGCCCAAGCGTGGCTGTGAGCAATAAAATGGAAGTGTGGGGAATAAAGAGACAAACAGACAAACAAACAAACAGGCCAGCTCTTCCCCTCGGCCTCAGATCCTACCCCACCTACCTCTGGCAGCCAGGACTCAGGTGGGTCGAGTGGAGTTTCTTGATAAACCTGGCACGATTGTGGCCAGCAATAACACACAGAAGTCACATCCGCACCAGATGTTTAAAACACTATAATACCATTATAAAACAGTCATGGCTTCCCCCAAACAATCCTGGGAACTGTAGCTTATGAAAGGTGCTGAGAGTTGTTAAGAGGTCTCTGTTCCCTTTACAGAACTACAATTCCCAGAGTTCCATGGGAGGAGGGGATGGATTATTAAACCATTCTGGGAATTGTATCTATGGGAGGGGAATAGGAGGCACTAATGCTTCCGAATACCAGTTGCTGGAAACTGCAGGAGGAGACACTGTTCTTAGGAGAGCAGGATGTCTGGCCTAGAAGGGCCATTGGCCTGACTCAGTGGGCTCTGCTCATGAAGGAGGCTCTTTTAAGTTGGAGGGGCCTTTTTAAAAACAACAACAACAACAGAATTCTTAAAGTTTTCTCCAGAGTAGAGTTGCTGAATTCCAATTCCCTGAATCTAGGAAATGTGTTTTGTATATTAGATAAATTGTTTGGCCATTATGCAAATTTCACTCTGGTTTTGTGGTGGGAAAGGCTCTTCTTAAACAGTTTTCTATGAACAGCCAAAAAGTGCACACAAGTGCCTAAGTCTTCTTTGTGCATCTGAGCACCTAGGTTTCACCTGATTAGGGAATCTGAGGAAGTTCCTGAGCTAGACTCGATCAAGGTCAATCGCCATTGCTAGATTGCCCTTTCCTGTGGCCTGAGGTGTGTTTTCTGTGAGTTGTTACTTGGTTGGAAATCAAAATCAGCTGTCAGCAGAAAATGACTGGACGGGATGCATGGTGGTGATTGTGCATTAAATATTTGTGTGTGTGGACCCATGCTGACGTTTGTGTGCATATGTGCCCATGCACACACATGGACAGCACATTGCTTCCCTTCACCCCTAACCTGTTCATCCAGATAATGAATTCTACAGAATGTTGTAAGAGCTCTTCTGAGGGCAGAACCAGTTCTACTGTAAGTTTAAATATAGAGTACCATTAAACATCCTTAATTATTTTTAAGTAGGAAACTTATGGTCAGTTTACTAACACAAGTCACCTCAGAAGCCAGCACGTGAAAGGCTGTTCATTGCTAATGGAATAAATGGTTTGTACAGCATACAGAGTCTCATGAATCCTGATGCTTGGAGTAAGATACATGTTGCAAATACACAAGGGTCTGTAATTTCCTATGAAGACAGACAAATTCTGAACACATGCCATATTGTCAGGGCATCTGGTAGATCCTTAGTCTATCAAACTCAGCATTGTCTATACTGACTACCAACAGCTCTCCAGAGTTTCAGGCAGGGTTCTTTCCCAGACTTACCTGGATATACCAGGGATTGAACTGGGACTTTTTATGTGCAAAGCACATGCCCTACCACTGAGGTAGAGTCCTCTTCCACTGCTTGGCCACTGGTAGAGAGGAGGTGCTAGATGGACCCTTGTTTAATCCAGCAGGGTTGATAATGTGCTGCTTTGCTGACTGTATGGACCAGCAAATCTGTGTGTTCAGTTTTTCTCTTCTATAGTGTTCTTCTCTAAAGAATGATCCCAGTTGAAACAGGGCTTTGGCCAATTACTAGATTTATGGCAAGGTCAGAGTTCAGGATGGATTCTGCTCTGGTCAGACCTCACCTGGAGTACTGTGTCCAGTTCTGGGCACCACAGTTCAAGAAGGATACTGATAAGCTGGAATGTGTCCAGAAGAGGGCAACCAAAATGGTCAAAGGCCTAGAAACGATGCCTTATGAGTAACGGCTTAGGGAGCTGGGTATGTTTAGCCTGGAAAAGAGAAGGTTAAGGGGTGATATGATAGCCATGTTCAAATATATAAAAGGATGTCATATAGAGGAGGGAGAAAGGTTGTTTTCTGCTGCTCCAGAGAAGCGGACACGGAGCAACGGATTCAAACTACAAGAAAGAAAATTCCACCTAAACATTAGGAAGAACTTCCTGACAGTAAGAGCTGTTCGGCAGTGGAATTTGCTGCCAAGGAGTGTGGTGGAGTCTCCTTCTTTGGAGGTCTTTAAGCAGAGGCTTGACAGCCATCTGTCAGGAATGCTTTGATGATGTTTCCTGCTTGGCAGGGGGTTGGACTGGATGGCCCTTGTGGTCTCTTCCAACTCTATGATTCTATGATTGCTCCATGTGGAGCTGGAACAAGTTTGGAATGTTGGTTCAACAACAGTTAAACCCAGATATTGAACCTGGGACCTTCTGCATACAAAGCAGATGTTCTACCACTGAACTATGGCTCTCCCACTTAAGATTTTGGGATAACCAGCCTCATATACGGTAACCAACATGCTTACGTCTAATTATTACATGAAGGGGTTAATACTATAGAGTAAGCTGTCCTGCCAGGCTTAGCTATGTCCACTTCCTCTCACATTGGGAGGTACTAGGTAATCAAGCCTTTGTTCTACCCCAGTCTATCCAAAAAGCTCATCCTATGAAGAGGTTTGAGTTGGTTGCTCCAGCAAAACCCCATAGATATCACAAGCCACTCGAGTTCCTATTTCAATATTTAGGAACTTTCACCAGGGGTGTAGCAATGGGGGGGCATAGGGGCAGGCCGCTCGACTCTGCGGGGGGCAGCGCACCCTGGCCCCTCCGCACCACCACCAACGACGGTCGCCGTGGCCGCCATCGCGGAGAGGCCGCCCCAATGCTGCTGGCTGCTATCCGCCACTCAACAGAGTGGCCAGCCCAGCGGGGCGGGGTGGGGCTGCATGCGGAGGCGGAGCTTGCTGGGCTGGGGAGGTGATGAGTGCAGCGCTCTAAAAGGACACAGCCTCCCACGTTGCCCTGTGTCCTTTTACGGCACTGTGCTCGTCACCTCCCCAGCCCAGCAACCTAGCTTGCTGGGTTGGGGAGGTGACGAGCCGCTGCCTCGCTCTCCCCTCCCTCCCTGAGTTGGGCAGAGCAGGACACCTCTTGCGAGCTGCGAACTCCATACGGGGTGCCGTGCGGACTGCGCATGCACCCTGCGTGGAGTGCCGCACGTGCGCAGTCCACAAGAGGTGCCGCACAGGTGCCACCCCCGGTACCAGGTGGGGTAGGAACGCCACTGACTTTAACCACTTTGCAACTAAGCCAAGTTTTACTGCCTGTGCAGCTTTCTGAAGCACATTAATCTGCCCTTTGAGGTGTTTGTAAGTAAACCATTTTTAATTGACCAAATGTCTGGTCTTTTCTATTCTGGGGGATGAGAGAAACTTGGGAAAGAATCTTTTTAAGGGGACATTTTGGAACTCACTTGGAGGGGCTAACTGGCAGTAGCTCTCCAAGGTTTCAGGTAGGAGTATCTCCAAGCCCTACCTGGAGATGCTGGGGATTGAACCTGGCAGCTTCCACATGCTAGACAGATGTTTTCCTACTGAGTTATTCCCTTTCCCTTAAGGCAGGGGTCAGCAAACTTTTTCAGCAGGGGGCCAGTCCACTGTCCCTCAGACCTTGTGTAGGGCCAGACTATATATATATATATTTAAAAAGAACAAATTCCTATGCCCCGCAAATAACCCAGAGATGCATTTTAAAGAAAAGGACACATTCCACCCTATGTAAAAACACCAAGCAGGCCCCACAAATAACCCAGAGATGCATTTTAAAGAAAAGGACATATTCTACTCATGTAAAAACATGCTGATTCCTGGACCGTCCGTGGGCCAGATTGAGAAGGTGATTGAGCCTCATCCGGCCCCTGGGCCTTAGTTTGGGGACCCCTGCCTTAAGGCATAGGAATATAAGAAGTTGCCTTGCATGGAATCACATCACACACTTACTGGCAACAGCTCTCCATTATTTAAGCAATGGAGAAGCCAGGGATTGGACCAGGGATCTTCTGCATGCAGAGCAGCTGTTCTAGCCCTCGAGTTGCAGCTCTTCTCCTAAATCAGCTTCCTTTCCTTCTGCCCTCTGAGACAAGGGAAGTTCCAAAAGGGGAAGCCCGAGAATAGGGGCTATCCCTTAGCCACACACGTGGGCTGCCTCACCCCAAGCAGCAACCCTCCCACCTCTGCTTTGCATGCATCACAAAGGGAAACATCTGTTGGGTTTCAAGTGGTTCCAGGAAACATAGTCTGAGTAGGTGGCAGCTAGGTTTCATGATGCAGTGAGACCGGGGCACCCCTTGCTGCACTGGAAACAAAAACACAAAACCACAATTGCTGTAAACACAGGGAAGGGGAACACTCAACACTTTCTCCAAGCAGCCCTTAAGATTTTGTTTGCGTAAGAACAGTCTGCTGCATCAGATCAAAAGCTCATCTAGTCCAGCATCCTGCTCTCACAGTGGCCAACCAGATGCTTATGGGAAGCCCACAAGCAGGACCTGAGCAGAAGAGCCCTCTTTCGCCTCCTCTGACTTCTAGCAACTGGCATTCAGAAGCATGACTGCCTCCAACTGTAGAGGTAGAGCACAGGGATCATGGCTCTCTGCTCAACCCGGGCTGCAATTCAAGCTTCGCAGTCCTTGGCCTGATGCCCACACACCAACAGGCTAATGTGCTAAACAGCTGTTACATTACCATATTTCATGTCCATGCTTCAAGTCTCTCCAGCATTGCTCTCTGCAGACATCCTCCTCTCTGCATTTTACCTTGGATTTCCCACCACTTCTATGTGTGTGCCCCCTCCAGGATGCCCGTTTCCTTTATCAGAGAGTTGAGCCCTGCTTTCTTCTAATGGGAACCTCCTGACATGTCTCTCCCCTCCTCCTTTAAAATAAGCTCCAGTTTGTAAATTAGTTCCTCCAGGCTACTCTGGAATGTTTGTACTGTGGGATGGGTTTTAATAGGTAAGAGAGGATATATTAATTGCAATTTATCTTCCCAGGCCACCACATGTGTTGGTTGAAGTTTTAAAGTCCCATCCTTAGCAGCAAAATTGAAGCAAGTAGGAAAAGGCTGTGAAGCCTCTTAATGAAGCCCAATTATGAAGTAAGCTAGCTTCCCCCTTTCTTCCTCCATTTAACAAAGAAATCAGACAACATATTGAAAAGCAAGCTTAAAATATAACTTAATTACTTATTAGTCTTGCATTGGTTTTCAGCTACAGCAGCAGTAAAAGCTTCGCAGGTAAAATACTTATATTTACAATAAAAACGGTCTCAGGCTTGCGTACAGTGGTCCCTTGACTTGTGAACTTAATCCGTTCCGAATGCACATTCGTAGGTCAAAAAGTTTGTAAGTCGAAACGCGATTTCCCATAGGAAAAAATATTCAGAAAAATTCGTAAGTCGAGGAAACTGCATTTAAAACCGCCAACGGTTTCCGTTCGGATGTAGAAAAATTCATAAGCGTGCAGCCATTTGTCCCGTTCGTAAGTCGAAACCTACGGATGTCGAGTAATTCATAAGTTGAGGGACCACTGTATATCTGTCTTTATGGCTGATTAAGGAGAGAAAGAGGGACAGGAAGTACTATATGTTCCATCCTCTCCAGAGGAGGAGGGGAAATGACATCACACACAGCTCTCTCTACCAACTGTATTTCTATGGCCTGAGTGTTTGCTTATCAGGAATACAGCTCTGTGGACTTGGCCCCTTCTCATGCTAACTAGCAAAGAAATGCATTTGTTAGGATTGGCTGTTAATCTCCCGCATGTACAGTAACTGAAAGCACGTTCTTCTCTGGTTGGCCCCTCCCACTTTTTAGGCTACCATCATGCCATAAATCACAAATCATGTACAGGGACTGCTAACTGAGCTTATCAAAGCAAGTAACATTTCTGGATTTATTTGCAAGGCTCACTGCACATAGATAGCTAGTAGGTGAGGAAGAAAGAGCAGCTATATAAAGTTATTCTCCCTGGCATGGTAGATTTCTATGTGGACTGTGCAGGGAACATTCCTGCATAGCCCTGTGAACCTTGGGATGACCTGGTATAACACAGACATAGATTTGGGCCTAATAAAGGTATAACCCTCCTGCAGGTAAATTGTGCTTGTCTTAGAGTCACTGATGTTTATCTGAAGGGCAAAGAGAGGCTGACGCTGGAACTGTGGGCAAGGGTCAGCTCTGCTGACAAAGCGTTAAAAGAAGCCCCTGCCCCCCCATCCCAATATTTATAGTTATACCTGGTTTGGCCAATAATTATATCTGGCTTGGCCAATTCACAGGCATCTTAACTATTTGCATATCAAAATAAGATATCACACACAAACATAATCACCACTTTATGGCCAAGGTGTCTTCTAAATAGTTTGCAGATATAAAACTCACTATACCACCCCCTCACATAATTAAAAATCACACACAATAAACCAATTTCATCAAAACATTAAACATACACAAGTAGAATCTACATGTTACAAAAAACAAGCTCGTTGAATCAGTGCAACATCTAAAACAGAACACCAGTTAGAACCATTTAATGTTGGAGGCTCAAGTCAAGAGATCAGGGGAATGGCTTGGGCAAACTGGTGTGTCTTCAAGAGCTGGTGGAAGGCCAATGTCAGTGGGGCTCTTCAGGGGTGTAGGAAGAGGGGGGCGATGGGAGCGTGCCGCCCCCGGCAGCACGATCCCGGTAGGGTGCCATCGCTCCACGCCCCCAGAATGTGTGCCACACCCATACGGGCAGCACGCCATGCCCCCAGAACGCGTGCCACTCTCCTGCCCCCGCCTGCTCTCCGCCCCCAGTGCTGGAGCATGAAGCTCCACCACTGGGCCTCTGGTATTTCAGAAGGGAGAACACTCTACAACCCTGGTGCATAAAACCAACTGGGTTACATTTGCTCCATCTTAATGTCCTCACCTGTTAAGGCACAGAACATCAGGTGGCTTAAAGGATGGATGCATACAGATTCCCCAAAGAGCTTGGCTTAGTTGGCATCAGCCATAGGCCACAAGATCCCTGGTATCAGCCCAATGTGCACCCCCCCAGCCCCCGATCCTCCTCTTGCCAAGCTGCTTCACTCCTGGGGTTTAACAAAAAGTCTTCCTTTTCAATTGAGTCTTTGTAGGCTAGAGAGAGAAAGAGAGAAAGAATCTGGTATGAAAGGGGAGAGGAGGTAGCCTGCCAAGTTTATGCAGGCCCCTGTTCTCTCTTCAACTTTCTTCATAAAGAAAGAGACACTTTTAGCTAGGGTTGCTGGTGCACCTGTTTTGATTCTGGGGTTCCAAGTAGAGCATTTGCAACAATAAACGGTTAAATGTGTGAATGCTCACTTCTCTTTGTGTGGTGTGTGTTTGTGAGCTATGTGCTGCCACTCGTTTCTTTTTCTGCTGCTGATACTACACTATTATTATTTTTCTTTGCTAGAGTTTATTTCTCCCTCCTTGGGTGAGGCTTCAGGTCACAGATCACATAGTAAATGTGGCAGTGTTGCACAGCTATGTACCACATTGGATTTGGTGTTGTCCAGAGCCAATTTAGAATGAAGGCAATGCTTCTGGTCTGGCCACAAGGACAGCCCTAGGCCAGTGGCTTTCAAAGGGTGTGGTGCTCCACACTGGTGTGGCAAGAGAGGATGGCAAGTATAGCAGGAAGATTCAGGGAGAAGTAAAGAAGCATTTAAATAGTTCAGTATAGTATAGTATAGTATAGTATAGTATAGTATAGTATAGTATAGTATAGTATCCAGATTACATGAACACCCACTCACACCCACCCACCCAGAAACAGTATCCATGCCTTACATCAGGCATCCCCAAACTCGGCCTTCCAGATGTTTTGGGACTACAACTCCCATCATCCCTAGCTAACAGGACCAGTGGTCAAGGATGATGGGGTGCCTGCCTTACGTCAAGAGCATTGGCTGTTCTAGAGTTTCTCACGACATGTTGTGAATGGGGATTTTCAGCTCTGATGAATATAATAGATCCGAAAAGAGAAAGGTTTCTTTGCCTTGATGAGGAGATGAGAGTTTGCTTGTCCCAAATTAGACCTAATATAAATGTGATGACCTGGCAAAAGCAAACTGACACCTTTCATGGAGTTTGTATGCATACTTAAGGTACATATGTAAGAGGCTTGTTTATCATTATAATTTGGGAATGATTCATATTCTTATGTAGCTCTGTTGTTTTATATTTTCTGGAAGTCCTGTGATCAAATTATAAGGTAGATGTGTTCTATGTTAGAAATCAAGCACTGCTAGGATTTGTTTATCTCTCTCCCCCCCCCCTCCCATATTTCTGATTAATACAAAATTTGGTGTGGCACGAGCAAATTTTTATTATGAAAGTGTGGCCCAGGGACAAAGTTTGAGAATCACTGTCCTAGGCAATCAGGGATCAGATAATGAATGTGATGGTGTCACTCAGGACCATCTTAAGCATATCCTGCACTGTGGTGCAAAGCTCCCTCCGGCGGCGCACCCCCCCCCCGTTTCCCAGAGTTGTCAACTTTTTTTAGGGAGGACGGCACTGCCGGCGGGTCTGGAGGAGGCGGGCAGCAGCTGGAGGGCGGCTCCTCCGGCCGGGAAGAGGCAGAGGCTCAGCTTCCCACTTCGTGCCACGGTGGCCTTGGCAGACAGAGGCTCCAGGTGCGGCACTGCTTCAGCATGGCATGGCAGAGGCGGGCAAGGGCAGCGAGCTGATGCCGGGAGGCGCTGCGTCCAGCCTCCGCCTCTTTCCTGGCACCCTCCAGAACTTGGCGCCCTGGCGCCCCGCGCCTCTATGGGTAAGACGCCCCTGGTGTCACTAAAGGTGAATGAAGTCTGTTCATTGTAATGTTTGCTGAACAGGTGAACCCTTTAATGTTCCTTTATCACTGAAAGGGGCAGGGAGAGGCCTTTCAGTACAGGACAAAATGTTCAGGAAAATCAATCCCTCTTTTAGCTGAGCTGTGTACCATTTAAGTGTTCTTGTGGCATTGGTGAGGGATGCAGCCATGAGAGTATGGTTATGTAACATGGTTCTACACATAGTAAATGCCATTTCCTTTGCTCCCTCCCCCCCCTCTCTCATGCTACACATGTGATCTGTGTGATGCAGGCAGCTCCACCAAACCCATCTCCAAAGCGCATGGGAAAGAAAAAGAATCAGAGGGCTACATTGAGCGCATAAGCGCTAGCTAGCATTGTTTATGAAGCAAGATTAAGGCCAAGTCTAAAAATAAAAACCATCTAATCATCACCCCCAGGTTCTACCCCTTATATTGTCGTAACACACACACACACATACACCGCTTTTGGGCTAGGGAGATAAAAAGCCACTTTTAACTTCCTCTGTTTTGCATTTCTGGTTTTCAGCTCAGCAAGAAGGAAGTCTCAGCCAGGGGTTTGCCTCTGGTCTTCTGCTTCACATTTATTGTAATTGTTTTCCTTTCTACTCGTTCCACCCACACATGCACACTAAAAAAGGCTGTGGTATCCCACAGCAAGGAGCCTTCAGACTCTTGACACCCAAGAGATAAGAGATGAACCACTTTCTGTTCCGTTATCATGTCTTTGAACTTTTTAAATGCTACACAAGCTTGATGGAAGATAGGGTGTGGTGGTTAGTGTGTACATGTGTGAATTTTTTTTTTTAAGGTGGTGAAGGGGTGAAGGAGATGTATTTATGGATGTGCCTGCCATGTGGTTCTTCTGATTCACTAAGCCCAGGCATCCCCAAACTGCGGCCCTCCAGATATTTTGGCCTACAACTCCCATGATCCCTAGCTAACAGGACCAGTGGTTGGGGAAGATGGGAATTGTAGTCCAAAACATCTGGAGGGCCGAAGTTTGGGGATGCCTGACTAAGCCTGTGAAGGGAAAACAAGCTGCTGCTGTAAGAAGAGCTGCTAAACCTGCTATGAAGAATTTAATAACATGTCTTTCTTGGTCAGATTAGGCCAGATGAACAGCGTAGGAACATAGGAACCCCTCTGTACTACAGTGGCGCCCATTTTAGACATGTCCAATTGCTGTGCAATTGCTGAAGTGCGGATCCTTTAGGACCCAGAAGCAGAACAGGGCCAGGGAGCACTTATACACACTCTGCCAACACACACAGGGGCTAGGAACAGAACAGAAATGTTCACTGCCTGTATACAGTGGTACCTCAGGTTACAGACACTTCAGGTTACAAACTCCGCTAACCCAGAAATAGTACCTCAGGTTAAGAACTTTGCTTCAGGATGAGAACAGAAATTGTGTTTTGGCGGTGCGGCGGCAGCAGGAGGCCCCATTAGCTAAAGTGGTCCTTCAGGTTAAGAACAGTTTCAGATTGAGAACGGACCTCCGGAACAAATTAAGTTCTTAACCAGAGGTACCACTGTACATTAAACAGTATCATACCACTTTAAACAGTCATGGCTTCCCCCAGAGAATCCTGGGAACTGTAGTTCATGAAAGGTGCTGATAGTTGTTTGGAGGTCTCTGTTCTTCTCACAGAGCTACAATTCCCAGGGTTTCTGGGGAAGAGGGGTTTATTGTTAGACCACTGGGAGAATTGAGGTTCTGTGAGGGAAATAAGGGTCTCCTAACAGCTTTCAGCAGCATCTACAATTTACAGTTCAAACTACAAGAAATTGGATCATAGCAGGTTTGATTATTTGTTCATCAAGCTTAGTATTGTCTAGTCTCTCCTAGGTTCTGTAATGGACAACTGTTCTTTTTTTATCATTTACCACTATCTTAAACTGGAGGTGCTGGTCTGAACCTGGGAATTTTGTATGTGTGTATTCTGAAGCATATGGGGAGCCATGGTCCCTCCCTGCTGGCAAGAATTAGAAACCTGTGCTGCTCAAAATATTATTGGACTCCCATCATTGGGGAAAGGTCATAAGCTCAGGGGCAGAGCACCTGCTTCACATTCAGAAGGTCCCATGTTCTGCCATCCAGTGTGAGTGAGATGTACCATTGGTCTGATTTCGTTTAAGTCAGTATCCTGTTTTCTCCCATGTTCTAATCTAGCTCCAGGCTATTGGTTTCCCTATCTGAAACCCTGGAGAGCCTCGGCCAGCTGGATAGACCCACACCTTGCTATGTTCCTGTGCTTGAAGCAGCTTGGGCGTGTTTTGTTGTTGTTGTTGTTTTAGCAGCGCCTCTCTTTCTCCTCTTCTGATCCTTTTCGTAGGAAGGGAAGGAGCCGGAGCAGCTCTCCTCCCCGCATTTCCCTCCCCTCCCTTCCCGGCTGTGAGTGCGCCGGGCCAGTAAACAACGCCGGCTCCTGCCTCCTCGCTTCGCCTCCCTCGCTCTCGGCGGCTGCTGCTGATTCCGGGAAGCCTGGATTCCTCCCCGTCCCCTCCCCAGAGCGCCGCCGGTCAGATGAAAGGCGAGCGGCATCGATCTGCCAGCGGGGGAGTCTCGCTGCGCTGCGCCGTCTGCAGCTGTCGGAGGAGGAGGAGACGGAGGAGAGGCGGCGGCGGCTCCACGTGGGAGGCCCGCGACTGCCGGCTGCGAGGGGCAGGCCGGAGCGGAGCCAGGCGGCCAAGAGGAGACCTGACCCCGGCGCGTAAAGGAGCAGCGTCGTCGCCCCCTTCGCCATCAAGACCTCTTGGGAAGGGGAAGAGGAACGCAGCATCCATCCATCTTTCCATCCATGCGACGCTCCGCCGCCCCTCCCCCGGGCAGCTTCCATTCCTCGTTGCGCTCCCGCTCCCAAACTCAGCTATGCGATGGTGGTGCTAAGGAGTGGGGGCAGCCTTTGTTTTGTAAAAACGAAATTAAGCTTGGAGTGGGGTGGAAGGACTGGCTTGGTAAGCCGGGGGGGGGGGTCTGCACACAGGAGCAGAGTGCATAAGGAGCAAAGAGACTTGTACCTGAAAGGTGACCAGACTTACTGTAGCAGAAGCCTTTATTTACTACTTTACTCTGTTTCCTCTTGTTCTTTGTCCTGAAAGAAAGCCAGATTTATGATGACAAAAGTCTTTATGGATTTCTTATCCTTCATAATAATAGTAATAACCAGTGCTTTCTTTTCTAGAAAACAGGTGCCGGTACTCACCATGAAGTTGTTACACTTTTTAACAATAACAAAAAGAGGTGCTGGGGATCACTCGTAGCCGAGTAAGATTCTCTTCTATAAACACGGTTTTAACAATGAGTCCGTAAGTGACTGTGGAGGCCAATTCTGGATCCACACGTCCTTCCACAGTGGGGACATTGGCTTCCGGGCGGGAGTTGATCACGGTGTGGATTTGCCAAGGGTGCCTTCCTCCTAGCACGTTTCTCCCTTGCATCCTGAGTTCAAGTGTCTTCAAAGCCCATGGCACTTTTGGTAAAGGCTGTTCTCCAACTGGAGCACTCACAGGCCAGTGTGTCTCAGTTGTCAGTGTTTATACTACTTTTATTTTAGATTTGTCTTTAAACCTCTTTTGTTGACCACCAGCATTGTGCTTTCCATTTTTAAGTTTGGAATAGAGTAGTTGCTTTGGAAGACGATCATCAGGCATCTGCACAACATGACCAGTCCAATTATCTGATACAGAGTACCCTTGAATACCCCCTGGGGGAAAGCACTGGTAATAACTTTTGTTTTTATCTTGCCCTTCCTCCACAAGACACTTCTGAAAGAAGGTTACATGGTCCTGCCGACCTGTTTTATCTCCGCAATAACCCTGTAGGTTAGGCTAAAAAAGGGTTTCCCAGGACTACAATTCTGGTTTTGGACTACAATTCCCACCATCCCTGACTGCTGATCCTGCTAGCTGGTGGTTATGGCAGTTGTAGTCCAAGAACAGCTGGAGACCCAAGTTTGAGAAACGGTGGTCTAAAAGATTGTGACTGGCCCAATTTGAACCTCTGTATTGCAGGTCCACAAAAGCTTCTGCCACATTCCTGGGACTGTGCCTGACTGAACACATTGCATTTGGCATGCAAACAGTCCCAGGTTCAATCCCTGGCATCTCCAGGCAGGGTTAGGAATGTCCCCTCTCTGGAATCTTGGAGAGCTAGAAGAACCAGTGGTCTGACTTCTGTGTTTCTGTAGGCAGTTTACCTGCAGTATCTCTGTGGTAGCACATCTCCAAGTAGGACTGTGAGAGACTTCCTGCCTGAAACCCTGGAGGGCCACTGCCAGTCAGTGTAAACAACACTGAGTTAGATGGACCAATGGTATGACTCTGTAAGGCAGCTTTCTATGTTCCAATGCAGGGGTCCCCAAACTACGGCCCCCGGGCCGGATGCGGCCCAATTGGCCTCCCAATCCGGCCCGCGACGACCCCCGCCGCCCGCTCTTACGGCGCTCGGCGTGGCGATGATCTTAAAAATTGGCAAAAAATCGCCGAAAATCCTTTGTGCGCATGCGTATGGGCCTCTCCCGACCCAGAAGAGGTCATTTCCGATGCACTTCCGGGTCGGGGGGGCCCATACGCATGCGCACAAGCGATTTTCGGCGATTTTTCCCCGACCGTGTGCGTGTGTGCATGCGCACGGGCGCGCACTCCCCCGCCCTCCGGCCCGCTGCGCGGTAAGTCTGGGGACCCCTGTTCCAATGGGTAAGACCTTATCTCTGCCTGATCTCCTGGGGAGCCATTGCCAGGAAGAGCAGGTGCTACTGGGTCAGTTGGCATGTTGGATAGCTCAATCGGTAAAGTATGAGCTCCATGTTGGACAAAAGATTCTTGCATTGCAGAGGGTTGGAATAGATGACCCTTGTGATCCCTTCCAACTTTACAGTTCTATGAAATACCAATCCTGGTATAAAACAGGTTCCTTTTTCAAACATAAAGGGATGTGCTGATCTCAAATTTCAGGGGTGTGGCTTACAGTAAGCCCTGCACGGAATAAAAACCTTTTAAAATAAAATAATAAGAATAAGACTAAGAATTGTATAAAATATTTTTATGGGTTTATTGATGATTTCACCCCAACCACCTTTGATGATGTTAGATTTCCTTTGATGGCTCTGAAGGTGATAATGCTGCTTGCTAGGGACTCCCAAAAGCTAATATCCTTTGATCATTCGTAGCTGATTTTTCGGATGTGCTGGAGATCACAGCTTCTAATTAAATCAATGACCGCTGCTGCAGTCCCATGGAGTTCTGACTGTCTCTTCTAGTCAGCAAAGAAGGAAATGGGTCTTTTACCACCACTGCGCAAGCTAACAACAGTCTTCTATGCTCACCAGGGCTGGGAAGCCTGAAGCCCCCCATTGTTGGACTCCTAACTCCCACTAGTCCCAGCCTACATGCCCAATGGTCAGAGATGATGGGAGTTGTGGTCCGGTGAGAGCATCCCCATCTCTAGACCAAAGGCTCTTCAGAGCTAGAAGCATCATCCAGAAAGGAGGTTCCCTGATGTCTCTCTGTGTGATTGACTGCTCTTCTTTTATTAAGACTCGTGGGTTGTTAAAGGAATTTTTTGTGTGGTGCCTAAAACTAGATGCCTGGGAAGAGCATTTCATAAGCAGTGCCACCATTAAAAATGCCTCTTCTCATGATGCCACACCTCTTGGGCTTCCAATACATGAGGTACATGAGGCAGCTGACTTAGCCTGCCTCACAGGCTGGCCGTCCTTTACTGAATCAGACCATCAGGCCGTCTAGCTCAATGTCTACACTGACTGACAGCAGGCCTGCAGTGTTTTAGGCAGAGAAGCTTTCCTAGCCCTGCCTGGAGATGTCCGAGATTAAACCTGGGACGTTCCGGATGCAAGGCAGATGCTCTGCCCCTGAGCTACAGCCCTCCCTTTAAGACACAGGAACATAGGAAATAGTTTTATATTGAGTCACACAATAGGTCCATCTATTTCAGTATTGTCTGCACTGACTGGCAGCAGCTCTCCAGGGTTTCAGGCCAGGAATCTTCCCCAGTCTTATCTGGAGATGCCAGAGATTGAACCAAGGACATTTCATAGGCAAACCAGGTTCTCTACCATTGAGCTGTGGAACATCCCAAAAGTTCCCTGGGCAATTTACAAGTTTACAGACTAAAATAATAAAATACAAAAAAACAACAACCATGAAAATAAAATAGAATAAAACTAGCAGCACAAGGTGTTCTTCCTTCGGGTGAGTGCTCCAGAAATATGGAGCCACTTCTGAAAAGCTATAGCAAGGGATGCCTTGTTCTGTTCAAAGTGAACAATGTTGAATAAATAATATTAATGGTGATATTTATCTATACCCATTTTGTTTGCATGCTCTGTATATCCTGGGCTTGATATTTTTGGAATTGTTCTTTTTCTTTTCACAGTGAGTGATCGGTGTTGTTACAGGAAGAAAGGTAATTAAAGCGAGATCTTTGATCGTCTCTTTTTTTGTGTGCATTTTTTTGCAGCTCTTTGACATAAACGCACTTATTTATCAGTTCTGAAAATTTGCTGCTCATGTTTAAGCAACAAAGAACAACCGCAGCAGTCTGCCAGCTGCGGTCCTGAACCTGCTTACTCAGAAGCATGCCACAATGAGTCCAGTTGGGCTGGCTCCTTAGTAAGGCTGCATACACATCAACCCATTTGTAGCACAAACATGAACTTTTCCTCAATCCAGAATCATTCATCCTCAACTGCTATACTACAAGTGCCACATAATACCCATTGTGCATTTGTGAGAACGCAATCATTTAGTGTGGCAGTATCTACCCTTTGGTAGATACTATTGATTGCCTATTGATATCAAGCAGGCGCACACACTGTATTATTTTTGGCACCTGTGAAAAACATTATTGTTTAAACACGCCTGCCCAGATACTTCAAAAGCTGGTGTAATTTAAATCTGATTTAACTTTTGCATGTTTTAAAATATGGATGTCATTTTTTCCTTGATTTCCTTGTTGTTGTTGTTTTAGTCAACAGCTTTGAGTTGTGTGTGTGTTTTTCAATCAAGCCATGCTTAAATTTTATGAATTAAATAAATAAATATAACATGCTGCTGCCAGTTTAGGTCAGTTCTAGATCCTCTCGCCCACGATTGAGGGTGGGTCTGGTTACTTGGTAGGTTAGCCAAAAAGAAGGAAGTGGTGATAGCGATATGGCTTTGACCCACCCTCAACGTCATTGGACAGGTGTAGTTACACCCCCTACCAAATAATAATAATAATAATAATAATAATAATAATAATAATGCCAAAACTACCTACATCTCTTTCCAAATGGATACACTGCAATGTGGGATCAGTCTGCAATGAGCTTTTATTTGGGGAATGAAACTAGTGTCTCAGGAAGTGCTTTTCAGGGGCAAAATATATGCAATAGATTTAGGTGGTGTGTAGCCTATGCAGGAAAAAAAAGCAGTCTTCATTGATTCCAGAATCTATGGTATTTCATTGTGTTATGATTGTCATTGGATGAGAATATTTTAAAAGATATGGAAGTCTCATTTTATTTCTGACTGAAGCAACTTCGATGGCTGATTCTCCATCCCAGCCTTTGCCAGCTTGGTGGCCTCCAGGTGTTTTGGATTGCAACTTCCATCAGTCACCGTTTGGCTTCTCTAGCCAAAGTTAATGACGACGCTCCTCCAAGTTAAGCAAGTGAGAGGTGAAAACGTAGGCGAGCTAAACAGCATAACAAAGCACTTACTAATTTCAGGATGGAAATTGCTCTGAGCAGGGAGGCCGGAGGGTGGGAGCCGAAACCAGCATTTGTACTGGTTCCTTTTCATGCAGGAGTCCTCATTCTCAACTCTCTCGCTTCCTATAATATGCTTCATTTTATCAGAAGGCCTGCATGACTTTTCTTGTCCTTTTTCCGGACCACCATAATTTCTTACCCTGCAGCCAGCTTGCAGGAGGATACTTGGGAAGGCTTCTGAATTAAATCTGCATTTGTCCTCTGTGGCCGGGATCCAAGAACGCCGTATGCACAGAGCCCGGCCTTCCTTTGAAGTCTCCCCTGCAGCCGCTAGCTGTTTTTTAAGTTTTAAGTTTAAAAATTTAAACTGAAAAGTGGGTTGTCCCTTCAGCATGTGGTGGAAACTTCAAAGGAGCCCCTAGCTGAGATATTTTCCTCTGTTGTTTTCGTTTGCAAGTCTTGGGAACGACCTAAAAAAGAAAGAAAGAAAAAAGGCAGCACATGCACACCCTGGTTCATTCCCATACTAACTGCAGCAATGATGTCTTTTGCACTTGCCTGTCTAGGCAGCCCCTTTATGGGGATTAAGTTCCTGCTGCTAGGGCCTGTCGCATAGCACCTTGCCCTGATTTTCCCAATCAGCTGAACTTATTTGAGTGTGGTTTTGGATGAATGAATTTCAAAACCATGTGCTGCAACACTTTTGGATTTGGATCGGGCAATCACATCTATTGTTGGGATGCAACAGAGTTACCTGTCCTCAGAGGAGGCTGCCCGTTGCTTCTTTGGATGAGTCTCAGATCTCACCTTTCCAAATCAAATTGTATACTCAGGATGGGGACTCACTCAGGAGCACCAGGCTGATAGGCTCTTCTGAGGGTGGGTTGTTCTTACTCTTTCACCTCCAACTTTCACATCCAACCTAAACTTTTTTTTTGTTTAAGGACATGCCAGTGGTCAGAGGTTTGGAGAAACAGTTTTAAAGAACAACTTTTAGATGCTGGCAGAAACAAATAAGGTATATAACTGCCTCTGTTCCTCAGATGAGAGATGGGAGGGGATTATTACATACTCTGGTGCTTCCGACATGGGAAGAGCATCGTACTTGAGTCTCATTGGTGGCGATCCTTTGTATGTGAGTTGTAATATTGTTGAGTGTGAGTGGGTTTGTTTTTGAGTGGTTGGTAAATAATTTTACATGGTTTTCATTGTAACATAGATAGACAGACGGACACTTGCATACCGCTTTGAGATCTTCTGATAGAAAACAGGCTATAATTTATTGCATTTACATCCCTTCTTTCCTCCAAGGAGCTCAAGGAGATGCACATGATTTCCCCCTCTTTCCATTTTGTCCTCACATCAAGCCTGTGAGGGAAGTTTGGCAGAGAGACAGCACCTCGCCCAAGGTTACACCCAGTGGGCTTCATGGCCTAGTGACGATTTGAACCCTTGTCTCCCACACCCTAGTCTGACATTTAAACCACTACGCCACACTGGAAATAATAAGTGAATTATATTGGAGGGTGTTTGACTCTGGCCTGCTCCTCCTTCCCAATGTGAAAAACATAAACAAATTCTGTTTGCTTCCCCGGCTTTGTTTGCACAGCAGGCCTAAGAGCCAGCGAGGCGGAGGGAGAGACTGGCCTGCGTTGTCTTTCCTCCTCACCTTTTGGCATGCCCTGAATGCACTCTGCCCATATCACAGATGCCCCCAGACATCTGAGGCTGGCTGTGGAGGCCTCTCTCCCTCACTCCCCAGTGCAAGGTCTGAGCACCTCACTGGCCCCCAGAGAGCAGACTCTAGCAGACAACCTTGCACCTGAAGATCGCAAAACCAGCCATCCGTCTGCTTGAGTGTGATGCTCTCTGATGGCTGGTGCATGCAGGCTGCATTTTTACACCCTCCTCCTTCCTTCTCCTGCCTCTTCCCCAACTCGATGAAGTGCAGACTTTGGGTGTTTTGCTGCCAAAGGGGGGGGGGGCGAGAGAAGGGAAAGGAATGAAATATTTACAACTCTCCTCTCCCTCGCTTGTTGCCCTGAAGCATTTTGGAAGGGGAAAGAAAGAGCAACATGGAAATGGCTCCTATGGTATAAATACACTAGCTTGTTTATTCCGCCAGCCATGGCTGCCACCGCTGCAGCCACTACTCAACCTTGGTTTGTTTGGATTTTTTTGCAAGTCAGTTTGCCAAGAGATGACTACGGTTGATTTCCTCATGGGAGGCTATATGCAGGTTGATGGAGGAGGTGTGATCACCTTTGTGAGGGAAGCAGATCCAATTGTGTGCAAGTAGCAGTTGTGCAGTTAAAGGCAGATACAATGATACGTGTGTGTAGGAATGAGAGACATACGGGACTATGTTTTCTGTGGACAGGACCATCCAGCTGTCTGTTTTCTCCATTACCTGTTTCTGTTCTACTGCAGTTTGTCTTCCACCCAAAAAAACCCCACATTATTTGTCTCTCTGTCCGCTGTGGCAAAATTTTACATTATTACATAAATTTTGTTGTTTAGCTGCTTCACCCCATTCATAGCCATACAAAGAAAATGTAATGCCAAAGAGAGGAAAACATAATCAATTACATATCCTTTGAGGAATGAAAGCAACAACGGTAGCAAATGCTGATCGCATTCACCAGATTTGTTTCCATTTTGGATGTGGGACAAATGAGTGAACATTGGCGATTTCCACTCCTGTTTCTCTCTTTGTCAGAATTCTGCAACATCTCTGGTAATTGAAGTTAATATTTGGAGATTTTATTTCATTTTATTTTTTTTAATAGCAGGGTTTTTCACCAAACCTGGTAGAGAGGGACTTGCTGGTTTCTATTGCTTCCTGTGCCTCAGTGACTTCCTTGCATTGTGGGGCCCTTCCAGACATCCATTTTATGGTGCACTCATTATGATTTATGCTAAAGATGGTATTATTATTTATTAAATTTATATACCACCCTTCATCAAGAGACCACAGAATGGTTTACATGCAGTCCTGCTTTCAGTACTGTTTCGTGCCTACAAAAGTTTTGGGGCATCCATACTGCTTTGTTTCTAATCAGTGCACATCCTGTAACTTCCTGCTGAAATTCTGGTAACTTTTCATACCGCAAACATCCTGAGGGAGAGAGGGCTGGCTCACTTTTGTTCTATGATAGTGCAAGTGTGACCCTCCAGGTGACAATAACGTGATAACATTTGGAAAGCATTGCAGAATGACTAAGAAAGTTGAATGATCTGAGGATTGTCCAGTAGTAATCCATCACTAATGCACCATTATTGCACCAATGACATGTTGCAGAATACATCCCCAACCCCCCAAAACAAACTGAAGGGGACCTTGAAGGCTTTGCTAATAGGTCAAGGTTGGGAAATAGATGCACTGTAATTTCTGGACTACTTACTGCATGCTTCTTCCATAGGAGGTCCAGCAAATGGTTCTCATTTGTGCAGTGGAACTACAGTTCCCATGATTCTTTGGGTGAAGCTTGACTATTTCAAACTTCACCCAAAGTGTATAGTGCAGATGCAAGTCCTATTCAGAGTAAACCCACTGAAACTAATGGACCTAAAATGGTCATGTTAATTCATTTCAATGGGTCTACGCTGGGTAGAAGTAGCATTGGATACAGCTCAGATAGACCCCACTGCCTCGTCCCTGCACTGCTGTGTTTTGTTCTGAACGAAGGCTGAAGATACAATAATTAAAACTGCTAAAGGCAATGATTACAGAAGAAGGAGGGACAGATTTGAGGAAACAAGGAATTCCAAACCAGCAACTCCAAAGCTCACGGAAGTACAATATTTATGTCCTGAGCTGTGAGCTTAGCCAAGTTTTCTCCCAAAGAGCTTTGGTAACTGAATCTGGGCTGCGTGGGACCCAGAGACACATTGTTCTGATTGAATAATTAATGCAGAGTTAATTGAGGCTTTTACGAGTGGAGGGGCGGGTGGCAGAACTCAGCCTGCATGGATGTGCAGCATCCCAGGGGAAGCTTGCTTTTCAGTTCTCCAGAGAAATCCTCTGCTGCTTTCCACTCCCCTTTCTGATTACTATTAGTATTATTTCAGATTTCTGTCTCATCTTTCCTCCCAAAAGACCCCAGGTCAGCAAAACAACAAAGTGGCAAAACAATAACGTAAGAACATGAAGATGAGCCTGCTGAATCAGGGCATAGCCCATCTTTGTCCAGCATCTTGTTCTGACAGAGGACCAGCAGATGCCTCTGGGAAACCATCAAGCAGGATCTGAGCACAAGAGCGCTCTCACCTCCTGTGGTTTCCTGCAAGTCATATGCAGAAGAAGCATTACTGCCTGAGTGTGGAGGCAGACAGTGGCGGAGCTTCATGCTCCTGCACCGGGGGTGGGGGGAGAGCAGGCGAGGGCGTGGCTGGTGCGCGTCCTGGGAGCGTGTTGCGCCGCCTGCAGGGGCGTGGCACTCAGCACACGGGGACAGCCACCTTGGCACCCCACTGGGATCGTGGTGCTGGGGGCAGTGTGCTCTCCCTGCCCCCCTCTTCCTCCGCCAGTGGAGGCAGAGCATAACCATCATGGCTAGTAGCTAACAATAGCATTACCCCCTATGAATTTGTCCAGTCCGTTTTTTAAAGCCATCCATGTTGGTGGCCATCGTTGCTTCCTGTGGCAGTGAGTTCCATAGTTTAACTGTGCACTGTGTGAAGAAGGACTTTCTTTTATCTGCCTTGAATCTTCCAACATTCAGTTTCATTGGATGCATACGAGTTCTAGTGTTATGAGAGAGGGAGAAAATATTTTCTTTATCTACTTTCTCCATGCCTTTTCTCTATAGTCCCAAATGCTGTAAACTTTCTTCATAGCAGAACAATACAGTAAAAAAAATAATAAAGCCATAAATAAAGCCATATTTAAAACTCTTAGAAACAGTTTAGACTTTAGAACATTTAAAAACCTAGGGTTGTATCCAATGCGAGCCCTACCCATTGAAACTCATAAGCCCGGCTAACTAGGTTAATTAATTTTAGTGGGTATAAGTAGAACTTGGTTGGATACAAACCTCTAGCAACTGGCTGAATTCAGCATAATGTTGAAAACCCATTTTAAAAAACTCAAAACATTTTGAAACATTACCCTGGCAGCTTATAATTTCAGAGTTGCTGGGAATAGCACATTTTAGCCGTCGCATGCCTAGGTGAAAAGGGATGTTATTACGGTAAATTCTTCTGATTATTATAAGGGAGACAGACATACCTTGTTCAGAAGGCAAGGAGCCACCAGTAAGAAGGCCCTGTCATGGTTCAGCACCAAGGGGGTATTACTACTAACAAGCAGCAGTTAAGATAATGCTATTAAGACTGCATTGACATAAGTGTAGTGTCTCGATCAAGGGAAGTCATAGCCCAGCTGCCTTGGTCAGATATCTAAAGCGCTGTCACATGGAAAGATGGAGCAAACTTGTTTTCTCCTGCTCTGGAAGCTAGGATCTGAACCAATGGCATCAAGTTACAAGAAAGGAGATTCCGACTAAACATGAATAAATGCTTTCTGACAGTAGGCGCCTGTTCGACAGTGGAATGGTCTCCCACAAGAGGTGGTAGACTCTCCTGCCTTGGAAGTTTTTAA
Source organism: Zootoca vivipara (assembly GCF_965207765.1). Lineage (NCBI taxonomy): Eukaryota > Metazoa > Chordata > Lepidosauria > Squamata > Lacertidae > Zootoca > Zootoca vivipara. Next base: position 14,263,219 of record NC_142589.1, read on the forward strand.
GCAGAGATTGAATGGCCATTTGTCATGTACTAGATTATTGCATTGCAGTGGGTTGGACTACATGACCCTCAATATCCCTTCCAACTCTACAATTCAGCGATTCTACTATCCCATGGGCTGTAGCTAGTCAGTGCTCCAGAGACCTCCAATGAATCTGAACTAATTTGTGGCACAAAGTTTGGCAATGGATCTGAGTGATTTTGCTGTAAGAGTTGAGTATAGACATGCCGGGAGGGTATTTTGCCAGGGAGCAGATATCTATATTTATCTGCCTTCCCACCTTCAGCTCTTCCTTCATTCTTGGTTGTTGTTTGCAATACATTTTCCATATATTACTAGGTCAGTGGTGGGCAGGGCAAAGGCAAAAGTGGCCAAGGAGATTCATGTAAATATTACCTTTGTTCAAGAGACCACTTTGTGCACAGAGGTGTGTGTGTGTGTGTGTGTGTGTGTGTGTGTGTGTGTGTGTGTGTGCGTGTAAGCTAGCAAAGGTAAAATACACATTAATTGCTCTGCCCAGTTTTGTATCTGGCCTCGCCCACCACCAGCATGTGGCCCCTGGAAGGTTTCCCAGAAGCAAATGTAGCCTTTGGGCTCATAAGGCCCCCCCACCCAGCACTAGAACCGTAAAGTGTCTCCCTTTCTGCTTCCCCTAACAAATCCACATTATGGCATCCACATACAGGTATAAATTCCTTCCTGATGATGATTCCTTCCCTGCTTCCCAAATCCTTGTCACTTGAGGGGGTGGGGCGGGCGTTCAGTTGCTCCTCTTCTTTTCCTTGCATCATTTATGTCTTAGTGGTCATCTTGATTAATCATCAAGTGTTGCTTGGAGGAAAAATAAAAATAATCAAGCTGGATAAACAGAGCAGAGACATGGGGGGGGGGAAGGTTGAGATGTGCTTACACATATGGTGGAGGGAGCCATCCTTCCTTCCCTCCATCACAAATTTATCCCGGAGCGCATGATTAGGGAGGTCACTTCATTGCTGGTGCTTCAGAGAGCCACTCAAGGAGTGTTGACCCCCACAATCAGGGCTGGCCTCTGTCTTCCCTCCCCCGCCACCCCCACCCCACTTTTCCCGCTGTTGCTGCTGCCACCACCACCACTTTCAGTTTCCTAATTAAGGGCTTTTGTGCATGGTGGCCTCTTTTTCTCTCCCCCCCCCCCTCGGGCTTTCAGCTGCCAGTCATTTTCCGCTGTGAAGCATCACTGGGTTCGCTGGGTGGGGGCAGCTAATGTATTCATTTAGACAGGAGGCTCCAGGGTTTTTGTTTTGTTTTGTTTTTTAGCAGCTCTGGATGTAATGGGGATTATGGAGGAGAGGGGGGCCCTTTCCCCTAGCTTTCTTTTCAGGACCCTCTTGGCTGACAAGCAGACCTTCCCCCCCCCCTCCAACCCCCAATTGTTTCCCCTGGCCTTTCAGGAAAGTGGGGAGGAATATTTTTCAAGCAAGGACTTTCCTACCGGTAGTTGGATCTCAGCCAAGGTCTGGTTGATGGTCCTGTGTTTTGGCCTGAATAGCAGGGAACAGATGCCTCTGAAAGGAGCCAGCAGGACCTCTGACCAACCAAACAGAATGCAGCCCAGCACCGCTGAGGCTCAGTAAACCTCCCCGATTTTGCAGTCTTAACCACACAGGCAACAGAACCAGCAGGAGGGTTGTCAGACACAATGCAGCTACAATTCATAGGTTGGTGGGTTATGTTCAGCAAGTAGCGTTGGCCTGTTAGGGACACAGGGAGTTGCTTTCTCTTGAGTCAGAATCAATGGTCCATCTAAGTCTGTGTTGTCTACTCTAACTGGCAGGGGCTGCCCAGGGTTTTCAGGCAGGGGGCATTCTCGGAAATGCCTGGGATTGAATGTGGTGCCTTCTGAATGCAAAGCATGCTCTGCCACTGAGCTGTGGCCCTTCCCATAAGGCATAGGAAGCTGCCTTATACAGAGTCAGACCATTGGTTTATCTAACTCAGTACTGCGTACACTGACCGGCAGGATATCTCTTCAGCCCTAGCTGGATATGCAGGAATTGAACCAGAGACCTTCTGCAGGCAACGCTAAAACCTGACCACTGAGCAATGACCTTTCCCCTGCCCTTGAAAATTGACAGTAGACTTCCTCGGGACAACCCCTTCATCACTAATAGCTGCTTATTTCTTTAGAGAATTTTTCATCCTGCTGTTGAGCCAAATAAGGCTCTCAGAGTGGCTTACACATCATTTAAATAATAAAAAAGGGGCAATCCCTGCTCTCAGACTTACAGTCTAAAAATACACAACTCAAAAGGAACATGGATTGAGAGGGAGAAGGAAATAAGCACACTCAGGTTCAAGTTCTTAGTAAATGGCAATGCTATCTCCCATTCAATCTGCATGATCCTTAAATAGCAACAAGCAGGGGAATCAAGAAATTTAGGTCACCCTTTGGATGGGAGTCCAAAACATATGGAGGTCACCTATCTGGAAATGGCTAGTCTAGGCAACCAAGCTCAAGCCATGCTGTTGCCCTAGACATAAATAGTCACTTGCAAATAACAATGGAGGAAAGCTAGAAAGGCAAAGGTGATGTACCTGAACACCTGTCCCAGGGAGGACGCAGCATACACTGGCCATATTTGGATGTGATGTTAAACCATTGTTTAGTCCTATAGTGGCTGAACGGTAGAGATGTGGGATGAGTTCAATTCAGTTCACATTACATTTTAAATTTGTATCCCACCATTCTACATTGCTCTACATGCCATCAAAATGAGAAAGATGCAAATGAGGCATCGTGGAAAACATGACTGCTAAAATAAAGAAACCAGTCTAAGTCGTATTCTGTAATCCATTTGAAAAATAAATATCACACAATGAAATCAACTCTCAAAATAATAAATAAACAGTAAATCATTCACAATATACAACAAATCATTACTAGGCTATAATCAATTGAAATAAGAACAAAGTCACAATACATAAAACACCACAGACTTTGTAAAAAAAGAAGATAATTGAGCTGCAAAGTCACATAACTTATAAAATTACAAAATGCACACAATAGTGGGTCTCCCTGCATTTAAAGACTGCCCCTCTATTCACACTTTCTGAAACAATATGAGAAACAACAGCCATCCTTGGAAATTCTGTTTTCCAAATTATGCAACACAATTCTCTAGCCAAGTAATACGTGTACAAAACTGTATATTCTAGGGTGAAATATGGATATGAATGCACATATTAGTGACAGTAACTTACAGAAATGAAGACTTGAGGGCCAGACTAGATGTAGTGCTATTTCACGCAATTAGCAATGACATTAATGGCTTTTTAAATTGCAAACTGCTAGCGCATAGAATTCTGATCTGCAGGGGCAGGGTGGGCACTTGTAGGTTTGTTGGGCAAGAGCTCCAAATCGACAGTAAATGTGCAACCTGAATTTGCTGTTATATGACTGCATCCCACCCAAAAATAGCAACAGTCTAGAAGTGCCCGACATTATCTGAGTCAAGACCTATTTATCTGAAACTGCCATTAAAGGTCATACACCAGGCAACCTGCATATCAGACAACATATCTGCTGCCGGGGGTGGTTCACACCTTCAGTGGTGAGTCATTCAAGTGGGGGCTTAGCCCAGTGGTGGAGCACCTGCTTTGCATGCAAAAGGTCCCAGGTTTAACCCCCAGCATCTCCTGGGAGGACTGGGGGAGATCCCTGTATAAAACCCTAGAGAGCCACTGCCTGTCAGTGGAGACAGTATTGAGCTAGATGGACCGGTCGTCTGACTCAGTATAAGGCAGCTTCTTTGGAAAGGCCGAAGCTCAGTAGTAAAGCCTCTTCTTTGCTTGCTCATTTAGATCAGAGTTATCTATACTGACTGGCAGTGGACATTCCCAGCTGTAACTGGAGATGCTAGGGATTGAACCTGGGGCCTTCAGCATATAAAACAGGTGATCTTCCCCTAAGCTGCAGCCCTTACCTGAATAGGAATAAAGGAAAGTGCCTTACACTCATCCAGGGCTTCAGACACAGGTTCTCTTCCAACTTTACCTGGAGACACCACAGATTGAACCTGGGACCTTCTGTGTACAAAGCCACTTGAGCTTATAGCCTTTCCTTGCCAGGAGTGACGGCACAGAGCCGGCCATGTGGCTTTTGTCTTACTCCCTTTATTTCTCATTCCCAGTGAGAAAACCATCTGCTCTCCACCAGCCAAAGGAACAAGAGCCACCATTTGCTACTCAAACAAAAACACCAGCAAAGGGAACTGCGGGGAGTTCTGCCAAGGTACAGAGGCCTCCAGCAGGGCTTCCAGGACAAGCACCACACTCAAGGGGGTCATTGGCACGGTGCTGATAATGGCTCCTGGCCCACAACACACACCAGATCGAGGGCAGGGTGCTGCCTTGCTTGTGGTGACATCACATGCCTTTCCTCCTCCTCCTCCTCCTCCTGCTGTTGCTGCTGTTGCTGCTTTGGCCACAGTGCCCCTTTCCACAAAGCATCTGTGGTGGCCACCTGCCAGTTACCCCAAATACAATGCTATGGCGCACATCTCTATTACCTATCTAGATCTAGATCTTACCCATACAATGAAATATATATATCTGGACAGCCACATTACAATTTGAGTAACTAAAAATGGCAGGCGGGAAGGGTCATGGCTCTCATTGAGGCTGGGCTGGGCATGCATGGGACCCTCAGCCACTGACCAGCCTTGAAGGCCTCTGCACTGCTGTCAGAGAAAAGGGGTGAAGATAAAATCATAAGAAGAGCCTGGCTGCTGGATCAGGTCGAAGAAGAAGAAGAGTTTGGATTTGATATCCCAATGTTCACCAGATTACGAGTCTACCACTCTTAACCACTACACCACACTGGCTCTTGAAAGCCCACCCATCTCACAGTGGCCAATCAGATGCCTGTGGAAAACCAGCAAGCAGGACCTGAGTGCAACAGCAACTCTCCCCACTTGTGATTCCAGGCAACTAGTATTCAAGAGGCATGTTGCCTCCAAGCGGGGAAGTGAAACATCACTTTCATGATTGGTAGCCATTGTTATTAGCCTTACCCTCTTTGAACCTGCCTAATCCCCCTTTAAAGCCACCCAAAGAGAGCACAATGAATAAGGACAGAAGAAGAGCCTTCTGGAGAAATCCAGGGGCTCATCTAGTCCAGCATTATGGCCTCACAGTGGCCACAGCAGATGCCTGTGAGAAGCCTGCAAGCAGGACATCTTACAGAGGGACGAGGAGAGCTGTTTGAACCCTGTTTAGCTACCAATGGTGTCCTGATGAGGTCAGGAGTGGGCACAGGGCTTGGAGGGGAAAGCTATTTTCTGAAATGGGGGGTAGCTCACCTTGTCATGTGCACATTCCAGCTGAGCTAAAGGGCTTGCATATCTTCACTAGAACAGTAGAAGATGGGAGAAAAGGCATCAGATTTTATATGCTGCATTTCAGTGCACAGGGTTGGTGGTGATGGGTGGTGGTGAGGAGGGGAATGAAGACGTGAGACTTTTTCAAAGTCTGCCTGGTAGGGAGAGGGATTAATCAGGATAGAAGAGTTACAAGCAAAGCTTCACAGTGGCTCTAGAGGAAGGTATTAACCCCAGGCAAATAAAGGGCAAAGTTCTTGGGCAAAGTCTCTGGGGCTTTTTAAAGGCCAAGAGAGTAGCTGCTGAATCTGGCTTGGCTGCTTACAATCACTCAACGCTCCATCACTCCCTTGATGCTGAGAGCACTCCAGGGGACGCTCTCCCTTCCTCTCCCCTATAAAGATCCTCCCTGCTTGCTCTGGAGGTGAGTAATGGGAAAATGTGGGCACATCATGGCTTTATAATGGCAGCATTTGCAGAATATCCCAGCAGGGGGGAATGAAACTTTCCTGCTGGTCTCATGCTGAGCATCTGGAATCCTTCCCTGGAAGCTAGCTCTAGTCTAGTAAACAGGGGTGTTTTTTTAGGGTGGGTGGGTGTGTTTGAGAGAGAGAGAGAGAGAGAGAGAGAGAAATCTCAGCACAGCTGTGCCAGCTTCTACAGACATGAGTTTTATTATTCCTGTCCAGCTTTCAGCCATCAACATTCCCTTCAAATATGGATCTTCAAAAATGCACAGAGAAACCTAACTTCCTTCCGAGAAACCCACTCTGATGCTCAGTAGGGATGAATCTGTTGGTTTCTCTGAGTTTCTCATTTTTCCAGTCTTAAATTCAGTTCTCCATATCTCTGCAACAATTTGCAGGTTTTTTATTTTTATAAACCCCCATTAAAATTTAAAAAAAAATCAAGCATAAAACGAAATCACAGAGAACAGGTATGAAATATCAAAGCGGAAACAAAACGGGTGGCTAGAGACATAAGTAATACATCCCTCTCTCTTTTTAATCCTCACAGAAAATTCAACAGCATTTTTGTGTGAATATCTCCTAATAAACACATTTTTTGTATGCACTTTTAGGCTCATGTACACATTTTTGCAATCGATTTTCCCCTAGCGTGTGAATTTCAAAGGGTGTGAATTTCAAAGGGTGGCTGTGCTTTGGTTCCCATTGTTTCAGAAAGTGTGTATTTGTTAGTCACCTTTAAATCTAGATGGTGGCAACATGAGAACGGGTCTTTTCAGTATCGGCTCCCTGCTTGTGGAATAGCTCCCTGGCTCCATTGTTACTTATCTTTAGGCACCAGGCAAAACCATTCCTTTTTAATCAAGCTTTTAACTATCTACGGCCTGTTTGCATGAGCAGGATGTTTTAATGTAGTGGGTTTTAAAGGTGCTGGTTTTAATAGATGTATATGTTTGGTTTTTTGCTAAAAAATATTGTAAGTTGCTTTGAGTGAAAAAAGTGACTTAAATTTAATAAATAATAAAGATAATAAAAAAGTGAACTGAATCAAATTTCTTGCCCCATCTCTAATGCTTAACCTGGTGTGCTTCCACACGAGGTGCTTCCAGATTGGGCCAGGGGTGCGGGGAGGTTGAATATTGTAAAATGGCTCATCGAGATATTTCATATGGTTAATTGTCAACAGGTTTGTTAGTTCATAACACCCTCAAACAAAGAGGAAATCTGGGTTAAATGAGAGTGTGTTATACAGACTGGCATTTTGATGATATGTGAACATGGCAAAAATAAATTTAAAAAAATGCAATTTTTTAAATGACAATTTGTGGGAACTACTTTCAGGTGCTGTTCAGAGATATTTGAACTAATTCAGCGAACGTCATTAAACCGAACTCGTTCATTCCAGCCACTAGGCATGACCCACTCGGGCACCTACCTTGTGCCTCCAGCACCTCCATTTGTACCTGGCAGAGTCAAAACAAAAAACAAAACAGCCAATAACCTTAACTTGATCTGGAAAGGCCCACCTTTCCCCGAAGGGCTGAATGAGTCAGAGGTGACTCAGACCCTGTAAGAAGTGCCTGCCCTTGTGCACTGACGCAAAGAAGTTCAGGTGACATGCTCTTGCTTTTCCCGTAAGGTCACCTGGCTTATGTTACATAGGGCTTTTGCAGAGCCAGACAGGAATCCAGGCCTTGTTCCCCGCCCTGGGGGAAAAAAAACTTCTAGCAAAAGTCTGGAGGAGACAGCAACTGATCTGTGAGCCAGGGGCCTTCATATTATCTACATAGGAAGCTGTCATACACTGTTTCAGTTATTGTCTACACTGACTTGCAGCAGTTCTCCAGGGTTTCAGGCAGGGGGCATTCCCAGCCTTACCAGGAGACACCAAGAATTGAACCTGGGAGCTACTGCATGAAAAGCAAGTGCTCTTCCACTGAGCTATGTCCCTTTTCCCAGAAGGAGAATTAACTTCTTTGGATTTTATCCTGTGATGCTGGGAAAGTGTATAAATGTTATTGTCTACAAAGGGTAGTTAGATGATGATGGTTGTCATTTGTATGAAGGACACCCTTTCTCCTTATGACCCTAACCATTCAATATAGTGACATAGGAAGCTGCCTTATATGGAGTCAGAATGCTGGTCCATCTAGCTCAAGTGTTACCTACACTGACTGGCGGTGGCTATCCAGGGCTTTCAGACAGGAGAGTCTCACCCCTACACCCTACCCCATCAAAGTGTTGGTGCTGACCTTTAAAGCCCTAAACGGCCTTGGTTCAGTATACCTGAAGGAGCGTCTCCACCCCCATTGTTCTGCCTGGACTCTGAGGTCTAGCGCCGAGGGCCTTCTGGCGGTTCCCTCACTGCGAGAAGCAAAGCTACAGGGAACCAGGCAGAGGGCCTTCTCGGTAGTGGCACCAACCCTGTGGAACGCCCTCCCATCAGATCTCAAGGAGAATAACAACTACCAGACTTTTAGAAGACATCTGAAGGCAGCCCTGTTTAGGGAAGCTTTTAATGTTTAATAGATTATTGTATTTTAATCTGTTGGAAGCCGCCCAGAGTGGCTGGGGAGGCCCAGCCAGATGGGCGGGGTATAAATAATAAATTACTATTACTATTATTACCCCTAGCATTGCTGTTATTATTTATTACATTCTCCAATAGCTTTCCATCAGGCATCCCAAGCTGATGTACAATATATACTGGAGATTGAACCTGGGATGTTCTGCATTCAAAGCAGCTGCCCTGCCACTGAGCTGCAGCCCTCTCTTAAGACATACAAACTTAAGAAGCTGCCTGAGCCAGAACTCTGGTCTATTTAGCTCAGTGTTGTCTGCACTGGCTGGCAACAGCTCTCCAGGGTTTCAGACAGTGGTCCTACCTGGAGATGCCGGGAATTTAATTCATGCAATTAAACAAAGGATGAATGAAGAGTAAAATCCTTCCCCCTGCCCTTCCAAAACCATTGGAAAATAGACTCTCCTGAGTATGTACATCAGCTTTTGTGCAGGGGCGGGGCTTGCATAATTAAGCCCCGAGTAGGTGGGCGGGGATGTGTGCTGTGTGCATCTTCTGTGGAATTGCAGATATCTGCCTCCTTGACATTCACAGGGCATCTGTTATTAGGGGGCTGTAAAAAGGCAGGGTTTAACTCTACAGATCTGTGTGTGATGACAACAGAGGAGTCTGGTTTTAATCCAGGTCGTTGCTGCAGAGACTCTTTCTTCCTCTCTCTTTTGCTCTGAGCTGCCGGGATGGCAAATGACTCATGTTGGAGTCGGCTTTGGGGCGGCCTTGCTAATTGAAATGTGCCGCCGTCGGCTTCATCACAGACTTCTGCTCTGCATCCCCTGTGACTCCAGCTGCGGTTGCTACGGCTGAGATAGCTGATGGGGTCATGGCGGTGGGTTAGAGGCAGGTCTGTAGCCAAGGAAAAGGATGGAGTGTGTGCAGTGGGGGAGGGGGAGGAGAGAGAACAACAAGCTCTTCCCTTCCCTTCTAGTATTTCTCTCTCTGTGTGTGTATATGTGCCTATAAGGGCACATAAATAACTGTCTTGCTGGGTCAGAGCAAAGGTCCATCTCACTCAGCATTTTCCTCCCAGCAGTGGCCAACCTTGCTAGCAGGGCCTGACAAGGACAGCCTTCCCCCAGCCCCCCCCCCGTCCTAATATTCAGAGGTAGATTGCTCCTTAACATGGAGGTTAAGGACATAAGACAAGCCTGCTGTATCAGGCCAATGGCCCATCTACTCCAGCATCCTGTTCTTACTATGGCCAGCCAGGTGCCTGTGGGAAATGTACAAGCCAGACTCAAGGACAAGAGCAACTCTCCTCTCCTGCAGTTCCCAGCGACTAGTATTGCTGGAATAGCACTTCTGACAGTGGAGATGGAATATGGTCATTGTGGTTAGAAGCCCTTGATAAATTTTTTCTCAAGGATTTGCCTAATCTTCTTTAAAAGCCATCTTTGTTGGTGGTACCTATCAATTCCTCCTGTAGCAGCAAGTTCCATAGCTTAGTTATGTGGTGCACAAAGAAGTACTTTATTTTATGTATCCTGGATCTTCCAAGATCCACCTTCATTGGATGTTCATGAATACTTGTGTTACAGGAGAGGGAGAAAAACATTTCTCTACCCATTTTCTCCATGCTATGCATAATTTTATAAATTTGCTGGGTTTGTATTTATTTATTGAAATCTGTTTTTATGCTCTTAACATTATAAATTTCAGAAGACAGAAATTGAAAAACACAATCATTTCAGTAACAGTTGTATAGATAAGTTTTCTACTTTCTTTCTATGCAAATCCACTAGCTGTCAATAAAAACTGAGTTGCACCCCAACAGTTAATGGGCTCCCCTTCATGGATCAATGCCTTGTCGTGGCGAAGGGGCTTGAATAACTCAGAGAAGCTATGAGCTATGCCATGCAGGGCCACCCAAGATGGACAGGTCATAGTGGAGAGTTTTGACTAAACGTGATCCACCTGGAGAAGGAACTGGCAAGCCACTCCAGTATCCCTGCCAAGAAAACTCCATGGACAAAGACAGCAGGCATATAAAAGTTATGACGCTGGAAGATGAGCCCCTCAGGTCGGAAGGCGTCCAACATGCTACTGAGGAAGAGCGGAGGACAAGTACAAGTAGATTCAGAGCTGATGAAGCGGCTGGGCCAAAGCCGAAAGGACGCTCAGTTGCGGATATGCCTGGAAGCGAAAGGAAAGTCCGATGCTGTAAAGAAAAATATTGCATAGGAACCTGGAATGTAAGAACCATGAATAGAGGTAAGCTGGATGTGGTCAAAAATGAGATGACAAGAATAAATATCGACATCCTGGGCATCAGTGAACTAAAATGGAAGGGAATGGGTGAATTCAGTTCGGGTGACTATCATATCTACTACTGTGGGCAAGAATCCTGTAGAAGAAATGGAGTGGCCCTCATAGTCAACAAAAGAGTGGCAAAAGCTGTAATGGGATGCAATCTCAAAAATGACAGAATGATCTCGATACGAATCCAAGGCAGACCTTTTAACATCACAGTAATCCAAGTTTATGCACCAACTACCGGTGCTGAAGAAAGTGAAATTGACCAATTCTATGAAGACCTACAACACCTTCTAGAAATGACACCAAAGAAGGATGTTCTTCTCATTACAGGGGATTGGAATGCTAAAGTAGGGAATCAAGAGATAAAAGGAACAACTGGCAAGTTTGGCCTTGGAGTTCAAAATGAAGCAGGGCAAAGGCTAATAGAGTTCTGTCAAGAGAACAAGCTGGTCATCACAAACACTCTCTTCCAACAACACAAGAGACGACTCTACACATGGATATCACCAAATGGGCAGCATCGAAATCAGATTGATTATATTCTCTGCAGCCAAAGATGGAGAAGCTCTATACAGTCAGCAAAAACAAGACCTGGAGCTGACTGTAACTCAGATCATCAGCTTCTTATAGCAAAATTCCAGCTTAAACTGAAGAAAGTAGGAAAAACCACTGGGCCAGTAAGATACAATCTGAATCAAATCCCTTATGAATACACAGTGGAAGTGAGGAACAGGTTTAAGGATTTAGATTTGGTGGACAGAGTGCCTGAAGAACTATGGATGGAGGCTCGTAACATTATACAGGAGGCAGCAACGAAAACCATCCCAAGGAAAAGGAAATGCAAGAAGGCAAAATGGCTGTCCAACGAGGCCTTACGAATAGCGGAGGAGAGGAGGCAAGCAAAATGCAAGGGAGATAGGGAAAGATACAGGAAACTGAATGCAGATTTCCAAAAAACAGCAAGGAGAGATAAGAGGGTCTTCTTAAATGAGCAATGCAAAGAAATAGAGGAAAACAATAGAATGGGGAAAACCAGAGATCTGTTCAAGAAAATTGGAGATATGAAAGGAACATTTCGTACAAAGATTACCATAATCAAGGACAAAAGTGGTAAGGACCTAACAGAAGCAGAAGACATCAAGAAGAGGTGGCAAGAATACACAGAGGAATTATACCAGAAAGATATGGAGGTCTCCTACACCCCAGGTAGTGTGGTTGCTGACCTTGAGCCAGACATCTTGGAGAGTGAAGTCAAATGGGCCTTAGAAAGCACTGCTAATAACAAAGCCAGTGGAAGTGATGATATTCCAGCTGAACTATTTAAAATTTTAAAAGATGATGCTGTTAAGGTGCTACACCCAATATGCCAGCAAGTTTGGAAAACTCAGCAATGGCCAGAGGATTGGAGAAGATCAGTCTACATCCCAATTCCAAAGAAGGGCAGTGCCAAAGAATGCTCCAACTACCGCACAATTGCGCTCATTTCACACGCTAGCAAGGTTATGCTTAAAATTCTACAAGGCAGGCTTAGGCAGTATGTGGACCGAGAACTCCCAGAAGTGCAAGCTGGATTTCGAAAGGGCAGAGGAACCAGAGACCAAATAGCAAACATGCGCTGGATTATGGAGAAAGCTAGAGAGTTCCAGAAAAACGTCTACTTCTGCTTCATTGACTATGCAAAAGCCTTTGACTGTGTCGACCACAGCAAACTATGGCAAGTTCTTGAAGAAATGGGAGTGCCTGATCACCTCATCTGTCTCCTGAGAAATCTCTATGTGGGACAAGAAGCTACAGTTAGAACTGGATATGGAACAACTGATTGGTTCAAAATTGGGAAAGGAGTACGACAAGGTTGTATATTGTCTCCCTGCTTATTTAACTTATATGCAGAATTCATCATGCGAAAGGCTGGACTAGATGAATCCCAAACCGGAATTAAGATTGCCGGAAGAAATATCAACAACCTCAGATATGCAGATGACACAACCTTGATGGCAGAAAGTGAGGAGGAATTAAAGAACCTTTTAATGAGGGTGAAAGAGGAGAGCGCAAAATATGGTCTGAAGCTCAACATCAAAAAAACCAAGATCATGGCCACTGGTCCCATCACCTCCTGGCAAATAGAAGGGGAAGAAATGGAGGCAGTGAGAGATTTTACTTTCTTGGGCTCCTTGATCACTGCAGATGGTGACAGCAGTCACGAAATTAAAAGACGCCTGCTTCTTGGGAGAAAAGCAATGACAAACCTAGATAGCATCTTAAAAAGCAGAGACATCACCTTGCCGACAAAGGTCCGTATAGTTAAAGCTATGGTTTTCCCAGTAGTGATGTATGGAAGTGAGAGCTGGACCATAAAGAAGGCTGATCGCCGAAGAATTGATGCTTTTGAATTATGGTGCTGGAGGAGACTCTTGAGAGTCCCATGGACTGCTAGAAGATCAAACCTATCAATTCTTAAGGAAATCAGCCCTGAGTGCTCCCTGGAAGGACAGATCGTGAAGCTGAGGCTCCAATACTTTGGCCACCTCATGAGAAGAGAAGAATCCTTGGAAAAGACCCTGATGTTGGGAAAGATTGAGGGCACTAGGAGAAGGGGACGACAGAGGACAAGATGGTTGGACAGTGTTCTCGAAGCTACGAACATGAGTTTGACCAAACTACGGGAGGCAGTGCAAGACAGGAGTGCCTGGCGTGCTATGGTCCATGGGGTCACGAAGAGTCGGACACGACTAAACGACTAAACAACAACAACAAGTTAATGGGCTGGAGGTAGCCATACTCATTAATTGCAGTGGGTCTACTCTTGAGTAGGACTAACAACCCAATATAAACAAACTGTGTGCTGCTGTGTGAAGAAGTCTTTCTTTTTTGTTGTCCTAAATCTATCCTTCTGCTTCATTGGATAATCCTGGGTTTCAGCAAGCATGGTCCTCATTGGGATGTTTCAGGGGATCCTTGTTCCCCTTGAGGTTCCCCTGAGTCTGCTGATAGCTCCCTCTTGTCATTTTGGCTTCGAATGCAATGGCGCTCAACCCGAGTACATTGTAGACAGAAGGATGAGACACATACACATACATACCGGTATGTTGAATGAATGAATGAATGAATGAATGACTGTTGGGCTTGCTTGCAATGCTACAAGGCTTCCTCGTGGTTATTATCTGCTGAAAGCATAATGGAAAGGCAGTGGACAAGTGTGTGAGGGTCAAGGGCAGAGTATGAGCATACCAGCTGCTTGTCGTAAGGCTACCAGTGCCCTGGACAAGGAGGATGTGAAAGGGGATGGCAGTGTGTGTGTGTGGCATGAAAATGCCAGGCTCTGGCAGAGATCTGTGCAACATGCCGGTTAGTTGGGAAAGCCATAGAGCTAGAGTGGGGAAAGACAAAGGGCCTCGTGGAGCTTGGAGTGGCTCATTAAGAGCAGCACAGCTTGGTCATACATTACAACCTGTTACTTTTCCAAGAGAGCTGTGCCTGGCTTCTGCTGAAGCGAGCTTGAGTGCATGGGAGAGCAATGTAAGTCTGCCCTTGCCATCAGTCCAATAAAATTGTACTTTAGGGTAAGGTAATGTATCAGTCCCTGCCAATGAAAGTGAGGTCAATTTTATGCTCAGTGTTCAGTCTCTAAATAGCCTGGGGTTGCCCTACATGCATTTTCCAAACAGCCTGCATCCTGAATCAGTGGTGGAAGCTCTCATGTTTGCTTCCGTTGGTGAAAAAGAAGGTGCAAACTCTGGGAGTTAGACGGAGCTCTATTCTTCAAGGCAGAACAAACCCTTCCAAAGGATGAACAGAGCTGTCGCTACTCAGGTCCACACAGTTTGCTTTGCGGCCCAGTGTGACTGGGACATGAGCAAAAATGCATACGAAAAGATGATTTGGAGGGTCTGAGAATGCAGTGGTGGAGAACCCCTTTCTGGCTACCTTGTGAGCTACCACCTAGAGGCCAAATGGGAGCAATGGGTGGGGCCAGAGGCAAGAGTGGGTAGAACAACCGATGGGACTCTTGTATAGTAGGTTGCATGTCAACCATGCAAGAGTCTTGAAGTTTCTACACACACACACAGACACACACACACAGACACACACACACACACACACACACACCTTCATCCTCTATCCAGGCAAGCAAGAGTACGGATGGGTGAATCTGTCAGTTTGGGTTTCTCTCAGATTCTCATTTTTCACCCTTAAGCTGAGTTATTCACATTTCCACATCAGTTTGTGTGCAATTTCCCCTAATACAGGCATCCCCAAACTGCGGCCCTCCAGATGTTTTGGCCTACAACTCCCATGATCCCTAGCTAAGAGGACCAGTGGTCAGGGATGATGGGAACTGTAGCCCAAAACATCTGGAGGGCCGAAGTTTGGGGATGCCTGCCCTAATATATGCATTTTCTGTATGTTTTTTATTTTATTTTAAATGTTCATTTATATATATTACAACAATTATTCAATCATATTTTTAACATTTCAAACTCTTGACTGCCTTCCCCCTCTTTCCCTATCTCAACATATTCTTTTATATATCTGTTCCCCTATATATCCCATATATATTTTGAAACTGCAGGTTTTGACATTAATCCTGCCAATGTCTTAATTTTGTTTGTAAATACTTAATAAACCATTTCCATTCCTTTCTTTAAAAAATGGTATATTGATTTCTTAATCTGCTGGTAAATTTAAATTATTTTAATTTGAATTCTTCACCTTCTTCTTTTAATAAATTTCTAAAAGTTGCCCAATTTTCCATCATTTCTTTTTCTTTTTCACCACTATGGCTTCCAAAGGTGAAAATCATAGTGGTGCCTTGGTCTCCAACAAGTTTTTATACTTATCCTATATACAATTTTTTTCTGATTATATGGTTTGTAAAACCTTTATGTCCTTTCACTTTTTCATACCACAAGTAAGCATGCCAACCAAAAATATTACCATGACTTTTCAGTTCTAAAAATATGTGAATTTTGCAATCTGTATAACTATTCTGAGAGAGAGATGGCTACCCTGTCCATGCCTCCCTGCCCCTGGCGCCCTGTTTAGTTGTCCATTAGTCACTTAACTCCCCAGAGTATTGATGGGAAGCCTAATCAATTAATGCCTGTCAAGGGACCCTGAGAGCTTTGGATAACAGTTGCTATGGAGAGCACAAACCGTTACCATTTACATGGAGATGGCCTTATTTCAATGTAAGAACAAAGTGCCCCAAGAATTTCTTTTGCTGTTTATTTGTTTATTTTAAAAAATTCAAATACTACTTGATTACAATAAAGCCTCAATGTGTTTTGTAAAAAATGAAGCACAACATTAAAATTATCAATAAAAGTCTGGGTGTTTGTTTTTGTTTAAAAAAGGCATTTAAAAACATTCAAAAACATAATTAAAATCCACAATAAGCTAAAAAGGTTGAAATGCACACAACTTCTACATGCCTGGAAAGTGTTATAAGCAGACAGTGTGAAAAGTATAGCAAAGGCACCTGTCTGATTTCAATAGGCAGGGAGTTCCAAACTTTAGGCACTGCCACACCAAAAGATCAATTTCTAACAACTTTGTAATGAATATCATGTGGCATCTGTAACAGTGGCAGTTCCTCAGATGTGGCTTGCCCTCAGTTCAAGGATTTAAAGGAAGTTTTTAAAGTTCATCATTTATAATCCAATTTGTTTTTAATTTGTATAATCATTCTCTATCCTGGTCTGTCCCTGGCCCACCCAAAGCCAATGTGAATTAAAGTGACTCAGGCTTTGCCAAGTCTCCAGGGGGGAAAAAAATGGAGCAGAGGCATTGGCTGAGAGAGCCCTCTCTGTCCTCCGTCTGAGCGAGCAAGAGGCATGATCAGAGTTCAAGGACACATTCCAGCCTGGCAAAATACTCAAGGAGGGTGCCTGGTGAGGGGTGTGACTGACAAGAGAGTGTGTCCTACCTAGAATGAGGCTTAAGGGCCAGAGAGCAAGATCTGGAGGCTACATTCAACTCCAGGCCTGAGGCTCTTACAAAGGGATTCTACAAAGGAGAAAATGGATTGGGGGGGGGGGAATTCCTCTCATAAAGCTAGAATTCATGGACATTCAATGAAGCTGAATGTTGGAAGTTTTAGGACAGATAAAAGAAAGTACTTTTTCCAAACAGTGCATAGTATTCTACCGCCACACCTGAAGCTCAGCCATGCACACCTGGCTCAATTTATCGTCCCGTCTAGGACTCTGGTGATAGAATTAAGCCTCTGAAAGGCAGGCCCCCGTTACTGTATGGAGTGAGGCTTGAATAAGGGGAAGGGGAACTGCATGAAGACAAAGACCACCAGGAGACTTCCTGGCAAAGGTTTGACCTGTCCCCCTCGGCAGACTGGGGTCCAATTCTGTCCACACATCAGCTATTAATCTTGCTTGGTCAAGTCACTCTAACATGCCACTAACCTTCCGTTTTAAAGTCATCTCCACCTCTCAGTTTTCACATGGTGATGACAACGATCCCTTTCCTCCCCCCTCCCCGCCGCTTTCACTGCTGTCCGCATTCCATAAGGTGGAGAGGCAGCTTTGCAGAATGTGACTATAAAGGCTGGTGGGTGGTGCAGTCCTGGTTGGGGATTGAAGTGCATTGAGGAATGAGGTGTGGATCTGCAAGACAGCGTTATTTTAACAAGGGTGGCTGGCTGGCTCTCTGCCATTTTATTTTATAGAAAGCACGGCCTTGACAGGTGCTTGTGGCAGGAAAACAAATCCTGTGCAGGTCTTTGACAAGAGAGGGAGACAGCATGGGGAAGCAGAGAGCTCTAGGAATTGGAGGAAGAAGTGATATCCATCCATCTGATGGAGACTGTGCTTCTTGGAGTCCTTTGGGATGTGCCCTTTAGTGTGCCAGAGGCCTCAGGACCACCCAGTATAGTGGATGGTTGTCAGGACCATGTGACTCCCTAATTCAGGCTTCCTCAACCTTGGCCCTCCAGATGTTTTTGGGCTACATCTCCCATGATACCTAGCTAGCAGGACTAGTGGTCAGGGATGATGGGAATTGTAGTCTGAAAACATCTAGAGGGCTGAGGTTGAGGAAGCCTGCCCTAATTACAGCAGCTTCACTAACTTCCCAATTCGTTTCCAGGCTGCCTGTCACTGTTAAGTTATGGGGAGTGGCTTAGTGTCATGATAACTGAAGGGCCCCTCTTCCCCATATGTTAGGTGTGTGTCTTAAGGCTATTCTAGCATCTTTTGCTGGGACTCTAGCGAAGGCTGGCCAGGCTGAAGTTGCAGGACTCATTGCTTAGGGAGATCTGCTTTTCTCCTGGAAAGGTTTATATTGACCTTTTTAATTATTGTATAATTTTATTTATAGGAAATTTTAATCCTGCTATTCAGCTTTTGGGGTGGGGGTGGGGGTGGGGAAAGGCTCCCAGAGCAGTTTACAAAAACCAATGTAGAAACAGTCTCTGCCATCAGGCTTGTAATCTAAAAGACACAACACAAAAGGAAAATGGAATTGGGAGGGAAGAAAAACAAACTCAGGCATCAGTTACAATGTTTGAAAATTGCACACCTTCAAATGAAACACAGACAAGCCAACTGTTGCCCAGATGAGACGGATGGTATTCCTCCTCCTTGTGAGCACTAAGTCTGGTGGAGCAAGGCCCAGAGATGAATAAGGGCATCTGTGTGTGTGTGGATGACTAATTGCAAGAGTTTTCACCGCTAGGGTAATTGCCAAATTCCTCTTCGACCCTTGCTGTCTATATTTCTTCACCATTCAGAAAAGCTATTGTGAGTAATTTCCCTAGCAGGGGGTGCTTATATTGCCTCGTCTACACATCCTGTTACACTGCTGCTTCCAGACCCAGCCATTACAAAACTGGTTAGAAAGTAATCAGAAGTGCCCCCTTCTGCTTGTGCTGTCAACTATTCCCCATTTTTATATTTGCATTTGTTCCTCAGCTCCTACTCTTGATTCTAATGCTGGCATTAGCAGCATACACTCTGTATTCCTTCTACCCCCTTTGATTATCACTCAGCTGGGTACCCCTAAAATATAATCTCTCACTAGGGAGTAATGTTTGTGTGTGTGTGCAAAATAATGCAAGCCACCTAGCTCTCTGTTTTTTTCTGCTGCTTCTTATCAAACTCTGGTGAGGATCTCTACAGGTTGTGCAGGGATTTACAATGACTGGCGAAGAGTTTATGCTGCAGTTTGAGCTGGAATTTGGAGCCTGGATCTATTCAGGATCCTTTGATTTTTTTCTTCTTCTTTGTGTTCAGACAGCAGCTGCCTGGAATATAGGGGTGGGAAAGCAACTGGATTCTGTTTGCTTCTAAAGGTAAACCTGCCTAATTATCACTTTCCAAAATGTTGTACAAACTGAAACACAACCATCCTTCAAAATTCACACTTCTCTGAATTTTGCAATGTAGTTCTCCAGCAAATCAGTGTGCACAAAACTGGGCATACTAAGATAAAATTTGCATATATTGATGAAAATAACATGCAACACTGTGTTGGATTAGGGGAGGTTGCTTGCAAAAAACAGGTATACTGGGCAAAATTGCATTAAAATGTGTATATTATGAGATATTTGCATTAAAATGCTGAAAGATTTTCAAGAGGGTTTAAAAATATATACATGCAAACTGATGTGGAAATGTGGATTCTTCTTCTTCTTTGGTGATCACTTGTAGCTGCATAAGATTGTCTTCCATGAACACGGTCTTAACAGTGAGTCCGTAAGTGACTGTGGAGGCCAGTTCTGGATCCACACATCCTTCCACAGTAAGGACATATGTTTCCGGCCCTCCAGATGTTTTGTACTAAAATTCCCATCATCCCTGACCACTGGTCCTGTTAGCTAGGGATCATGGGAGTTGTAGGCCAAAACATCTGGAGGGCCGCAGTTTGGGGATGCCTGTATTAGTTTGCCTCTCTTCCCAAGAGATCTGTAAAAAATTTAAGAGACTTCGGTAGATTTTTATCAGCTGCAGCCTTCTTCTGCCTTCACAGCTGTTATAACATGCTGCTGTTATCTTCCACCTTTTTCTGCCATTGAGGACTTCTTGGGTCATTCTTTTTCTAATCTAACTCCTTCCCTTTAACCTTACTGCCTTGGGTGACGAGACTCCCGACGGCTTTGCTCACAAGGGTCATAGGAACATGCAAGCCCATTCACCACAACAAGGTGATGATCCAGCAACTGAGCTTAAGGGTGGGAAATGGAGAAACTGACAGAAGCTGAAATTGACAGATTCATTTATTCCTACTGAAGCTATGGATGGAAGTTGAGTGTTTCTACCTGAATGCTTCTGCACTCAGACTAGAAAACCAAATGTAAGGCATGGATACGTCAGGCCTATTCCCAATTTTGTCATCTGGGCAAAGCAGGGGAAGAAGGCTCCTGCAGATCTGAACCACAGGGATTGGAAATTGCATGTCCATCTGGAAGCACTCCTGAGTTCACTGTCTGAAAAATGGGTCTCCGGAGATTCAGCCTATCTAAATGGTAATAATGGCTGACTCATCAGTTATGAGGTTATAGTTAACCCCATTTCTATATAATGGCAGTCTGGCAACCCAATAGACAGTCATAAGAAGACCCCTGCTGCATCATGCCAGTGGCCTATTTAATCCAGCATCCTGTTCTCACAGTGGCCAGCCAGCTGCCTGTGGGAAACCCACAAGCAGGACCTGAGCAAAAGAACAGTCTGCCCTCCTGTGGTTCCCCACAATTGACATTTATGCCAAGAAAAGAATGGAATATCCAACTTTTTTGTTTGTTTGTTTTAACCAGCTGCTCTTCTGCATTTGAAGAGCAGCCTGGCAAGCAAAATATAAACAGATGTATTTTGCAGATTTCATTCTCTTGAGGTGTGGGTGGGTGGGTGTTTCACCACTAACTTGGATGGAATTGAAAATGGCAATGGAATTGAATCCCACTTGCTAGATCGTGACAGTGACCAAATCTAGCTAGCATAGGGAGCACAGGTCAGGCCATGTGGAGCACATAGCTCTGTCCTTCTCTGCTGTGACTAACTCAATCTTCCTAATGGGAGAGCCGTCCCAGCTCAATAGTCATGTACAGCGCTTTGAGCTTCCAGGAAGAAGACTCAATTTTTTAAAAGAAATTACTTCTGAAGGCTATATGAACACAAGAGAGCCCTCCTGGATCAGACCAAAGGTCAATCTAGTCAAGCATCCTGTTCCCACTGTGGACAACCAGATGCCTATATGGGAAACCTGAAAGCAGGAAGTGAGCACAACAGTACTCCACTCACTTGTGATTTCCAGCAACTAGGATTCAAAGGCCTGCTGCATCTGACGGTGGAGATAGAACATAGCCATTATGGCTACTCTTATCCTCCAAGGATTTGCCTAATATTCTTTAAGACAAATCACCAGCTCTTGGAGCGAATTCTATAGCTGAACTGCTGTGTGAAGAAGTGCTTCCTTTTTTCGCCTTTCCAGCACCCAGATTCTGCAGACACATGCGTACTTGTATTCCGAGAGAGGTAGAAAAACTTATCTTTATCTCCTTTCACCATTGTTGTTGTTGTTTAGTCGTTTAGTCGTGTCCGACTCTTCGTGACCCCATGGAGCATAGCACGCCAGGCACTCCTGTCTTCCACTGCCTCCCGCAGTTTGGTCAAACTCATGTTTGTAGCTTCGAGAACACCGTCCAACCATCTCGTCCTCTGTCGTCCCCTTCTCCTTTCACCATAACCATCCATAATTTTATACACCTCTATCGCCCACTGCTTACCCATCTTTTCCCTAAACTTAAAACCCCCAAACATGTTGGTCTATCCTCATAGTGGAGTTGCCCTTTTCTGAACCTCTCCCAGCTCTATGAAAATCCTTTTTGGGGGGGGTGACCAGGGCATCTAGGGGCAGCCCACTCATTTTGGCCCCCTAGTAAACCCGAGTCCAGTGGATCCCCTGAGACATTGCCTACAGCACGCTTCCTTTGCAAAGCAGTGGGGGACCGGGCATGTAAATATTCGACACTCGGAGGCCGTAGGTGCTGCATAGTGGATGCCAGCACCGGTTTGGAAAGATCAGTGACTCACCTACCATGTTGCATAATTGCCGGGGAACAGACCAAGCGCTGAGTCATCAATCTTGAATTGACATATTGCTTCGCCGAGTGTTCCAGTCCCACTTTCTCTCTCCTGCTCTGCCCCCCCCCCCCGGCCCATAACAGGAGAGAATATGTTGCTTGCCTCGCATATAAACATTCACGGCGTGGCAGGGAGGGCTCTGAGCACATCACTGATGAGAAGCAAGCCTCACTGGGGTTGCTTCATGCTGTCCCATATTGGTGCGAAAGTGTATTTTATAAAACAGAGTAAAAATGCCTGTGGGAGCCTTCATATGTAATTTTTAATGCATCATTCTCCATGGTCTGCCTAGATAACTGTCTTTCTTCCTCTTGCAGCTCTCTAGGCCACTTGGCTTGGCAACTTAGGACTCTTCCCAGGCCACGGCCACTCATCAGCCACACCCCTCTCTGAAGGCCACACCTTCCTTGAGTGTTTGTCCTTGGCTGGAAATGTGTTCTTGAATTCTAGGAATTATTCTTTGCTCGCCTGGATAGAGGATAGAGAAGACTGTGTCAGTGTGTGTAGAAAGTAGCCTAAGGTGAAATGAGCATTTATTGCTCCACCCACCTTTGTGTCTGACCCTGCCCATCACTCTCATGTGGCCCCCAGAAAGTTGCCAAGAAGGGAATGTGGCTCTCATGATGGAAAAGATTCCTGACCCTCCCCCCTGAGCCATGGGCAGATGTCAGGAGGGAACTGAGAGCCAGAAACTATACAGGGAGTCGACTTTTTTGAGCTAGGGTGTGTGTTTGGAATTTGGAGAAAATGCCGTGGGTGCGAGCCACAAAGTGGTTGATGTGGGTGTGTGGCACATCACAAAATGGTTGCTGTGAAAGGCATGACATAACACAAAATAAATATTTACTGAAGCCATTTAAAGGCGCCAGAGGAGGTACTGGCAGGCACACTGGTGCCCATGGGCACCACACTGACAACCTCTAAGGTAGGAGTTGTGCCAGGGGATTTGAATAGGGAATCAAGCTAGGAAGGTGAGCCCAGGGTACTGATCTGAACACAAAGCTGAGAATCGGAGCTGAGAGATGCTCAGAAAGCAGCAGAGCCAGGAAAAGAATCAGCTTGAACAGGAAGCCTTCTGCAGCTTTTCCTGCCTGGAAGGGCCCAACAACAGCTCAGCTGGGCAGGGCCAGTCCACAGCCTGAAAACACTTCAGAGCCCAGGAAGATGCTGCAGAACACAGTTCCAGTGATTTATCAGATGGGGTAGCCATACCCAGAGCCAAGTGTGCCTGGTTCTAGCACTGGCATTTCCTGGCTGAGCTGGATGGACCAGTCTATTCCCAATTTGTGTCTGTTTCATACAAGTCTTTTCATAAGCCTGTTCCATTTCCACAGGAGGCCCAAGGCTCAATCCCTGTCATCTCCAGGTAGGGCTGAGAAAGATGCTCTGTCTGAAACCCTGGAGATCTGCTGCCAGTGAGTGTGAACAATGAACCATATGGACAAATGGTCTAACGCAACTTCCCATAAGAACATAAAAAGAACTCTGCTGGATCAAGCCGATGGCCCATCTAGTCCAGCATCTTGTTTTTACAGGTTACTTGTGGGACACCTGCAAGCTGTACTTGAGCACAATAGCACTTTGCCCACCTGTGTATACATTCAGAGGTGTGACAGGGCATGTAGAATAGAGCCAATGTGGCTAGTTGTCATTGATAGCCTTCTCCATGAATTTCTCCTATCCTCTTTTGAAACCATCTGGGTTGGGGACCATCACTGCCTCCTGTAGGAGGGAATTCAATAGTTTAACTATGTGCCATGTGAATAAGTCCTTTAAAAAACAAAACAAGCCTGAATCTTGATGTTCTTGAATATCAGGGCAAGGATCTGTAGAGTTGGGAGAGACCCCTCCCTGAGACCCCAGAGAGCTAGATAGACCAATGATATAAGGCAGCTCCCCGAACCATACAGTGACCTAATTGGCCATCACCAGCCCTCCCTTCATTGGCGCCATATTGTTTTACGAGTGCCACAGATAATAACAATACACAAGGCTTGCGTGCCAGCATTTGTAATCTGTCCCGGGCACCCGCCCCACTAAGCTATCGATGAGGGTGGCTTGCTGAGAAACATATGCAACCATCTTGCTCGTCTTCCAGATGGATATCTTGTCAGAACTTGGCAGGGGTGGTAGAAGGCTGTCATTTTGTTATCCCGACTTCTGTCAGCAAAGAACGTGTTTGTTAGCATGGCGGCATGGTGGAATACCTGGCGTTTTCTCTCTCTCTCCTCCCAGGCCACTGCATACACACAAACAACAGGCTGCGATCACCTTAGTCGCCAAGGCTGGGGAAGGGTTGGCTTGCAAGACGGTTGTATAATTAAAGGCAAAATAACCGTGTCTGCTGCCTTCGCTCCTGCAGCATAATATAAGAGCAAGACTCGGGGGCTGGCTTCTGGCGATTCAGCCGTGGCAGCATGAAAAATGAAGAGGAGAGCGATAAGAAACTAATAATTTATGTTCCAAGCACAGCCTCACACCAGCGCAGAGGGGAAATTTGTGCCAATAACTCCTACTAACTCAGAAAGGCACGCAATCCTTTATTGCACAAATTATTAACGACCAGAAAATAAATGACTCTGTAATCAGATCGGTGCTGCCGGCACTTCTTGAGTTTCTTCCCTTTATTTGTATAAATTCTGAAGCTGGTCCGCCCCTGGAGCCCGCAGCAAAAAAGGGGAAACTTTTACTGGCCCGCCGCCCTGCCTGACAACAGTGCAGATTAAACAAAGATGGAGCAGGCATATCCTGGTTATCTCACTGCCTGTCAGAGGCCTGTTTGCTCAATAAACAAGCGCTGCCCCAGTTTCTGCCCTACGGCAGGGCTGCGGCAGGGAACCTGGATTTGGGAGCTGGCTGCCTTTTGACATAATATTAAAATTCTCCTTTTACACAAACAGGTACAGCTTTCTGCCAATGTGAATCTGCTCTTCTGCTAAGACCGTCCAGCTGCATCTAGGGATGGGTTGACAAACTTGATTCAGTTCACATTTAAAGGTGAACCCACCAATTTGCACTTTCTGAAACAATACGTTAATTGAAAACACAGGTGTCTTTTACAATTTGCACTTCTCATAATTTTTAATGCAGTTATCCCTCTGCATGAGGTGTACAAAAATGAATACACATGGGTGAGGTGTGTCTTTAAAATCCATATATGTTTGAAAATTACATGCAAAAATGCATTCTGTTGAACGAAATTGCTTTGCAAAAAAAGACATATATTAGGACAAATTCACACAAAAGTGCTGTTGAATTTTCATAAGGCCTTTTTGGGTGTGTGTGGAAATGTCAACAACTGAAGGTTGGGAAAATGAGAAACTGGAAGAAACAAAAATGGACTGGTATTCTTACCTGCTTCTAGCGATTCAACCAGGAGAGAAGCATCATAACATATTGGATGTACCAAATATTCATTTTCTGCAGCTAGAATGCACTGGTGATTTAAATCTTCAAAGAAGGTTGCGAAAACAGGAGGTCACCCCTGGGGGGCGCACTTGGAAGTCAAAGGAACTGTTGTGGTCACCCCAAAATACCTATTTCACAGATAAAAGCGTGGTGATGATCAGAACAGGCAAAACATTACACATGCACATATACAAAATAAAACAGAGGCAGGAAAAAAAATACCCAAACAGCTAACCCTTTCCAACAGGGGGTCTTAATGGATACTTAATGGATACTTGGGTTGTGGTTTCTGAGGGCACCATGTTGCCCCTGGGCACCATATTGGAGATGCCTGAACTAGCAAATTATCCTCTGGATGGATTTGTGAACTCTTTTCTCCCTGTAGATCCACCAGAGCTCTAGCCTGAGTGCATAGCTGTAACCCAGGAGGTTGCACCCAGTTAAATCCTCTCAAAAGTAGAGGCGCTGCATTCAATGTGCCTAAGTTAGCCATGGCTACTAATTTCAGTGGGTCTGCTTTGAGTAGGACTAGCATTGGATACCACTCAGTTGTAAAGACTGCTACAAATGAGTTCCTTGCACTGATTGTGTATGCACATGTGGATATAGTATATAGATTAGGAGGCCACAGCATTCAAGGGTATAGTAGCCACATTGCCTTTGAAATTTCTGCAAGCCACCTTCTTATAGTCAGGATGGGTTTTTAGCACCAGCAGGAAACTGGGTTGGGAAGCTAGGCCAAGTTCCCTTGGAGATTGTCACTTCCAGGCTGGACAATCTGAGAATAGATCTGAGAGCTGACATCTTTGTTCAGATTTATGGTGGAGCCACTGTTTCATCCTTGCTAGCAATACATTATGTTCCTGCATGCAAAGCTTCCTCCCACCCACCCACCAAGGAAAGGGAGAAGAGATTAAAGAGCAGCGTAACGTGCTGCAAAGATGGGGAAACCAATGAGTTTTCTGCAGGGTTTACTGTCACAGGCTTCCTCCATATCCAGTGCTGTTCAGACCTCTGAATTAGGAATTAGATGGCTTCCAGATGGCAGATTAACTTCCAAACGGGTCATTGAGATATTGCAAACAGTTGACTGGCAACAGGCTTTTTTTATTTATTGGATTTCCCCCGGAAAAGGTAAATCTGGATTAAATCTTCTTTTAGGGGGAGGGGGGTAATACCAGTTAGTGTTTTTGATGACAACGATGCCGTCTGGATGCTGCAAGGAACCTGCATACATCACCATCAGCATGATTGTGCAATAAACACCCATGTAGAACCACCCTGGTTGCTTGACTGCAAACAAGAATCGGGCGAAGGGTATTCTCTGTGAATGTACACAGATTTAGTGGTGTGCGTGTGTGTTTGTGTGTGTGTTTTGTGTGTGTGTAGGTTAGGCTGAGAGGCAGTGACTGGCCCAAGGTAATACCCAGTGAACTACATGTGCAGGCCCTAGTCTGACGCGCTAACCGCTGTACCACCCTGGTTCTCTTAAAGTTTGGGGACAAAGAATCAGAAAAATTGTTCAGTGGTTACGGAGTTGTCTTGGGGCACCAGGGTTGAAGTATTGGCTTAGCCATTTACTCAATGGGGTTGTAGCCAGTGATAGTCCTACTCAGAGTAAATCCATTGAAATTAAAGGACATTACTAACCAAGATTTGTTTCTTTCAAATGGGTTTCTACTGAGTAGGACTTAGATGCAGTCCTAGGTGACTTCTCACTCCTCCCTTAACCTTAGTTTCCCATCAGTGTAAGGGAGAGAGCTCTGAAGTGTTCTGAGTACAGGGAGTATTTTGGGATGTGTGTGAGGATATAGATGGCCGAATCTCAATTTCAGTTTCTCTTAGTTTCTCATTTTTCAAATCTTCAGTTCAGTTCCCCACATCAGTTAGCATTGGGTTGTTCGTTTGTTTGTTTTTTAAAAAAACTCATCAGCATTTTAGTACTAATTTTTTTAAATATAATGCACAATATAATGTATTTCAATTTATTATTTTCACTAATATATGCTTTGCTGTGCACACATTTCCCTGATACACACATTTTTGTACACATTCTTTGGTAGGAGAACTACACTGAGAAATCCAGAGTCATGCATATTTCAAGAATAGCTGCATTTCAGTTTGCACATTGTTTCAAAAAGTGTGATTAAAAAGAAAGAAAGCAGACTGAAGTTTGTGAAAGACAACATATGCTGAAAAGCACTGTAGAGATGCGTGGTGATCAATTGTATGAGATCAGTTATTATGAAGTTCCCGTCAAGTTCAAACCCTCTTGGACTGGATCAGGAAGCAAGTCTTATATTGGGACTTAGCCCTGCCTTGATGTCAGACTCTCTGACCCCAAAGTCCTGCCATTCTCAAATATGTATATGTAATAATAATAATAATAATAATAATAATAATAATAATAATAATAATAATAAGACCAACTATGACAAACTTAGTTGGTCTCTAAGGTGTTGCTGCTGGAAGGAATTTTTTTATTTTGTTTTGACTACGTCAGACCAACATGGCTACCTACCTGTAACTAATAATAATAAAGATATATCATGATGATTTGCATATGGTTGACCAGCTGCACACTGTGAACAATAGTCTTTTGAGGTGTGTCAACAGTTTGAAGGGGTTGGGGGGGGGGGGAAACCCAGCTCTCTTGATCCTTAAAGCCAGATTGCCTGGAGGTGATTCTTACTTGCCAAAGGCTAGTGTGCTAGCGGCCAATTAGAGCTTTCACCATACTTCATTATTTTAAATTAGCTGAGCTGTGGTCCTTCTGTTAACTGCAGTGGCTTCCAGACAAAGTGTTCGTTGAGAATTCATCCTAATTTGTTTGCAAAACACTCGTGACGTCAGCTGTTCATGGAACATTCATTCTGATTTGTCTGTGGGGAGGTTAGACAAGGTTGTGTCAAGCAAGTGTGTTATCCTACACTTTTCAGCGCATTTCCCTGTCACTTCCTTTAAAAAAAAAAAGGTCAATCGGGGGGGGGGGCAGTCAGGCAGCAGGCTTGTAGTGCAAGAGCTCCACGTGAACTTTTATCGCTCAAACTGACTTTTTTGGTATGTGGGTGGATCCCACTAGAAAACAGCAACAGCCTGGTAGTGTTTGAAATTTCTTAAGCAAAGGGACAATGTGCACAGTGGCATATCAAGGTCAGGTGGTACCTGGTGTGAATTTTTTTTGTCACCCCCACATACATTGAAACCCCCCTCCCTCCCTCCCCCCCCCTGTCAAAGAAAGCCATGGAGGCAGCTATCTGATGTAGATCCCACCTTCTCCCCCTCCCTCCCTCCACCCCCCGTCAAAGAAAGCTGCGTCCTGCCCTCTTCCAGCAGCCCGGGAGTGTGGGGGGCAACGGCGCACCGCCTCCCAAGCCTCCCCCGAGTTGTCAAAAGGAAGGGGTAAGGGGGGAAGGCCACCGGCAAGATAGGCTTGAGAGTCACGGGTGGGCGGTGCGCTGAATGTCATCCCCTCCGTGTGTGTGTGCGCGTGCGTGTGTGCGGCTGTGCTTGAAGCTGTGCTGCTGCTCACGAGGCAAGGCAGGGTCCCTCCAAGGGCTGGACATGGACAGGACGGGCAGGGAGAGCCTAGCCGATCACTGGGAAGGGGACGCGTCACGATGCAACTCAACCATGCTCGGTTCCACAGGCAGCGTCAAGTTGCATTTTGTCACACACACCCATTGATGGCACCCAGGGCGGTCCGCCCCCACCGCACCCCCTTCCTCCACCAGTGAATGTGCAGACACCCACCCACCCGCAACACTTGTTCACATGTTTAATGGGCACACAGTACTCTCAGCAGTGCTTGGTCAGTGTGAGAGCAGGATGATGAACTTAGATGAGCCTTTGGCCTGCTCCAGCTACAAATCTTTTCTTACATTCTTAGCCTCCTTCTCCTCCTTCTGCCCTTCACCCTAACTTCCCAGGGTGGGTTACAGCAATCGAAACACAATGTTAAAATGGCATCTCGCTCAATGTTGTCTGCACTGACTGGCAGCGACTCTCCAGAATTTCAGGTAGGGGATCCTGAAATGCCAGAGAATGAAGCTGAGACTTTCTGCATGCAAGGCAGATGATGTGACCCACTAGCCTTCCTTGCCACTCGAGAAAAATCAGGTGCCTTCTGGTATGATGTTGTTATTTCCAAGCACATACTCTTAGGTTACTTGGATCCACTGGTGCGGGGTAGTCTTTCTCAATCATGCCAGGAACATTTCCTTTTACTGGCTTAGGTGTTCTGGCTCCATCCATGGTTTCGCCTTACCTTTTTTTCCCTTGGAGAAACTGATGGGACTTGAGTGGAAGCAGATTTTCCTGATTTCGAGGGATGGAGCCCTCCAGTTTCCACCCCCCCCCCTTTCAGTTGTGCTGTCAGGACCATTTGACAAGGCTGCATTTATGCTGTTAATTCATGCTATTTATTACTGCTGCCTTCATCTCCTTGGTGGCTCCTTCCAAAATTACGGGGATGGGGAAGGGTGTCTGGTCCTCTTAATGGTGGTGGTATAGGCGTGTTTGTAAAGGAGACTACAAGGCTACAGTGATGAATTATGTTCCCAAGAACTGTAAGTTTTTTATTAAGGCTGGTTGGGATTTTTCTCTCCCCTCCCCCCATCCCTTTTTATTCTTCTTTTCAGACTGAATGCCCAATCACCACACAACCGTGAAACCCAAATTGCCTTACAGCTCTCTCATGAACATACTTTTAATCTCGTTGACCTGTCGTTATGCTGTGAGGCATAAATTCAGATTTGGAGATCTTATGTTCCATCATAAATTGGGCTGGCAGTCTTCCGATCAACAGAATAAAACTGTCTCCGACGAGGTGGGTTTTTTATTCGTCGGAGCTGTTCCAGGAGACGAAGCGGAGGTAGAGTCAGCTTTTCTTCATAAACTATCGTTTAAAAAAAAAAAGATAGAAAGAGACTGAGGGAGAGAGAGAGAAAGAGAACCCTAGGCATGAAATTTGTAAGGGGGAGAAAGGGGGAAGAAATAAGGAGACGTTTAAATAACATTAATGTCAAACATAAACTTATAGAACGTGGGAAATTCTGAATTAGTGCTGGTGCAGTGGAGGCAGCAGAAGTGGCCTCACTTGCAACACTGAAGAAATTATGAGGCAGGATTGGGCCGGAGGAGGGGGTTATTATTATTATTATTATTTTCCTGCAGCCACCGCAAAAGTGAAAAAAGGAGTGCTAATGGACCAGCTTCCAATTTCTATGTATAATTCCGCACCTCACAAAAGCCTCCATAAGCTGGGAGGAATTCTGCAAAGTGAATATATTACTTTCAAATGGATTCAAGTAGAATTTGCTCCCACGGGGGGGATGTGATGGCCACACCAACTTGGATGGCTTTAAAAGAGAATTGGACAAATTCACGGCAGAAATAGCTATCAATGGCTTCTAGCCATGATAGCTACATTCTCCCTGCACTGTTGGAGGCAGTATGCCTGTGACTGAACACCAGTTGCTGACAATTGTGTGGGGAGAGAAGCCTGTGTTTGGGAAATTTAGCACATTTGGGTAGCAAGCCGATTTCCAAAGGTTAGTCTATGTAAAACTCTACCCATCATATTTTGCTGGATAAAAGAGAATGGAAGTTCTGTAGCTTAGTGGTAGAGCATCTGTTCTGCAGACAGATTGTCCTGGGTTCAACTCCCAGCATCTCCAACCCCGGAGAGCTGCTGCCAGTCAGTGGCAACGATACTGGGCTAGATGAACCAGTGGTCTGGCTCAGTATAAGGGCAGAAAATCCTGTCAAAAATTGCCTGCACATGAGCTGCATCAGGTGTGCAAAAGAGGATGACGCTGAATCCCCTGCCGTCCATGTGCAATGCCATGTGTTTTTACCCCCAACATATCCCCCTTGCTGAAGCTAGTGCATTACTTTTTACGCAGGCCAGGTGCTGTGGCGTCCGCATACATAGCTGGGATTCTTTGGATTGGAACATTTGCTGGCTCTCCAGTAAGAAACTTAAGTGTTTAATGCTGGTGGGACTTCTGCAGACATGGCGAGGGAGGGAGGGAGGGAGGGAGGGAGGCGGGGGGGAAGGAAAAAAGAGCATACTCCTCTGGAAGGAAACCCATAGCAACAGAAATGCAAAGATTTGAAATCCCTATACATCCCTGGGTCTGCCTTCTGAGCTAATTAAATGCAAGGCAGGCAGTGTGGCCCCAAGACAGAGTGCAAGCTCTTGCAGCGACACTGTGGGAGGGTTTATGTTTGTGTGTGTTTGGGTCCAGATTAATGACCTAGGGCAGCATTGCTGCAAGTGTGATAGGACTGGGGGTGGGGGTGAGGGAAGCTTCAAGTTGAGTTTAGAGTGACCCCCCCCCGCCCCCCTCCAAACACCTTTGGGAAGCAGGAGGGAAGCCTCCAGCCTACTATTAATTAGTTTTCCCTCCTCTCTCCAGCTTCCTCCTCAACTTAACTGGGAGAGTTGCCCATGGTGGCTGAGTCCTCTGCTGATCTTCTCCCCCTTTCTACAAAGAAGGGCTTATCCACGTATATGTGTTTAAGGAAACCTGGGTTGTTCGTTTTTTAAAAAATCATTTTAAAATCATTTTAAAAACAATACATGCAAAGTCCTCCAAAACTCAGTGGTTAGCACCGAGGGGTTGGCAATCAGGTGCCCGGCAGCCCTGCATACCTCCTCTTTGCTAGGTCCTTAAAGTATTTGGGGCACAGGTAAAGATGAAAGAGGGCAAAGATGTTTCCATTACACTGTGGTTCATCTTACCCCGAAAACGATGTTATTTGTCTTGCTGTCCAGTGTCACAAAATTATATAATTTATGCAGTCGGTAGCTTAAGTTATGTAATTGCATGGTTGTAACATTATTCCCTCCTTCATGGATCACTGCCTTGTCGTGACAAAGGGGCTTGAATAACTCAGAGAAGCTATGAGCTATGCCGTGCAGGGCCACCCAAGACGGACAGGTCGTAGCTGCGTGTTTAGACTAAATGTGATCCACCTGGAGAAGGAACTGGCAAACCACTCCAGTATTTTGCCAAGAAAACTCCATGGACAAAGACAACAGGCATATAAAAGTTATGACGCTGGAAGATCCAACATGCTACTGAGGAAGAGCAGAGGACAAGTACAAGTAGATTCAGAGCTGATGAAGCAGCTGGGCCAAAGCCAAAAGGTCGCTCAGTTGTGGATATGCCTGGAAGTGAAAGGAAAGTCCAATGCTGTAAATAAAAATATTGCATAGGAACCTGGAATGTAAGAACCATGAACCTTGGTAAGCTGGAGGTGGTCAAAAAGGAGATGGCAAGAATAAATATTGACATCCTGGGCATCAGTGAACTAAAATGGACAGGAATGGGTGAATTCAGTTCGGATGACCATCATATCTACTACTGTGGGCAAGAATCCCGTAGAAGAAATGGAGTGGCCCTCATAGTCAACAAAAGAGTGGCAAAAGCTGTACTGGGATGCAATCTCAAAAATGACAGAATGATCTCGATACGAATCCAAGGCAGACCTTTTAACATCACAGTAATCCAAGTTTATGCACCAACTACCGGTGCTGAAGAAAGAGAAATTGACCAATTCTATGAAGACTTACAACACCTTCTAGAAATGACACCAAAGAAGGATGTTCTTCTCATTATAGGGGATTGGAATGCTAAAGTAGGGAATCGAGAGATGGAAGGAACAACTGGCAAGTTTGGCCTTGGAGTTCAAAATGAAGCAGGGCAAAGGCTAATAGAGTTCTGTCAAGAGAACAAGCTGGTCATCACAAACACTCTCTTCCAACAACACAAGAGACGACTCTACACATGGATATCACCAAATGGGCAGCATCGAAAACAGATTGATTATATTCTCTGCAGCTAAAGATGGAGAAGCTCTATACAGTCAGCAAAGACAATACCTGGAGCTGACTGTGGCTCAGATCATCAGCTTCTTCTAGCAAAATTCCAGCTTAAACTGAAGAAAGTAGGAAAAACCACTGGGCCAGTAAGACACAATCTAAATCAAATCCCTTATGAATACACAGTGGAAGTGAGGAACGGGTTTAAGGATTTAGATTTGGTGGACAGAGTGCCTGAAGAACTATGGATGGAGGCTCGTAACATTATACAGGAGGCAGCAACGAAAACCATCCCAATGAAAAGGAAATGCAAGAAACCAAAATGGCTGTCCAATGAGGCCTTACAAATAGCGGGGGAGAGAAGGCAAGCAAAATGTGAGGGAGATAGTGAAAGATACAGGAAATTGAATGCAGATTTCTAAAAAATAGCAAGGAGAGACAAGAGGGCCTTCTTAAACGAGCAATGCAAAGAAATAGAGGATAACAACAAAATGGGGAAAACCAGAGATTTGTTCAAGAAAATTGGAGATATGAAAGGAACATTTCGTACAAAGATTACCATAATAAGGGACAAAAGTGGAAAGGACCTAATAGAAGCAGAAGACATCAAGAAGAGGTGGCAAGAATACACAGAGGAATTATACCAGAAAGATATGGAGGTCTCGTACACCCCAGGTAGTGTGGTTGCTGACCTTGAGTCAGACATCCTGGAGAGTGAAGTCAAATGGGCCTTAGAAAGCACTGCTAATAACAAGGCCAGTGGAAGTGATGATATTCCAGCTGAACTATTTAAAATTTTGAAAGATGATGCTGTTAAGGTGCTACACTCAATATGCCAGCAAGTTTGGAAAACTCAGCAGTGGCCAGAGGATTGGAGAAGATCAGTGTATATCCCAATCCCAAAGAAGGGCAGTGCCAAAGAATGCTCCAACTACCGCACAATTGCGCTCATTTCACACGCTAGCAAGGTTATGCTTAAAATTCGACAAGGCAGGCTTAAGCAGTATGTGGACCAAGAACTCCCAGAAGTGCAAGCTGGATTTCAAAGGGGCAGAGGAACAATTGCAAACATGCGCTGGATTATGGAGAAAGCTAGAGAGTTCCAGAAAAACATCTACTTCTGCTTCATTGACTACACAAAAGCATTTGACTGTGTCGACCACAGCAAACTATGGCAATTCTTAAAGAAATGGGAGTGCCTGATCACCTCATCTGTTTCCTGAGAAATCTCTATGTGGGACAAGAAGCTACAGTTAGAACTGGATATGGAATAACTGATTGGTTCAAAATTGGGAAAGGAGTACGACAAGGAGGTATATTGTCTCCCTGCTTATTTAACTTACATGCAGAATTCATCATGCGAAAGGCTGGACTGGATGCATCCCAAACTGGAATTAAGATTGCTGGAAGAAATATCAACAACCTCAGATATGCTGATGACACAACCTTGATGGCAGAAAGTGAGGAGGAATTAAAGAACCTTTTCATGAGGGTGAAAGAGAGCAGCGCAAAATATGGTCTGAAGCTCAACATCAAAAAAACCAAGATCATGGCCACTGGTCCCGTCACCTCCTGGCAAATCGAAGGAGAAGAAATGGAGGCAGTGAGAGATTTTACTTTATTGGGTTCCATGATCACTGCAGATGGTGACAGCAGTCACGAAATTAAAAGACACCTGCTTCTTGGGAGAAAAGCAATGACAAACCTAGACAGCATCTTAAAAAGCAGAGACATCACCTTGCCAACAAAGGTCCCTATAGTTCAAGCTATGGTTTCCCCAGTAGTGATGTATGGAAGTGAGAGCTGGACCATAAAGAAGGCTGATCGCCAAAGGATTGATGCTTTTGAATTATGGTGCTGGAGAAGACTCTTGAGAGTCCCATGGACTGCAAGAAGATCAAATCTATCCATTCTGAAGGAAATCAGCTCTGAGTGCTCACTGGAAGGACAGATCATGAAGCTGAGGCTCCAACACTTTGGCCACCTCATGAGAAGAGAAGAATCGTTGGAAAAGACCCTGATGTTTGGAAAGATTGAGGGCACAAGGAAAAGGGGACAACAGAGGACGAGATGGTTGGACAGTGTTCTCGAAGCTACCAACATGAGTTTGACCAAACTGTGGGAGGCAGTGGAAGACAGGAGTGCCTGGAGTGCTCTGGTCCATGGGGTCACAAAGAGTCAGACATGACTAAACAACAACACAACAACATTATTCCACCCCACACATTTTAGCATACAGCATGCAAATATTGGGGTGGGTGGGTGATGTAATAAATCGGGTATCATTTGAGGACAAGAAAGCAACAACAATAGTGTATATCAATCATATTTGTTGAATTGATTTCTGCTCTGGACATGGGAAGAATAGGTGAAGACCATCAGTTTCCGCTCTCATTTTCATCAGAATTCTCTGATTGGGGAAAGTCTCTATTGAGATCAGAGGTGTAGCTGGGGAGGCTGTTGTCTCGGAGGTAGTTCTTTGGGAGGGGCATCATGATGCCCTACCCTGTTGTGTCTGTCTTACCTGCCCTCCAGTTGGAGGGTACTGCGGGAAGGATGCAACAGCTTAGGGCACCCTGCAAGCCCTGCACCATTTTTGCGAGTCTTACAAAGCGGCACTGGCCTTTGCGGGCACTGTGAGTGCACCCTTCAAAGCAGGGTGGCATTAGAGGAAAGGGTGAAAAGGGAAATGCAGTCAGGGAAGTGAGGTCTGCTTGCAATATTCAATAGTTCCTTGGACTTAGCAGGGCCAGAATAATAAGGTACAATGCTTGAGACAGGAGGACTAGTTGCTGGTGTGGGAATCAGCCGGGATCCCCACACCATCTGATCCTGAGGTGGGAGGGATCTCATGCATCTACATGCCTTGCACCTTCTAAACTCCCCATGAGCTAAAATCTACCTGTAAACAAGTATGGCCCTTCCTCCTTTTTTTCCTGACTCCTCAGGCAGATTTTCATTTCTGTTCCAGTCGTTCTGCCAGTAATCTCCGTGGCTGGCACTGTTCTCCCCTCTCCTTGTGAGCTCCTGTGGGCCTTCCACGTGGAGCGCATAAAGCCCCGTCGCTCAGCGCTATCTGACTAGTTTTAATCATAGCGTTTTCCATTTAATTAGGAGGGAAGGCACACTTTGCATATTAATATGCATACAGCGCAGCTCTCGTCTCCCTGAGCATTTGAGAGGGGGCTTTGGGGAGGAGGGCTTTCCCAACTTGCAAGCGGTGACATATGTGTGATAATCAAGCAGATTTTAATTTATTTACTTATCAATTGCATTTATATCCCACCTTCCCTCCAAGGATCTCAAGGTGTGGTGCACATGGTTCTCGCCCCCCCCCCCCCGGGTCCCTCTTTTATCCTCACAACAACACTATGAGGTGGGCTAGGCTAAGAGACGGGGACCATCCAAAGGTCACACCTAGTTGAGCTTCACAGCTGAGTGGGGTCTCTCTGTCCAGTGCAATCTCTCTGTCCGACACTGTGCACTACAGCACATTGGTTACCACAGGCTTTTCTCCTGCCCTGCTCAAACACAGCCTAAAATGTGCATGGGCTCTGCAGTATAGAATCATAGAATGGTATAGTTGGAAGGGACCACAAGAGTCATCTAGTCCAACCCCCTGCAAAGCAATCTGGAGATACTTAATAGTTCTGCTGCTATTCTGCTGATACATACAGTCTTTTATGCCTTCCGTCGTGCTGATTCTTGAGCTACCAGTGTCTTCAAAGCAGTTTTCATCTCATTTCCAGTTCCTGGTATCTCCGGGAAATGTACCCAGTCTGAAACCTTGGAGAGCTGCTGCCACCCAGTGTAGACAATGCTGAGCTAGATGGACTAATAGTCTGACTAAGGCAGCTTCTTATGTAGGATAAGCTGCTTCCACTCCTCCTTGAGCTAACCTCTATTCTGCACTGCTAGTATCTTCACAGGACACTCCCCCCCAAAAAAAACCCCTTCCTCTTGAATCAGAAGCACTAATTCAGCACTCCTTGCCTCCCTCAGCACATCCAGATCCTGATCTGAGTCTGTTCCAAGAATGACTGGGTCCACCTGGACCAGATTTACTTATTTTTATGTTTAAAGGAAAGAGCCTTATCAGTATAAGACAGCTTCCTGCGTCTTCTGAAAAATGTACCTTTTTGTCTTCAGCTTGGTGGCCAGCAGGGGGAATGGGATCCCCTCTGGCTTCATGCTGAACATGTCCCCACCACCACTCGCCTCCCATCACCCACCGACTTACTGAATCCTATTCTTGGCCTTATTCTCCCATCATGCCAGGCATCCCCCACTCCAAACAGCTGCTTCTAGAACCAAACCAGCCATGCTGTAGAGTGCAATTCAGTCTACAATTTGTAAGGAAGGCCACGGCCACTCTTCCTTGGGCTCATTGGGTGCGGCGATGTTTTTTGCCAAACAGGTCATAGCGATCCTGCAGAGAGAGATAACTCAGGTCCCGGAGGGTGATGGAAGTGTTGCTGTTTATACAGAGGGCAGGTCACAGAGTTCTATGAAGTGGAACCGGTTTGGTCAGAGGCGAGCGAGAGTGGATAGGATCAACAGCTGTCTGAGAAAGGAGCTGAAGCCATAAGCACCGATTCAAATCTTCGGTAGCATCAGATTTCAAGCAAATTTTGTGCTGGTGTTTTGTCACTCCAGGCTGCGGGCACTTCCTAAGGACCTCTTTATTGAGCATTTGTCTTGATTTGTTTGCTGGGAGCTTAGGGGACAGCCACACATGCAACATACATACCTGCTCCCTCAAAGAATCCTGGGAACTGTAGTTTGTTAAGGGTGCTGAGAGTTAGACTGTATTTCCCCTCACAGAGCTACAATACAATCACTCTTCCCAGGGAACTCTGGGTACTGTAGCTCTGTAAGGGCAATGAGGGGCCTTGTCACAACTCTCAGCCCCCTTAGCAACAGTTCCCAGGATTCTTTGGGGAAAGCTATGACTGTTTAAAGTGGTATGATAGTTAACTGCATGGCACCATAGACTCTGGAATATCATTATGGTAGAAAAACTGACCTCCATAAAACATGCTGAAGGAAGAACTAAACCAATGGACTTCTTTGCAGACTGGTGCATGTGCATGGATTATGCCAGAGCAAATAAAAACTAACAAGGTCACAAGCTTTTCTCCAGCTCTGGTTTTCTACTGAAAAAGCAACCATGAACATTTTTTACCATTCTTCTGCTATTTTCTCAAACTATGTACACCAAGTAGTCTAGGAGACAGGATAGGAAGACTGTTAGAGTTATTGTTTTTGTTGTTGTTGTTGCTGACATGTTACAATGATTATCCCCAAAAATTCTATATTTTATGGGAAAAGATTTGATGCACAAGAGCTCTCAATGCGCTATAATTTCACAACCTGAATTTGCCGGTATGTGATTGAGTTCCACTCAGAAATAAAAATAGCCTGAAAGCACAGTGAGAGCCTTTCAGAAAGAGACCTTCCTACATGACAGTTATCAGAAACTAAAACTGGACATTTTCTCTGCCCATTGGCTTGCCCCCACTCCCCAAAGAACCCAAGACATGGGCAAAAGCTCTCTTTGAACTGCAACTTTGTAAGAGGGCTTTTTTAACAGAAAGAAAAGGCAAGTAAGTGGTGATATGATAGAAGTTTAAATTATTATGCATGGCATGGAGGAAGTGGATAGAGAAAAGGTTTTCTCCCTCTTCCATAATGCTAGAACTCATGGACATCCAAGGAAGCCAAATATTGGAAGTCCCAGGACAAAGAAAAATAAGTACCGGTAGTTCTAGGAGCGCATAGTTCAACTCTCCCACAGGAGACAGTGATGGCTTTAAAAGAGGATTAGACACATTCATGGAGGAGAGGGTTCTCAGTGGTTGCTATCTATAATGGCTATGCTCTGTCTCCATAGCTGGAAGTAGTATGCTTCCTCATTCCTTCCTCCCCAATGTGTTCCGGCAGAGCTCTTCTTGCATTCTTTTCTTCTTAAGGGGAAGACACTGGCTGATCTTCTGCTTGGCTGTTTCTGTCTGTCTGAGTGGCTGTTTTGCATCATAACTGGTATGTGAGTGTACCTTTCCACTGTGTTTACAAACACATGTTTCCACTTTACTATTTACGGAGCTTGCTACTTCAAACAACTTATGTAGACCGCAGAGGGTTGACCCAGTGGTGGGGGAGCATATGGCCTTCCATATGTTGTTGAGCTCCCATCAGCCAGCATGGCCAATGGTAAGGGGTGATCTGGAGAGCCATGACTTCCAAACTCCAGAGACTTGGGTCTTTGCAGGAGGATATATGGCTACGTCCATGGCTATTCATACTGTAGTAGCCAGTGGCTACTAGCCATGAGGGCTGTGTTCTAGCTCTGCTGCCAGAGGTCATATGCATCTTAATACCCATTGCTGGGAATTCCAAGTGGGGTAAGTACTTTCAGGCTTCCCACTGGGACATCTGGCTGGCCACTGGGAAAACAGGTTGCTGGACTAGATGAGTCTCTGGGCTATCCTTAAAGGTAAAGGTAAAGGGATCCCTGATCATTAGCTCCAGTCGTGACCGACTCTGGGGTTGTGGCGCTCATCTCGCGTTATTGGCCAAGGGAGCCGGCGTACAGCTTTCAGGTCATGTGGCCAGCATGACAAAGCTGCTTCTGGCGAACCAGAGCAGCACACGGAAACACTGTTTACCTTCCCGCTGTAGCGGTACCTATTTATCTACTTGCACTTTGACATGCTTTCGAACTGCTAGGTGGCCAGGAGCTGGGACCGAGCAACGGGAGCTCACCCCATCGCGGGGATTCGAACCGCTGACCTTCTGATCGGCAAGCCCTAGGCCCAGTGGTTTAACCACAGCACCACCCACGTCCCATTATGGGCTATCCTTATGTTCTTATAAATAACAGAAAGAAAGGGCTCTTGCCTTCATGCCCTGTCTGGGGCTTCCCAGAGGTACTTGTTTAGCCACTGTGAGAACAGAATGGGCCTTTGACCTGATCCAACAGCTCTTCTTATGTTCTTAGGCAGACGGTCTTGCATAAGCTATTATGGGCTAGTCGCCTTGGTGGACTTACTTGCAAGTCTGCATTAAGGCATCCATGTTTAGGAGCTAGGCTGAGTTAAACGTTAGGTTCACTACTCTGGTGCAAGTGTACATTTCCCATTGCCGTTGGTCATGCCTGAGCAGCATATGTTTTCCCCCTTTAAAAAATGCATGTGGGGGAATTCAGCCTAGGAAGTGGCCCTTTGGGATCAAGCTGTTACAGAGCTTTCTTTAATCTTTCTAAGATCAGCGATTTGTGCCTGGCGGCCGTGGCTTTCTTCCCTCTCCACCCAGCAACAGCTGCTGTGGGCCATCTGTACCAGTAGCCTAATACACCACTCAAAGTAGTAACCAATTGGCAAATGTCAGGCAGTCAGTGGCACAGAATGGCACAGTGGCACAGAATACTAACTTGGCTAGTATTTGGCCTGGGCTGAGCACGCTGAGAGCCTCTGCTTCACCTGTTCTAGGGTTTTTATAGGGTTACAACAGGAGGACCTGTGAGGCTTTACGCTAGCGAAAAACAAAACTAAGCCTGCAGCCGGTGCCTAGACAGAACATGTATGCATTCCAGAACCAATATTAATATACTATCTTTCACATTAATACACCTTCCTTCTCCCAAAGAGCTGTGGGCCATGTACTGAGGGTTCCTGTAGCCATTTGGGCATGTCAAGTATAATCTTAATAGGGCGTCACAAGTGAAAGCTGCATAGGGTGGAACCTTTGTTATGCCCCTCCCCTGCTCAAATTCAAGTTTAGTACAACCCTCAACAAAGGTTTTGAGGGGTTTTTTTTTAGCATTGAACAGGTACTTGAACACTCAAGCAGCCCGGTTGATATTCAGGTGAAGCAAGTGGCTGCTTACTTATCCTTAATCAAAGCTAACTTGAGCCTTGCTTTGGGTAATTCATTGGGTCAGTTCTCAAATGAGCCTCCATGTGGCAAGAAGCATTCTGTTTCCTGTACTGGCTGTTGTTTCTGAGAGCTGCTACAGGCACCTAGTATTAGCAGAGAGAAGCCACTTATCCAAGGAAGAACATGAGAAGAGCCCTGCTGGATCAGGCCAAAGACCCATTTGGTCCAGCATCTTGTTCTCACTGTGGCCAACTACGGTAGATATGGTAACCCCAAATGCAGGACCTGAGCACCACAACTCTCTCCCCACTTGTGATTCCCATCAACTGGGATTCAATGGCATACGGCCTCCAACAATGGAGGTAAGACATAGCCATTGTGGCTAGGAGCCATTGATGAATTTGCCTAATCCTATTTAAAGCCATCCATCTTGTGGGAGCAAATTCCGTGACAATTGTATTGCAACTCTGAGAAGGGAGGAGTATTGTAGGCTTTGCCCATGTTCTTTTGCTGCTTCTCAGTTGAACTGTGCCATGTGATGTCATGGCACTCACCTGGGTTAGCCACCACTGAGGAAGTCCATCAGTGCACCAGGGTTTTTGTTTGTTTTCTTGCAGAAAGCCAAAGTTGTGACTCTCCAGCAGCAGGCAGAAGGAGAGGCTTGCCTAGAGTTACCGGAGCAAAGAGTGGGAGGAGGAGATGAACCACCATCTCCTGAGCCTCAGGGAAGAAGCCATCCCAATAATCATGCCATCCGCCCTCTTATTCTACCTGAGGCCTCATCCATCTGGTACATTCACTTTTCAGTTTGCATCAAAGAGGGTAATTAGGAAATCAGTCCAAGCAAACAGGTGCCCAAATTACACTCTTCAAATGCAAAAAACAGATGCCAGTCATAACCCAGGCTTGAATGGACATACCCGGACCAACTTATAGGGTATGTATGTTGGATGGGGAAGTGCCCTGGCTCGGTGGCAAAGCGTCTGCTTTGCATGGAGCAGGTCCCAGGTTCAATCCCCAGCGGCATCCCCAGGTAAGGCTGGGAAATACTGTATCCTTTGTCTGAAACCCCAGAAAGTGGCTGCCAGTCAGTGTAGATTCAGCTAAGTAGACTAAAGGTCTCGTTTGGAATAAAGCCGTTTCCTAGGTTTGCATATCTTAAGGGAAGGGCCTTAGTTCAGTGGCAGAGCATCCGCTTTGCATGCAGAAGGTCTGGGGTTTAGTCACACCTCCAGTGAGGGCTAGGAATGCTCCCTGTCTGAAAACCCCCGAGAGTCACTGCCAGTCATTTTGGACAATACTGAGCTAAACGGACAAATGCTCTGGTTCAGGATAAGGCAGCTTCCTGTGCTCCCAGGTACCAACAGGCCGCGGCATGTCACCCCAGTCACAGGGCAGTGTGGGAAGGCCGGCGGCCTATATCTCCTTTCATGTCTGCTTTCCTTCCTTCCTCCCTCAACCTCCAGATTTAACTAGGTTCTCCCCCCACCCTCCGCTGCGTACACACACACACACCTCCAAGCGATTATAATTATAGATGTTTGCCAAACCAGTTTCACTCCCCACCTCTGCTTTCGAAAGAAACAGCAGAGGGCGGGGGGGGGGGTTTGAGGGCAAACCACAAGAGAGGAGGCGAGAGTCGGTTTCTGGGTGTGCCGGAGTCTTGAGCGTGGGTGCAGGATTCCCCTCTTCCGAGAAGGCAGCTCGTTCCCCTCTCTCTATGCCGAGGGCGGCTGGCACTATAAAAGGAAGGGAGCCAAGCCAAGCGCATAAGCTGTCTCCCTCTCTCCGCTGGGGGAACCTTCATCCTTGCACTTGACAGCTCCGGATTTTTTTTTAAAGGCCACAAAACAAAGAAGATAAAAAGAGGAACCCTGTTCCTTTAACACTTTGAGGTTTAGTGCTTTAGAGGTATGGTGGCAGGCAGAGCAATGTTTCCTAAATCCTGGGGTTCTTTTTTTTGGGGGGGGGGCTACTCAAGCCACCTCAACCCCCTCCTGCTTGTTAAAACTGGTTAACGCCATCCAATGCCTCTGGCTTTCTGTCTTGTTGCTCATCCCCTTGTCAGCCACAATTTTATTCATCGCATCAGCTGTGGTGGGGAGGTGAAGGGTCGTGGGGTGGGGTGGGCATTCTGCGTAACAGGAAATATTTTTTTAAAAATGCTTTCAAATTCTGCGCACTTACCAAAAAGAGCTAATGTAACAAAATCATGTAAATGCACATAGCTTCTATTATTTTGCATTATTATTATTATTATTATTATTATTATTATTATTATTATTACTACTACTACTACTATTTTTGCATGACTTGTTCTGGTTTGGGTAATCATTTTTCAAGGGAGGAAAAAGATCATGCCTTAACCACCTCATGAGAAGTGGGCAGTGAGAATGGGGTGTGGGGCAGGCAAGTAGTCTTGTGGGTACCCCTTTTCTCAATTTAAAAGCACATAGAGCTGAAGGAGGAGGTTGGAAGAGTGATGCTCTTTCTCACTTTTTCTTTCAATTCTATATGCTTTTCAATGCTCATATTAATTTGACTGGATCTGAACCCTGGGGAAAGAAAAATGTGTGCACTCATAACTTCCTCTATTTCTGTCTTGTTGTGGGGAGGGAGTTGGGGGAGAAGTGACCAGAGCAGCTAGTGCCTGTGGCACTCATTCAAAAATCAAAATGTGCCTGCAGGCCTAAAAAAAATTTGTTGCACATGCACACACAGCACT
Source organism: Zootoca vivipara (assembly GCF_965207765.1). Classification (NCBI taxonomy): domain Eukaryota; kingdom Metazoa; phylum Chordata; class Lepidosauria; order Squamata; family Lacertidae; genus Zootoca; species Zootoca vivipara. The sequence continues at coordinate 14,306,812 of NC_142589.1, forward strand.
TTACAAGGACTATTGTCTGTTCCTCTGGTCCACGGGAAGGAAAATTGGATGGGAGGCATTTTTTGATAGAGGTGCTGGTCAAAATTGCTACTGATCAAGACCACCACCTTATTTGGGATGGGCAGAATAACAATGTTTTTGTGCTGAAACAGGGTTACGGAATCTATGTTATTGGGACTACAGCTCCTTCACAACTGGTGTTTGCCCAGGGTGGTTAGGGCTGATGGGAGATGGAGTCCAACAACATCGGCCGGGGGGGGGGGAGTTTCCCCATCTCTGTGCTGGTCAGTGTTCAAAGTGAGCAACTCTCATCCATGTTCCTGCGGAGTGGTCAGTATGCATGTCTGGCCAGGGCTTACATCATACATTTAAGAACATAAAAGTGTGTTTGGCTCATCCATCCCAAGCATCCTGTTCTCACTGTTGTCAACCAGATGCCTGTGAGAAAACCCACAAGCAAGACCCGAATGTGAAAGCGATCTCCCCTTCTGTGTCATTACTGCCTCCAGCTGTGCAGGTACAGCATAGCCATAAGAGCACATGACTCCACCCCCCAAAAAAACCCTGGGAGCTGTAAGCGCCCCCCCCATTTCACAGCACTGTGAGCAAACTACAGTTCCCAGGGAATGTCTGCTGCCTGGAAAACTGCACAGCTGCTGCCGGTCTGTGTAGACAATACTGAGCTAGGTGGACCAGTGGCCCCACTCAGCATAAGGCATTTATTATGCTCTCTTTAAAAAACTGCTTAGGCATCAGCTTAGAGAATCACATATACCATAGGACCTCACCCCAACCCTACTATCAAGTGTGCATGTGTGTATTGGGCAGGGGGTGGGTGTTCAGTAGCGTCCCCATTTCAGTTCCTTTTACTGTAGTGTATACATTTTTGTTTTCCCTGGGGAGGGAAAGGAGGGGGTGAGTGAACTCGCCCACTAAGCCTCATCGGGTTATATTAGGAGTGGCAAAGAGTGGAGGGAGACCGTGAGGGTGTCTGGGAGCGTCCGAAAGCAGATGTCAGTTTTGGGGTTGTCTTTTTTTTTCCCCTAGGGGCTGTTTCAATCGCACCTAGGTGGCATCCGGTTGGCCCCTTGGGATCCAAACAGAAATTTGCAACAAGCAATGAAACCGCAGCGGGGGGGTGTGTGTCAGTGGGTGGATTCGTTCTCTCGCCTACTTGGGCCCCGATCCGGTGCCACGTGGAGCCCCCTCGCCCCCTCCTCCCCAAAGGGGAAGCAACGCGCGGAGCAGGGCGCGCAGGCTGGCAAATCCCAGAGTTGCTCCGCCCGCTGCCCAAGCTTGCCGAGCGAGGAGGCTGCTTAGCTGGCTGCCTGCCTCCGCCTCGTCCTGCTGTGCGCCCCGGGGGCGACGGGACTGCTTGGGAGCGCGCCTCCTTCCTGCCAGCCCGCCTGCTTTCCTTCCTCCGTCTGGCCCGGCCGGCTCCAGGCGACCGAGGGCGGGAGGCCTGGAGGAGTTTCCAACCACGGCGGCGGCAGAAGCAGGGTCTGCGCCGCCCTCTGGGCTCCGCCGCTTCTCTCGCCGGGTTATTTATTACCTCTCTCCCGCGGTGGCGGCGGCGGCGCGGCGGCTCCGGGGCGGCTGCCAAACTGCCGGGGGAGGCGGCGGAGGAGGAGGAGAAAGGGACCCCGCGCAAGGGGGATCCGGAGCAACGACGCCTCCCCAAAAGTTCCAGCTAGCCAAACTTTCTTAGCAGGGCTTTCTCCGAGGTGGGACTCTACTGTATATTATTTCTGACGCCCACTCACCCGCCGTTTCCCCCATCATCGGGAGCTAAGATTCACTCCTTGGATTCTTACCTAAGTATATTGCTTATTATGGGAAAAGAAAGAAACGGGTTGGTTCCTCCCTTCTTTCAGGGACGACCAGCTGGTGGACAGGAATTCAAGGGTGAAGCCTCTTTTCCTGGGCATAGAGGCAGAGAGCTGCTGCACCTGTTGGATTTCTGCTTGGCATCCTATGAGCGAAAAAATATAAAGCAGGGTTGGGAAACCTGATCTCTCCCGGTGTGCACAGCAACTGGAGGTGATGGGGAGTTGCAGTGTTGGCAACATCTGGAGGGGCACCCAGTTGCCCATCTCTGCGCTAGAGGCTTGAACAGCTGACAGAATTTGTTTGCCAGCATCTTGTGCCTTTGGAGGTGGGCCAGTTAATGAGCCAGAGCTCTTATCTTCCCTGTAAAGAAAAAGAAAAAGAAAAAAGATTTTATACCAGTTTATGTAGGAACATAGGAAGCTGACTTATCCATTGGTCCATCCTACTCAGTACTGTCTACACTGACTGGCAGTAGTTCTTCAGAGTTTCAGGCAGGTGACATTTCCAGTCCCAGCTGGAGATTCCAGCGATTGAGCTTGTCATCTTCTTCATGAAAAGCAAATATTCTCCCACTGAATTATGGTCCTTCCCTTAAGACATGGGAACATAGGAGCCTTTAGACAGGGTCAGAATATTGGTCCATCTGGCTCAGTATTGTCTGCACTGACTGGCAGCAGCTCTCCAGGGTTTCAGACAGCCCTGCTTGAAGATTCTGCGGAGTGTACCCAATGCAAGCTGTACATGAAACAGTACATGTCCCTTTGCCTTAGGCAGCTGAATATTTGGGTGTCAGTCCTGATGATGTCCCCAAAAATGAAAAAAAGAAGAAAAGTAATTTTCTTGACTCAGGGAGGCTCACTATGACACATTCTGAAAGTACCTCCTGCAAAGGAAGTCAAGTTTTCCTGTCGACATCTTCTTTGCTGCATTATTTTTTAAAAAAATGTTTTATTTGGTCAAGGGCTTGATACTCTCCTGTGGCACCTTATTCCAGTGATTTTTAAATGGTTTACAGGCCTTAATTAACATTTCACCCTTCTTCTCCCCCCACTCCCAGGGCTGGCTGGTTTCCCTTCATGTAGCTTGCCCCAGTTGTCAGGCTGTTAATTATGCAGCTTGTTGAAGGTGGTGTGTATGTGTGTGTTGTGGGGGGGCAGTTAAAAAGTAGGCCTTCTCTGGGGGTGATGCTGTTTACATTTCTTTTTCAGGCTTCTCCTTTTTCTTAAGGGCGGGTGTGGGGAACCTTTTTCAAGCTGAGGGCCACATTCCCTTCTTTACCTTTGCACAGTAGGCTGGTTTTTACTGTCCTGCATCCAGGCAACCAAGAATCATTTATCAGAATTCAAAGAAAAGTGGTGTGAAGGAGGGTGCAAAGTAGGGTCAGTGAGGGGTGTGGCTAAGGAGAATCCTGAGGGCCCTATAGGGCCACAAGCTGCCACACACCTGGGCCTTGAGGTTCTCAGCTCCATTTTCCAACTATGCATTTGCCTCAGAGGTTTGGTGCAAAGTCATGCGGTGTCACATCATACTTGCGACTATTGCATAGGTAATCAAGGGCTAAGAGTGGCAATGGTTGTATGCAACCTCCTGGATGAGAGGCACCACTTTGCAATACCAGTTACTGGGGAGCAACATCAGGAGAGAGCCAGGACCTCCAAGTTCTGCTTGTGGGCTTTCCATATGAACTTTTATTCGGAGGGGATACTACAAGACCAGTTTTTATTGTGGAATTGATGCTTCTCATGCACACGGGTTTTTTTTTTGCAGCTATATCCACACCATACATTCAAAGCAGTATCATACCACTTTAAATAGCTGTGGCTTCCCCCCAAAGGATCCTGGGAATTGTAATCTTTTAAGGGTGCTGAGAGTTTAGAGGAGATACCTATTCCCCACAGAGAGATGTAGTTCTAGAGTTCCCTGTGAAGAGGGATTGGTTGTTAAACCACTCTGTTAATTTTAGCTCTGGGAAAGGAAAAGAGGCTTTCCTAACAACTCACCAGCAAACAGCAAACTACAGTTCCTAGGAGTTTTCAGCCAGGATGGGTAGATAACCATTACTGTTAAACTGGTATAACAGTGTTTTAAATGTACCGGTATGTTGTGGATATGGCCCATAGCTGCCAAGTTTTCCCTTTTCTCGCGAGGAAGCCTATTCAGCATAAGGGAAAATCCCTTTAAAAAAGGGATAACTTGGCAGCTATGATATGGCCAGAGTGTTGTCTGCATCAAGATGCCAGCTTGTATTCCCTACCCAATTTAATCCAGATTTATTGGGGGGGGGGGAATCAATAGGTTAAAGAAACACAACGCCTGCTTCCGAGGAGCAGTTTGTGATATCTCCAGGGCGGATTTGCAAATTGCCTTGTCCCCATCCTGAAGTGCATAGTAACAATATGGAACTCACTCCTACAGGTAGTGATAGCCACCAACTAGTAAAGGTAAAGGGACCCCTGACCATTAGGTCCAGTTGCGGACAACTCTGGGGTTCCGACGCTCATCTCGCTTTACTGGCCGAGGGAGCTGGCGGACAACTTCTGGGTCATGTGGCCAGCATGACTAAGCCGCTTCTGGTGAACCAGAGCAGCACACGAAAACACCATTTACCTTCCCACCAGAGCAGTACCTATTTATCTACTTGTACTTTGATGTGCTTTCGAATTGTTAGGTTGGCAGGAGCTGGGACCGAGCAACGGGAGCTCATCCCGTAGTGGGGATTTGAACCGCTAACCTGCTGATCGGCAAGCCCTAGGCTCTGTGGTTTAACCCACAGCGCCACCAACTAGAATGGCTTTAAAAGGGGATTAGACAAATTCATGAAGGATAAGGCTATCAATGGCTACCATGGCTAAACTCTGCCTCCATGTTCAGAAGCAGCAGTGCTTCTGAATACCGGTTGCTGGAAACTGCAGGAGAGGAGAGCGCTCTTGTGTTTGGGTCCTGCTTGCTGGTTTTCCACAGGCATACGGATGGCCATTCTGAGAACAGGAAGCTAAACCAGATGGGCCATTGGCCTGATCTATCAGGCTCTTCTTTATTTTTTCTTCTCCTGTTCTTAAGCATCCATAGGTGGGCATTGCGTGAATCAGTATGCTAGGCTAGATAGCCCTCTTTGGTCTGTTCTGGCAGGGCTCCTGTGTAAAGGAAGAAGCATGATGTGTCGGTCAGAGTCAGGAGAGTGGCTGTTGCAGGCACATCCTCCTTGGGGGCTTCCCATAGGGGCCTCGATAGGCACCTCCAGTGAGTAGGATGCTGGACTAGATGCTCCTTTGGCTTGATCCAGGAGTGCCTATCTCCTGTTCTTATTCATGATACCTTTATCAGAAGAGAATTTGACAAATTTATAGAGGTTAGGGCTAGCAATGTCTGCTAGGTACAATGGCTATGTTCTCCCTCCACTATCAGAGGAAAATGCCTCTGAATACCAGTTTCTGGGAATTGCAGGTGGGGAGAGAGTGCTATTGCGCTCAGGTTCTGTTTGCAGATTTCCCACGGAGGCACCTAATTGCCCGCTATGAGAACAGGACTGGACTAGATGGTACTTTGGCCAGATCCAGCAGCTGAGCTCTTTCAATGTTCTTTTTTTTGCACTCAGATCCCCACCTTATAGCTTAGCATCACCCCCTTCTCCATGTATTTCAACATGGCTTTGTGCTAGTGCTAAATGTCAAGCATCTTACCCTGCGCCTTTAATCTCCTTCCCGGCTCTCTCCGGTTCGGTTCGTCTCCCTTTCTCCCCGTCGCACCACACGAAAGAGGAATGGACGCAAATATCCTTCCCCCCTTTTGGCTAGCAGTATTTCTTTTCCACTTGCTGCCTCCTCGCTGTCTACAGGCCCGCTAATGTCCCCAGAGCTCCCAAGCCCATTTATTTTCCCATCCGCTCTCGGCTGCCTGAAGCGGGGCTAATGCATCCCCAAAGGCCTTTGCTCCTTGTTAATTACACCGGGAGAAGCCATCGCAGCTGCCATGTGTGCATCAGGACCGTGGCTGGCAGGTGGGCGATGGCAGGTGGGGCACAGGGGAGGGGGGGCAAAGAGAAATCAACAGGCTTGAGACCCAGGCATACCAGAGAATGTGAAGGAGCCACACAGAAGTTTCCCACACTCTTGTTCAAACCCAAGCTCTAAATAATCCTTTCTACCTTTGGGACACACCCACCCATGCTGGTTTTCAAGGGTCCTGGATTTATATCCATATAATAACAATGTTTGACATAGCACCATATACTTTACATGCATGCAGAGACAGGCTTTGGTGGATTGAGCAGATGAGACCAATAGTAGGAGGACCAAATGTCAAGAAGGTGGTTTCTGCACGTGCTGCAGAGGGAAGTGAGGGGCAGATGGGGCTTGTCAACCTGGGAAGGTAACCCATCTAGGAGAAGGGAAACTCTGATCCTAAACCCCTGGTGCTTTGCGGGATATCTTTGGGAGAAGAAAAGCCGGAGGAGTAAACTGTACAGAAAAACAAGGTTGGAGCCCCTAAGATGGTTGGATGGTGCCTTGTACGCCTCCTTCTGAAAACTGCAGCCAAATTGGTTCCAAATATATTGCTTTCGTTTGGACCACATCAGCAAGGCCAAGAGGCAGGTCTTGTCTTCTGGGCAGCCTAGGACCTCCATACACACCACCTAGGCTTGCACCCTAGGGAGGTCTCTTTGGTGCTGCAATGCAGCAGTTTGACTTCATCCTGGGATGCACCCTCCATTCTCTCTTGAGACAGACTGATGCTAATGCAATATACTTTACAAAGGACATCATGCATGCCTTTGGAAATAGTCCTCACACAACAGCCCTGCAAGGTAGGCTGGTAGTACTGTTACTGCGGATAGAAGGTTGAAAGAGGGAGGGAGGGTTGGGAGAGAGAGAGAGAGAGATAATTGCCGCAAGTCCAGCTAATGAGTCCATGGAAAGAATGAGATTTGAAGCAGCCCAGTCTGCAGTGGCAGGTGGCACCCAAGGGGATTGGTGGGCCAGAAGGCAGGGAGACCAACAGTAGGTGCAGTCTGAGTCAGTGACAGGCAGAGCCAATTAATTCTAGGTTTGTCCCCATTCTCCTCCCTAATGAGTTCTGCAAGAGGCAACACTGGGACTAAGGAGGAGGAAGCTGACAGCCAGGGCCATCCCATTGGACTGGTTGTAAGAAAAGAGGCAGGGAAGTGAGGGCTGGCTGAGGATGGGCGAACAGCTCCCCATTTGCCCTGACGGACCAATCTCCACTGGATGGCAGAAGTCTTTTGCCAGACACCACGAAGAACTGCTGCTGCCAGTCAGAGCAGACAGTGCTGGGCTAGATTGACAAGTAGTATGACTAAGGATAAGGCAGATATTTCTGTGTCCTTCCATAGGGTGTGAGTCTTTAGCTAAATTGTCGAGCACACACACCTTTGCATGCAAAGGTTCCACTGAAAATCCTCAGGTAGCTAAACGTCTGCCTGGCTGAGACTCTAGAACCCTGGAGAGTTGTGAACAGTCCAAAATAGACTATAGTGAGCTAAATGGACCAACTGTTTGCATTGGTTGAAAGCAGCTCATGGGGTGGGGTGGGGAGAGAGGCAATAGGTTGGTGATCAAGCCTCAGATGCCAAAGGCCTCAGGTTCAATTCCCAGCATATCTGATTAAAAGGATCAGGTGGCAAATGATGAGAGAGCCCTGAAGAATTGATGCTGTCAGTCAGTGCAGACAGTACTGGGCTAGATGAACCAAGACCCTTTCACCAGCACAGCTTCCAATATTCTTCCCTGGGTAGAGATTGAAGGATCTTTCAGTTTTGGTTCTCTTGGTTTCTCATTTCCCCCCGATCTTCAATTCGGTTCTCTACATTTCTTCAGCAATTTTCCAATTCCCTTTAAAAAGAATCCTCATGAAAATTTTCCGGTACTTTAGTGTGAATTTATCCTAATAATTTCCCTTAATATGCACATCTTTTTGCAAGCAATATCTCCTACTATAAGGCCGCTTTTGTACATTGTTTTCACTGACATATTTATATTTATGCACTTGTTTCCCTAAAATATGCATGTTTGTAAATGTAGTGTAGTTGGAAAACTGCATTGCAAGATTCAGATGGCTGTGTTCCAGTCCTCAGATTGTTTCAGAAAGTGTAGATCTGATAAATTCAGCTTTAAATGTGAACTGAATTGAATTTCACTCTTGTTCTGGGCATGGGTGGCCTTTTAGGATGCCTGATAGTAGTGTACACACACTGGGCTTGTTAATAATAATAATAATAATAATAATAATAATAATAATAATAATAGGAATAAATATTCTCATCATGATCCTCATTCAGGGTTGTTTCATTCTGCCACGAAATTGAAAGAATGGTTGTAAAGTCCGCTTCCGTCGCTGAGTTACAATAGCACTTAACCTCGGTGAACTGAAGGGATAAGAAATGCTCAAAATCTCATTAGAATAAGCTTACATTGTCTTTGGCTTGGCCAGAGAGAGAGAGAGAGAGAGAGAGAGAGAGAAGCTTTTGGGCGCCTGGAACCATCCACTCCAGACGTGCCTAGTTTTAAGTAGAGGAAGAACTGTGGTGAGTGTGTGAGTGTGTGTGTGTGTGTGTGTGTGTGTGTGTGTGTGTGTGTTTAGAGACAGAATTGCCTTGGAGTATGAATATTCCTGTGTTCAGCATCTGAGTACTATGGCCACATCCTCGCAACACGATTGTGTACACCCCTGCATATTCCTGCATTGCAGGGGGTTGAACTAGATGATGCTCAGGGTCCCTTCCAACTTTACAATTCTATAATTTTATGAGGCCCTGAGTTATGTCAAGACCACCCCGGTCTCTGAGCAGTGAGAGACTCCAGGGGTACCTGCACTTTCCCAGGGTTTGGTTCCCATGAAATGAAGGTCACTGGAGACCGTGGTGTCTTTAGAATATACAGTATGGCTTCCTTTACACATACATGCAGGTCCCGCTATTCAAACACTCATAAAAAACAAACCTTGCTTATACACACCCACCCACCAAGAGGTTCAGATATCCAAACTGCAAGACCTGTGTGTAGTACTGTAAACAAAGAAGCTGCCTTATTAAACAAGCCTTCCTTTTTCATGTGCTGCTGGTCCACAGCAGCTGTTTCACCAGAAACCATGGGCAGGGGAAGGAGGTTGGCAGAATCGCCCCACCATGGCACACCGCTTTTTGTAGCACACTGCAATAGCAGCTGAGGGATGAGGTGACCTTTCCCTTAGCCTTTTGTTGAGCTATTAGCAAAGATGTTCCGTCAATGGGCATTAATGGCTAGAAGACCTTTCTTTGATGGCTGGAGGCTGAGATACTGTACATCTTGGTATGTATGTTTACTAGGAATGGACAAGTCTACAGTACTGCCATATCACCCTGAACATACTCAATCTCATTTGATCTCAGAAGCCGGGAGCCCACCTTGGTATACCATGTGTATTAGGGATGGGCAAATCTGTCCACTTCTGTCTTCTCAGTTTTTCCTCTCTTTTCATTTTTTAAAAAATTACATTCTCCACATTTCCACAGCGATGTTTTGTTTTATCCTCATAAAAAGAATCACTAGCATTTTAGTGTGGGTTTATCCTAATAAACACACATTTATATGCAGTTTTGGTTCACATATACACATTTTTAAAAGCAATTTCCCCTAATATAATGCATAATGTGAATTGAAGGAGAGATAAAAGTAAGAATTCCTTCATGCAGCACTTACCGGTAGTTAAACTATGGAACACACTCCCACAGGAGGCAGGGATGGTCGCTGATCTACATGGTGTTAAAAGAGGATTGGACCGCTAAGAAACCCTTTAATAAAAAAAGGGGGGGGAGGATTGGACCAATGCACGGAAGAGAGGGCTACCGATGGCTGTGCTGTGAGTCAGGCAGTGATGCTTCTGAATCCCAGATGCTGGAAACCACAGGAGGGAAGAGGGTTCATAGAATCATAGAATCATAGAGTTGGAAGAGACCACAAGGGCCATCCAGTCCAACCCCCTGCCAAGCAGGAAACACCATCAAAGCATTCTTGACATATGCCTGTCAAGCCTCTGCTTAAAGACCTCCAAAGAAGGAGACTCCACCACACTCCTTGGTAGCAAATTCCACTGCCGAACAGCTCTTACTGTCAGGAAGTTCTTCCTAATGTTTAGATGGAATCTTCTTTCTTGAAGTTTGAATCCATTGCTCTGTGTCCGCTTCTCTGGAGCAGCAGAAAACAATATTTCTCCCTCCTCCATATGACATCCTTTCATATATTTGAACATGGCTATCATATCACCCCTTAACCTTCTCTTCTCCAGGCTAAGGGTTCTTGTACCCAGGTCCTGCTTGCAGGTTTCCTATAGGCATCTGGCTGGCCACTGTGAGAACAGGAGGCTGAACTAGATGGGCCATTAGCCTGATCCAGCAGGGCTCTACTTATGCTCTTAATTCTCATTTTTGTATCTTATTTTTGTATGTTATCATCAACGCAGGGCCTATTGTTCAGTGGTAAGTGCACCTGCTTTTCATGCAGAAAGTCTCAGGTTCAATCCCTTGGTAGAGCTGAGTGAAGATGTCTGACATAATCCCTGGAGAGTCTTTGCCTGTCGATGTCAACAATGCCAAGACAGGTGGGCCCATGGTCTGGCTCAGTATAAAGCAACGGATGCTGCTTTATAGACTAAAACCCTCTGAGTGTCTTCCTCATGCTCAATGGGCATCCTTGCAAACAAACAGAAATGGCAACACCAACAACAAACCCTAGAGCAGTGTTTCTCAACCAGTGTGCCTCCAGATGTTTTGGGACTACAACTCCCATCATTCCTGACCACTGGTCTTGCTAGCTAGGGATGATGGGAGTTGTAGTCCCAAAACATCTGGAGGCACACTGGTTGAGAAACACTGCCCTAGAGGCTACTGGGTGTTTTTTTCCCCACAAGGAAAAGGACCCTGTTAAAAGCTTCACACACACACAAACACAAACAAAACAAAGGAGCTCCCCAAAACAAAACAACAACACTGGGAACAGTTGTTTACCCCAACTGGGCTACATTTCCCAGCACCCTTAACAAACTACAGTTTTATGATTCCTTAGGGGAAATCATGTGCTTTAAATGCACTGTTGGTATGGAGCATAAATCAGCACATATCAGGCTGGTGTGATGGGTTCCACATTTCCAGTGGCGTAGTAATAGGGGTGGGGGGGCGCCGCCCTGGGCATCATGCTGGGCGGGGGGCAGCAGGCTGGACGGGGCTGACCACCTCCGACGGCCGCCGCCATGGAGGAGAAGCCCCAATGCAACCGAGACTGCTTCACTCCACGGCTTGCTCGCGGGGTTTGCCGCGTTACATGCCTCCTGTGCATTGTGCGTCATGACACGTGACGCACGTGTGCGACAGACACCCTGCCCCCCGGTGGGGTGCCTTCAGGTTTGCCACCCTGGGCAGCCAGGCGGCTATCTACGCCGCTGCTCATGTCTAGATTTGACTGTATTGAGCTTGGAATCAATGGAGACTGGGGGTGGCTTGTTTATGTCGTTGGTTTTTAAGGTGCCGCAAGGAAACCCCCCCCCCCATTAGAAAGTTGTTTATCACATAACACACTATTAATCTGGCTTTACCAGTTACATGCCAGATGAAAGTGGCTTCTTCCTACTCCCATCCAGTATCTTTTGCTCCAAGGGTGGACAACCCACAACCCTCATCTTAATTTCATGAGAGGGTGTCAAAGGAAGGGGAGAAGGAGGTGGAAGAAAAAGAGTGAGAGATAAGGGATGCCACACCCCCTTTGAGATCTGGTGTCGCCCACCACTGGTTTGAGCAAAGCCCATGCCTTACCACCAGCACGCAGCCCCAGTCCCAGCTGACTGCCTCAAAGGGAACACAGCCCTTTGTGGAATAAAAGGTTCCAAGCCCCTTCCTTACTCTTTTGACGGGATTGCCCTTTCACTGTCTCTTGCACTGCTGAGCCTTTTGGCTTCACTTTGTAATTCCATCTCCCTCCCTCCCTGTTCTTCTGCCTATGTCTGCATCTGTCCTGTTTTTACTGGGCAACAAATGACTTGTCAGCAGCCGTACCAACAGGACAGCAACCAGAACCATGCCCAGGTCTGGTTTGTCACAGAGCAAGCTGGCAGTAAGTCACACTATTCAAAGTTGGAGTTAACTCTTTATTAGCAAAAACAGGATCTGCATAGACTTGGTGGAATTCCATACCTAATGAGCACAGGAACTCTTCCCGAGTAGGTCTTGCCCCATGGATCAGTTGCTGAGACTAAAGGTCCCCACCTCCCCCGTCTCCTCCTCTCTGGTATTATTTCCGAACAAGTGGAGAGTGCACCTGTGTGCCTGTCTTCACTCTTCCTGCTTCCTGTGGTTCTGGGAGACTGGGGGTGGTGTTGTGGGGAGTTTGTTGCCTATGACTCTCCCTTTCCCCACATTCCTGTTTCAGCTTCTGCCTCTGATTCTGGACATCTCTCTGCCATGATTCTCCCAGCTCACTAAGCCCTGTTTCCCCTTCAGCTTCCAACACCACCTCTGTCACAGTAGCCGGAGTGGACTACTTCAGAGTAACGACGCTACGCAGCTCTGCATTTTATTCTTTTATTGGTGCTGCGTATTTACAGTGCTGAAGTCATGCTATTTACACGGAGTGATGTGATCAGTCGGTTTCAGAACCTTCTAATGGCTTTTGGCGCGTCTTTCTCCAACACAAAAGCTTTGGCAGACCCATCCTCTTTCCCCTCCTCTTCCTGCGTAGTTCTGGCGTTGGGGGGATGGGTCTCCCCCCCTTATTCGCCCCTTCCTGTCCCACCTGGGACCCTGGCTCCTCTACTTTGCCTGAGCCTCGGACACGACTTCCTGCTTCCCCACTGGAATCGGAACTCTCTCTGCTTTCCCCTGTGCTCGGTGATTGGCTTGAACTCAGGAGGGGAGGGACTTCGCGATATCCCCTGTCCCTCACATCCACCCCCCTCCCAAGCTCTCCTTCACCCCTCCCCAGGTCCCCCCCAGGTGTCGGTGACGACTGGAAGCCTAAGAACTCAGTGCTTTCCGAGCCCATTGGTGTGAACACCTCCCCCCAGTCCTGCACGCCCCCCCCTTCTGCCTGGGAGGATTGGAATCCCAAAAAGTCTGTGGCGTCAGAGCTGGTGGGGGTAAAAATGTTCTGCCAATCTGCTCCTTCCTCTGACTGGGTGGATCTCGGTGACACCCATACCTCATCCTCTGGTTCCTCAAACTCCGCTTCCCAGCGCCATGGTGAACTGCTCTCCCGTGCTCCCTCCCCCTCCCCCTCCCTTTCCATGTGCCAGGGCTTGGGTCTATGGGGAAAGAGGGCGTGAAATTCTTCTACCATGAATTCCTCCTGTATCTGAGTGGCTGGGACCCATTCATTCTGGGACGGTGGAGCATCCTCCCATGCCATGAGGTACTCCAGTCCCCCCACCCCCCACCTTGAATCCAGGATGGCCGTGGCCTCATTGAGTTGCTCCCTGCCTTCCCTCTCCCCCCCTCCCTCAGGGGTTTGTTCGCTGTCTCGGAGCCTGCTGCTTTCCCTGTACGGCGACAGCAGCGATCTATGAAACACAGGGTGCACCCTCATGTCCTCTGGCAGTGCCAGCCTGTATGCCACCGGGTTGACCTGTTGCGTGACCGTGAAGGGGCCCAACCTTCTGGGCGCCAGCTTTTTGCATCGCCCTCTGATGGGAAGGCCCTCCGAGGACAACCAAACTTTGTCCCCCACCCTAATGACCTCCCCCGGTCGCCTGTGGCGATCTGCCCCCTTCTTGTACGCTTCCTTGGCTCTCTCCAAGTGTTCTCTAAGCTGCTGGTGCACCGTCTCCAGTTCCTCTGCCCAATCCTCAGCCTGTGGGCCCTCCTCCTCCTCCTCCCCCTCCCTCTCTGGGAAAGATCTGAGGTCACGCCCGTAATTGGCCTTAAAGGGCGACACCCCTGTGGAGACGTGCACCGCATTGTTGTAGGCAAATTCTGCCAGTGGCAGGCGATCCACCCAGTCCGTTTGCCGCTGGCTGACGTAGCATCTCAGGTACTGCTGCAGAATGGCGTTGACCCTCTCCGCCTGTCCATTGGTCTGCGGGTGTCTAGCCGTCGACAAGCTGACCTCCACCTGCAGGAGGTTCATGAGCCGCCGCCAGAACCTGGAGACAAATTGGCGGCCACGATCCGAAATAACCCTTAAAGGTAATCCATGCAGTCTGAATACGTGATCCACAAACAGTTTGGCTGTCTCTTCTGCAGAGACCGCCCTGGCACACGGTATAAAGTGGCCCATTTTGGACATGAGGTCCACCACCACCAACACTGCGGTCTTGCCCCTGGACGACGGCAGGTCTGTGATGAAGTCCATGGACACTACTTCCCACGGCCTGTGCGGTGTGGCTAAGGGCTCCAGCAAACCTGCTGGTGGCGCTCTGACCACCTTTGCCCGCTGGCAGGTGTCACAGCCCCTTACATAATCCCTCACATCCTCCCGCACCCCTGGCCACCAGAAGTGTCTCATGACTAGGTGAGCGGTTTTGTCCCTCCCAAAATGACCCGCCGTTGGGTTGTCGTGCATCTGCTTGAGGACCGTACGTCTAAGCTGGGTGGTGGGCAGGTACAGTGCACCCTTGTAGAAAAGCAGCCCCCTGCGTTCTGCAAAGTCTTTTGCCTGCTCCCACCCCCCTTCTCAGTTCTCTGAAGATGCGGTTGGCAAATTCATCCGCTGCCGTCAGTGCTGTGAGTTCCGCCTCGCTCACCACTGCTGCTCCGCAGGACCATGCTGACGGGGGGAAAATGTGCCTGGGTGCCGGTGGCGCCTCCTCCTCCATGTACTCTGGCTTGCGGGAGACGGCATCCGCCCTGACATTCTGCTCTCCCGGGATGTAGTGTATGGAGAAGTTGAAGTTCGAGAAGAACTCTGCCCACCGTATCTGCCGCTGGTTGAGCACCCTGGCAGTTCTCCAGAACTCCAGGTTCTTGTGGTCTGTGCACACCTGGATGGGGTGCTTGGCGCCCACCAGGAAGTGTCTCCAGTGCTGGAACGCAGCGTGGATCGCAAGAAGTTCCCGATCAAACACCGTGTAGTTTCGCTCTGGCTGGGTCAACTTCCTGGAGAAGAAGGCACAGGGTCTCCACTCTCTGTTGGCATCCAGTTGCAACAAAATGGCGCCCACAGCTTTATCAGAAGCATCTGTCTCCACGCGTAGGGGCGCGTCCTGAACCACGTGGAACAGGTTCTGGTCTGAGGTGAACACCCTCTTGAGGCTTTCAAACGCTGCTTGCGCCTCTGGTGTCCACCTGAACTTCTGCTTGCCTCTCAGGCAGTCAGTGATGGGAGCCGTAACGCGAGAGAAGTTCTTGATGAACTTCCTGTAGAAGTTGGCGAAGCCTAGTAGGCGTTGGGCATCTTTGCGCGTCCTGGGGCTGTGCCAGTCCAGGATGGCCTGCACCTTGTCCTTGTCCATCGCCAGCCCCTTGTCTGACAGCTTGTAGCCCAGGAAGTCCACCTCCTTGGTGTGAAACTTGCACTTCTCCAGCTTCACATACAGGTGGTTCTCCTTCAGGCGCTGCAACACCTCCCTGACATCTTTCACATGCTGCACTGGGTCATCGGAATAGATAAGGATGTCATCCAGGAAGACCAAGCATTTCCTGAAGAGGAGGGACCCCAGGACGTGGTGCATGAAGGCCTGGAAGCATGCTGAGCCCCCTTGCAACCCGAAGGGCATCACCAGATATTCAAAAGAGCCCAGAGGCGTGAACATCGTGGTTTTCCATTCATCGCCTTCCCGGATCCTGATCAAGTTGTACGCCCCCCTCAGGTCTAGCTTGGTGAAAATCTTGCCCCTGTGTGCCGCTGTCAGGAGATCATCCACTCTGGGCATGGGGAAAGCCACTGGCTCTGTTACTGAATTCAGCCGTCTAAAATCCACCACAAGACGGCGCTGTTGCGTGTCTTTCTTGTCCACCCAGAAGACTGGGCTGCCCCCTGCTGCCTTGCTTTCTCTGATGAACCCCCGCTTGAGGTTCTTGTCGATGAAAGCGCGCAGATCCTCCAGTTCCTGGTCTGACATGGCGTACAGCTTGGCTGGGGGTATAGTTGCCCCTGGCACCAGGTTGATCTGGCAGTCAAAAGGCCTGTGTGGGGGTAGGTGGTCGGACTCCGCTTCGCTGAAGACCTCCTGCAGGTCCCAGTACGGCTTGGGTATCGCCTCACCCCCTTTGATGTGCATGGTGGCCACCGTGGCTATCGGAGGCCCCTCCCCTGGTTGGTGCTGCATGCAATGTTCCAGGCAAAAGTCCGATCCAAAAGTGATGCATCTCTGGTGCCAACTGATGGAGGGGTCGTGGCGCGCCAGCCAGCTCATGCCCAAGACGATGGGGGGGTCTGAGATGGTTGTGACGTTGAATGCCAGTGTCTCTGAGTGCCTTCCCACCGTCATTCTCATGGGGGGGGTTTGATGAGTGATGGCCCCTCCCAGCAGCTCTCTGCCGTCAATGGTTGCCACGTGCAGGGGAAAATCCAGCTGCAGAAGCTGGATCTGGTGCTCTTCTGCAAAGTTTCTCGAGAAGAAGTTGGCTGAGGCACCACTGTCAATTAGGGCGAGGACCGTCAGGGGATAGCCATTTGGGAGCGTGAGCGTCACTTCTAGAACCACTCCTGCTCTGGGAGGGGTGGGCTGGCTCTGCTCCTCTCTGTGCGGGTGGGTGGGCTGGGGCTGATGTCTGCTGACTGTGCCTGGCTGCTGCCCCTTGTCTCCTGCAGCCAGGCTTTTCCGTTTCCCTGCTGTGGTGCTGCGTCAGTGGGGGAGGGCACAACCGTTCCCGCCTTTCCTTGCCACTCCCTGCGATGTGGGCAGTCTCTGACGAGATGCTGGGGGGAGTTGCAGAGAAAGCAATTCCCACCCCTTCCCTCCTTGCGTCTTGGCGCCGCTGGGGTTTGAAAAGCCCGCGCGCGCGCGCTATCAATCTGCATGGGTTCCTGGTCCTGACTGGCCCCAGGCGTGGCTTGAAAGGGTTTTTGGGGGAGTGGCTTCTCCTGCGACCGTGGGAACCAAGCCCGCTTTGCGCGCGTTGCTTGCTTGTCGCTCCACCGGGATTCCTGTCTCACCCCCACCGCCAGAGCCGCTTTGCTCAGCTGATCCATA
The DNA here is from genome assembly GCF_965207765.1 of Zootoca vivipara. Classification (NCBI taxonomy): domain Eukaryota; kingdom Metazoa; phylum Chordata; class Lepidosauria; order Squamata; family Lacertidae; genus Zootoca; species Zootoca vivipara. The sequence goes on from NC_142589.1 coordinate 14,323,753, forward strand.
TTACTGGGCTTTGGACCTCTCGAGAGCTCATCCTTCACCTCCTCATGCAACCCCAAGTAGAACGCCGCTTGCATTGGGGGTGACTCTAGTTCCCACCCCAATCTGTGCACCAGCATGGTGAATTTCGCCCAATACGCGCGAACTGTCATATTTCCTTGACGTAAATTATGAAGTTCCTCCTTAGTCTGGTCCATATGACTATCGGACGAATACATCGTTTTCAAACCTTCTAGAAATAGTTTGACATTCTTCATGCAAGGATTCTTTGTTGCGATTAACGGTCTTAGCCACTCCCTGGCTGCCCCGGTAAGGTGCTCCACAATAAACGCTACCCTGTGCTCATCATCAGGGAACTCAGCGTGGTGCAGCTCAAGAGCATACACAATCTCAGTCTCAAAGCCCTGATATTCCCTCGGGTCTCCATTGAACTTGCTTACTAGCGTCCCGGCTCTCCTTCCTGGCAGCACTTGGACTTGGGGTGCCCCTCCCGCCTTGTTTTTCTCTGCATCCAGCTTGTTTTGGAGGTCTACCGCCACCGCCCTTAATTCCTGCTCTCTTTCCTGTAGCGCTCTCACCTGTTCCGCAAGTTGTAGCCGGTCGTCCTGGACCTTCTTAGTCTCTTCTTTAGCTGCCTTCAATTCCCCCTGCGCCTGCAGCGACAGCTGCTGCAGTTCTTGCTGGGCTTGCTCCGCGATCTGCCGCCATTTCTCCGCCTCTGACACGCTCATCCCGGCAACTCCAAAGTAGCCCAAAAAGGATTAGGAGGTTGCTGTCACAGTAGCCGGAGTGGACTACTTCAGAGTAACGACGCTACGCAGCTCTGCATTTTATTCTTTTATTGGTGCTGCGTATTTACAGTGCTGAAGTCATGCTATTTACACGGAGTGATGTGATCAGTCGGTTTCAGAACCTCCTAATGGCTTTTGGCGCGTCTTTCTCCAACACAAAAGCTTTGGCAGACCCATCCTCTTTCCCCTCCTCTTCCTGCGTAGTTCTGGCGTTGGGGGGATGGGTCTCCCCCCCTTATTCGCCCCTTCCTGTCCCACCTGGGACCCTGGCTCCTCTACCTTGCCTGAGCCTCGGACACGACTTCCTGCTTCCCCACTGGAATCGGAACTCTCTCTGCTTTCCCCTGTGCTCGGTGATTGGCTTGAACTCAGGAGGGGAGGGACTTCGCGATATCCCCTGTCCCTCACAACCTCTTCCCAGTCTTCTCCCTCTGACCATTCATTGTTGTCTCACCCACCCCACCCCGGGGTCTGAGCCTTCTTCCCTTGGTGGTTCCCCAGCTGGTTCTTCCCACCATCCCTCCACACCCAACCAGTCCTTGACATGGTCCAAAATCAGAATCCAAGCACTGCATAGGCTTTGGCCACTGCATGACTGACTACAGCATGCTGCACTAGATGGACCTTTGAACTGATCCAGCTACAGGGCTCTCCCCATGTTCTTAAACTGTGACTTGCTCAGCAGCAGGGGGGAAAGGAGGAGCAAGGGCAGTAGTCAACAGCAGGCTCTACCATATTGGGGCCCTAGTGACTGATGCCAAGCCTGGTAATGTGCCTGCCTGATAGCTCCAGCAAAGTTTGGGCACAGTTCCTGACAAGGGCGTACCCACCACGGGGCAAGTTAGGGCAGCTGCCCTACTCTAGAAGCAGGGCTGGTGGGCAGAGGCGGAGCACAGCCCGGCGGAGCGCGAGTTCGCCATTCCCGCCGCCCTGCGCCGCACCCTCCCTCCAGCTCCCCGTCGCGCCCTCAGGCAAGGCCAAGCACGGCGGGGAACCAGGGAGCGCGGCGCGGTGGGCGGAAACGCTGAACTCCCGCTCCGCTGGGCTGGGCTCCGCCTCCGCCCACCAGCCCTGCTTCTAGGGAGGGGCACAGCCCGGCGGAGCGCGAGTTCGCCATTCCCGCCCACTTTGTGGCCCCTCCCCTTCCGTGCCTTGGCCCCTCCCCTTGCCCCCCCCCTAGTTTTGATCCTGGGTACGCCCATGGTTCCTGAGTGCTTCAATGTGTGCATTTCTTGGAGGAAAGGGGCGGGCAGTAGGTAAAAGGTGGGTTCATAGCTGCCAAGTTTTCCCTTTTCTCGCGAGGAAGCCTATTCAGCATAATGGAAAATCCCTTAAAAAAAGGGATAACTTGGCAGCTATGGGTGGGTTCCCACCTTGCCCCTCACTTCTGTGCTGCAACTCAGAACCTTCTTTCAAGACTACAAACACAAAAAGGGGGAGAGAGAGAGAGATGAAACAGGAAACTCAGGTGCCAAACGGCAAATGTAAGCAGAAAGGCCTTGTGATTCTGTCTTTGATGGGCTCAGGCTCTAGGAGAAGCTCCCAACTGCCACCCAACTCCCATCAGTGATTGGGTTAAAAACAGAAGCTGCCCTGTCCAGATAAAATAAAAAAGGAAAAAATCTGTCTAAAGCTGGCCCTATCTTGTAGCCAAGCAGGTGGCTAGAGGCTGGAAGAAAGGTGAATAATTTTTATTGTTATATTTAAATCTGAAAACAGAATGGCTTGCTGTTGGGAAAGATATTTGATTCAATTTGCATTGAAAGGCAAATTTATCCTAATGTACACTTTACCAAAACAAGCTGGTTGCTCCAGCTTAGCCGCATGGCGCTCACAAGCCATTCTTGTGTTCCTATACTAATAATTTAGGAACTTTCACCACTGTAACTAAGCCAGTTTTTACTCCCTGTGCAACTTTTTTCTGAATGCTGTATGGAAAAGCACATGAATCTGAGTTTGGAGAGTTTGTAAGTAAGCCATTTTTAACTTACCAAATGTGTGGCTTTTTTTCTATGCTAAGGGAAGAAAGGAGTTTTGGAACTCACAAGGGCATGTTTTAAAGGTCTAACAGCCCACATTCCCACATTTTACTTTGCTGAATATCTTGTGATTTTAAATCTCTTATTGGGTTCTCTCACCAAAGAGTACTTGCCCCAACCCTGGATCTTGGCATCCAAGGAATTCTCATTTTATACCGATTTTTCATTGCAACCAACCGTTCTTCCAGCAGAGATGCATCTGTTGAAGTCCTTTTTATGCCAACAGGCCTATGCAGTTGTTTAATATTTTCTTGAGTAGCCAGTCATTTTTAATGATTGTTCTGCCCTGCTTTTAATGTCTCTCTATATATTGCTGTGCGCATGCACACACACACATACCAATATTTTATGAGAGGGCAGTGTAGAAATACTTTGACAAAAAGATAAATGAAACCCTGATGATCTGTGAGCTAAATTGCAAAAGTGATGCAGAACAGTGATGACCTGAACTTAAAATATTGGGAAAGTGAGAAACTTAGGTGAGAAATCGCAGTCAACAGATTTTGTCCACCCCTTTCTGGAGATTGGCTCTTTACTGCAATTTCACACGGATTCATTAAAGCGAGGTCCAGACTGACTTGCTGTGGCAAGAGGGCTGGCAACCTCCAGGGCTTTCCTCTCCCCTCCTCTACTGTGCTAACATCCCATTGCATCGGTGTGATACGCTACAGTAGGCCTGTCATCGAAGACTTATGCCTCCCCTTTGATGAATTGCAGGCGTGTCTGTCTCGGAACTGCCCTTGCAGGAGTCAGTGATGAGTAGTCAGCAGGAGAGAGAAGGGACAGATGAAGCGGACCAAAGGGAAATTGGGGCTTCTCTCCTCCACCCTCCGCGCCCCCCCACAAATTCCTGCTGAAAAATAATCATTGTTAAGGGTAGGCTTCCCCTGTCTCTCTATGGCTGCACACACACCATAGATTTAAAAAGCACATGACTTCTCCTTATGAATCCTGGGAACTACAGTTTACCCCTCACAGAGCTACAGTTCCCAGTACTCTTGCTAAACTACGAACTTAAGAAGAGCCTGCAGGATCAGGCCAATGGCCAGTCTTCTCCAGCATCCTGTTGTTACCATGGCCAACCAGATGCCTCAGTGGGAAACCCACAAGCAAGATTCGAGCACTAGAGCATTCTCCCTTCCTGCGGTTTCCCATCCACTGGTTTTCAGAAGCATTGCTTCCTGCAGCCATGGACAGCCTTCTCCTCCATGTCCAGTCCTCTTTTAAAGCCTTCCAAGTTGGTGGCCATCGCTGCCCCACCTGTGGGAGCGAGTTCCATAGTTTAACTTTGCGCTGCCTGAAGAAGCACCTTATCTTTTAGATTGCAGTTCACATGGTACCTTGTGGGCAGGGAGAGAGAAATAATGTGCATTAAATGTGCAGCCTTTATCTCTTTTACAGACATATAGGTAGGCATGCCTGCCTTTTTCTGTTGATGGATACACATTGCCCCTCACCAGCACTCACAATTGGCTAGTTGGCTTATTTTCAGAGTGGGGCCCACAGCTGCCTGACTCACAGCTGGTCATTGTGCATGCTAGCCTGAAGCATGCTCCTGGCTTGGAAAGAAAAGCAGGATTGTCTAGGAAAAACCTTCGTGGTGCGTAGCCTCGCAGATAGACTGTTGGGTGTAGGAGCTAGGAAAGGCATGGACACATTAGCCACTGGTATTGCTGATGCCATGCTACAGAGAAGCCTACAGAATGGGAAGGGAGTTGGGTGGTTTTTATCTTCAAATGGACGGGGAACCTGGCCTGGAGACCAAAAGCAGACCTCTAGGGCTCTCTGCCTGGCCGCTAGGGCTATTCTCAGGCCACACCCCTCCTCAGCCACACCTGCTTTCTTCAGGCCACACCCTTCTGTACCCTCCTTGAGTGTTTTTGCTTGCCTTGAAACGTGTCCTTGGACCCTGATAATGCCTCTTGCTTGCCTTGATAGAGTCTCATCGTGTGTGTGAGTACATCTAGAAACTAGCCTGCTGCACAGAGGTAAAATGTACATGTGTTGCTCCGCCCACTTTTGCCCCTGGCCCCACCCACCAATGGCATGTGGCCCCAGGAAGGGAATGCGACCCCCAGTTTGGAAATAAGCTTCCCCACCCAGACTTTGACCTGGCTGTCTCTTGCCCTTCATTGGTGTCAAGCGCCACTTTGCCCTGCTCATGGTCAGGGTGCCTGGCCTCTGACTGAACTCTGTATAAAACATTCACCAAGTCAGCAGTGGAGGCGGAGAGAGGCCACCTGTCTCTGTTTTGGTAGAGTTTCGCTGTGGGTCTTTAATATTCCCCCCCCCCGGGTTTTTGGTTTTTTTGCTTTCTCTGTCTTTACTTCCCTTTTCCCATCTTATCGGAGTTTTGTTTGATTAAAGCTCCACGTTGAGTGGTTGTCATGGCAATGGGTTTACTTCAATTAATCCCTTGCCTGGGGAATAAGACTAAAAGGATGAGGGGGGGCAGCAGAGAGAGGGAGGAAATAAAGAAAAACAAACAAACAAGCAAACAAAAAACTACCGGACACCTGATAACAGAGAATCAAAAGAGACCCATTGAAATCAGTAAGACTGTGTAACTTAGGTCCATTAATTTCATTGGGTCTCTGCTGAGCAGGACTTAGGTCCTACCTGAACTAGACATCTAAAGCACTATCATACCACTTTAAACAATCATGGCTTCCCCCAAAGGATCTTGGGAAATGTAGTTTGCTAAGGGTGCTGAGGGTTGTGAGAACCCCATGTTCCCCTCACAGAGCTACAGTTCCCAGAGTTCCCTGGGAAAAGAGATTGAATGCTAAACCACTCTGGGAAATGCGGCTCTGTAAGGGGGAATCGGAACTTCTAACAAATCTCAGCACCCAGAACAAACTACAGCTCCCAGAATTATTTGGGGGAAACTGTGCCTGTTTAAAGTGGTGTAATACTGCTTTAAATGTATGGTGTGAATGTGGCCTTGCTCAGGAAAGGGGGAATGTTTATTGCATTCGTGGAGATTTCTTCTTATGTTCCGAGAAATCACTGTGGAACTTTGGCCTTTTTCGGTCTCTGCTGGATTAAAGCAGGCGAAACCTGGGATCTTTCCAGTAATGGTGTTTATTTTAGTTTTTTTAAATAAGACCTTATATCCTCAGTGCTTCGAGCCCCATCGCCCCACCCAAAGCCCCCCTTACGCCCCCCCTCCCCTTTGGCGGCTGTTCCTCTCTGAGCTGTCAAAACATCTCCCCTAATGAAGTGGTCTGGCCTTAGGCTAGTCTGACCTCCAATGCTGATCCCACCGAACAGGACTTTGGTGGCGCTTGCCCAGCTGCCCTGCACAGCACATTGAGGCCTCATGTGCCTGGTGGTGCCAGACATGGCCTGGAGCAAAAGAGCTAAGCCTTCTACAACCTGGTGCACTCCAGATGTTGTCGAACTACAACTCCCATCAGCCTCGGCTGGCACGTCTGCTAGCTAGGGATGGTGGGAGTTGTAATCCAACAACAGCTGGAGACCCAAGTTTGAAAAATGCTGTTATAGGGTCTCAATTGGGACAGAAGCTAAAGTCGAGACCAGGAAATAATTTATCAGCGGCTGTCAGGGGCATTATTAGAAGGTGGATGCCATTTTGCACACTTGCATACAAATTTACTTATTGTTTTTATCTCTTTCCTCCAGCCCGCACCCCCAAATTAAATCCCTTTACGGACATGGAGGCTGGCGCTGGCCCACTAGGTCAGATGGGACACAGCCCCACTAACCTAGGATACCAAGCCAACACCCAACTACTTGGCTTCTTATTTATATCCAGCCTTGGATGTGGCACTGCCTGTCAGATTCGTCGTCATTCCTTTACTACCACCCAGTCCAGAGCTGAGAAACACTGGGCTTTCATGTGGTTGAGCTCAGCTGACCAGAGAGGTGTTTTGGTGCTTTATTAAAACCAGGCAACGTTGGAGGGTCTTGCAGCCCTCCAGATGATTAGGACTAGCCTAATGGGCCAGTGGCCCATCTAGTCCAGCATCCTGTCCTCACAATGGCCAACAAGATGTCTGTTGTTACTGACTCCACACCACCTCCAATTAGACTTTAGAGAGTCGTATTTAGCCTCTGGAATAGTTTCTGGAGAATGTGGTAGCCTACAAGAATACAGAATTCAACAGTCCCTGTGTTAGCTTTAAGCAGAATAAATCTGTTACATATCCTGTTTGGGTTCTACAGTATACAGGGACCATAGCTCGTCTGCAAAGTAATGAATATAATCTTTGCAGGAGCTCAGTTGCTGGATAGGGTGGGAAGCAGACTTCCTTGCAAGAGATTATTTCCGCTGCATTCAAGAGAAGCTGATAGGTTGCAAAGGGCACTGTTGCTCTGTACTTAGCATGCATAAAGTGTTGAGTTCGGTATCTGGCATATAAAGCTTAAAAGTCTAGGCCAGGGATATAGGGCTCTGTAAAGACTTGATGTTTTGAATAGTCTTGTACAGGGCTTTTTTTCTAGTTCCAGTGAGTTCCGGCTGGAAAAAAGCCCTGGTCTTGCAAAACTGCACCTGGTCCAAACTGTGGTAACCAGATTGCTAACAGGAACTAATCACTTGGGTTTAAAGAACTATACATATGCAGCTTTCCAGCCACAGTTTAAAGGAACAATTTAAAATGCTAATTTTGCCCTTTAAAACCTTAAATGGTGTGGGACCAAGGTGCCTTAAAGCAATATTCTCCAGCTTTTATAGACCAAGGATCCACCTTTAACCCCAGTCTGCAAATGGGACTTGCTCTAAAACATTTTTTAGCATACGTGTGAAGTTTTGGGCCTTATCTTTCTCCACCAGGAAGGAAAGAAGAAAGTGGTGTTGGTGCCACAGCGGCAACAAAACTTAGTTTGGGGTGTTGACCCACCTCTTGAAGATGAATGACTCAAAGAACACTTCCTGTGTATACATCTGAAATTGTTGTTGGTTGGAGGACCTCTTGAGAGTGTGTCTGCTTTCCTTGGTTGGCCAAGTGGTTACAAGGGATAGGCCTTTATTAATGGAGGCTCTCTCTTTGTGGAATTATTATTATTATTATTATTAATTTGTTACTGTTAGTTGCTTTTCCTACAAGGTGACTTGAATCAACTTACAAGAATACCATTTAAAACCTCAATAAATACCTAAAACACAACAATTCAAATAAAATACTAAAAACACAGTTAATCAAGGCAGGAGGGCTCCAAGTCCCACTCCAGTAAAAGAGACCACAGTACCATTCAAATTAAGGGCCAAAAGCGAGGGAGAGGGAGTCCAGGATAGGACACAGGGCCGGCTCTAGGTAGACCCCCAGTGGCGCAGTGTGCCAGGGCGGCGGGCTGGTAGGCAGGCGCGCGGAAACCATTCTGCGCCCTGCGAGGGCGGGGGCGCCAGAGCGATCTCCGCCCCTCAGCACCGGGGTGAGCGACCTGCTCGAGACTGCCCTGATAGGACACCCTCTCCCGGTATCTAGAACTGGATAAAGATGGTACCAGGCATGACTCCCTAGGGAGAGCATCCCAAGGCAGGGACACAAATGAAAAGGCCCATCCTTGTGTTGCCGCTCTCAGGACCTCTCATGGAGGGGGCACATGAAGAAGGGCCTCCAGTGATGGTTGCAGGGTCCAGGTTCATGTGGGGAAAGGCAGTCCTTGCAGTACAGGGGTCTTAAACCACCTAAGGCTTTATAAGTCACTTTCCAAAGGGAATAGCCAGGCTTGCTTACTGCCGCATTCAATTGCTCTTCTTGGCTCAGCTGATTTTACGTTATGGCTTAATTGGTGGGTTTATATGCTGTTGGTATTTATTATTCTTTCTTTATTCATTATATTTATATACTGTCCTTCACCCAAAGATCACAAGGCAGTTTACAATATAAAAACACAAAAATGCATAACGTAATAATAATGATAATACCCCCCCCACACACACACACATAGATCATTTAACAGCCAAGGCCCTGTTTGGGGAAAAAAATGTTTCCATCAGATGCATTAAGATATGTAATGAAGGCAGCAGGTGAGCCTCCCTGGGGAGAACATTCCAGAAATGGGGAGCATAGGAGCCAACTCCTAGAAACCAAGGGGTCTTCGCCCCCAATAAAATATTTGAGCCCCCCCCCAAATTTATAAGCATTGCAATTCAAACAGCGGGTGGGGTGCGCAGTGATGTGACGCGAGTTTGGGGGCGGGGTGCACGTTTTGGGGCGGGGCGGGCAGCGGCGATGGTGCCCCTGGGATTGCGTTGCTCAGGGCGCACCGCCCCCATCTTCCTACGCCTCTGAATTCAAATAGTGTGTGTGTGCTGCATCTTGTGATTGATTATGCAAAGCGGGGCTTACCTGGAGCCCCTCAATATTTTATTCAAGTTGTCACTGATGTCACCTTTTATAGAAATTGAGTGGGAGGGTTGTGGCACAACAGTTGCAACCCCAGCATCTTCAGGTAGAGCTGTGAAATATATCTCCCTGCCCCCTGGAGCCCTGGAAAGCTGCTGCCAATGTGTCAACCATGCTGAGCAAGATGAACCAAGGGTCTAAAGCAGCTTCCTATGTTCCTACTTCAGACCTTTGCCTACCCAGTTAGAATTGCAAGGAGTAAAGCTAGGGCAGACCTTAGTCTGAGTGTCAGGATGCGGTCAACGACTCCCAGCTGGTTGCCCAGGAAAGTATAAAGACAAGGGAAGGTTTCTTGCCATCCTTTTTTATTCAATAATTAGAGGGAGAGGCTATAGAACCCAGCCTCTTGGATAATAGTATTGTGTCCCAAGTGAATCTCCACCCCCGTCTCTCCCACTTCCTCATTCGTCACTTCTATGGGTGCTGCTATGTGCCCTCTGTCGTTGAGCTCTTTGCTCTCCTACTTTCAAGGCTCACTGGGTTCTGGGAAAGGGGCATCTGGAATGCTTCCTAAAGACACAGTGTCCATCAGCTGTTGCCCCTCTACTGCTTCCTCCTCCTCCTCCTCTCCCATTATATCCCGACTTTCCCCCTCATCTTCCTCTGAGCTGTGACCTCCTGCAAACCCCTGTTGTAAATCTAAACTGTCTTCCTCTTCCTCCTCCTCCTCCTCCCTGAAAGCGTCAGGCTGGGGAGGCGGTCTCCGCCATTCCTCCTCTGCCGAGTCCCTGACACTGAGTCACTTGAAAGCAATTACTAGCTGAGGAACTTACTCCAATTGGAGGCAGCGATGCCAACCCACTTGAAGAGAGGGTTGGACAAATCTTTGTAGGAGGAGAAGGCTATGTCAAGGGCTATTCATGGAAGATAAGGCTATCAATGACTACCAGCCACGATGGCTATGCTCTGCCTTGATGGTCATAGGCAGTAATGCTTCTGAATTCCAGCTGCTGGAAACTTCAGGAAGAGAGAGTGCTCTAGTGGGTTTCCCACAGACATTTGTTTGGCCACCGTGAGAACAGGATGCTGGAACAGATGATCCAGCAGACTTATTATGTAGCCAGAATAGGCAAATTTTGCAGCTGATGGATTTATTCTGTAATTTTGGATAATCCCACCTTTCCTTCAAGGAGCACGCAGCTCTCCCCATCCCCTTTTCATCCTCACAACAACCCTGAGAGGTAGGTTGGGCTGAGAGACTGTGACTGGCCCAAGGTCACCCAGTGAGGATCTGACCCCTGGTCTCCCCAGTCATAGTCCAGCACTCTAACCACAGCATCACACTCAGTTACCCTGCAAATGAGGGTGGACGGGTGCAGTGTGACCTTTGAGCTCAAAGGGTTCCCAAAGGGGTGCTCTAGTACTGGATATGGATGCAGCATCAGAAAGTTACCAAGTTGTTTTTTACAGAGCACAGCTGTAACTAGGGAGTTCCTCGCTGTGCCCTCCTTCATTCAGAGTCTCCTTCAGCTCTGACAAGATTGGCACAAGGCTTCTCTGACAAACCGCTTTTGGCGCCGGTTTGTCCTTGGCGACCAGCAGGGAGACAGAAAACTCTGAGCATCACTCTTTTCTCAGAGCTTTAGGGGGGCTGCTTGTCTACAAACAGTTTCAAATATTCCAAATGAAGGGTGGGAAACAGTTCATTTTCTGGTAGGCTGCCTGCCAAGCTTTGCCTCATCATCATCATTATTATTATTTTGGTGAGGGGGAGTGGGGAGGAAAGAATCATTTGTCAAAAAAATACAGCGAAATATTGGCAAGTAAACATGCAGTACAAAGTAATGTAATATTTTAAACCTTGCCATTAAACTTTTAATGGAAAGCAGTAAATGTGGCCATTAGGTAGGATATCTCCCTGACACACCCAAGTTGCGAACCACAAACCAAGATCACCACTTTTTTCTCCTTCCTCCATGGAAAAGGCATTCAGCAAGAAGGAGTGTCAAGAAAAGGTGTGGGGTTTGGGTGGGGGTGTTGTTCTGCTTGTGTTTTTAAAAAATATTTCTCCAGCTGCTTTATATTATAAAAGAACATCTGGACTGGATCATCCTCAGAACAGGGACATAGTGGCCCACTAGTCTGTCTGTGACAGCAGCCAAATACAGTTGTTTTAGGACAGGCAACTGATGGTCCCAGATCCACCCGCACAGTCATTTTTTTTCTTGGCCCCTACTAGTTCTGCCAATTTTTATTTTTAGAACAAATGTAGTATGAAATAGAGATCCAATTCCACACTTTGGGTTGCATTTGACTAACTTTTATTCAGGGTAGACCCACTGAAATTGTTCATTAATTTCAATGGTACTCCTCTGAATAAGACTAACATTGGAATCAACTCTTTCATTATTACATTTTTGGTTACGTTCTTCATATGTAACTCATGCCCCTATACTGTATATATTTAGATTTAGAGCTCTCCCTAAGGACATGTTCTCCATAACTTCCTTTCCTGACCTAGATTAATTTAAGAGGAGCCTTGCCCCTGGAACAGGCCAAAGGCCCATCCAATCCAGAATCCTTTGCTTATTTATTTTACATTTTACAAAATTTATATGGTGCTCAGTTTTAAGAAACCTAATAAGCGGTTTACAAAAACAAAACCTTGATTAAATTTTTGATTAAAAAAACCAGTTGTTTAAAAACAAAACATTGGCCAATCAGATGCTTCAATGGGAAGGCCGTAAACAGGACAGGAATACAACAGTTTTATGGGGCCAGTTTTATGATGGAGGTGGTGGTTCTGAGCTCCAAGAGTACTGTCTGGAGAACACAATGACCCTTGCGTAGTGTCCAAAACACAAGGGCAGTATCCAAAAAGGAGGGTCAGCCCCACCCTGGCCTGGAACGCCTTGTTCTCCTTAGAGGTCTGCTTCTGCAGTGAAAAGTTGCAGTCAGTCTGAGAACCTTGCCAGAGGACTGACATGATGTTTAAGATGCTTGTCCTGAAGGCAACATGGGCAATGCATTAGTGGAGTGGGGGACCTTGCGCTGACAGTTGTCCTTGCTAACTGGAGACGGTGGGAGTTGTGAACCCAACATCTTATGGTGGGTCTCAGGTTCGCTATCCATGATGTAGAAAATGTCCCTCTAAGTAAGATTGCCAGCGAGAAGATCACTTAAAAATCCCCCCCCCAAAAAATGTGCAGGGGCCACCACACTTAATCCAGAAGCCCATTCTTTCCCAACACCAGAGTTGCGATGAGACAGAGTAGAGAGACTTTCACTCTTGCTGCCCAAAACAGCAGTGAAAACAGCTGAAAACAGGTTCGGGCGGGGGCAAAGCCCCAGTGACACCCACTGACTACAAAGGCATCCAGAGTCCACGGATAAGAAGAGCAACCTTTATTAACCCATCCACCCAGGTAAATTTGGGCTTTTTTAAAAAAAAACCACGGGGGAGACGATTGTGTGGTGGAGGTGGTTGTCCGTCGCTTACCCCCCTCTCCTAGAGTCAGTCCCCCCACCTTCCACTTTTTCCGCCTCTCTCTCTCTTTTGCAAGCGCCTTGTGCTGTTTAAATGGGGCAAGTTGGAGAATCGGCAGCGGAGGGAAAAGCTTGTTAGGTCGGAGTCTCTCAGAACTCCACTCTTGACTTCCGAAAATATATCAATATATATGTTTCTATCAGGGGTGTCTGTAGGAGGAAACCCAGCCAAATAGAGCCCCCTTACTTCTAGTGAAGGCAAGGGCGTTTATTGGGGAGGGGGAATGGTCGACTGTGAAAGAGAATTTATTTTTTAAATTCTAAGTTGCTTTTAATTTCTAGCCTAGAAATTGATTTCCTAATCTCAATAGGCTTCGCTGGGAGGGGGCGTCGTTTGAGAAATATCCCCTTTCGCAGGTGCACGTGTGGATGCATGTGGGTGGGTTTTTTAAAATTATTATTAATAGCAGGGAGACAGACCTGTGGAAAAGTTGCAGGCTTGTGTGGGAGGGAAGGAAAGCTATGTTGCAAAGGGTGCGCTAAAGCAATTGCAATTTTTTGTATTAAAAAAAAATGCAGTTTAAAAAAAAAATGTTTTTTGCAAGTGGCGGGCCAGGAGAGTGAAAGTGCGTTACCCGCGTGGAACGGAGAGAGAAAATAAGGCGGGTGGTGGGGGTGGGGGTTGCAAGATTTTAGGTGACTAATATATTTTCTTTAAAAAGAAATAAAAAACCACTCGCACACAACCAACATAAGTCTAAATGGGAGATTAAAAATAAAACGCCAGGCAAACGAGCAGGGAGGGCTGCGTGGGCTGGCAGGGCAAGCCAGAAGGGGATACTCCAGGCGGGGAAGTGGGGGGGGGGAGAGAGAGAGAGAGAAAAGAGCTCGCTAGCAGAGGCGCAGGGTCGATCCGTGGCTGGGGGGGGGGGCGGCGGCGGGTGTGTGTGTGCGTGGAGATCAATAAACCTTTGGCGACCGAAACCATGTCTCCGGCGGCGGCGGCAGCTGTGGCGGCGGCGGCGCCCTCTCCCTGGCCAAGATGTCAAGTATTAACCCGGAGGGGCAGATCTGCCGCCGCTGCCGCCGCCACCGCTCTGAACTCCTCCCGGGCGCATTAAGCTCGGGTTGCTGGCTGCGGGATCCCGGCGCCCCTTGGCTGCTGCGCCGCTGGGGAGCTTTGCAAGCGGGTTCGCCGCCGCCGCCGGCGCCTGCAAGGTGCTGCTTGTGCTGGGGCTGTTGCTGGTTTTGCTGCTGCTGCTGCTGCTGCTGCTGCTGCTCTTGCGGGAGGCTCATTCCAAGCGCGCAACTTGCAGCCTGGGAAGAGCCGCCGCCGCCGCCGGCTGAGCGCGCCGCTGTCGCCGCCACCATGCCGGCCATCAAGAGGGAGCGCCCGGACCGGGAGGAGCTGGCGCTGGCCGCCTTTAACCAGCCCATGGAGACCTTGCCCGACTACCTGGTCCCCTTGGCGGCCGCCGCCATCCCCGTGGTGACCCCGCACCCGCCTGCCTACGAGCAGATCTTCGCCACCGCTGCGCACCACCAGCACCACCACCAGCACCACCACCATCAGCAGCAGCGCGCTTACCTGGACTTCCACGCGGCGCCCCACGCCGCCGCCCACTCCCACCCGCACCCCCTCCCCGAGGACCTGATGCTGGAGCGCTTCTCGTCCATCCCGGATTTCCAGCCCTTCTTCGACAACGGCGAGCCTTGCATCGAGGTGGAGTGCGGCGAGAACAAGGCGCTCCTCTACATCAATAAGTTGTGCCAGGGCAGCAAAGGGCCCTCCATTCGCTACCGGGGCGAGTGGCTCACTCCCAACGAGTTCCAGTTCGTCAGCGGCCGAGAGACCGCCAAGGACTGGAAGCGGAGCATCCGGCACAAAGGTACCGACCGGCCGGCGGGGAAGAGAGCGAGCTAGCTGGGGCGGGAAGCCGGGGCGCGCGACGCGACGGGGCTGATCCTTACTACTTGCTCGGCTGGCTTCTCTCTGTGGCGAAAGTGCCGGCTTTCGAGGGGCACAGGGCTCCTCGTCAGGCGGCTGGTGGGGAAAAGTAGGTAGGGTGTGATTTTAGAAGGCTGAAACTCCCTTTCCCTTAGCAGAAGGCTGAAACTCCCTTTCCCTTAGCAGCCTTTGCACCGTCCCGATCTCGGATAAGGGAAGGGGGGTGGGCAGGCTTGGTAAGCGTTAGTTTTTCACAGGGCTCTTCGTTTTACCGGAAATAGTGTGCAACTGCTAAAATGATATGTGGCTTGGGTTCAAGTCTCCCCGCGTCCCGTTATCCCATAATCGTGTGGTGGGTTGATCGTTGTTCACTGAAGTGTTACGGGGAAAGATCTCTGTTCATGTTCAGAGGCACTCTGACTCCTTTGCTCATTCCCGGAGATTCGACGTTCTGGTGGGAGGGGCGTGACCGCGTTAACTATCGGCGCGTGTTAGAAGAGAGTCCCGTCAAACTGGGAAACTCCCGCGGTTTTCAGAGGGGGCGCGTTCCCAGATCCCTCTCCACCGCTGAATCCCTTGATGTCCAGCGGGGGCAACAGCTGTCGGCCAACGGGTGTGCGGTATGATGTTCCGCGAGGGTTTGTAAGTGCGTTTTTCACAAGCCTTGTCCTCCGCCTCACCTTTTATAAACTGCCCTTTTAACTTAGGGAAAGTCAACTGACTCAAACACACCTTTAGATGAAACTCGCCTTATCGTGCGTGTGAATGAACGAACGCCGCAAATGCGCTACACAGAACGGACGGCGGTGACGAAGCTTTCGCGCTTGCTTACAAAGTTGAAGAGTCTTATTGATGCGCGCCTCTTGTATTTTGTGGGCCAAGTAAAACCGTGGATGGATTATTTGTTTGTTTTTTAAGAGCGGCGGCGGCAGCAGCAGCATGTGCCCATGGGGAGGGGGGAGCTTGCACTTGTTGGGCGGTGGCGGAGTCTCTCTCGCGCGCGCGCCAGTTGCGGCGGGGGGGGGGAGGGAGGTTGAGGATTGGAAGAGACTCATCTTTCCTCCACTTCAAACCAGAGCCGCCTGGCGCGGACGAAGGACTGTCTGGAGCGCGCCTCCGAAGTGACCCGAGGCTGCAACTTCTCAAGGCCAGACTGAGCCGAGAAGCCGCCAGCGCTTTGGCGCTCGGAGTCTGGTGTGTGTTTCTGGGCTCTTTTTGTGTATGTGTGCGTGTGTGTGTGTGCGTGCGTGTAGTGGGGGATCGAAGCAGAACTATAAACAGCAAAGGGGTCGACAGACAACTCCCATCCTTTTTGGAGCAGCCTTGTGTGTTGTTTTCTCTGCTGCCCCGACGGCTGGTCCCCTTTGAGGCGCTGCTCGCCTGGCTGCGAAGTTGTGGTCTTGGCGCTGGGCGCCCTTCGCGGTTGTGTCTGCACAGCTGCTGTTTACGTCTAGCTCAGCCTGTGTATGTGTGAACGGCGCGCCCGCCTCGTCACCCCCTCTCCGCCCCGCCAAGCCGAAGCTCTTCTCCGAGTGTAGCTTTTGCGCCGGGGCGGCTGGGCGCGACTGGCGGGAGCGCTTTTCGCGCGGTGGCATCGCCTATCGCCGGCATCCCCCCGAATGGCAAGTGAAGCGCAACAACCTCGCTGCTTCCTGGAGGGAGGAGGGGTGTTCCAAAACGCAAGGTTCGTGTTTGCACGTAGCGTGGCATTCTTAGAGGGCGCGATCCTAACTTGGGAGTAAGCCCCTCTGAACTCTGCGGGGCCGACTTCCAAGTACTGTATGCGTGTGAGAGAGGTTGCATTTTTTTACGGCGTCGCAATGAGCGGAGCTGCTACCCCCTCCCCCCCACACACACCTTGGACTGGCAAGAGGCACGTGGACCTGTGGTGTCCCTCCTCCAACCCGCAGTGTGGCGTCTTCCGTGGCTTGCTGTTGATCTGCCGCTTGTGTCCCGATCCGGGACTGGCCTCGATGTTTTGGAGTCGCCCCTTCCGCCGACGCTGAGGTTAAGCGGAGGAGCGGGTCGGGTCGGAGGGCAACCGCGGGTCTGCTGCTGCGCCTGCTTTGCTCTGGAAGTGCGCCTGTCAGGCTTCGGGCGTGTGGGTGGGGGGAGTCGCTTCGGCGAGGGCTGATGCGAATAGAAACCGAAATCCCGACCCCAGCCGCTCAGTCCGGATCCACTAATGCGCCGAGGCAGGTGGGTGGCGGCGGCGAGGGAGCTGGTGAGTGGGAGGGAGGTCTGTACTGGCGGCTGCTCCTCTAACCTCCTCTTCTTTCTTCCTCCTCCTTTTTAAGAATTTGATTTCACAAAATCTCCCTACACCTTCGGCCCAGCGACTTTCCCCTGGAAAAGTGGAGCCGCAAGCGGGTGCGTCGTTGTTGCTCTAGTGCGAGGAGGCGAGGATCGCCCCTGTGGCTTGCATTGGCTCGCGCTCTCTTTTAAACCCCCCCCCCCCCGCGCCTCATTTTATTTTATTTTATTTCATTGCTCGGGGAGGCAGCTGATGCTGGGGCGAAGCGGGGGCAGGAGAGCTGGGTGAAGGAGGTGGGAAGCCCAAGAGGCGTCCGTCTTGACATGTCATTAGCCGAGGGTTGTATGTGTCACGCCGAGGGTCCCAAGAGCCATTAGGAGGTGACTGACACCTCGCCTTGTTTATTGATCGCCTCGAGGTGGAGGAGAGCGGCTGTTGCTGCCGCCGCTCTAATGATGCTCCTACCCCCTTCCTCCGGCCGTCTTCAGGAAAAGTCCCCTCATTCCTCTGAGGAGGAGGAGGGCTGGTGTTCAAGAGACGGAGAAAAGAGTTTTTCAGGGGCAGCGGGGGCTAAACTCCCTGCCTGTCTCTTCAGCCTGTTGTTTGCCTTTCTTTACCTGCATTCAGTTGTGTGTGTCTGTGCGTTTTATCCTTTGAGTGCTGGCGTCATGGCTGTGAATTGCAAATGCAGGCATCTTGAATGGTGTTTGCTTGATGCAGGGGGAGGCGGGGTGGGTGCAGAGCAGCTCTGCTCCTCCAAGGCCTCTCCTTTTCAGGGTTCCCCTATTATTTTTCAGCCTGGCGAACATTTTTAACAAGGTTAGATAGGGGCTAATGAGCGCTGCTACTCCTTTTCATAATTTCCACAGGGTACAAAGTTCAATTAAGGTGCAAGGCAGGGCCCTGTAAAGGGGGGGGGGGCAGTTAGAGGCTGGCTTGTTTTGTGCTAAGCCTCTCAGTCTGTCTCTTTCTTTTTAAAAGCCGAACTAAATACTTGTTTTGTTCTTTCCATTCCCCCATTCCCCTCTTTTTTCTTTTTCATCCAGGGAAAAGTTTGAAGACTCTTATGTCCAAAGGAATCTTACAGGTACATCCTCCAATCTGTGATTGCCCTGGGTGTCGAATTTCGTCTCCAGTGGTAAGATGATTGCGAAAAACCAAAATGAGAACGCAAAGCAATAATTTTTCTGTTTCAATATTTGGCCACATTTCTATTTGATAATCTCTTTTTCTATCCACACACACCCCGCCAGTGTGCACACTGTTTTTAAGTATATATGTGACTGCTGGTGGGAGATGGGTTTGTGGTCCTCAGTGACAATTGAGAGAGCTATATCCTGTGATGTTCTTATGCTGAATGCATCTAGTTTTAGCTCCATGTTAGAGAGGAGGGCTCAGGGTTGCAGCCTCCAACAGGCAGGCAAAACTGCTGTTCAAGGATGCCAACTCAAGTATTTGTGAGTTTTCTATCAGCTTTCTGGTATATTATTCAGCAGTGCAAAATAGTCAATGTAAGAGGATTTGAAGTTAGATTATGATATCGGAATGTGCATGTTGTGGAACTGTGTTGGCAAAAGACTGGAAGAATCACAACCCTATCTTGAAAAAAGAAGAGAACACGATGTTCGTTTTAAAAAATTGTGGGTTGTTTTTTTTGAAAATGGAAATGAACATGTTTAGTAGGGTTCAATTAAATGCAAGGCCCCGTTCTCCACTGTTCCGATACTTCAATCAATGAGACATACTTTCATGTAAATGTACTTACACCCAAGATCACTTAACGCAGCTGGTTTTGCACACTCTAGCACCCTGCTGTATTCTAAATTGGAATGATGAAACGATGGGGTGGGGTTCCGAGCCCCACACCTTTCAAATCGTATTTATGGGCAAAGAGAGGATTTGCAACCCACATTGTGTGCATAGAATCTGGAGCAGGAATCCGTAATTCTCCGCTGTTGAAGAGTGTGATGTCATTAAGAGTATAGGGTTTGGGTTTCCATTTGTGATTACTGAATTGACTCGCATCAGTACTTTTTGACAATTGCATGGCATCCTACTTTTTTCTGGTAAAGGTGGTGTGATATAACACAAAGTGAGGCTTGTTGAGTAAGATCTGTGTATCTATAAACATTTGTAAATGAGCACTGAATGCCAAATGAGGATTTGTGGGTCTGTGAAGTGCAAATGTGGTTATTGACAGCTGAAAGGCAGCTGATTATTTGCAGTATATGGCTTGGTGGTGGTATGTTCATTTCCAAAAGTTCCATTACGTTTTGTGTGTGTGTGTGATGAGGGAGACCCCGGGGTCATCACAGCAAAACATATTTGAGGCAGGTTTAAATTCATAGTGTAGATGTGCTCTTAAGATACCTGATTTGAGGATGGCCAGTTCTTCAGCCTTGGAGAGCCTGATCCTACCTACCCCAATTAAATTGTATTGGCAGTGGGGGGCAGGTAATCTAGGCCTGTTTATATTATCACTCACCAGCTTCAGTAGCTGTGTTGGGGAAAGTCCAGAGCCCCCAGGCTCTAGACACTGGGTGGGCTTTTCTTCTTTGTACAGTGGTGGGCACTTCTCTGACTGGGACGTATGAGATCTAGAGGCCGCTGCCACATTGCAAATATATTGGGTTGCTCCTTTGGGAAGGGTGGTACCTGCTGCCTGAGAGGGAAAAATATGCTATTATGTTGTTGTTGGTGGTGGTTGTTATTCACCAGCAGGTCTCAGGGCAGGTTGCAACAATTTAACATTCAGAATTAAAAGCAGCTAAAACAAAATTCTCTTCTAAGAATAGGGTCCTGAAAACACACACCTCAAGTGTCAGAGGCCGGAGTAGGTAAATAGGTTGCCTCTTCAAGCATTCGTGGCAAGCTGTACAGTGAAGGTGTCAGACACACCTCTGTCAAGGAGGAAGTCCACGATTTGGGGGCTGCAACATAGAATGCCCCGAACTTCTGTGGGTAGCATAACTACCAAGACACCCACCCACCCCGTTTGTCTTAACACCCAAGAGGGTCTGAATGGAAGAAGGATATTTGTGAGCGCCTTAAATTGGGCCCAGAAACAATGGCAGCCAATGCAATTGTTTGGGGTTATATGGGTTCTAAAGACAACCTCTGTCAGTAATCTGGCCACTGCACTTTGAACCAGTTGATGTTTCTGAGTTGTCTTTAAGGTCAGCCCTGCTGTAGGCCAGGGATGGAGAACCTGTGGCTTTTCTGATGCTGTTGCACTCAAATTTCCATAAGTCTTAGCCAGCATGGACCGTGTCAGGAACAATGGGAGCTGGACTCCTGACAACCTCTTGGGGGCCCACAGGTATCCCCACCTTTGTAACATGCTCTAGCTTAAGTCATTCAGGACAATCCAGTTCTAGTTTAAGTTCAGCACGTCCAGAAAGGGATTAATTCAAGTTTATGCCCGTCCCTTCGCAGAGTGAACTAGTTTAATTCATTTTCATTTCACAGTTTGTCCAAATGATCCTTGGCAAAATAAAATAAAAATTCAGCATTCAGAATTATTATTATTATTATTAATTATTATTATCTCAAAGTGAGTTTAAAATAAAATTAAAACCAATATACAGCTAAAATGAAACAAAAACTAAAAAATATTGTGTTTACGTAAAAAAAAGGAGTACAGCACATCTCACCCACTGAAAGAGGCCGCCATATCTAAATGTTATAAGTTGCTGTGCTGAAGTATTAAATATACTTCAGAAGACTAAGGAAGCATTAAAAAACCACACAGAGGAATTGGATCATTTATTTCCTCCAGTAATAATTATATTTAAGCGTACAGGCCCAAAGAGTAAGAGAATGAACACAAATATGAACTTCACATCTTTCTACCCCACAAAACACTTACCGTGTTTTTTTCGTGTATAAGACCAGTTTTTTTCCTTTAAAAATAATGTCCAAAATTTGGGGGTGTCTTATACATGGGAGCGTCTTATAGACGGAAAAAATATGGCAATTCATCTTCAGTTTGTCCAGCAATTATGGGAATTATTTACAGGTGTAGTTTAGAGAGTTTTTAACCAGGGTGGATTTGATTTAAATCAAACTGATTTAAATCACGATTTAAATCACTAGTCAGTAAGGCTTGATTTAAATCATAGTTTTCTACATAAAGACTAATTCTTGCTGGTATAACTTTAATATGCAAGTAGATGAAGATTTTTAGAATAACAACTTTTCATATTAGTTTTTTATCCCCAGTTTAATAGGTTATTCATATTTGGACAACTTTACTGTTGTACTTAGGAAGGAGAAAAATAATCATTACCTTAATAATAACAATTTGAATAGATTTATTCAACTGAAACAATAACATTACAGCATATGTTATTTGCTTAAACAAACATCCATGTTTGTTAACTAATTTGGCTAAACAAAAACAATATATATATATTTTAAGAAACTTAGACTGTCAGCCCAGCCTACATATGAAAAACTTAAATACTGTCCACTCCAAACAATCAGAAAAATATTGTTTCTATTCTATTCACTGAACTTCTTGAAACTTAGCACTGAAGGGGTTGTTTCTGTATTCATAGGTTTGTAGAACAATAGGATTAAGGTCTTTTTCTCAACTCTGTTCATGTTATAACATTTTTGCTGTGAAGAAGAGGCATGTGATCTCTGTTGAGTCAAATTCAGTTTTGAGAACTGCAAAAGTAAACCAAGCATCTGTGATAATATCTTGTAGGCAGAGAAACTGCCCAATAATCTTACAAAAACCTCTGGAAGAGCATGGCATTGTGAATGGATTAATGGAATTTATTTACCCCCAAAATTAAACATATACAACCTTATTCTACATAATTAAAAAACTAATCTCTATTTCATGATGGAATAACCTTTGGATGGTAATATATTTTCCTCAAAAAGCATTTTATTTTAAAAAATCCAATTTAAATAAAAAAAATCAGATTTAAAAAAATCATTGATTTTTATCCACCCTGTTTTTAACTAATTAACTAAACTTGGTAATGCAGAGCTAGTTCACTTCAAGCACCGTTTGTGCTTCTTACGAAGTGGGGCTCTTTAGTGTCCAAATGTTTAGGCCCTAATAATTTTTTAGTCTTGTCAAGAAGTTACTGTACTTTATTGTTCTGCTGCAACAAATGTAACATGGCTACCACACTGGAAGGCTGGAGCCACTGTCACCCAAGGGTGCGTTCTAACAACAACAACAACAACATTAATAATAATAATTTTTATTTATGCCCCGCTCTCCCCGGCTAAGACCGGGCTCAGGGCAGCTAACATCAGGTATAAAAACAATTTATTAAAATGCAACTTAAAAACAGGATTAAAATACAACTTAAAATGCAGCATCATTTCAGTGGAAACCCAGAATCAAAACTGTTTTGGGGGAGAAAACGTCAAAACTTCACCAAGGCCAACTATCCAGACTGGTCCTACATGGGCCAGAAAAAAGCCTGGGAAGTCCCCAAATAGGGGTTCCATCACAGAAGGAAATGGAAAGAGGGGGAGGGGATCAGGCTGATTCCAAGCCAAAGGCCAGGCAGAACAACTCTGTCTTACAGGCCCTGTGGAAAGAGCACCCTTCCCTTTTTTGGGTGCTGTTGTGCTGAACAGGAAGTGTACAGAGTGGTATCTCCCCTTGCCACAAAATGGGAACTGTGGTGTAGTTAGTTAATTTTAGGCTTTTACCAAGGGCAGGCAGGGTTCGCTTTGGATCAGGTATATGGAACCTTTGACCCTCTGGATATTGATGAACTACAGCTCCTATCATCCCCCCCCCAAGCCATTGGGCATGCTTACTAGGGCTGATGGAAGTTGCTGAGCAACATATGGAAGGCCAAAGGTTCCTGACATCTGCTGTGGATGGTAATGTGTATTACTTCACCTATTTTAAATACGTATAGTATAGTAAGCCAACCCTGCTGTATTTGGAAGGCCCTTCTGCTCAGTACGACCGTCAACCTCTGCCCCAAAGCCCTTTCCTTAACGCACCAGTGAACTTGAATAAGAGAAAATAGGACCATTAGGACAAATGACACATTACCCCACCAACCTCAGACATCCCCCTCTCCCACCTTCTTACTTACAGCCAGTCCTGTTGGGTTGACCATAGCTGTCAGCTTCCTCCTTCTCAGTCTTATTATTGCCCCTTGTAGAATCTAGCAGTGAAGAGAAGGAGAAGAATGGAGACACATTTTGATTTACTTGGCTGTTACTGTTTGGGCTGTTTACTGTTTGGGCTTCCTACTCTCCACCCTGCTAGTCTCAATGTACGCCAGCCATCACTGATGGGAACCATGTCACTCAGAATTTTAGGCAACATTTTGCTGAATTTAACTTTGCCCCTTGGGCTTACCATTTCGGAAATGGACTGGATGAGAGCCAACAAACCGATGCTCGTTCCAAATCATACTGAGGTACTGTTAGTGGGCAGTTGCCTAGAATGGATGGATGGATGGGAGGTTGTCTGCTCTTGATGGGGTTACACATCCATCTGAAGGAGCAGGTATGCAGCTAGGGGGTACTTCTAGATCCTTTACTGTTGCTTGAGGCTCAAGTGGCCTTGGTGGCACAGAGTGCCTTCATCAGCTTTGGTTGAATGGCCTAGGTGCACCCCTATATGGACAGGGATAGCCTAATGTCTTTTGTCTATGCTCTGGTAACATCTAGGTTAGTTTACAACAATGTGTTATCCATGGGGCTGCCTCTGAAGACTGTTTGGAAACTTCAGCTGGTGCAGAATTCAGTGACCAGGTTGCTCACCGGGACAGGACGGTTTGAGCATATAACACCAATCCTGGCCTTGACTGCATTAGCTGCCAATTAGTTTCCAGGCCCAATTCAAAGTGCTGCATTTGACCTATAAAGCCTTAAACAGCTCAGGACCAGAATACCTCAAGGATCGCCACTCCTCATATGAAGCTACCCAGACCTTTCATTCATCATAGGCCCTTCTTTGTGTGCTTTCTCCATGAGAACAGGCCTTTTCTGCAGTGGCTCCCCATTTGTGGAATGCTCTCCCCAGGGAGGCTCACCTGGTGCCTTCATGACATATCTTTAGGCAGGGGTGGAACTAGGCTCTATTTCACCTGGGTCAAAGACCCAGTTTGGCACCCTCCCCCATGCACATTTGTGTGTGTGTGTGCGCGCGCACACACACACACACACAGAGAGAGACTGGGAGCCTCAATGGCACCCCTCTCGAGGCTTCACCCGGGGCAAAAAACCTGGCTGTCCCCCCTCCCCTGGTAGCTAGGGCTTTGCTTTAGGCACCAGGCGAAAACATTCCACTTCACCCAGGACTGGGGCTGATTAAACAACCAATGGCCTTTTAAACTGGGTGGGGTGGGGTGTTACTGCATTGTTTGTTATTATGTTATGTATTTTTGTGTTTTTATACTATAAACCGCCCTGTGCTTCTTGGATGAAGGGTAGCATATAAAATAAACAGACAGACAAAGAATACCCCACACATTCTGTATGTGTGGGACTAGTGGAGGTCAGCCACTTTGTCAGCCACTTTGCAAGGATTGGGCTGGTCAAATGGGTGCCTCAGACCCAGACACCACTCTGTGTTTGAACATGCCCTAAGAATGGGCATGAGCAGGGCAGAGCTGAAACGCACAAGATCAAATAGTCAATCTAAAGAGCTGTGGAGTCTCTTAATTAAAATAAGGGTAGAAACTTCTGAAGCTTTGCTTGCATGCTTTTGCCACATTATTGAGCTTCCGTGTCATTCTCACTACAGCCCTCCTTCCCCACCCTGCCAGCAGCTCTCTGAGAAGAGGACTATAAAGGTTCTCCTGGTGCAGATGATTACTTTAAATTGTTAGCCAAAAATAGTTTATAGCATGTAGAACTCCCTGGAATGTGGAGTACCTGGAAGTTTGGGTGGTAAAGGAAGTGTTTCACAGTTTGTTTTATAACTCTAGTATTATGGGTTAAACTTGCCTGCTTTTAATCCTAGGTGTCATAAGCAGTGTGCCATTTTCATGGTTTCACAGCAACAATGATAATTGGAAGCACAGCAGATTCAGGTTTCCTTGAGATGGTGATTCTATAACGCTGAAAAACATCACATTCATTTTGACAGCAACACAATTTATAGCTGTGGAGTGCACTAAATAAAATATTGTGTGGCTATTTACATATAAAATACATGTCTGAAGGGAAGGCTTGTTGGGAAGGGAAAAGGGCTTTTGACACATGGTTTGCTGAGTCTGCATTAATATACATTAATTGGTCCTTTATGATATATGGTACTTTCTATATAGGGTCATGCTAGGTTTGATGACTGGGGCGATTTTGTGGAGTGCATATTCACAAGGTGTTTGCCAATATGGGTCCTTGTGTGGCTGATTGCTGCACATTTTGGAAGAATGGCATGCTAACACCCGTCTGTGTACAATCTGCCAAGTGGCTACTGTGCAAGGGATCCAGAGAAACTGCTTTGTAAAAGCAGTTGTGAACTTTATATGGAGAATCCCACTTACAAAGGAAGTGTAAAGCATGCTGTAAAGAGAGGAGTAATAAGACAAAGAGTAAATTTCTACTCTGTGCTTGTGGCTAACTCTTCCTTCCTGCAAATATGAAATCAGTGGCACCTTCAGCATGTATAATTTTCTTTAGATCACACCTATTTGTCTTGATCGGCCTCACAAATTACTTCATACAATTTATTTCTCTCTCCCCATTTTACTAACCCAAGTGCCTAAATATCCCTTAGTTAGCCACATGTCAGCCTAAAAGAAAACCAGCCTTTACAATGCTTCGCTACCTGGTTGCCAGGAGTTACCGGTAATTCTAAACCTGCTCATAGCTGCCGAGTTTTCCCTTTTCTCACGAGGAAGCCTATTCAGCATAAGGGAATTTCCCTTAAAAAAAGGGAGAACTTGGCAGCTATGAACTTGCTGCAGGTGACCAAGCAAATGCATATGAAATCCTGGCCATAAGATCGTGGCTTTGGGTCTGCATACAAAGGTCTTCCAATGTATACTCAAAGATTATAGGAGCAAGATTTCACCTGTTTCTGTCAACATCAGGGGATGTTCCCACCCTGTTGCAATCTTGGTGCATGAAGCTTTTTCCCACTGAAGTAGAAAGAACAACAATATTGCAGAATTTGTGTGTGTTTGTGGCTTTGGATTGAGGCCATTGTCTTTTACTGTTTAACTTCTTAGGGAGGTTATCTTGATGGTTTTACACTAGGCTTTTCAAAAGCAGGGAAATATTTAACTTCAAAGTATCCTTCTGGGAGTCCATCCACCAAATAAAATCCACTCCACTCCCCGCTCTCTTTAAAATGCTGTCATGTCAGTAACGGTTGGTTCCCTTCTGGGAACGGCATGCTCATCAATCTTAGCAAGGCTGGAGAACAATGGGGAGTCTTCTAATAGCATGATGCAACCTCCCACTTTGGAGAAGCGCTGTAGTTTAGTGGCAGAGCATCTGCTTTACACGCGGTTGCACTTGGAAGGTCCCAGGTTCAATCCCCGGCATCTCCAGGTAGGGCTGGAAATGTCTCAGTCAGATACTCTATAGAGAGGCTTCTGAGCTAGATGGACCAATGGTTTGATAGCTCCTTGGAAGCAATGCCCCAGTGTATTTAGACAGCTACTCAAAAGTAACCCTGCAAAAGCATCCAGGTGAAGAACATGTGACCAAAATGAAAAGAAAAAAAACCCCACTTCCAGTGCCTACCTAAAAACCATCAGGGATGAGGCCAGTTATAGTGTCTATACAAAAGTCTCTAGGAAAGTTCATTATGGGGCTGCTGCCACAGGCCAAAACAGGGCCCTGTCTTGATTACCCTGACACTAACTACTAACCTTCTTTAGACAGTGGGACAAAAACAAACAAATCCAATGCCTCCAGTGATTATGAGTGTAACCAACTGGCCAGTTCACACGGGAAAAGGTGGTCTTTCAGATACCTTAAAATCCAAAACAGTGTAGGACAGGCAGGGCTGGTGAGTCTTTCGCCCTGAATTCCCATCAGCCACTGCCAGTGTGGCCAATGGTGTGGGATGATGGGAGCTGTAGTTCAGCAACATCTGGAGGCCCAATAGTTCCCCAACTCAGATGTATAATAGATCCGAGGACCAATACCTTGCTTTGTGCATTGCACTTGACTCCATTGTCCCTTGAGCTACATTTTGAAAACGCAGAGTAAACACACACATACATGTACCCACACACAATCAAATTACACAGTTATGATGGGGCTGCTGACTAAAACCTATGTTGGGGAAAACCCCCCCCCCCCACATGTGCTTTCTTTCACAACTGCTTCCTGGCCTCTTCCCATCTTTGATTATCATTTCCTTCCTTAAACATGGCAGGTGGGGTGTGGGGTGGAGAAAGGCAAACAGCACAATCCAAGGCATATTTGCACAGAAAGAAAAGTCACCGAGCAATGAGGATTGCAGCCGACACTTTCTCAGGCTGTGTGCTCTGAAGTCTGCCCCATTGAAGTGAATGGGATTTGTCAGTTGTAAACATAGATTGAAGACTGCAGCAAATGCCTGCTTATCATATTGCATGCTTATTGACAGCCAAACTTGTTAACTTTTATTTTTTAATAATAGAAAGTAAGGAGGAGGAGGGGCTGCTTTTGAGGGGTAAATGGCCTCCGCCTGCTCTCCCCATAGCCAAAGGGGTGAGCATTGAAATTCTCTAACCTGGAACTCCCTAATCAAAACAAAATTTAAAAATTCCTTCCAGTAGCACCTTAGAGACCAACTCAGTTTGTCATTGGTATGAGCTCTCCTGTGCATGCACACTTCTTCAGATACACTGAAATAGGAGTCACCAGACCCTTATATATAGTGAGATGGTGGGGAGGGGTATTACTCAGAAGGGTGGTGGGAATGGGAGATTGGCTGATAGGTGTGGTAAACCTGTTGACGACTGTTAACAACTGCAATTGGTCTTACAGGGAAAAGCAAGGGGTGAGATGGCTAAAAATAGCTGTATCATGTATAATGAGATAAGAATCAAATGTCTCTATTCAGACCAGGTCTCTCCATGGTTTTAAGTTTGGTAATAAGTAGCAATTCAGCAACTTCTCTTCCCAGTCTATTTCTGAAATTCTTTTGTAATATGACAGCTACTTTGAGATCTTGTATAGAATGTCCTGGGAGATTGAAGTGTTCTCCTACTGGTTTCTCTGTCTTGTTTCGACTACAGCAGACCAACACGGCTACCTACCTGTAACTGGAACTCTCTGTTCTTGCAAAGATTAAATTAAATTAATCCCATCCCCCATCCTTTCCTCCCTCCCCTCTGCTCTCCCTTTCTCTTGTGTCAAATCAAATTTGTAGTGTCAGGGGCTTTAATCAACCTTTGTGAATGGTTGGAGACCACATCAGCCACCCAGAAAGAGCGAGTGGGGGTTGGAACATTGATTTGAAGAGGAAATTGCATCTGGCTGTATAGATCCACATTTGGAAATCGGCTCAGCAGAAAGCAGCACACACACACCCCACACACTGCAGCATGTGCCTGAAGCTGCTTCTCAACTGATTTTTTCCCCTCTGAAACCTCATTAGGAAAATCCAAGAACTGTTTCACCTTGTGAGAAGCTGATAAGGAAGGGCCCTAGCTCAGTAGTAGAGCACCTGCTTTGCATGCAAAGGGTTCCATGTTCAATCTCTGGCATTTCCAGGTAGGATTGGGAGGCACCCTGGGCTGAAACCCTTGAGAGCTCCTGCCAGCCAATGTCTATCATACTAACCAAATGGTTTTGCTCAATATAAGTCAGCTTCCTTTATTCTAACCATTCCTTGGAATTAGGGCTGCTGAAGCAGAAAGGGCTGTGTTCCCCAGTGAATGGGGTTGCATCATAGGGCATCTTTATTACAGATGCCACTTGTTTACGCATTCATTTGGGCTCCAGGTAACATTTGTTAGGGAGTGGACTAGTGTTTAGGATTTTGGTGAGAGGAGTCAGGTTCAAATCTGCCTCCCATAATTATTATCATGAAATAATGATTCACTATTTCAGGGTCTGATTCCCACATGCATGTCCGTCAACTGATGCTTGGACACTTGGGGTTGTATCCAGTGCTAATCCCACTCAGAGTAGACCTGTTGAAGTTAATTGGCATGGCTAACACATATCCCATTGATTTAAATGGGTTTCCTGCAAGTAGGACTTAGTTGGCAACTGCTCACAATTGCTGGCAGCTGAATGTGTGAGCTCACTGAAAAGCATCATGTCTGGAGGGAGACTAAAGGTTTATTTTGAATGTGTTTCATCTTAATGGTTTATATCCCACCTTTCTGTTACAATCGCAGTTAAAGTAGCTTACAAAACCGAAATATAAACCACGAGATAAGTTAAAAATAAGATCCTTGACAGGCACATCCTAGACAAATGCAGGCTCCACCAGGGTTGTCCCATTCACCTGCATTTCCATCGCTTGCTGTTACACCAATCAAGTGTGAAGTTTGTGTGAAGTAGGATCTCTGCTTTCATGAAATCTTGGGCCTGCTTCTCACTGAGGCGATGAGTTTGCATATACAGTAATGCTAATCTGTGGTTTAACTTTAGCCATACTTAAAACAGAGGTATCTGACAGATTATCACTTAAACCAGGCATCCCCAATCTGCGGCCCTCCAGATGTTTTGGCCTACAACTCCCATCGTCCTTAGCTAAGAGGACCAGTGGTCAGGGATGATAAGAAATGTAGTCCAAAACATCTGGAGGGCCGAAGTTTGGGGATGCCTGACTTAAACCTTGGTTTGCCATGTTTCCACCTCCTGCTTCCCTCTTTAAAGGAGACACAAGCCGGGAAGAGCTTCTCCTTGCTCAAGGCACAGCTTTTACATGGTCACAGCTTCTTAACCACCATTCACAAGATGATGATCATGCACATATGATCCCAAGTACCGTATCTGTACAGCAACTGTCACAAGTTGGCTGGTGCAGCTCCTCCCACATTAAAGGTGAGTTTCCGGTCCACCCAGTGAGTCAGGTATGGGGAACCTTTGGCCCTCCAGATGTTGCTGAACTACAACTCCCACCAGCCCCTGCAAGCATGCAGCAACATCTGGAGGGCCAAAGGTTCGTCACACCTGCAGCACTTACGTGCTTAACCACTACTTTATGCCTGTTCCATCTGATGGAACTCCTGCAAAAAAATCTGGGCTGCAGTGCCTTTTAACACCTGCATGACAAGCAGAAATTCAACAGGTGACATAATTTTAACCCTATACTGTATCTGAAAGGAGATTTGTACTATACATCCAAAGCAGATTCAACACACATTTAAAGCACATGACTTCCCTGGAAGCTTCCTAGAGACTCTCCTCACAGATCTACCATTTCTAGCAAGCTTAGCAAACTAGAGTCCCCAGGTTTCCTTGGGAGAAATTTGTGTTGTATCTTGAGCCCCTAATGTCAGGGACAAGTAATAACTCCCCTTGAAGCATAACTTGTATATTTCACTGATTATATACATCATGCAGGACTGTTAAATTTTGTCTGACAGGCTGTAGGGCAGCAAAAGCTACTGAACGGCCTCTGAAGACCCTACATGTTAATGTATACTGTATTGATTTTGCAAGGAAATGTTTACAACCAGCCTATTATAGCAATGCACTTCCTACGTGTGCAATGCACTTCCTACTTCATTTCTGGTTTTGGTGTTATGTTTATCAGTTTCCATGTTTATGTGTATGGCTGTTTGAACAATTTTTTGTTGTTGATGCTGCCCTTTTTCTTTTCTGAGGCTTGAGCTCAAATTAAAGCCAGCCTGTCTGCTCTCTCCCTCTTTGTGATGCTGTTGAACTTACAAAAAGCAAAATATTTTGTGTGTAGGGGGGCGGAATTAAGCACTGGGGAAATTTTCCGCCCCACACATCACTGGGCCCCCCTGAAGGTGCCTTGCCCAGAGACCTACCCCCTCCCACCAAGCGTGTGCGCGCGCACAGACACACACATACAAGCAAGCTTGGAGCCAGCACTGGAGAGACTTGTCTAATCTCACAATGGATCTGTCTGTACTAGAACAGGCTGAAACGCAGACCGCATTTTACCTTGTGAATGGGAGTAGCAGGTTGTGCCTGCAAGTCAGGCATTAGGATCAAGGGGTGTGTCCCTTAAGAGGGGCACCAAAGCCCCACTCTAAGCATAGTTGTTCCAGAGTCCAGCTGAGTCTGTCCAAAAGAATTTTGGCTGCCATGTCCAGCACCTGGGCTTCTGATGAAATACCGTATATTCCGGCGTATAAGACGACTGGGCGTATAAGACGACCCCCCAACTTTCCCAGTTAAAATATAGAGTTTGGGATATACTCGCCGTATAAGAAATACGACCTGGCGTTTAAGACGACCCCCGATTTTTGAGACGATTTTCCTGGGTTAAAAAGTAGTCTTATACGCAGGAATATACAGTAAATACACACACAGAGGATTGTGCTGTTACCATCAGGTAAGTAAGGCTCATGGAGGTCACTTACTGGATTTGCTTGCATAAAGCGTATGCAGAGGTTAGAGGGAGGGAGCGCTAACCATTCAAGCGGTATAAGGGCAGATCCACGACATACATTCAAAACCCATGATCTTGGGAGCTGTAGTTTCCCCCTCAGAATTACAGCTCCCAGCAACTTAACAAGCGGGTAGCTCGCAATTCTTTTTGGGGAAAGTCATATGTTTTAAACATGTATCTTACAGCGTTTCTCAACCTTGGGGCCTGGGGGGGCCACAGCTGTCGTTGGACAACAACTCCCACTGGTCCTACTAGCTAGGAATGATGGGAGTTGTAGTCCAACGACAGCTACGGACCCAAGGTTGAGAAACGGCGGGTAGGCAATACGGTTCTGAAGAAGGTGCGCGACTTGCAGCCTCAACTCTTAGCGCGGGGACCTTGAAAAGGCGCCTCCAAGAATAATCAGCCCCCGCGATACAACATGCGGCGGGAGAGGCAACAAGCGGGAGTGACCTCTGACAAGTCTTCCCCGCCTCCTGCCGGCTGCAGCGCCTGCTGCCCTTTGCTTGCTTTCCTTTCCCAGCGAGCGGAGCCGCGTCTCGCCCGCTGCGGCTGCCTTGGCGGCGGCGCCTCCTCCTCCTCCAGCAGAGCGCGTCTCTCCCGCTCCTGCTGCTGTGCCGTCGCATCAATCAAGCGACGCAGCTGAGCAAGCCCACCCGGCGGCCGGGCGGCTAATCGGGCGGAAGGGCGCGGCGCTGGAGAGGAGAGGAGGCGGGCGGGGAGGTCACTGCAGGGGCAGGCGGAGGAGAAGGGGCCACCCGCTCCCCTGATGGAGGAGGAGGAGGACGAGGCCAACGCCGCCGCACTGGCTGGCTTGCTAGCTGCTTGCTTGCAGCGACAGCAGCAGGAGAAAAAGAGAGGGAGAGACCCGCACGGGGCCGAGATGAGTTTGCAAACTCGGTGAGTCTTCAGTTCCGCCGCCTCTCACTTTTGCACAGAGAAAGAGAACGGTTTTCAGGGAGCAGCCACCTCTCCTCTCTTGGGAGGGGGCGCACGGAAAGAGTTACTGTTCCTACGTTACTTTGAACTCGCATGAGCGAGGTCGCGCCCGCGGGGAATGCAGCGTCGTTGTCAAGAGCCAGCTTTTTACCCATCTCCCGCTCCTCCCTTGCGGGTTCAATGGAACGTGTGAAAAGGGCTTCAAAGTTAAGAGGCGGCCTCCCCAAGTAAGGAGCTCTAAAATGCACTTTGCAAGAGTGTGTTGCACTGTGCTGCAGCTTTCCCTCCCCATTCCATTAAAATTAGAACCTGAAAGCAAACCTCATTGAGCTTTATTGAGCTCAGTGGGCCTACTTATTGGGATGAAGTGCATATAAGGTCCCTTTCTTTAGGTGCAATCCTGTGTACACTTGCCTGGGACCATTGCATGTGCTACGCACACACCAGTGCAATGGAATTTGCTCCTTGGTAAGCATGCATTGAGGTTGCAGCCCATTCCCATGGGGAAATCTGTGGCTCTCAAGGGCTGCAACTCACAACAGCCCTGGCTTGGCTTGTTCAGTGGGGTTTGCTCCCAGATAAATGTGCATAGGATTTCAGCTGTAGTTACACGCACGCACACATTGTTGCATTGGGGTTGTTGTGATGGCCTTCGCACCACCAAGGTCCGTCCAGTAGTTGTGCACCAGCACACGCTTTCTCTCCAGCCTGCCCACATCTCAACTGAGGGCAAACACCTGTGGTTGTTAAGGAGGGGATTCTCAAGGCTCGCTCTGTGTTGTCAGGAGAGTGTTCTTGTTATGGTAAATCCTCCTCCTTTCCTCCCCCCCCCCACACCACCCTGAATTCACATTTGCAATCATTTTGGTCCCTGCAGACCTTTAATTATGCATGGCGAGGGTTTCTTTATTTGTGGTTTCACGCTGCTTTGAATTGGCGTTTATTCTGGTACATTGAGTTTGATTTATTGGGGGAAACGTTGAAATTACACCCTTTGGAGACAGCTTTCAGAGTCAGAATTCCAGTGCTTAATGGACGGGTGGCATGTTTGTGAGCTGTTCCTTGGAGGGGGCTGTGCAGGATTGGCCTGTTCTCTATGCTCTCAGGTGTGCTTTGCAGTCTGGTTTCTGGAGAGCAAGTGGTGGTGGCCCTTCGGCACAGAAAGTGGAAACCACAGAAAACTGAAGGTGAACACCATATAGAGAAACTAAGACTGCAATCCTAACTGGGCTCACCTGGGCGTAAGCTTCATTGAGTTCACCGGAATGTAGTCTGGAGTTGACATGGTTCAGGATTGCACTGCTGGTCAAGCCTGCTGAACTTGTCAGAGGGAAACTGAAAAGTCATATCCCCCAGTCCATTCTATTACTCCAATTTTGTGAAAACCTGTCTGTATGATTTTTTTTTTTGCACTGTATGATGTGCAGGTGTGATTG
This sequence comes from Zootoca vivipara, assembly GCF_965207765.1. Taxonomy (NCBI): domain Eukaryota; kingdom Metazoa; phylum Chordata; class Lepidosauria; order Squamata; family Lacertidae; genus Zootoca; species Zootoca vivipara. The sequence continues at coordinate 14,357,442 of NC_142589.1, forward strand.
CATAAGCCAGCTGAGTTCCTCTCCCCAGTTGCCACCAGCTTGTATACCTATAGACATTTTCAGTTCATAGAATCATAGAGTTGGAAGGGACCATGAGGATCATCTAGTCCAACTCCCCTCCTGCAATGGATGAATCTTTCGCCCAATGTGGGGCTTGAACCCTTGACCCTGAGATTAAGAGCCTCATGCTCTGGTCTAGTTCTTTGAGAGCATTTTAAAAAGTTGTGTAGAAGTTAGCTGGCGACCTTTTGAGTTGAGATGGTCATTTTGTTGTTGTTGTTGGTTTGATTTTGGAATTTATTTTGTATGACGGGTGGGAGACCTCAGGCTGAGGGGAGGGCAGATGAAGCCCTCCAGACACCTGTTTGGCCCTTTAGACCCTCACCAGCCTTGCTTCATTCCTTCTTTGAGTGAGTTTTTGCCCGGTTGGAAATGTGTCCTTGAACTCTGATGCCTCTTGCTTGCCTGGCTGGAGGATAGAGACGGGAGTCTGTGTGATCCTGTGCAGAAGCTGTGCAAAGGTTAAAATTTTTACGTTTGCTGCTCCACTCGCTTTTGCCTCTGGCCCTGCCCACAACTGGCACGCGGCCCTCGGAAGGTTGTCCAGAAAGGAACGCAGCCTTCGGTTTGGAAAAAGCTATCCCACTCCTGCCGGAGGGAAGCCATGGCAGTTCATGTGCAGACCCACAAAACACTTCTCATGGCCAGCACTGCTTCAGTCGCAGGCATGACAGTTCTGGCCACACATTTGACTGGGGAGCACAACCCAGGTTCAGATGGGCTTGTTAAAATCAGAGAGAGACTGGGGTGGAATTTGTGTGTGTTTGTGTGGGGGAAGAAGAGTAGTAGAGGAGCAGGAATGCAAATAAATTAATAAATGGGGAGGTCGGGTAAGCGGCCTCATCTTGTTAGTGATGTGTCAAGGGCAGTGTAAAGGTGAGCTCCGATAAGTAATTTCGCTGTCAAAATTATTTAGAGATGTCATTAAAACTGCTCGGGGGCTGTCTCCACTGCTTCAGGGCATGAGCGACTGTTTTTAATTTGCTGGTGGCTTGGTGTCCCCAACTCTGGCTCGCTGGCAACTGCTTTCAGGCTGGCGGTGGGGGGAGCAGCTGTCAGCTGGGACTTCACTGAGAACATATGCAAGGCACTTGCTTTAAATTCCCCAGCGGGCAGTGATGCTCTGCGCCCATCTGCCCCATAGGATCAAGAAAAACTCCCTCTTTCTCACCCCCCCCCAATTGGAATGTAGAAGCAACACCATCCTTTAAATATTGGCTTTCTTTTCTTTTCTTTTTTTGCAAGAGAGAGAACGCTCTTTCCAGCAGCACATGTAAACATCTTTAAAAATGTTTTGTCCCCCCCCCCTTCTCACTCTTCCACACATTAACTAATTCCTTGGGATGTTAGCTGGTGGTTCTGCTCTGTGCAGGCTGTTTCCTCCATCTAGACACTTGGCAAGGATCTGGCTGCACAACAGATGCCAGTGCTGAGCTGACCAGGAAGGGGGAGTCAGTGCAGCTGCCACCTTTCCATTCTCTAGTTTCCCTTCTCTCCTCTCCTCTCCTCTCCCCTCCTTCCACCGAAAGGCCTTATTGCTAAAGAGTTGCATTTTTTGGGTCAGTCCTAGTAGGGACTGTTTTGATCATTGGCTGTTATCATTCGTGTGCTGATGGGGTATCGTCCCATTGGTTCTTCTGTAGCCAAAGTCCATGGATAGGGGATCCGGTGGCCCTCCAGGTGTTGTACTCCAGTTCCCATCAGCCGCCAACTGGCACGGTCAGTGTCGTGGGTGAGTGGATTTGGAGTCCACCAGCATCTGGATTTCCAGAGATACATTCAACTTCCATTCCTTATCCTCCACGAATTTGTTTAATCATAGCTACTAGCCATGATGGCGATGCTCTCCTTCCGCTCTCAGAGGCAGCTTTTGGCTTTCAGGCAGGGGGGTCTCTCCCATGCCAGTATGCCTCTGACTACCCCTTGCTGGGAATTGCAAGTGGGGAGAGAGTGCTGTGTTGCCCTTAAGTTCTGCTTGCTGTTGCCAGTCAAGGCTTCCCATATGCATCTAGTTGGCCACTGTGAGAACAAGGTGCTGAACTAATGTCCTTTAGCTTGATCCCGGAGGCCTTTTCTTGCGTTCTTATGCATAGGTAGACACATCCATGTAGACTTTCAGTCCATTGGTCCATCATGCATAATAGTAATTCCCTTTTTGTACTACCCTTCTTCCTGTAGGAGCCCAGGGCTGTGAAAAGCATTGCAGTGAAAGCATCGGAAACTGCATTTCCAAAAATTAAAATTAAAATTAGTACCAGCTGCTGACTTTACTGCTAGCATTTATGCCTCAAAGGCCCAAGCAAATAGATGTATTTAATTGGCAACTAAAATACTATCGGTGTAGGGTTTGGACCCAGCTTCCTAGTTTTTCACTAACTGGAAGCAGCTCTCCAGGGTTATAACCAGAGGATCTTTCAAAGCCCACCTGGGAGATGCCTGGGTTTGAACATAGGACTTTCTGCATGCAAAGCAGATGCTCCTCCACAGAGCTTTGATTTGCCCCTTAAAAGACAGGAACTTAGGAAGTTGCCTTATAAAGAATCAGGCCATTGGTTCATCAACTTCAATATTGTCTAGTCTACACTGATTGGCAGTGGCTTTTTGGATTTCAGGCACAGGGTCTCCCACACACCAGGGTTTCAACCTGGGCCCCACTACGCTAGGGCCACCTTTAGCTCTCTTGTGATGGGTCTGATACACTAACAGCTATTGAGCCTCCTCTTTTATAACTACATCTTTCCCTTAGCTCTTGTTCTTGGCCCTAATTTGCTTCCCGGATGATAGTGAAGACGGAGCGGAACTCATGCCTCCCCATGGGTTGAAAGTATAATCCGATGCAGGATTCTGTTGTAACGTGCCTGAAGGAGGCAGAAGGGTGGGAATTCCCAGATGTGCAGAAGGAGAGCCTTGCGCACATTCTGGATATGGTTAGAGCCCGGAGTTTTAATTGCTCTTGATTCGTTTTGCACATGGCGGAGAGGGGAGGACACCCTTGAGCAAAAGCTCTTTCCAATCGGACTTGCCAAATTGGCCAGCGTTTCAACCAGACCGTCTCGGTATTTTAATTATCTGGATACATTTATTATTTAAAAGCCCAGTTTAGTAAATGAGCAATTGTATAATTTCCTATAAATGATCAGCAGTCAGTTTTTTAAAAAAATAATAATTCTCTACCTCTCAAGCCCTTCTCCCCAACCCAATTTTGTGGCTCTGAAAGCAAAATCCTGCCGTTGCAACATGTTTTGCTAACTGTTGTCCTTCGTTGCGTGCATCTGTTAAGCTTTGCATAATTTATTCAGCTTTCTTGATGGAGGCGCTCTATGCCTTTTGAAACTTTTGTGTGCAAACGGGGGTGCGGCAAGGGAAAATCCAGAGAGGGGAAGTGCTTGTGGATATTTTCCATTTTTTTTCTTCCTGAAAATAGAAGGTCTATGATGCTGTACTTCAGACTGGATAGCTTGCAATGGGGTGCTCCAGATCTAGAAAGGCCTGGAATATTTCCTTACCTTAGTTAGATTGGCACTGCTGGATCAGCCCAGTGGCCCATCTAGTCCAGCATTCTCGTAGTGGTCAACCCAGATTCCTTTTTATTGTGTGGGGGATGTGATTTAAATGCATGTTGTGAATGCAGCCCACCGGTCAGGTTTCACTAAATATGGGCACTTGCAGAAGCAACAGTCTTCTCACCTCCCTGCAAAAAGATGAGAATGAATGCTCTGTGAACGAGTCATCTGAAAGTGACTTGGCTGTGTGCATATGTTCTTTTTAGTTGGGTGTTCTTGGGTTTTGAAAAAAGAGGTATTGACATGGTTTTTTCCCCTTCCGCTCAGGAAAAAAGCTAGCTGAAACGCATAAGTTTATTGAAAACAACCCTGAGGACTCAACAGACTTTTTTTTTTTTTTACAGTAAACAACTTTTGGGGCAGCAAAATGGCAAATGCAATTCAATGTAAAGAAGTATAACGTGGTACATGTTGGAGCAAATTAAAAAAAAATATCTTAATTTCACAAGGACACTCATGGAGTCTGAACTAGGAAGTGATGGACCAGGAGCAAGTCCTGGGGGTCATAGCAGATAGCTCAGAGAAGACGTCAACCCCAGTGTGTGGCAGCCCTGGAAAAGGCAAATTTAATGCTAGGGATCATTAGGAAACGAATTGAAAATAAAACTGCCAATATCATAATGTTATAAAAATCTATGGTGTGACCACATTTACAGTACTGTACAGTTCTGGTCACCTCACTCCCAAAAAAGATACTGTAGAGTTGAAAAAGGTTCCGAATAGGCCAACCAAAATGATCAAGGGGATGGAGCAACTATCCTATGAAGAAGTGTTACAGTGTTTGGGACTTTTTAGTTTAGTGGAAAGGCAACCGACAGGTAACATGGTAGAATTTTATAACATTATACATGGCATGCAGAAAATGGATTGAGAAAAGTTTTTCTCCTCGCATAACAGTAGAACTCATGGACATCAAATGAAACTGAACGTTGGAAGATGTAGGACAGATAAAAGAAAGTACTTCTCTGTGCAGTGCCTAATCAAACTACGCATATCGCTCCTCCAGGAGGCAGTGACGGCTACCAGTTTGGGTGGTTTGGACAAATTCATGGAAGATAGGGCTATCAATGGCTACTAGCCATAATGGCTGTGCTCTGCCTCCACAGTTGGAGGCAGAAGTACTTTTGTTTACTAGCTGCTGGAAACTGCAGGAAAGGGATGAGTCCTGCTTACTGGTTTCCCACTAGCATCTGGTTCATCACTGTGAGAACAGGATGCTGGACTAGATGGGGCATTGGCACGATCCAGCAGGCTATTCTTATGCTCTTTTTAAAAACACACACAAAGAGTTTGAGAGTTTGTCTACTTTCCCCCCATCATGCCTACTCGCCTTCTGGAGCCTGTGTTCATGTTGAGTTAGCACTTGGTTCGCCTGTTGTGATACTAACCTTCATGGACCTTTTCTCCTGGTGTCATCCTCGGTCCTTTTCCGTCAGCTCTGAACTGCCAGTGCAAAGTCTTTTTTATCTCTTTTGGATGCACTTACAGTTCTTCTCCTTTGTTCCTTGCTATTAGCTGCTGCTTCTCCTCCTCTCACTGCAGCGGCCCAACCTTCGTGTGTTTTATTTTTAAACGGTAAGAAGGTTTGGGAGATTGTGATTTTTGCATGGAGCAGGAGTCAAGAGTTCCTAATCCTCTTCCTTCACCAGCTGTTTTTCTTGCTCAGAATTGCCTTTGCCAGCTGCTCTTCCCCTTGCAGGGCTCCAGCTGCGTAATTAACCTTGTAAATCAGGGACGGGGAACTTGTGGCAGTCCAGATGTTGTTTGGCTGCTCCCACTGCCCATTATCCCTGACCATTGGCCCTTGGGGGCTGGGAAAGAGATGGAAATGGAAAGCCAAAAATAAGCGGAGGAAGATTTATGTGTTCAGGTCACTTATGAGTTCTTAGGCTTGGTTTCAGTAGAGCAAGACAGAGGCAGCTGTGGCCCTGCAGATGTTGTTGGACTCCAACTCCCACCAGCTCGGGCACCCAGCCTGGTGAGTGGTCAGGGATGATGGGGAATGTGGTCCAGAAAGGAGACTTCTTGTTGTGTTTCTGCATGTGTGCCTGATCTGGCTCTTAAAACAAGGTTGGGGGACCTTGTTGCTGGACTCCAAACCTCCACGTGAACTGCAGAACGTGGTGACACCTTGCGTTTTTATGTATTTAGGAATCATTATAAGTCACTCTGAGCCCCATGGGATGATGGGTGGCCAAAACTGAACTAAATGAGTTGTTTTCTCCTCTTGCTTTCTAATTTGGTGCAACTTAACCTAATCTCTCACTGGTGACTTTTGAGTTTTGCATAGATCTCCCTCCCCCTTTCTCTGCTTGGTCTTGGGGAGGGGGTGCATGTCTGCACCCCAGTTTATTTATTTTAAAGTACAACCCCTGTATATGGGTTTAAACGCGTCCGTATATAGGGGTTGTATTTTAAAAAATTAACCTGGAGACGAATGTGGTAGGTCTGACTTCTGTGGAAATGGCATTTTGCTGCGTTGCTAAGGCAACAGGAGATAGCACCTGAAGACAAGAACAGGCAGGACTTCCCCTTCTCAGCTGTGGTGGAGCAATAGTGATCGAATGAGATTAGGTAGAATTAGATAATACTAAAATTCGCTATGGTTTTGATGCCAGCCCTTGATTAAATAAGTGAGAAAGTCCTGTCCCCTTGTAGGTAAAATGAATTCTCCTCAGATCAATAACTTTTCATATCCTTTCCCTGACCCCATCAGCTTTGTTTTTGCAGGAGTCTTATGAAGAAGGGGTTATGGCTGGCTGGTAAATAGATGTGCACCTGTGCCGAATGAAAGTTGTCCCTAATGACCCAAAAAATAACCCCCCAAATAAGTTATTTTTACTCTCTCTTTTTCAAGTCAGAAATTGTAAACATTGTTATTGGTGGGCAGGTGAGCTAGCAAAAATCATTGTGGAGGGTGGGACTGGATGACCCTTGGTGTTCCTTCCCATTCCACAATTCTATGATTCTATGAGCTAAATGGACCAAAAGTCTGTCTCTGTTTCAGGCAGCTTTCTGTGTTTCTCTGGCATGCCAGAAGCACATTTTCTCCCCTTAAGCTTCATACCAGTCAGGAGAGAGGAGGCGAGAGTGAGGTGTACCTTAAAGCGATCTCAAAAGTCTGCTTGTTACCTGTTTGGGGAGCGGAGCCAGCAGCAGCCCACCCACCATTCCAGGCAGGTCTTTGGGCGGCCAAAAGGGACAAAGGAGCTTTTGAGGTTTTTCTCATCTATCCTGTTTGAGGTTTGTTTGCGTTCCCCCCCCCTCTCCCCTTCCGGAGATGTTTGGCAGTTTTTTGAATGTGTGCCATGGAAGCTTTCCTGGAGTAAGCCTAACAGGTGAAGTCTCGCTGTACAGAATCTGTTGCAAGGAGCTTCTTACTGCAATTTTAAAATATATGTATACTCTGGATAAATGCCCCCCCCCACCCAGTGGGTAGGGAAGTAAGAGACAAGTTCAGAGTGTTACAGTTAGTATATGAAGCCCTTAATATATTGGAACCAGTTTACACTACATATATGCCCCCACAACAGTTTCAGTCTGTGGAATCAGCCCCTTTACGGGAACTGAATGGTACTAGCTCTGCACTTGTAAGATATTGGCCTTTTGGTGTGGCAGCGCCTGCATTTTGGAACTCCTTGCCTATTGATATCAGGCAGGAGACTTCACTGTACTGTTTTTGGTGCCTGCTAAAAGCATCCTTGTTTAGGCCGGCCTTTCCAGACAAGTAGGAGTTGCATGTGTCTTATTTCTTTGGAGCTTACTTATTTGATTACAGCAAGCCCACAATGTACACAGGGGTTCTGTTCCCAGGGATCGTGCTTAAAGCCAAAAATGCATATAGTCAAAACACATGGGGTTCAGTGGCAGGTGGGATTGCGAAAGTCATTTTTCCTGGAACCCTGCCCCCTTTCCACCCCCTTTTTATTTACTGTTTTGCCATGCACATGAAACTTGAATGCATACACATTGCATGCATGCATGTTGTGGGCTTACTGTATTTTAAAATATCTGTTTTTGGCTGTTTTTCAATTGATAGTTTGAAAGTTTTATTGCTAAACATTTCGAGGTTAGCAATAATACACCCAAGCAGTGCATAAATTTTGTTACATCATCATCAAATTCCAAACTTGGAGTGGTATAGGGCCATGCTGTGAATATATTCTTGCAGCAACCTGAACACTCTCTGCACCACACAAAGTTCTTAAAACTATTCTTTGTGTGTGAGTGTGTGTGTGTGTGTGTGTGAGAGAGAGAGCGCTAGTTTTCAGTGAGAGAGTCTTTCAGTGTTTTACTTTGTTTCCACTTTGGGGGGAAAACAAAAAATCCTTGCAGATATAGAGGTGAATATTGTGGTCAATGTAAAGCATGCTGGCATTGGGGTATATTTTACATAATTCTGATTCTGCAAGTTGATGGGGTAGGGATACCGATCAGTGCAGCTTCCCCCAACCAGAAGCCCTCCAGATGGTTTGGACCACAACTCTCATCCACCCCAGTCAGGAGTGATCCAAAGCATTTGGTGGGCATCAGGTTGGGGAAGTCTGGAGTGTAATGTGTGGAAAACTAGGGCTGGGCGATAATCTGGTTTTCAATATATATCACTAGCTAAACATGTTTGCTCAGAATCTGCTTGGTGTACCAACACTGCAAGTTAGACTTGCCCATGAGAGGCAGCATGGCGCGATGGTTGGAGTGTCAGACTAAGGGCAGGGTGGGGGCAAAGCATAAGTTTGCATCCCCACTTGGCCAACAAGCTCCCAAGGCACATTAAAAAAAGCTTGCTCTCTTTCAGCCAGGCCTACTTCACAGGGTTGTTCTGAAAATAATAACGGAGGGGAGGACCACCAATGCCACCTTGAGAGTTCCTTGGGTGGAGGCTAGGATAAGAAAGAAATAGTACCGCTTTGTTCTTCCACTTAAAGACTGCTGTGTTTACAGCCGTAACACAAACTATTGCAAAGGACAGAAGATCAAGCTTTGCCCGTTGAAACAACGAGCCCTGTGTGGTTTTCATCTGTGAGCCAAACCTTATTTCCACACCTGGATGCTATTTGAGCCCCCAGTCCTTGTCTGGCTGCTTTTTTTTTTGTCTGTGTTTTTCTCTCCCTCTCCCCAGCCTTTCCTGTTTGGCCCTGGCAGGTAACAAAGACCTGGCGGCTTTTCAATTATCTAAATAACTGATTAGGGTCTGTTTTGTCAAGACTTGCACCTCCTTAAACAAACAAATTTCTCCCTTTCCTTGATGTTTGCTTTAACGATCTTGGAAGGATGTCAATAGCAGTGGGTTGTTCAGGAGAGGGGAAACCAGTTGGGGCGTACAGTTTTACCGTTGGGAAATGTGCTGAACACTGCTCTTCTCCCTCCCCACCCTGCTCATAATGAGAACTGCCGTCCTTCAGCAAGGGCCAAACGTTTTGCCCAAAGGCAAGCGAGAGGTATGTTAAGCCGGGCTATGTCTACTAAGACAATGTTCAGTTTCAGGCACCTGCCCAAACAATGTTTTGCTTTTCTGTCACTGGCAATATTGGCAAATTCGTCCCCATCTGCCCAATCTCCTTCAGCAGCTACAGGCAAGATAACTATTGCTGACAAACTTAGCATGGTACTGCCTCCTCCAGCTAAAGTGGTACCTCAGGTTAAGAACAGTTTCAGGTTAAGAATGGACCTCCAGAACAAATTGAGTTCTTAACATGAGGTACCACTGTAGTTGAAAACATTCATCCTCAGTTGTCTCATGGGGCACTGCATTCAACAACAAAAGCTTCGTGCAACCAAGGTTGTGCGCAAAAAATTAGAACTGTTTAAAGCTAACTTACGTGATTGTTTGCCGGTAGCCCAGTCTGAGTCCACTGTCTTGTTACTATCAATGTGGCTGTTTATTTGCATCATATTTGTAATCTGTGGGGCATTCAGACACTTCTGGGGGGGGGGATGAAGAAATTTGAGATTTCCAGACAGCTATATGTTGTAATTGCCAGACATGGAACCTCCCTATTTAGAGGCAGCATACCTGGGAATACTGAGATGCAGGAAACAAATTGCAGGCCAGAATCAGTGTCTTCATATTCAGCTTGAGCGCCCAAAGGTTCTTATTCTTTGTGTGCATATGTATATCTATCTCTACAAACCTCCATACTGTATAAGGATGTTAGAGAATTCTGCTGAACGTGGAAATGGGAGCAGAAATTGCTGCTGTTTGCTTATTCGTCCCATTTCTGGAATGGAAATCACTTGTATTTGCTGTTGCTGTTGCTTTCAATCCACAAACAATACATGATTGAGAATGCCGCCCCCCTCCATCTAGTCCAGCGTCCTGTTCTCACAGTCGCATGCGATGAATTCAAGGTGGAAGAGAAAATTATGCCTTCGTACATTCCTACACATCTATATTTGCAGATCTACATATACCAACCCGTAGATTCACTTAGAAAATTCTACCCCTCAGCAGTTCTTTCAATTGCACACTTCCACCTCCAGCCTTCAATGATCATTCTTTTGCACCCTGTATATGGAAAACACACAACATGCATCTCACACAACCATGAAGAGTAGCCACATTAAAATGCACACCCCAGGTACAGCCTCCTTTGGCTCGGATTGCATGCGCTCCTGGTGCGAGGGCCCGTGTTGCGGAATGGCATGCTCTGCTTCAGAAGCAGGCAGCAAAACGGCTTTATTGATTAAGGGGGAAGCAGGGAAGGTAATAGGCATTTTGCCCGGGGCGCCTCAATCACGTTACTTTGCCGTCACTCTCTCGCCATTCCAGCCGGAAAATTGGGTTAGGGAGAGATAAATAAATAAAGGAGCGGAGAACAGCGGGAGGTTGACAGGCAGCCAGATGCTGACCCCAAGCATGGCCACCCTGGGTTAGAAAAACACAAAGTGAATGTTGAAAATCTCCCCCATCACTCTGTGTGTGTGTGTGCGCGCGCACACACACACACACACACACATCCTGGGGTTGTGTTGATAACTTAGCCTGCCGTTGCGATTTCATCTTGTAAGGCATAAAGGATTCACTGTGCAATGGCTGTGCAAGCGGAAAGGAAGAGATTTTTTTGGGGGGGGGGTCTGGAGTTAGGCTTGAGAGCCAGGGTTGTGAGTTTTGCCCTGTCTGACTATTGCTGTGTTGTTAGTTTGTTCATCTTGTTGCATCCCTCTTGTTCACTCCTACCCTCCAATCCCGCTCAAGGGTGGTATCCAATTAAGATTTGCTCTGAGTAGACTTGTAAAAAAATAGGCTTCTGAACATATTCTGGTACACATCACTGTTGGGGACCACTGTCACGGTCCTGGTGCTCACTGGTTACTTAAGGTTGCTGGCGCTGGCCCTGTCTCTATTAGTATCCTCTCTAGATTTCTAGGGTAAGACTAGCAGTTGCTACTAGCCTCAGCGGCTATGTTCTTCATCCAATGTTGGAGGGGTTCAGGTCCTGCTTGCAAGCTTCCCAGAGGCATCTGATTGGCGCTTATTATGTCCTTTTGTTGTACAGCTTCTGTTTTAAGGACTGTGGGGGGTAGGGGAAAATCCTATTTACTCTGTGGGATTCTGCTTTTGAGTGTTTCCCAGGTTTAAAAACAAGCCAAGAAGGAAAGAAAATCCCTTGCAAGTAAAAAAAAAAGTGGCACATTTTTTGGGGGTGAAGGGGAAGGTTCTAATCATCCCTTCTGTGCTTCCCCCCACCCCCCCACCCCAGTTGCAGAGTGGTTCTGATTGCTGCTGCAGGCTGTTGTGGGAAGTTAATGGCATGTGGCAAATCCAGCAGAATTGTGACTAATTCATTGTGATAATTGTGGGCACAATTATGCATAGGTGTTGGAGCATTATTTTTTTCTGTGTCTCTGCTTCTGACCAAACCTGGCACACACTACAATGCTAGGCTCTTGGGTCATTGCACAGTGCTTTTGCTCCAGGAATCGATATTGTCAGGGGCGTGTCGCAGCGCCGGCTTGAACTAACACTTGGGCGGCCCGTTTATTTATTCAACTGCGTATTGATCTGCTGATCTGGGCTATGGCCTTGTGCTACAACTCTGGGTTACATCCAGAATGGCGCCTGTACTACAGTTCTGCAGGAGCGGAGACAAAGCACAGGTCGTGCTGCAATTTGTGGAGTTTCTCATCCCAAGAAATTTCTCTTTTCTTCTTCTTTTTTTTAAAAAAAGAGGCATATGTTTCTAGCCCTTACAGAATCCAAAACTGCCTGAGGAATGCCTGAATGTGGAGGCTAAGGTCCTCAATGGCTACTAACCCTAAGTTCTACTTCCGCTGGCAGAGGCTGCTGAATGCCAATTGGCTGGGATTCCAAAGTGGGGAGAGTTGCTGTTGCACTTACCGTAGGCCCTGCTTGCAAGTTTCCCTTAAGCATCTGATTGGGAACTGTGAGAACAGGATGCTGGACTAGATTTACCCTTGATCTGATCCATGAGGGCTCTTTCTATGTCCTTACAATCCCCCTTCCTGCAATGATCAGGAGTTGCCCTGTATCCACCCTTTCCCCTCCCCACAATTAACTGAAGAGATTTTGTGAAATAGTAAGACCACACAGAATAAATTCATTCAAGTCAAGTATAGTGGTGCAAAAGTCCTTAATTCGCAGAACCCTCACACGTGTTGCAGAATTTCTTGCAGAAATTGTTACTCCTGCTCCCTGTGCAGAATTAACATGCAGCCATGGTTGAAATCTTCGGTGTTGTAAGGCTAAGCCAACAGGCAAACCCCATCTTGGTGCTTTCTTTTCTAGAGACCCTTGTCTACATACAATTTCATGGCTGCTTCAAGAGTCATGCAAAGCACAGGTGGGGGAATCTCAGGCCTAGGGGCCAAAATGCAGCCCTCCATACATTTCCATCAGGCTCTCGGGACTCTCATAGGCCGTGCCCTTTCCTAGCCCCACCCCCATTCTCATGTCATGCCCCGCACTGACCCTCTTCTCTCTCTGGCTGGAAAAGTTCATTGAACTGTGATAATGACTCTTGCTTGCCTGGGTGAGAGGGAGGGTGTAGACACCTGGATTTTGCATTGCTTGAATGTAGCCAGTGGTACAAAGGTAAGAGCCACATCTGGCTGCAGGAGTTGCTGGAAGGAGGCGTACAAGATGCCATCCAGCCAAATTCTCTCTATGTATAGGGAACACCTCCCCTTGCTGTCAATCTTAATTGTCCTTCTTTTCAAAAAGTTTCCAGTGTTGAGACCTTGGAGAGAAGATGGGATGTCTTCTGGGTCTTCCTGCCATCTTTCTTCTGGTCCTCAGTTTCTTATTCCTCAATTCTGCCTGTCTGCCACGTGGGCTCCTGTGGGGTTAGCGTGGGAGCAATCAGGTGAAGGGCCTGCAAAATCTGCTTTCTCTCATCCTTGCCCCCCCCCCCAATTTTCAGTATCTTTACTCTCTCCTAGTCTCTTTGCAAATGTGTGAAGACATGTACTTTGCTAATGATTCCTAAATGTAGCAGCTGTTCGGTGCACCTGTTAAGCTGTCAAATGTTGCCACAACCTAGCCACTCTTGCTATTTGTTTGAGCTCCTGGTTTGTCCCCCATCCCCACTCGCCAGCGGCTTGACGAGTTTCCTAGCCCCCCCCCCAAAAAAAGCTTTAGAAAGTGAACTCCAGGCTGAGAAGCAGAACTCTTAATGAGAGCTAGCAATTTCCCCCCTTTTGTGTTTTGGTTAGGAAGTCCTTGGGAGGCTTGCTTAGTTCTTTTTCCGTTCACCTTCATCCAGGAGTGGAGTATGAGGGTGGGGCAACATCACCTAACGTTCTGCAATATATCCTAAATGGCTATGGAACAATATCTAGGTAATTCGGCAAGGGATAACAAGGGGGAGTGAAATAAATGACTACAGTGCAGCTACTTCTGCATCCAAAGCAAGTGCTCTATCACTGAACTTTGGCCCCATCCCTTGAGAAAAAGGAATGTAGGAATCTGCCTTCTATTGAGCCAGACATTGGTCTGTCAACCTGCATTGACTGGCAGTGGCTCTCCAGGGTTTTAGACCAAAGTTGTCCCTAGCTCCAACTGGAGATGCTGAGGATTGAATCTGGGACTTTCTATTTGCAAAGCAGATGCTATGCCACTGAGCAAGTAACCATTGCAAGCTCAGCGATGCATCCTCCCCTCCCTCCACATGGTGCTATTCTGCTTCCCCAGGGCCAAAGTAGGCATTATGGTAAATCTGTGGTTAGTGTGGAGAATAGCACACACTCCTGCATAGTTCTTGCTTCCCCTCCCTTTGGAGCATCTCCTACTACAACAACCCACAAGAAGAGATTCCCTTTCGTTTGCAACCTCCTTCCCTTCTCTCCCCCCCTCCCCCAACTTCACAGGCACACACAATTACTAACAGCGATAAGCTCAGCTCTCCAAAAAATCCAGGAAAATCACTCTTTGTTACATGGCAAATAAAGCAAGCCTATAGGGAAAATAACCATAAATGTTCATTATTTGTACAGGAAAATCAATTTGTAGGCCAATTGACCAAACAAAGTAATGCAATTTGCTGGAAAATCTCTTCTACACCCCCACCCCCATGTAGGAGACAAATAATCAAGCAGGTTGTGAATGGAAACCTAAATTTGTGCACGCACACACACACACATTTCTCATGGGCTTGGTGCGGAATTAACGTGTGCTTGGGGAGGGGGAAGAGAAAGCTTTTATGGAAGGGCAGAGGGCAATGGAGATTTTCATACAAATTCTGTAAGAGGTGTTTGAAATTTCATATCCTTCCTTAAAAAAAGAAAAGTTTCCAGCATAGTGAACAACATGGAGGACTTCTAAGGGTGGTGATCCTGTGGTGGACTCCCAGATACTTGCAAGAGTTTAGGAGAAGATGGGGGATACTTCTTCTAAAGGACCACTCTGAGGGAAAGCACCATATAGCTCAGTGGTAAGTGTCTGCCTTTCATGTAGGAGGTCCCAGGTTCAGCCTTGACCTGGGCCTGGAAACAAATTGGCAGCCAATCTAGCAACCCTTTGAGGCAGGTTAGGTTGACAAGGAATTATTGGCCCAACATCTCCTGTGGAGCATCATAGCTGAGTTGGTGTTAGAAGGTTGGCTTTCCTGGTCCTAGTCTGACCCCCTTATTGCTACACCACATTAGCTACCTTGTTTTCCATTGTTTTTCTGCTGATCTGGTCCAAATCTTAAAGAGATCCCATTTGTTGGATGAAACTGAGTGAAATATGGAAGGTACATAATACACATACAAATTTACTTGAATAAGCTCTTCATTGCACACAATTTGAGTTTCCATTTCCAGACAATCACAACCTATGTAGGGCTGTAGCTCAGTGACAAAGCTCTTGCGTGCATGCAAAATATCCTGGGTATCTCAACATAGGGCTTGGAGAGACCCAGGAGAGCTGCTGCCAGTCTGTGTAGATAGTTCTGGGTCATATGGACCCAGCAGACTGACTTTGTATAAGGCAGTTGTTAAGTGCCAGTTGGGGGATCTGAAAGTACTTTGCGGGTGCTTCCAGGCGGGGTTTAGTCAATAAGGGCAAATTCACATTAGACAATTATAGTTGATTGGGAGGCCTTGCACAACAAACCTGCCTTCTCCAAAAGATCAGACTTCTTGCAGTATGAATAATGATGGGGAAATGCAGCAGAATGTGTGGGACAACACCTGCTTTTACTCCTTGCAAACAAATCAGAATGAAAACTCATTAAATAGCCAACATGATCTAATCTCTTTGCAAACAAATCAGGATGGATGCTCAATTTGGGTGTGCAGTTGGGAGAATTCTGGCATAGAAATGTGCTGTGACTTAGTCCAGGTCAGATGTAAAACTGGGAATATCCCCCCCTTTGATCCTTTCCACTCTCCCTCCTTCCACATTTCCAGGTGGTCGGGATGCTGCCTTTTATCCCACCACCAAAATAATAGCAGGAGCAAGTTCAGAAAGGAGGCTTCTTGGTTCTCTTGTCTAGAAGCTACTGCTCTCTTGACCTCTAGAAATTATCCATCCTGTCTCAAACAGATGTGGATCAAAAGAGTCGAAAGGTGCAAAGAATTTACCATCTGCCTTCAGTGTTCATTTATTGGCACCTTGGAGTAAATGCAAGCAGATTATCTCCGAAGCCCAGGCTTTTCTTTTCAGCCGCTTCCCCCCACCCCCAATCCTGCCTTCTTAAGCAATAAGGAATTTTTAGCCGAAGTGGCATCTAGATCCAAAGAGTAATTTAGACCGAAGCCTGATTTGATGGAATAAAATTGTTCCGGGACTCCCTTGACAAAGCTATTAAGGAAACTTTCTCGTTTCCAAATTACAACACCCACCCCACCCCGGGGAGTAAGGCAATATAGGACCTGGAGAAGGGAAGCGAGGACGTGAGGAGTTTGAATACCGCCAAGGTCAGAAAACTTGGCCAGTTCTGCTTTCCACCCATTCCGCGCCTGCAAATGTTTCTCACAGTTCCTTGGTGACAAGCAGAAGGCCAGGAAGCCAGGAGTAATTCATAAATTCTAGCAAACTCTTAATATGTTCCGCGTTGGGAAGAGTTTAGTTGGAAAGCAGAGCACTGAAAACAGATGAAAACATTCATGAGTGGAGATTGTGAAGTCCCAAGGCAGGGTTCGCCAGTTTGGTGCTTGTGGACATGGCAGTGGAGTCCTTTTAGGTCTTCCTGCTGGTACCCACAAGGCCTCTGGGCCACCGTCCCGACCCACACTGCTCCATTGGTTGAGAGGGCGGTTGAAAAGTTCACTGAGTTAAAAGAGCAAGCTGAAGAGTTACGTTCTTCCCACTTCATCTATCAGCTCTGTGTGTTTTCTGAGGCTCGAATCAGTCCTGTGCTGGATCTGACTTTTTACTCAGATCCCTTGAAAAAGCAAGTGTCTGCGTGCACTTTCTTTCCCAATGGGCTGTATCCAACTAAAGTCCAACTAAAATTCGACCCATTGACATTTATGGACCTGAGTTAGTCAATCTACTGTCTCTTGGGGGAGGGGGAGAGAATCTCGGGTCTGATTTCAGGGATTATTTGGGTGGGGTGGGGGGTTGTAGGCAGCTGACGAGTCAGGAGCCAGAACTCATGAAACTCAATCTGTTCCAGAACAAAAAAGAGAATACACTTGGCCTCTCCGGTTTTCATGATGGTTTTGGACTCTTCCAGTTTCCAAGTGTCCAGATTCCAACTCGCTGGAGGAAAAAGGATGCCAAAATCAGCTGCTTCTGCTGAAAGAAACTGACGTTCCTTTGAGTTTGGTCGCCCGGGCAGGTTTCTGCCCCCTAGGAACACGGGAACCCTCCCAACAGATGTTCTGCCAAAGTAACCGACATGTGGAATTTCCCCATGGTGGAATTTACTGGTATCCTGGGGCGGCAGAAAAGCTCGGTGCTGTTCCAGGTCCTGGGCTAAGGCAAAGCACGGAAGAATCCGGGTGGCTTCAGTTTTACGAGCTGACAGGGCCAATATTTACCTCTTTCCTCTAAACTCTCTGCTCGGTTCAGAAGGCTAAAGCTACAATCCTTCCTGAGGAATAAGCCCTATTGAAACACAGTGAAACTTGCTTCTGAACACAGAAAAGGGATTGGGCGGCGTTAACCGAATTCAAGATTATTTTGAAAAACCAATCCTTGCATGGAGGAGGAGGAGGAGGAGGAATCGAAGATATGTGGAACCTG